>NW_026606132.1:10502500-11702500 GCF_029834395.1 Sorex fumeus
GAATCCTCCATGAGCTGTATTATGGATTCAGTACCAGGATATCACCATTCTACAAGAAAGTGATCATCCGTGTCAAGAGAGGGGTTCAGCAGGGTGATACCATTTCGCCGAAACTCTTCAGTACCACCCTCGAGAACATCATGTGATGACTGGATGGGAAGAAATGGGAGTGAAGATAGACAGTCGGCAACTACACCACCTCTGCTTCACTGATAACATCGTTCTAATAACACCAAATATTAGTTAAGTAGCACAAATGCTGGCCCACCTTGACCATGAGTGTGGAATGGTCAGACTACAGCTGAATCTCACGAAAACAATGTTTATGAGAAACGGTCTCATTCCTGACGTTCCATTCGCTCTCAATGGAATGAATATCTACGAATGCAATGGTTATGTCTACCTACGTTGAGATGTCAACATGAGGAATGACCTGGCACCTGAGTTGCACAGGAGGAAGAGAGCAGCTTGGAACACCTTCAAAAGCATCAAAGAAATAGATAGCTAATAGGATGAAGAACCTCCAACTCCGGGTACATCTCTTCGATTCACTGTTTTTCCTGCATTAACATACGCCTCAGATACCTGGGTCCTATAAAAACAAAAGGAGAACACTATTTGGGTCCCCAAAAGCAGAATTGAAAGAGCTATGCTTGGAGTATCACGCTTCACTCAAATGAGAAAAAGAATCTGGAGTTCCGACCTCCATTGAAGCTCAAGAATCAGGGATACTGTCTCATTTCCCAAGGCATCGAAAATCAGGCTGGACATGTAATGAGATTTGGAGATGACCGCTGGACTGGATCTAGTACTGACTGGATTCCACGGGACTTCAAAAGATCTTGTGGCTAACCACCTACAAGATGGTCAGACTTCTTCGTCAAGACCCTGGATAATCGGTATGAGGCTATTTGTGTTCCTAGAACAACCGGACCACATTGGGCTACACTAGCACACGACAGGGATGAATGGAGACGTTACTGTCACCCACTGGAGCAAATCGATGATTAACGGGATGTCAGGTGATCAAGTGATTGATTGATAACTGACATAAAATTTTTTGAGCCAATGCTTAAATTTTTCTTTCTCCGTTTCTGACCTGGGCCAGGTCACCCCTCCTTAGGCAACCTGGTGGTCCTCCACTCCCAGAGGTTCACCATATTGATGTCGAATTTAGTGCAGACACTCAATTGGCATAGCGCACTACAGCCCAGAACTCCTGGATTCAAGCGATCCTCCAGCCTCAGTCTCCCAAGTACCTGGGACTACAGGCGTGCCGCCATGCACGGACGATAGCACAGCAGTAGGGCGTTTGCCTTGCACACAGCCAGTCGAGCTGACCTGAGTTTGATTCCTCCACCCCTCTCAGAGATCCTGGCAAGCTACCAAGATTATCTCGCCCACATGACAGAGCCTCACAAGCTACCCGTGATGTATTAAATATGCCAAGCACAGTAACAAGTCTCACAATAGAGATGTTACTAGGACCGCTCGAGCAAATCAATGAACAAAAGGACGATAGTGCTAGTGCTAGTGCTATGCTTAAATTTGTAATGTATTTGAAAAATATTCCTGCATCTTTGTTTAATATTGACAAAATTAGTTCCTTTAATTCCTGATTCATTGAGTAACACAATATAAACTTTCTCAGAAATAAATTTGGACACAAGGCTGAAGTTATAGCACAGCGAGTAGGACACTTGCACAATATCCCATATGTTTCCCTGAGCACTACAAGGAATAATTTAAAAAATACAGAGCCAAGAGGAACCCCAGAGCATTGCCAGTGTTTGATACAAAAAAAACAAAGGATATGTTTGAATACAAACATAAATTGTTTCAAGTATGTGTTTTGATCAAACATTTAATATCAACCACATTAGAAAAAAGTAAATAAAATTTTATTGCCTCTGCCTATATAAAAGTAAAAAGCCATTTCTTCAATATAAAATACCTTTAAATTGTAATTATTAACTCACAATTGTGATTCCACAGTTCACCTCTCCAAATGTATGGGACAACAGAGGGATGGAGAAAAAGTATAGATAGCAGTCAGTGTCTTTTATTGAAAGGTCTTAAAGGTTTGGAATAGCTCTATTTGATGGGTTAAGTACTGTCCTATAAAGGAGAGAAAATAGGCCAAAGAAGTGGTAAGCCTGGTGGAAATAAGTTTTAGTGTGGTTGCTATAGAATTATAAAACTCCTAGACCTGATCAAAGAGAGGAAAGTCAAAAGGATTCTTTCATGTACTGGAATAGGAAGTTTCAAAACATTCTTATGAAAAATAAGCAATGATCTTGCTTAACTGCAAACTGGGTTTCCTGGAGACTTTTTCTCCCCTTTCTTTCAGCATCAGCAATTTAATCAGAGTTATGAAGAGTAGAGGAGCTTGTTAAAACTCCTGCTAAGGCTTTCTTTCCCCAACATCTTTCCTGCACACTGTTCACAATTAACCAAATAAATGAAAAACCTACATGATAATGTCTCAGCTCATTAACGTGTAGGGAAATGGGGGGCTTATTGAATCATCCTAAAAATAACACTAATTGGTGAAGTAAAAATTATGGACCTTTCATGGTGCTATATTTAGTATGATTGAGATTCATCTACAGAAACTTATATTTAGAGAAAATGGAAAACTGGAGCATAGACGAACAAAAACTGGGTTTTCAAAAAATGAAGAGGAAATTGAATTGAAATATCTAAATAGGAAAATGTTAGGAATGTAATTTCAGCAATAATCCGTTGGTCTTGTTTATAAAATTTTATCTTAAAACATAACTGAAGAAAATGGTTCCTCACTGTTTCTTTTTGTTTGTTTGTTTATTTTTTAGGGTTTTTTGTGTGTGTCACGGAGTAAAAGAAGTTATAAAAGATATGTCTCTTAGGGTCAGAGAGATAGTACAGTGGGTAAAGCGGCAAAGAAAGCACTGGCTGAAATAAGTCAGAAAGAGAAGGACAGACATAGAATGACTGCACTAATTTGTGGATTATGAATAACATAATATGAGACTTACACTCAAGAAAAGTAGACATAAGGGCCAGGACTATTGCTCCATATTTGGAAGCCTGTCTCATGAGCTGGGGGAGTAGAGAGGGAATCACTAAGTCAGTGATGGTTGGAGGAATCATTTGATATGGGAGATGTGTGTTGAAAGTAGATTAAAAACAAACAAACAAACATGATAGCCTCTCAGTATCTATATTGTAAACCATAATGCCCAAAAGTATAGAGAGAGAGTATGGGAGAAATTGTCTGCCATAGAGATAGGAGGAGGGTTGGAAAGGGGGGGGGGTAATACTGAGGATATGGATGGTGGAGAATGTGCACTGGTGGCGGGAGTGGTATTCGATCATTGTATGACTGAAACTCAAACATGAAAGCTTTGTAACTGTATTCCATAGCTATACAATAAAAAACTCTTGGGAAAAAAAGTGTGCATAGAAAAAAAGTGTGCAAGCTGGCCTTGCACACAGCTGACTTTGTTTCAGTCCCTGGAATACCTTATGGACCCTGAGCATGTTAGGAGTGATTATTGAGTGCAGAGCCACGAGTACACTGCTGAGTGTGGTATTCTATTATGATTGTTAATTTTCCATGCAAGCAAAAAAGATCCATGTGTACTTATGCATAGAAATTGAAAAATTTTTAGAAATACTATGAAAGTTTGCTATCAAAAGGTTATATTAGACTTTTAAATTACAGATTTCTATATGGTATTTTAATTTTATATGGAACCTGTGTGAAAATTTATGATCTGTGAAACCACACTACTTGGTTTTATACTATGTATTGACCATTTATTAACTTAATCTCTCTGCAACTATTTATTTTTAATGGGCAGGGAATAGTATGCATCATCCTTTTAGTATTGCAGAGAATTGATGAAATTATACAGATAAAGTGTCTCCAACAAATTTTAGTGTAGAATTAGATGGTAAGAGGCCGGGGGGATGACTCAGTGGTAAAAAGCCTATGCCATGCAAGTGTGTTCATAAATGTGAATACAATCCACATTTCTACCCATATGCACTGAGCACACTGTTGAATGAGATTACCAGTCTTGCAGCATAATGTGTGATTTCCGGTGCATAACTAGGTGTTTGCAGCAAGCACTACTACCAAAGATACGCATGCACTGTGTCCAAGTGCACAATCCTTGTTAATTACTACATCAAGAATGTACCTGAAACCCACAACCAAGAATGCAACTCCCAGAGAGCACAGGAACAATCACTGCAACTAAAGTATGCAACCTCCACAGAGTACCGCAGACAAGAGTGCAAGCTCTGCAATCAAATTATGAATCCAGTCACTACAGCAACAGCAACAAAGAGAAGAAAGAGGGAGAGAGTAAATAAATAGAACTCCTGACCTTCTGCTGGCTGCTCCCCCATCCCAAGTGAGACTGGCCTCTGGCTGATGTCATTGTGCCTCTCTCATAAAGAAGGCAGCGTTCCAACAGAAGTAAGAACCCCTCCCTTCCGAATGGGTCCAGGCAGCCTCCACACACAACATGCATCATACTAAGGCGCACAGCTCCTTAAAGAGCACAGCCGCAAAGAATAGCCATGCAATAGACCTACTCAACAAGTTACATACTGTTCACAGTTATTTTTCCTATCATTCTGTGAAGACAGGCAGAGAAGATAGAGAGCAACCTATAGCTAATCCCTTACCACCTTTCCTGAGGGGTTAACTACAAAAACACCTGCAGCACAAGAACACTTGAAATCCCATTGGAAAAACCATGTAGACACCTACCAAGCTTAGTGAGTGAAAACAGTATCACTGAAGACATAAAAAAAATCAGTATATCCTTAGTAAGTCTCTTTAATTTAGACACTTTCTGATAAAGATGTTCAATGAGTTCAAAGAAATGATAGCACAGGTAATCAGCAAAGCACAAGAAAGGATGAGTCAAAATTCAAAAAACTATTACAGTCAGAGAGAAATGAGAAAAATGACTAACATGGTAGTGATATTTAAAAAGTTAATAGGAGCTCTGAATAGCAGAATAACAGAAGCTGAGCAAAAGATAGATGAGCACCAAGATGAGTAGGAGAAGATCGCCAGGAAAGAGCAGAAAATGGAAAATAATCTGAAAAGAAATGAACAGCATATTAAAGAACTATGGGATGAGTTCAAAGAAACAATATATTAATCACGGAAGTCCCTGAAGAACAGGAAGTCAAATGTGAAGATACAAGAGTAAAAGACAGCATCGATAAGAACTTGCCAGAGTTGAGGATTACAGTCACAGAGATAAAAGGGTTCCAGTGAAAACAGGCCCAATTAGGAAAACTACATTATATTAAAAAATGACAAAATCTAAAGATAGATACAGAATATTGAAAGCATCAAGACAAATAAAGTAACTTACATACAAAGGAAAGCCCATAAATTGCATAGCAGATCTATCAAAGGAGACTCTACAAGCCAGAAGCCAGAGAAAATGGAAAAATATAGCATAAACATTCAACTAATTGAACACCTCACCGAAAATATTCTAACCAGGCAGGCTATCATTCAGATTGGAAGGAACTGTACAGAGATTTGAGTATAGCCAACAGCTAAGGTTATTTATATCCTTGAAACCAGTTTCGTAAGAAGCATTAAGAGACCTGCTTTATGGCCAATACATCATGTGATATTGAATACAGCACTCACTAATGGTGTATATGGTTATGTTTGACTTTAATTGATTAATTTTCTAATAATTCTAGTTGGAATTCTTTTAAGCTTTTCCTACTAAGCTACATGGAATAAATCTACTATATATCTGTCAAGGAGGCATAAAAGGATAAGTGCCATTTATGACAGGGAAGATGTGATTACTGCAATAAGGACCAACTACAAAATAAAAGTCATTGTAGTATGTTTTAGATGCAATAGTTAAAACTTAGTTATGTAAGTGAGAATAGGCAGTATACAACATATTATCAAATAATCTGAACTGCCTTATTTACATTGTTAAGACTATATAGCAATCAATCACTACAAATTAACTTCTGTTGATTTATCTCATTACAATTCCATTTGCCTTTTCTTTTAAGTTTTCTTGGAGCAAGAAATATGAAATAAATTTGTTTTACACTTTCATAGTGGACAGACTGTGGGATGACAGGGACCCTGGGGACACTGGTGGTGAGCTTGACACTGCAGGCTTGAAATGATTCTAGTATGAACAACTCTGTAAACCAGAGTGTCTTTATTAAAAACAACATACATTCTTAAATATTTTTTAAAAATAAAAAATGGAAGTCATTGTTATCCACCAAAATGAAAACCTGTGAGGATACAACTATGCATTATTAAAAATTGTGTCACCAATATTTTAATAAATTTCCGGGACATAAACTGAATATACAATAAGCAAGTGATGAACAGATAAGTGTTAACCTTAAACTGAGTAAAATCATAGGGAAATTATCACATCAGGATTGTTGTTAGCCCTAGTAATGAATTCTCACTGAAAGCAACCAATGAAGCTTAATAACAGGGAACCATGTAAGAAAAGTTACTCTGGCTATTTCCATGGGATACACAGGAAAAGGTGTTTGAACTACAATACCTGAAAACAGCAAGCAGAAAGATAGCTACTGGCTCTGTGACAAAACTATCAGATGGAATAACTGAAAGGCATATGGTTTTAACCTTTTGGTATTTTTTGTTAACAGTATTCCACCTAAAAATTGATACTTAAGAATATCCCCAGTACCTTCCTGTCCCGCTGAGACCACAAATTGGCCCCCATGAGAGGCTCTCTGGCTCCCACATGACCATGATTCCAGAGGCACACAAACCAATCTGGGAACCCAGCGGCTTCTAGCAGAAATGCGTCTGGATGATGCATTAAGCTAGGGCATCATGCCCCCCCTCCAGTTGGAAAAGGGTGTTTGTCCCTTATGCCTTCCCCCCCTCCACCAGTGTCACAGTGGCCACCACCTCAGAGACTATTGGACAGCCAGGTATGAGATGGCATTGATGGGACACCCCCGGCCTCATGGCATGGGGGTGGAACCTGCACATCCTTCCCGCCCAGCTGAGACCACGAGTTGCCCTCCATGATTGGCTCTCCGGCTATGGAACAACTATGATCCCAGAGGCACACAAACCAATCTCAGAACCCAGTGGCTTTTGGCAGAAATCCCTCCATACTTAATTAGTAAAATATCAGAAATCCAAAATCGTGCGGCTGCTATCTATGCCACACGACATCATATGCTCTTCATAATCTTCAATAGAAAACAAATTATCTAACGATGCCTTTTCAGCAGGTCTGATTGTTGGGGTGAAATTCCAAATAATAATGGTGTACCTTTTGTCAAAGTAATGAACGTAATCAACATAGAGAGAGAGAGTTAAGTGGAAATCATCTGCCTCACAGGCAGGGGTAGGGGTGGGATAGGGGGTATACTGGGGTTCTTGGTAGTGGAAAATGTACACTGGTAAAGGGATGGGTGTTTGATCATTGTATGACCGAGACTTAAACCTGAAAGCTTTGTAATTGTTCTCGCAGTGATTCAATAAATAAACAATAACCAAAAATAGGGATGTCCCTAGAATAAAGAACTGTAGTATCCTATAGGAGATAGGCCTAGATCACCTTTGACCCCAGTGTTAAGAGAGAGAGAGAAGAATTGAGAAAGAATGACATCAAGGGGGAAGAAGAAGAGAAAGTGAATTAATGGTATTTTATTTTGAGATGGATCCTGCATGAAAATTTGTGATTAAACAAGTTAATTATTAATTACATCATCAGGACTTAAATTATACTGGTGATATGGGTGAGTAGTATAGCCATATATCCATAACACAGGTTCAACAATACTGAAAACCTGAGATCTAAGCTGCAACCACTGGAACTTTGTAATGTGATGTCAAGTCGACAGGTAGGAATGGAGCATGGGTAGGGGGTGGGAATAACATTTAATATGGTGGAGGGAAGTTGACACTGATAGTGGGATGGGATTAGTGTTAAAATATCATATGCCTAATATACAACTATAAGTAACTCTGTAAATCACAGTACTCTAATTAAATTTTTAATTAAAAATGAATGTTCCCAGGAAGTAGCTTTATTCTGGATATGTACTTCCTCTCTGCTATAATTTGACCTAAATAGACCTGGATAAAGCATAAATATTTTCTGAAAATGATTCATTCCTTAATTTTACCTTTTGTTAAGTGCTAACACATATCCATTTTCCCAAATGATATGAGTAAAAAGGGGCGAGCAAGACAACACAGGTGACAGAGTTGTTTGATTTGCATGAAGCTAAGTTTTGTTCTATCCCTGGTACCATAAATGGTCCCCCAAACACCAACAGGAGTGAACTATAAGCACAAAGTCAGGAGTAATCTCTGAGTACATATATTGATACTGATCTAAAACCTGGTCCTCCTCTTCCACCTTCTCCTCCTACCCTTCCTTCCTTCCTTCCTTCCTTCCTTCCTTCCTTCCTTCCTTCCTTCCTTCCTTCCTTCCTTCCTTTTCCTCTTTTATTTCTTCCTTCTCCTCTCCTACTCGTGATCCTTCCTCCTCCACCACCTCTTAATTTTTTAAGTTTCTGGCCACCTGAGCAATGCTCAGGGCTTATTTTTAGCTCTGGATCCAGGAATCACTCCTGTCAGAACTCGATGGACCAAGTAGTGTCAAAGATTGAACCCTGGATCAGCTGTGTGCACATTCAGCATCCTACCCATGTACGATTGCTCCAGCTTAAACCATGTGCATTTATTTATTTATTTCACTCATTTCATTTTCATTTCATCATCCTGTTATTCGTCGATTGCCTCGAGCAGGCCCCAGTAACGTCTCTTTCATCCTAACCCTGAGATTATATTCAAGGCTCTTTAGGAGAATGAGACCCATCATTGTTACTGGTATTTGGCATATTTGGTACGCCACGGGGAGTTTGCCAGACTCTGCCCTGTGGGCAGGCTACATTCAATAGCCTGCAAGTTTGTCCGAAGTAGGAATGAGATAATTAGATGTCATAAAAGATGTCCTGATAAGATGTCGTCCGTTTATTTATTTATTTATTTATTTAACTATATATTTATTTTTAGGTTTTCACAATGCTGACATCTGACAGTGCTTAGAGCTTACTCCTGGCTGTGAGTTCAGCGATCATGCCTATCAGAACTTGGCAGACCATATATGTTGTAGATTGAACTGGGGTCAGATTTGTGCAAGGCAAGCACTATAGGTACCCTATTGCACTATTGTTCTGGCCCAAATTCTGCACTTTTAAATTTCTTTCTTTGTGGAAATAAATCATCCTGAATAATTAAGACATAATTAAAATTTTATTATTTATCATTAATCAAATAAGCAACAAAATGAATAACAAGGAATGTAAGTTGTTCATAAATTATTATTGTTTAAAACTATGGGGCTGGAGAGACAGTGCAGTGGGTATGGCATTTGTCTTGTACTTGGACGACCTGGGTTCAATCGTCAGCACCCCATATCATTCCCTGAGCACTGCCAGGAGTGATTTCTGAGTGCAGCTCTAGGAGTAGTAACCCCTGAGCATTGCGGGGTGTGATCCCCAAAAAACAAAATAAAATAAAACTAAAACTAAGACGGTACTGAAATGAGAGTAGAGATAATCAGCAGCCCTTCATCATATATATGTATATATATACATATGTATATATATATGTTATCGCTAAGTGAACTCTGGTCTATGTAATGAGTGTCAGCCAGCTCAGAAACTTTTAAGATTGCCATGATGATAGCCCTTGTATTTTTCTGAAATTAAAGGCATTTTTACACAATTTAATGAAAGAATTTCCTTTATCATGTGCAGTAATGCAATTCATGCTTTAACATTTCAAGATATAAGCATATCTGCAATTTACTAGTAATTACCTTTTAAATTGTTAAATCAACTCCGTTTAATTGGAAGGCTATATACTATAGTAGAATAAAAATACATATCTGCCTCATCTAAATTTGTCTTTCTATAACTCAATTTCTTTATCTGTACAGTAGGATGAAATAATATATATAAAATGAAAGTGCCATCTTAGTGTTAAGTCATCTTTTAATCTGTTCTAATTTTATGACATAAAGTAAGAGATAAGCGAGAGGTAAGGATTACAAGTATTTTTCAGTGCTTGATATGTGAATGTTCAGAATGTTTGTTGGTTGTTAATTGGTAAAATTCATTTCATTTCACTACCTACATGGGACTTTTCCAGAATATTATAATTCATTTCATTTCATTTCATCATCCTGTTATTCGTCGATTGCCTCGAGCAGGCCCCAGTAACGTCTCTTTCATCCTAACCCTGAGATTATATTCAAGGCTCTTTAGGAGAATGAGACCCATCATTGTTACTGGTATTTGGCATATTTGGTACACCACGGGGAGTTTGCCAGACTCTGCCCTGTGGGCAGGCTACATTCGATAGCCTGCAAGTTTGTCCAAAGTAGGAATGAGATGATAAGATGTCATAAAAGATGTCCTGATAAGATGTCGCGTGGACGCGAATGAGTCCACGCGGTTCCCGGAGCTGGATTTTATAGTCTCTGAGTCTTGGCTGTTGATGGGATTACACGGCGCCAGGGGCCCAGGTGGTGGGTGTGACCCCCGCCTACTGGAATTTGGAGGATCTGGGTGGAGGATGCTCGACTCCAATCCGAGTAGGCTGGGAGATCTCGGCCCCGGAACCCGCGTGGATTTGTCCCTCTGCCAGTACCTTCATGTGTGCGGAGAGTGGTCTCAGCATGGTGGTGGCTGGTCCTGTAGCTCTTCGGCTGCCAGATCCCTGGTCGGGGCGGGGAAGAAAGCTCAACCCGCTCCCCTCCAACGGGCCCCGGCGAGGAACAGCCAGGCGCGGGGGCAGACTGCACTGTTCTCGTCCGGGAGCTGGATTTTATAGTCTCTGAGTCTTGGCCGTTGATGGGATTACACGGCGCCAGGGGGCCAGGTGGTGGGTGTGACCCCTGCCTACTGGAATTTGGAGGATCTGCGTGGAGGATGCTCGACTCCAATCCGAATAGGCTGGGAGGCCGAAGACCTCCAGGACCAGCCTATTCCAGAATATAAAAAGTACTAAACATTGCCATCGCATTTCAAGAGAAAAGCAACACATATACTATAAAAATATTTGCCACAATCATGAAATGTTCTTTTCGATGCATCCAAGAAGTTTTGAGTCAGTAGAAAATCTGTGTCACTTAGTTTAAAGAATTGTGGCACTATCTTATTTTAGATTAGAAGTGTAGGTGCGAGGACTTTATCCTGCCTTTCAAAACTCTGCTGTAAATGGGTAGGGAAATAGGAATGACTAAGCTCATTTAGATAGGCTCACAGATGCCTGAGAGTCTGTGTGACCCAAGTCTTCCCTAGGAACCTGTACAATTGGAGAAAATGACCTTTTTCACTTAAGGCTGATTTAAGAGCCAAAAGCAAATGTGTATTAAATGTACAAATAAATTCAGGACCTATTGAGGAGAAAGGGCAAATGCTGAAAGTTAGAAAGAAATGCTGGTTGTTAACCCTTACTGAAACTAGAATAATTTATATTATTTCAATTTTTAAGTTTTATTAAGGTATAATTCGCAGACCATAATTAAAATAGAGATTCTACAGGCTGGGGAGATAGTTTTAAGGGCTAATGTGCAGCTATTGCATGCTGGAGGCGGAAGTTCCATACCTGGCATAGTATTATATCCCAATCTGGGAGAAAACACCAAGCACCAAGACAGGAGTAATTTTAGAGCACTGATGGGTGTGGCTCAAAACCCAGTATAAAAATAAGAGACTTTAATGAATTTTCGTATGTTCACAATGTTATTCAAACATCATCAATATCCAGTCTTAGATCTTTTTCATCAGTCTAGAGAGAAACTCGTTACATTAAACTCATTATTTCTTCCCCACCTCCCACTCTGAAAACAACTAACCTATTGCATGCTTCTATAATTGGTCTATTTTAAATATTTTATAACAATGAAGGTAAAGGCCCTCCCGTTGATCGTCGATTTGCTCAAGCGGGCCCAGTAACGTCTCCATTGGAGACTTTGTTGTTACTGTGTCTGGCATATCGAATGCTCTCGGTCGCTTGCCGGGCTCTCCGAGAGGGGCGGAGGAATCGAACTCGGGTCGGCCATGTTGGCCGCTTGTAAGGCGAACGCCCTACCCGCTGTGCTATCGCTCCAGCCCAATGAAATTATGAAATACATGGTCTTTTGTATGTAGCTTATGTTTCAAGTTCTATCCATTTTGGAGCATAATCCAAGGCATTATACTTAAATGGATAATACTGTTTAATTGCATACATATACCAAATTTTATTTACATGTTAACGGATATCTGGATTTCTTCCACTTTTAAGTCTTATGAATAACATCACTGTAGACATTCATGTACAAGTGTTGAGTGTTCACTTGCTTTTATTAAACTTGGATTTATACCTAAGGGTGGAATTTCTGAGTTATATATATGATACCCATATATTTAACCTTCTAAGGACTTGTTAAATTCATTTCCAAAGCAGTTTAATAGTCTTTCATTTTGAGGAACAGTGCATAAAGTTTCTAATACCTTTACAAACCTGTTAATACTTACCACATTTTTGGTATGTTGGGGAGGGGGAAAAATTAGGTCACACCCAAAAGTCTCCGGATCTTACTCCTGATTCTGTAACCATTCTGCAACCTGATTATTAAACTACTCCTGACAGTACTTGGGAGACCAGAGATTACAATTGGGTAGCGGATTGATTCCAAGCAAAAATCTTAACCCCTGTACTATCTCTCCTGCATATGGGTAGTGCATTTGCCTTGCTCAGTGCTGACCCAGCCAACCCGAGTTCAATTCCTCCGCCCATCTCAGAGAGCCGGGCAAGCTAGCGAGAGTATCTTGCCTGCAAGGCAAAGCCTGTCAAGATCCCCGTGGCATATTCGATATGCCAAACACAGTAACAATAAGTCTCACAATGGAGACGTTATTGGGCCCACTCGAGCAAATTGATGAAGTACGGGAGGACAGTGGACAATGCTAAAATGCTACATTGTAAGTATTCTAATCGACATAAAGGGTTACCATATTGTGATTATGGTTTGCATTTTTCTGGTGAACAATGATATTGAATATCTTAGTATCTTCTCATGTGTTCACTAGACAAGTGCCTATATACCTTCTTTGGAGAAATACCTATTGAGAATCTTTGACTTCTTTTGATTGAGTTATTTATAATTACATTATTGATTTCTTAGTGTTCTTTATATATTTAAAACAAATTACAATTTTTATTTTACACCATTCTATGAACTTTTTTTCACTTTTTTGATGTTGTCCTTTAACATCAAATTTAACTGTGGTCATTTGTTTTTTAGGCCAGACCAGGTTGTGCTCAGAGCTTTGTGCTCAGGAATCACTCTTGGCAGTAATTTGAGGACCAGATACAGTGTCAGGGATTGAAGCTATGTCAGTTGCATGCAATACAAGTGCCTTATTCCCTGTATTATCATTCTGTCCCAAAACAAATTAAATATTTTTTGTCAAAGTCTAATGTGTTTGTTATTTTGTGACCTACTTTTCTTTCTGTCATAGCTAAAACACTTTTGTCTTATCTGTGGTCACATGGTTTAATTCTGTTTTCTCCTAAGACCTAATGCAATTTGGCTGTTTAGACTGTTAACACAGTATGATTACTAATCTTTATAGCAAATGTTTTCATGTTGTTTTGTGTACTATGGAGCCCCTGAATTTCCATAGTAATTTTAAGATCAACATGTCTATCTCTGCCAAAAAGAAATTTGAGATTTTGAGGAGATTATATGGAATCTGTAGACTTACTTGGGAATTTCTGCCATCTGAACAGTATTACATTTTCCAATTGATTAACAGAAGACATCTTTCAATTATTTAGCTCATTAAAAATTTCCTTTGACTTAACAATCTTTAATAACTTTGTTTAGTAAAAGGGAATACTTTATGGGTCTGACTTTGGCAATTATCCATCTATATCTTATGAATAATTACAACACCTCTTCCTGTCATTGATATTATGTCATGATTTAGATATTTCCTTGTAAAATATAATAGATTAATATTTCTAGTGAACTTGGTTTAATACTAGGTCTGAAATCAAACTATGAACAATGAGAAAATTAATTCATTTTATCCGTTTCCAATATCCCCTTCCTTACAATGAAGAAAATGCCTCCTTCAGGATTACTGTAAGGAATCAATAAGTACTGGAATGTGTCTGCACGACTTCTGGAACTCGGTGGTCATTTAATAAATGCAGCTCTCCTTTTTATTCCTTGCTCAAATATAGTGGGGGGAGGTGTTCCTTAAGATGAGCGGCAGTAGACAATGGGGATATGAATCACTGAAACTGTGCTATTCTTATGAATAATAGATACATTTATTTTCTTAAAATGAGAGCTGAAGTGCCTTAAGAAGATATTTTAGGACGCATGTCTTTCAAATCATAAGCCACTCACCCACAGTTATGTTAAGCATTTACTATGCATAAAATTCTCGTAGGAGTTACAGACATATGTATGGTACTGGTACCTCTGCTTAAAGATACTGATGCTTGCAATGGGTTGAAGAGAAGGAAAGAAAACAAACAATTTACAGTTGTTATAATGATAGTACCTATGAGTACCATTTCATGGGAATTACATAAATATTTGGTATGAGATGTCAGAAGAGGATAGAGTATATTTAAAGATGATACAAAGAACATATAGAGACTGAATCCATCTAGGGGGCTTCAACTAAAGCAGGTAAACATAACCTTGGAGATGAGTAGCCTTAGATAGGAGGAGAAATGGGAAGGAAATAAAGGCATGAGTAAAGAAAGTTTTGCGATAGCATTCAGCCGAAGAGAAGGACTACATGGAGGGCGGGATCCACAGATCCCGAAGGAAAAAAAAAAACAGGTTCCAAAAAGAGCCGAGATCATCGGGAAGTCCCAGATGGGGTAGGTACCGCATCCCGCCTCCTCCATATGGAACCCCGGTGACCAGAAGCCTCTACAAGCCCAGCTCGAGTATGCGGGAACTAGGACTTTTCCTCAAATCTGCCAGGACTACAACTCCCAGGTAACCTCAGATTCCGGAAGACACGCCCACAGCCCGCCCCCCAGCGCCATCTTTACAGCATTCAGCCTAAGAGAAGGACTACATGGAGGGCGGGATCCACAGATCCCGAAGGAAAAAAAAAACAGGTTCCAAAAAGAGCCGAGATCATCGGGAAGTCCCAGATGGGGTAGGTACCGCATCCCGCCTCCCCCAGATGGAACCCCGGTGACCAGAAGCCTCTACAAGCACAGCTCGAGTATGCGGGAACTAGGACTTTTTCTCAAAACATCTCTCTATATACAAAGTGATCCATGGGAAGTAAACCACCCAACGTTTCTCTCTGAAAATCATAGTTAAGTTTGGAGCACGGCCACAGCCCCAGAAACACAAGGACTTAATGCAGAACCCAGCAGCTTGGAGCAGAAAAGTGAACGGGCTATGCGTTAATCCAGGCCACCATGTCTGTCCGGAGGGGAAAGGGTGTTGCCCCATTCGCCCTCTCTTCTCTGGAAAGAAGGATGGCGGCCGCATGGGGGCCTTGTGGACAGCAGGTATGAGCCGGGGGTGTGGGGGCGAATAAAACCTCATGGGAAGGGGGGCGTTCTGGTCCATCCTTCACGCCCTACCGAGGTCACCAGTTTCGCCCCATGAGCGGCTCTCCAGCACGGCCATGACTCCAGAGCACAGAAACCAATTTCTTAACTATCTGACTTTCAGTAGAAATACTTCCAGGGTCAATAAGTAAAATAGCAGAAATCCAAAACCAACATTTAATTCTTGAACCCAGCTGTAGAAAGCAAATCACTTCACAATGCTTTTTCAGCATGTCTGATTTGGGGGGGGGGGTAAACTCTAAATAATAGTGGTGAATCTTTTATTGAAACAATGAATCTAATCAAAGCAGATAGAGTGTTAACTAGAATTCATCTGCCCCACAGGAACTGGGAGGGGTGGGTGGTGGGGTTTTATTGGGGTTCTTCATGGTAAAAAATAAGTATTGGTAAAGGGAAATGTGTTTGATATTTGCATGACTGAGACCTAAACCTGAAAGCTTTGTAACCTTTCCCACGGTGATTCAATAAATAAATAAATAAATAAATAAATAAAAAGAATTCAGTATGATAACAAAAAAAAAGAAAGTTTTGCGTGATTTTTTTTTCAGATCCAACCATGAAATATTACAATGACTTTACCTTGTAGATTGCATGGGGAAAGACTGTTCTCATCATACAAGATGTGGAGAAAATCAGAGCCCTGTTATCTATAAGAATAGTTGCACTCAATGCCACTGAGTAGTCATCCTCTTCACATATTTGCAATCATAGCATAGCCTGAGAATTCATTCTCAGTTTTTTGAGACACTGGCAAAGGTCTTCCAGGAATTACTATGCCAGCCTTGTCATCAAGAGAGGGGTAACCTTAAATACACTTCACAGCTTTAACATAGTAGCCAGTACTTTTCCACTCTGAGCCCTTCTCCAGCACTTCCTTTCCCTCACTGCAGGGTCCACAAAAATGATAGGAATCCTTTTTTTGGAGAAAACCCTCAACCGGGATCATCCTTACATTCACACTCATCACAGGACTCTCTACTGGTATGCACTTCCATGGAGAAAGCTAAGACGGAGAACTAATCACTTGTTTCAATTTTAGCTTCTTGCTTATATCGCAGAAAGAGATTAATTAATTAATTAATTAATTCATTCCTTTTTTTTTTTGTACTGTGACTTTAATCGACTACTCAAACAGCTGGCAACTCAGCTATCTTTCCAAACTCAGCTGCCAGTAACAGGTAGAACAACGTTTCCTATCTTCAGATACAATACAGAACATTTCTATTTATGCTCTGAGGTATCTTAGAAGAATGAAGAAAAAAATTAAGAAACAAAACTTCAGAAAGGAGAGAAGAAATAGAATTCTAGGCTGTAAGATATGATTAACAATATGTCAAGGATCACTTTGTGCATTAATTAGGCTCAAATTCTGTCATTACCTACTACATAACTTCATTCCTAATGAAAGTCCAAGTCATTTTGAACAAATTATGGCCACTTTCCCAATTTTATCCAATAGAGTTTGGTTGTTCCCCAGAGGAGTGTTTGCTACAATGGGAATATTAATGGATGCATTAGGAAAAAGACATATGCACTATAGGAAAGCATTAGTTTATTTTGAAGAACAGGAAGGCTCCTAAGAGTAATGGAGTAATCAGAGTAGAATATAGGGAGAATATTGTAGACAACCTTCAGAGCCAGACTAAAAGCTTGGCTTTACTCTGATAATCAAATAAAGCCATTAAAATTTACTGCAGTTAAACAAAATGATCAAAGTAATCATTTTAGACAATCACCCTCAGAACACGAAGATAAACTGTGAAGGAAATGACAGCTGTATAACTTATATTAGTGTCCAAATAAAGCATTAGCTACTTAAAGGAAGCAAAGAGAAAGATATTGCCAAATATTGCAAAGGAGGTTTGATGGTAGGAAAGACAAAGATAAAATCTATCCAAAATATGCAATGGAAAAAACAAGGGACTCTGAATGATTTTATGATAAAAGAGAATGTCAGTTATTCCTGCTACAATATAATGAAGTTGGAACAGTTATCTAAGGTAACTTCTAGCCCACAATATTTCTGATCTTATGAGTTTTATTTTAGACACATCTGTGCATATACTGAGTCTCTTCATGCATTATTATACATATAAGCCTGTTCCCTAGGAGTGAGACCTTGAAATATTATTAATAGAATCCAAATACTTTTGGTACTTAGACAAGACCAGATACACTCAAGAGATGGTTGTGTTGCTCTCTACTACCTCACAAGAACAGGGATGGTGTTTTTTATAGTTGTTTTTCTCTTTGCACATCAAGTACTTTTCACAGCCATAATCAATTATGTATTTCCATCTATGAGGTAGATGGTACAGTACTAAATCCACTTTACTAAAGAAGAAACTGAGGTCTAATAGGATTAAATAACTTGTTGGAAACCACACAATTAACAGGCAGAGTTAAAGCTAAGATTTAACTGTTCAGCTAGGGACAATGGTTGTAACCTTTAAATAAATTGAAGTTGTCTATGAAGAAGCTGTCTGAGAGGGTGCTACAGCAGAATGTTCACATTTATAAGAATTCTGGCCTTTGAAAAGTCCTATAATCTTGATTTAATTCCAATAGTCAGAATAAGAATTGAACAGGAGGATATATATATATATATATATATATATGTATTACAATGATTTCTGTGGGTTAATTTCAATAACTTACCTCTTTTATTGATTTTATTTTGGACACACATAGTTGTACTCAGTGATTATTCCTGGTTCCGTGATTAGGTCTCCTGTATATAAGACAAATTCCCTACCTGCTGTATTATCTGTTTTACCCCAATAATTTACCATATAATTCACTTCTTAACAGATTCATATAATTTAAAAAATTAAGCATCCTCCCAAAAACTGAATATATAAAAAATCTTACTCTTTCAAAGGACTATTTCTTTTTAATTGGGAGATAAAAATCAAACAAAATAAACAGTATTTCCATCTCTCATCCCTTGTTCCTTAGCTTTAGTATGGAGTACTTCTATTGGTAGGGCATGTTGTACTTTAAGGACATGTGCTACTTATGGAAGGCAACATTAATGGTTTCTCCTGGACCACTGTCAAGCTGCGTGAGTAATCTGATGAATATAATTCTCTTTTTTCCCATAGTAGGGAAAGCTGTCATTGTTACTGTCCTCCCATTGTTCATCGATTTGCTCGAGTGGGCCCAGTAACACTGTGAGAGTAGTTACTGTGTTTGGCATATAGGATACATCACAGGGAGCTCGCCAGGCTTTGCCATTTGGGTGAGATACTCTCGGGAACTTGCCAGGCTCACTGAGAGGGGCGGAGGAATCGAACCCGGCTTGGCTGGGCTGGCTGTGTGCAAGGCAAACGACCTACCCACTGTGCTATTGCTCCCACGCACCAGGGCACAATAAAGTTGAGAGCCATGTATGCTTTTACAATTCCTGCCTACCAGAGGAGTGTCAGACAGGATCATTCAATGCAGGAAGAGGATCATGGTGACTCATTTATTTATTGCTTCCTAAATTGGGATAGAATTAAAGAAAATATGATAAAAGTGTAATACTACTGTCTGAGCTTCAATATGTCCATTAAGGATACAAATTTTAATTGCAAAACATTCATTTAACTAGGTTATACTAACCCATACACAGTTCTCTTCTGAACTTTGAAGCATTTCAATGGGCATAAAAGCATGCTAATTAAATCTGAATGTCAATTTGACCTTTATTTGTTATTTGTTATGAAAAAGAGTAAACTTTGTGTACATAGTCTGAAATTTGCTTCATCATTCTTTGCCCAATGCCTAAGATCAAATAAGCACAATTTACAGTAGAAATGTCCTCTATTCTCCAACAGTCCATCTACCTTATTAAGGCAATGTCACGCCAATCATGCCTTTGGTTTTTAAATTATTTTATTCAATCACAGTGGTATACATAGACACCAAGTTGTTCATTATTGGGTTTCAGTCATACAATATTCCAACACAGGTTTCTTCACCAATTTACATTTCTCACCAGCAAAGGTCCCAGTTCCTCACCCCTTGCTCGCCTCTATGGCAGATACTCCCTCTCCCTTTTTCTCCACCCCCCTCTCTCTCTCTCTTGCCTCTCTTTCCTTTTGGGCCTTATGGTTTGTAATAAAGATAACTATATTTCTTTGCCTACTTTCAACACTGTTTCTGTCCAAAATGATAATTTCCAGATGTTGTCAAGGAGCAAGAAATATTAAATGGAGAAGGAAAGCCTCTTCAACAAATGATACTGCAAAAACTGGGCAGTTACGTGCAAAAAAATGAATTCAGACCTCTTTCTAATGCCATGGACAAAAGTTATATCAAATGTATTAAAGACCTTGATATCAGACCTGAATCTAAAAGACACACGAAGGAAAATGTAGGCAGAACTCTCCATGACTTTGAAGGTGAAGGCATATTCAAAGATGAAACACTACTGACCAAGCAACTGGAAGCAAACATAAATAAATGGGACTACATTAAACAGTCTATACTCTGCACCAGGCTGTTTCCACTCGGGGAGCCCCAGAGGAAGGCAGGTGAGAGCCCTCCCCGACCCAAGGAGACCCAGCCCTGGCAGTCGACCTCCACTACCCAACTGCTATCACGCTCCAGGCCACATTCCAGACCGCGCGGCTGAGAAGCCCACATCATGGGACACTTCCTACCCATTGTCCATAATTACCACACCGTGTTTAATGGAGTTCAGACAGTAGGCAACAGATTATATATATATGCCTCTTGGAGTGCCTGGCAAGCTACTGAGAGTATCCCACCTGCATGGGCAGAGCCTGGCAAGCTACCCATGCCATATTCGATATGCCAGAACCAGTAACTATAAAGGGTCTCATCATTCCCCTGACCCTGAAAGAGCCTCTGATCATTGGAAAAGACGAATAATGTAAGGCTGCTAAAATCTCAGTGCTGGGACAAATAGTGACGTTACTGGCGCCCGCTCGAGTAAACTGACCAACAATGGGATGACAGTGATACAGTGATATATTAAACAAAAAAAGCTTCTGCACCTCAGAGGAAACAGTGACCGATATACAAAGACAACCTACAGACTGGGAAAAATATTTACCCAGTACCCATGTGAGGAGGTGTTAATATACAAGATATGTAAGGTACTGATAGACCTTTAGAAGAAAAAACATCCGATTCCATAAAAATCAAGAGAAGAAAATAACAGAAACTTTCTCAAAGAAGAAATTCAAATGGCCAAAAGACACATGAAAATATGCTCTAGATCACTAATTATCAGGAAGATGCAAATCAAAACAACAATGAGATATCATCTCATACCATAGAGACTGGCACACATCAAAAAGAACAAGAATGCTGGTGTGGGTGCGGGGAGAAAGGTATAGTTCTTTATTGTTGGTGTGAGTGCCGACTTGGCTCCATCTTTTTGGAAAACAATATGGATGTTCTTCAAAAAGCTACTAATTGAACTTCCATGCAACCCAGAAATATAACTTCTGGGAATATACCCCAGGGGATCAAAAATACATCAAAAATTTTATCTGCACTTCTATGTTCATTGCCCACTATTCACAATAGCCACAGCATGGACGCAACCTGAGTGCTCGAAACAGATGACTGGTTAAAGAAACTATGGTACACCTACACAATGGAATACTATGCAGACGTTAGGAAGAATAAAGTTATGAAATTTGCTTGTAAATGGATGGACAGAGAGAGTACCCTGCTGATTGAAATGAGTATGAAGGAGAAGAACAAATATAAAATGACCGCATTCATTTGTGGAATAAATATGTATTATGAGAATACACTGCCAAGTTAATTAGGGTCCAGAATACTGGTCAACAGATGGAAGCTTGTCAAAAGAGTGTGGGGGGGGGAAAGGTTAGTTAGGATAGAGAAGGGACCAACCATCCATTTGAATCACAGCTTTTATCTTTAAACTACATTAATTCAGCCTATAAAGGCACAAACACCAAACTACACAATTCATAGAATACTAATGACAAGTGTGTTTACTTAAATTAAAATGACTTTTCATGTAGATGGGGTGTGAAATTTGTTAGGAGATAAAGTTTCTTATTTTAATTGTTTACTCACATAACTATTCTCTTTAATCTTTGGTACTTGATGAATATGTCTGCTAGTGAGTACTCAAAAAGAGCAAAAATAAGTTTAGCAAATATTGAAAACATGTTAAGAAAAATTGTGTCACCCCCTGACAGATCAAGCATTTTAATAATTTATCTGGCAGCTATTCCCTCCAAACAGGTATTATCATAACTCTTAGCTTTGAAACTGTTTGAGAACTTGAAGCCAAATCAGTGTATATCTTGTGTTGAGTTTACCCTGAAATAAAGTAGTGGTACTGTTACTCCAAATATCAACATTTTCAATCTGATGAAACAATCTGAGGAAAAATGACACCAGTTTAATCAGGATTTTCCATTTGTTTTCACAGAATACCTATCACCAGATGTTTAGTTCCAATTAACTGAAGTTCAACACATGGTTCCAGGTCCTTTGATTGTAAATGGATATAGAAATTTAGATAAGACATGGCCCTGATATTCAACATCTAAAGGGTCTATGGGAACTACAGATATCAAAGTTAGTAATTTTAATATAATGCGTCGTTATGGCTATAACAATAAAATTTGTTCCAAGAATATATGTACAAGAGGAGGTATAAATCCAGTTAGGTTAGAGGGGAAAAAGGCTTTCAATATCAAGGAGATATTTCTTTTGACTCTTGAAATATAAGTCACTTCTCAAATCCAGAAAAATAAATCAGGGCAATATGACTGGTACAGTCAAGTATATGGGACAATATTAAAAATATTTTAAAAGTCCACTGGCTTTTTCTATTGACTCAAAGCTTAATCATATGAGCACAGTGAATATTTAGAGACTGTATGATATAAAAAGAATAGTCAGAATAAGCTATTATGTCTTTCTGAATCTCATTTAAAACCTAATTATATCTTGTGGGAAGCTGGTAGAGTCCCGTCTGGGTAAAAAGAGATAGATCTGTCACTGTTTATACATACATATATATAAACCCAGAATTTTTATCATGAAGCTCTACTTTGCAAAGCTGGAAGAGTAGATATTTATATGAGAAGATATATTTTGGGTTATAAAGTGCTTTTAGATATGCTCTCATTTGTTCCCTACAACCACCTTTGAAATAGGGGCAAACAGAATATGTTCCATCCATATAATCATCCTCTCCAGGTTCCAATAATCACAACTTCCGTTGTTCCTTCAATCTGAAAGCTGGTATCAGTTCCTGCTGTTATCCTGAGGGTACTTTAGAATTTCTTGTTTTTCTTAAATAAGCTCCACACTTTTGCAAAAATATTCTGTGTTAAATTCTTCTCCAATTATTGTCAAAGATGACTGACTGTGTCAACTGCATCTTGCTTATGATGAGCATGCCATTTCCATCTTGCTTATCTAGGGATTTGTTACTCATGGTCTAGGTTAAGGTAAAGGCTAAGGTTAATGTTAAGGTTAAGGCTAAGGTCAAGATTAGTTAAGGTTAAGACTAAGGTTAAGGTTAAGACTCATGGTCAAGTTCTAGGTTAGGACCTTACTCTTTCTTCCCTTGCAGTCATTCTCGATAATATTCCAATGGAAGCTCCTAGTGGTTTAACTACCCTCCTACTGAAGCATTCCCATTTTCTCCGTACCCATACTCTTCACGTAACAATGCTATCTCCTAGTAATGAGACAATTCACATAAATACTTGACAGATGCATTTAATGGTTAAGGATAAAAACATTTAAACACTAAAGAGCTATGTAAGAAATAGTGTTTAAAATATAATTGCACCGGTTTAGTTGTTAGGCTCATCACAAATTTTACAAATATCTCCTATTCATATATGAGTTTGGTGAAATTTGTTTAAATATAATTTTTTTCCTTTCTACAGTATATTTCTCTACAGTATTGATTTTGTTGAAAGAAAGAAAAGTTAAAAAATGGGTTATTGTGAATAGAATTGTTGCTAACGGAAAAACAGTCCTTTTATTATTAAAATATTGTAGCATAGATAACATGGTTGAAATGTCTTCATGGTTTGATGTACAAAGTTATTGCATACCTTCACCACCATCAAAGTGTCCAAGACCCTCCATCACTGTCCCTGTCATTTCTAGTCTGTTTCTTCACACAAATCACTTCCCTGCCATTGCATGGAAGCCTTAATCTGTAGTCAATGGACAAGAATTTGTCATTATTTAATATTATTTTCTTGTCTTTTTTATGTACCATAGGTGAGTGAAATCATCCAATATTTAGTTCTACCTGTGACTTATTTTGCTTAATATTATGTCATCCAGTTCCAACAATATTATTACATCAAACTGTAAGCTTTAACCTCGTCTTATGGGTAACCAATGATTTTTGAAAAAGCATCATATCCGTGGACTCCTGACATGAATTGCTTCTTCATAACTACATGTCTCCCCTAATTGAAAACCTTTGAGAATAAATTATTGTGTTGTAGATTAGCACAACTCAGCTATCAGTCACCAAAAAAAAATCAAGAGGCTGCTGGGAAAATTATCTATAAGAGTGTTTCTCAACTGTGGGCTCCCAGTATATTTGGGGTCACAAGTAAAAATTCCATCAATGAGGGTCACAGGGAAGTAGCCTGGGGGGCTATAGGAAGGAAACAAGGTTGAAAGGATGACACAGTAAGAAAAACGTTGAGAAACATTGGTCTTTATACCAGAGAAAACATAATAGATGTATCAGGATGACAAATAACTCAAATAAACATGAACCTTAGAAGAGTTACATTCTGTAGAATTGCCTCAGTATTGATTAATATCCCTATAATCTCTATAATCCAATCTAGGGCTACTTTTATGTGGATAAAACATGAGTAAAGGGGCTGGAGCGATAGCACAGCGGGTAGGGCGTTTTCCTTGCACACGGCCGACCCAGGTTTGATTCCTAGCGTCCCATATGGTCCCCTCAGCACCGCCAGGAATAACTCCTGAGTGCAAAGCCAGGAGTAACCCCTGTGCATTGCCAGGTGTGACCCAAAAAACAAAAAAAAAAATGAGTAAATACATCTTTCAACACCAAAACGTTTTTTGGTGTTAGAAAACTGCATTGCCTCTTTTTTATTGTAGTTTAAGTAACATGATTACACTAGTATTATATTTTATTTATATTTTTTCGATAAACAAAGTCACTATATCTTCACTACCAACAAAGTATCCAAGATCCTCATGTCCCTGAGTCACTTCTAGTTTTTTTGTTCCTCCCCACTTCTTACTTTTACATAGAAGAAAGTATGGCAGAACTCTATTCCATTGAAACTTAAGGCATCTTCAAGATGACCAAGCATGTAGGAGTATAGATAAACAAATGGGACTACATTAAATTAAGAAGCTTCTGCACCTTGGAAACCCCAATGAATGGGGGAAATGGGAGAAACAACATTATCTGATAAAGAGTTTTTATAAAGATTTATAGAGCACTGAAAGAATTTTACAATAAAAATATCCAAATTCATCAAAATTTTGGAGAAGAGATGAACAGAAACTTCTTCATGGAAGAAATACTAATGGCCAACAAATGAAAAAAAATGTTCTGCATCATGAGAGAGATGCAAATAAAAATGATAGAGACATCACCTCACACCTCACACCACATTGACTGGCAAATTTAATAGTACACAATACAAACAGGCCCGGAGAACTGGTCCACTATTGAAAGCTTGCCACAATTAGAGTGGGGTTGTTAGGATAGCAAAGGGACCACTATGACAATGATAGTTGTAAATGATCGCTCTGGATAAATACTGATTGCTGAAAGTAGGTAAAGGGATAACCTGATAGCCTGTAAGTACCTGTATTGAACCTGTATTGAGAATTATAATACCTGTAAGGGGAGAGAGAGAGAGAGAGAGAGAGAGAGAGAGAGAGAGAGAGAGAGAGAGAGAGAGAGAGAGAAGTGCCTGTCATAGAGGCTGTAGTGGTAAGGTGGCAGAAGGGAAACTGGGGATATTGGTGTTGGGAATTAGACACTGGTAATGGATGGTTATTGGAGCATTCATTGACTGAAAACCAATCATAAACATCTTTGTAACTGTGTATTTCACAATGATTCAATTAAAAAATTAAAGAACAAAGATCAAGAACAAACAGCGCCAGTGTGGATGTGGGGAAATGGGGACTCTTGTTCACTGTTGGTGGGAATGTCAATGGGTCCCACTTTTCTGGAAAACAATATGGACATTCAAAAAATCTACAAATTGAGCTCCTGTTTGATTCAGTAATCCCACTTCTTGGAATATACCCCAAAGTCCTAATAAACAAACTAATTAAAATATATTCGCACCACTATATTCCTCACAGAACTATCCACAATAGCCAAGACATGGAAACAACCAAAGTGTCCAAGAATAGATGACTAGATAATGAAACAATGGTACATACACAAAAGGGAACATTATTACACCTTAGTGCCCGAGAACAGATGACTGGTTAAAGAAACTCTGGCAAATCTACACAATGGAATACTAATACTATGCAGTTGCTAGAAAAGATGAAATCATGACATTTTCATGTAAGTGGATCGATGTGTAGAGTATCATGATAAGTGAAATGAGTCAGAGGGTGGGGAGCAGACATAGAATGACTGCACTCATTTGTGGAACATAAAGTAACAGAATGGGTGACTAACACCAAGGATAATAGAGAAAAGGGCCAGGAGGATCGCTCCATGGCTTGGAAGCCAGCCTCACATGCTAAGAGAAAAGACAACTGGGATAGAGAAGGGACCACTAAGTGAATGATGCTTTGAGGGCTCGTTCAGGATGAGAGATGCATGCTGAAAGTAGACTATAGACCAAACACGTTGGCCACTTACTACCTGCATTGCAAACTATAACACCAAAAAGGAGAGAGAGAGAGAGAGTAAAAGGGAATTTGCCTTCCACAGAGGCAGGTGGGGGGATGGGGTGGGTGTGGTAGGAGAGATATTGAGAACACTAGTGGAAAATGTGCACTGATGGAGGGATGGGTACTTGATCATTTTATGACTGAAACATAATCACAAAAGTTTGTAAGTCTGTAACTGCATATCATGGTGATTCATTATATATATATATATATATATATATATATATAAAGACAAAGGCTGGAGCGATAGCAAAGAGGGTAGGGTGTTTGCCGTGCATGCAGCCAACATGGCTGACCCGAGTTCGATTACTCCGCCTCTCTCAGAGAGCCTGGCAAGCTACCGAGAGTATCTCACCTGCACGGCAAATCCTGGCAAGCTCCTCGTGACGTATTCGATATGCCAAATACAGTAACAGCCTCACAATGTTACTGGGCCCGCTCGAGCAATTTGATGAACAATAGGAGGACAGTGACAGTAATATAAAGCCATGCATTTTTCTCCTTTCTCCTACATGGATGACCTGGAGAGTATCATGCTGAGTGAATTAGTCAGAAGGAGAGAACAACAGAGAATGATCTCTCTCATATGTGGGTCATTTAGAAACAAAATAGTGGAATAATGAATATCCAGAAACAATGAAAGCAATGAACATGAGTACTGATATTCAGTAGGAAACATGCCCCTTGAGTGGGCTGAGGGATAGGACATGGAGATGGAGGGGACAATATCCAAGGTGGAGGGAGATGGGGATGAAAGGTAATAAAGTTATATATAAGGAACCCTATCTAGCAACAGTACTTTAGACACAATGAAAAAACATACTTAAGAAAAAACTTCTCTTAGAAACAGACTATTGGCTGTGAGGCTGATGGTGTTGGGAGGCGTTGATCAAGGGGAGTGTACACTGGTGAAGGTATCAGTGTTGAAACCTTGTATGACTGAAGTTTAATCATGAAAAACTTTGTAATATCACAGTTACTAAATTTTAAATAACTGAAAAGATGCCTCTCATATGAGCAGACTGATGGGTGGGAAGTGCATAGGGGTGGGGAGACATTGGTGGAGGGAAGTAGACACTGCTGAAGGGATCAGTGATGAAATATTGTAAGTCTGAAACCCAGGCATGAATACCTATGATTCCTCAGTGAAATAAAATTAAATGTAAACACAGCAAGAACTGGTATGAATGTGAGGGAATGAAGCCAGTATCCACTGCTGTTGGGAACATCGACTGGTTCAACTCTTATGTAAAAATATGTGGACATTTCTCAAAACACTAAGAACTAAGCTTTCATATAGCAAAGCAATTCCACTTCTTGGTATCTACATCGAGAGTGAAGAGGTCTATCTGGAAAGACAATTGTGTTCATTGAAGAACATTCATCATCGCAAAAAATGTGGAAACTATCCAATTTTCCAAGAACAGATGGCTGTGTAAAATAACTGTGGTATAGATAATGGAACACTACATGGCTATGAGAGAAATCATGAAATCATGTAATTAGCGATTATATGGATGGAACTGGAGGGAATCATGCTGAGTGAGTCAACCAGAAGTAGGGGGGCAGAGACATAATGACATCTCTCATATGTGGGAAATAAAGAAGCATAGTAAGGGATTAAGAAATGGCTAGCAATAAAATGTGTAAACTGGTCTATAAATCTGAACTTACCATGACTGCAAGATAGAGTTGACTATGTTGAGGGAGGTATGGAATATTGTATTCATTAAACTCTATCAGCATTAAATTATAGTGACTAAATTATTTATCACTGAATTATAGTGACTAAAAGAATTATTAACTACTTCGAAAAACACTTCTAAAATGTGTTTGTAATCATAAAATTATCTGAAAAACCCAAGCAATTATGTGAAAAAAGAGGGATGTGGCAAAATTTCCTGATCTATAATCATACTATAAAGCTAGAGTAATGTGAACTTGAAAAAGGGCAGATGTTCAGACCAATGGAATAGAATTGAGGGCCTGGAGATAAACTCCCAGATATAAGGAAAGTTAATCTATGACAAAGGAGTAGGATGCATGAAGTGCAAAGGAAGTATATTAGATTTGAGAAAACTGAATAACAACATGCGAAAAACATGAACTATACCTGTGTCTCACACCACACGTTGTAGTTAAATCAAAGTGGTTTAAAGGGCAAGAGATTAGACCAGACTCCATAAAAGGCATAGAGGAAAACAAAATAGAACTCTCTAGATAGAGACCTTCAATGAATTGACTCAATTGGAAAAGGAAACAAAATAAAAATAAACCAACAGGACACCATCAAGCAAAATATTTTCGCAAAGCTAAAGAATTTCAGGCTAAGCACCGTAATAAATGGCTGAAAGTGTCTGCATAAAATTCATGATATCAAAGTCTTATCTGTCACTGTCATTGTACTCCCATTGTTCATCTATTTGCTTGAGCAGGCCCAGTAACACTGTGAAACTTATTACTGTGTTTGGTATATCAGATACGTCACGAGTAGCTTGCTAGGCTTTGCCATGCGGGTGAGATACTCTCGGTAGCTTGCCGGGCTCTTCGAGAGGGGCAGAGGAATCGAACTCGGGTTGGCCATGTTGGCTGCATGCAAGGCAAATGCCCTACCCACTGTGCTATCTCTCCAGCCCATACCCAAGACATATTAAAACACCCATTGAACTTAATAAAATGCATTGGTTCATTTTGGTGGATTTATTGTCTTGCTCTGTGAAACAAAATCTTAGCTGATTCAAATAATGTGTATTTCGCTGTTATTGCCCATTAAATATATACATTGACTGAATTACTAGTTTATAAGACTTTTTATAGCAGAGAGTAAGTTATGAATAAAGTTTAGTAGATAAATGAAAACAATGTAGTTAACATAGTGATGAACACCCACAAACAATCACTGGAAACAAAACATGGATAGAGGGGGTATGGTGCCACCAGCAGGTCAACCTGTACCTATGGGGTGAGTGCATCAGCAGCCTGATGGTGGCTTCAAACTTCCAGATACCCCAAAATTGCTGCTGTGCCTTTTGCCAGACTTCAACAACTTGGGGCCAAGCTTATCAAGAAATTAAAAGGCCAAAATTTAGGTATGTGGGAGACACACCCACAAACCACCTCTGGCTCAGCTATACAAGCTCATTTATTGGCCTTATTTGAGAGATGCATAAACCTCAAAAGAGATCAAAAGACAGCAATTAGGACTTGTAGTGCAGAGGTGTGCCAGAGCGATGGCATAGTGGGTAGGGCATTTGCCTTGCACAGAGCCAAAATGGCCAATCTGAGTTCTATTCCTCCGCCCCTCTCAGAGAGCCTGGCAAGCAACCAAGAGTATCTCCCTCCCACGGCAAAGCCTGGCAAGCTCCCAGTGACGTATTCGATATGCCAAACACAGTAACAAGTTTCACAATGTTACTGGGCCCACTCGAGTAAATTGATGAACAGGAGGATAGTGATAGTGATAGTGATAGTGATAGTGATAGTGATAGTGATAGTGATAGTGATAGTGATAGTGATAGTGATAGTGATAGTGCAGAGGTAGGCAGGAACCCATGACTGAGAGCTCCAGGCCAGCTTGGATCAGGACTAGGCCTCTTCTCCCCAGGAGGTCCCCAGTTTTCCAGTAGCTTGGCAGTCACCGCCACAAAATCTCACCCCCTCGCCATGTAATTTCATCAATGGCCGAGACCCAGGGACTATAAATTAAAACTCCCGAAAGAGAGAGCCACAGAATGTCCTGACCCCACACCAGGCTGTCTTCACAGGGGCGCCCCAGAGGGGAGCGGGTGAGAGCCCTCCTGGCCCAAGGGATACAGCTCCAGCAGCCAAAAACCTCCACAACCCAACTGCCGCCACACTCAAAACTGCTCCCCACGCACTCGGGCTGAGCCTCACACACGAGTGAAGTCCTGTGAAACCCAGGTAATGCAGAACTTTGTGACTTTGGACTCAGGGCTCAGTGAGACCCAGAAGCGGAGATCCTCTGCCTGTTTTCCCAGTCTCTGGCAACCCAGGTGTCACCACCATAAGCCACCTCCTGCCCACACCAGATAATCTCGTCATTGGCCACCATCCAGATCACACGACTGCTTCTCCCGAAAGGGAGCATAACATGAGGCCGCATAACCATGCCACTGGACTCCGCGCCAGGCTGTTTCACACATGGTGCCCCAGAGGGGGTGGGATGAGAGTATGCCCTGCCCTCAAGGGACCCAGCTCTGGCAGACAAAACCCTCCACAACCCAACCTCTGCCACGCTCAAGACTGCTCCCCATGGGCTCGGGCCAAGCCTCACGTATGAGTAAACATATTTCTAGATACATCATAAAACATTCCCTACCCATTCTCCCTGATTACCACACCACATTTGATGGGGTTCAGATGGTAGGCAACAAATCATAGAAGGAAATATATATATATGCATATGCATCACTGTCACTGTCCTCCCGTTGTTCATCGATTTTGCTCGAGCAGGCCCAGTAACGTCTCCATTGGAAACTTTGTTGTTACTGTGTTTGGCATATCGAATACGTCACGGGTAGCTTGCCAGGCTCTGCCGTGCGGGGGAGATACTCTCGGTAGCGTGCCAGGCTCTCTGAGAGGGGCAGAGGAATCAAACTCGAGTCAGCCATGTTGGCTGTATGCAAGGCAAACACCCTACCACTGTGCTATCGCTCCAGTCCATGCATATGCATATATGCATATGTTCAGATATATATATATACCAAAGTTCACATCACCCAAACATTAACAACATGTTAGTGATATCCTATAGAATGTTTTAATGACTCCTGCCAAAATAGAACAATTTTCACACTGATTCCTATATGCATACTTTTTTGTAAGCATGTTCAGCAGTTCTCCATAACAGACAATATGAAATGAATTGTTTCGGTTGTGCTTTCGTACAGGGATTGGGGTTTGGTATGGAAAAATTACAAATTTGGTGGTGGGAAGGTGTAATGGTGGTAGGATTGGTGTTTTAATATTGATTGTAATCAAATAATGTGAACTAACTTATAAAATTAAATGTTTTAAAAAAAAGTAATGTGGAGTTCATGCCCAATTCAATCAGCTTATTCAATGGCTGAATAAATAGCAGTGCTCCTACATAATTAAAAAACATTAATAGAGAAAAAGTGTTCCCATATGATCACCATAATGTGATTCTTTAAAAATAGAAAACTAAACATTGTTTTCATGACTTCAAAAACTTTATTTGAACAAATGAAACTTCCACACAGAGAAATAGAAAGAATTTGTGGCCAGTATGTTTTTAGTGCCTGTGAATATTAAAACTAAGTCCCAGTTTATCTGAAATATCTCATTATAGTTATTGAAAAAATACTTGCTTCTGATGTCTTACATATTTTGTATCTTTAAAATATAGCCAGGGGATTGAAGTCCCTGACATTTACATTTATCTAATTAATTGTCTACACAGACTCAAATTGCTTATTTAATTTAAATTAATGGGCCATGTTTAAATCAAAGAAAGCTAAACTAATTAAGAAAGAAATGGTCTAATCTGGCATTTTAAACTCAAAGATTACAGATATTCAAGATTTGAATTAGATTGCATTTATTGAATCAAGCCAAGAAGCTATTTGACTCTAATGGTCAGGCTATGTTAATGTATAATGAAGTTCAACCTAAGATCTTCGGTGGAAATTCAATTTAATTTAACATTTTAAGCATTGTGTGATATATAGATATAGGGTACTGGGAAGAGAACGATGGTTCTGTCTCAAAACTACTCATAAGGATCGTACAGTCTATTAAGAGAAATTCACTGGGAGAAATATTAGTTCAAGGAATGAATATACCTATCTCCTCTAGTCTTAAGGCTGGCCTTCTGAAAAGAATATATTTTTTTCAATCCTTTTCCAAAAAACTTAAGAAAAGAAGAAATATTTAGTTTAAAACACTGTTATTTAGTACCTATTATAATTGTTGGTAGCACTGTAGCACTGTCCTCTGGTTGTTCATCAATTTGCTCAAGTGGGCACCAGTAACGTAGTTGTGAGACTTGTTTTTACTGCTTTTGTCATATGAATAAACCACGGGTAGCTTGCCAGGCTTTACTGTGCAGGCGAGATAGTCCCAGTAGCTTGCCAGGCTCTCCGAGAGGGGCAGAGGAATTGAACCCGGGTTGGCCATGTGCAAGGCAAACACCCTATCTGCTGTGCTATTGCTCCAGCCCAATTGTTGGTAACTTCATTATTATTAAGAACTGGGAATACTTAGACAAAGTAATTGTTTCTGTCACTGACATGTACCCTAGAATACAGAACAGAAGAGAATGTTTTAAAAAGTTGAATTAGATTATGATGAGAAGGACAACTTGTTCTGGAAGAATTAGGAACTGTGAGATGTTCCTAAGAGTTTGGAACTATGAGATATTGCTAAGAATTAGGAACTATGAGATGCCTCATCAACTATGAGATGGATCCTTAGGGCACTGGTAGAAAGGAGCAAGCTCTCTGGTTGATGGGTATAGTGTTGGAATTGTGTATGACTGGAAAGAATAACATTATTTTAAATCCTGGTACTCTAAAAACATCTTGGTACATTATTAAAAGTGTGAACAAAATAAAATAGAATGATGAATAAGACACAGTTCCTTTCTTGGAGTTTACTTTGATTCAGTGTAGCTGTGTATTAACCACAAAGTGCCAAAAATGTTTTCATCAGTTAGGTTTTTACAACAACAAGAATAAAAATTATTTGGAATCTTCAATTTTATGAGAGAAATCACTTGCTAAGCATTAAAAAAAAAAGAAATTTCGGAGAATAGAAAAATAAACACTGTAGATTTAAAAGCTCACAACTGTCAGCCAGGTGGAGTTTCATAAACCATTTATTTTACTGAGTTATATTTGAAAATAATTATAAAGCTGAAGTTCAAATGACTCATAATGCAATTAGAATTTCTAGAAATTGAATTATGTTAACTTGCCTCAAACACTTTTCTTATATTAAGTTCCCATTTATGGGAGCCTGGGGGATAGCTCAATGGCTCAAGGTTGCCTGTCTTTCAGCTATAACAGCTGTTTTTTTCTGACCAGTAACTGATCTCTGTGATCCCAGGAATTGCAACTGATTTCCAGCACAATGCAGCGGGGTGACTGTGAGCACAGAAACAAGAAGAGTGCAACCCTCAGTGAGCACCAGAACTCAAAGGGAAAATAAAAGATGTACTAGCACCACAAAACAGGAAGCTAAACAACTAGTGAGTACAGGAGTGAGCACTGCAGTGACCCCTGTCATGCCCCACCAGAATGTGAGAGTACACAACAAGCAAAATGAGGTTGGCCTCTGGTGAGCATCACCATCGAATATGCCAGCACTGAAACCTGATGTGTGAACCCTGGTCATTGTAGCAGCAAGATAAAGATATGGTAAAAAGATAAAACTTATATTGCAATTTCTGTCATTAGATTGTTTCCACAACTTGACAATCATTGATTGTATAGGGTAAGATCTCATCAACTAGTTTTTATCTACTTTGTGCTACATGATTTAACTATAACATCCTTGATTTTATATAAACATGGCAATATATAAATACTGAATCACAGAATTGGTGCCTTAGCTCATCCTGTACAATGGGGATTGCTGAATTGGTCAGGTACAGAACTGTTTATTTTTGGTTTCTTTTGTTGTTTTTTGGGGGAAGGGACACAATCAGTGCTGTGCAAGGATTATTCCAGGCTCTGTGCTTAAAGATCACTCCTGGTGAGCTAAGTAGGCCATATGAGGTGCTCGGAATTAAACACGAAGCAGGCAACCTACCTACTGGACTAATACTCTGGCTGCACTGTAGCACTGTTATCCCATTGTTCATTGATTTGCTTGAGCAGGCACCAGTAACATCCCCATTTATCACTGTAGCGGGCTAGTGTAGCCCAATGGCTTCTGCCTGCTCCAGGAACACGAAGACCCTCAAAACGATCATTCAGAGTCTTGATGAGGAAGTCTGACCATCTCGTAGGTGAGCAACCACGTGATCTTTAGACATCCCGTGCAATCCAGTTGGCAATGACTCTAGTCCAGCGATCATCTCCAAATCGCATTACGTGACCAGCCCATCTGATTTTCAACGCCTTGGCAAACAAGACAGCATCCATGATTCTTGATCGTCAACAGAGCTTGGAATTCTGGATTCTTTCTCTCACTTGAGTGAAGCATGATACTCCAAGCATAGCTCTTTTGATTCCTTTTTGGGAGACCCGGATAGCATTCTCATCCTGTTTTCGGAGGGCCCAGGTCTCTGAGGCGTATGTTAATGCAGGAAGAACAGTGGACTTGAAGAGAGGTGCCCGGAGACGGAGGTTCTTCATCCTCTTAGCTATTTCTTTGATGCTCTTGAAGACATTCCAAGCCACTCTCTTCCTCCTGTGCAACTCAGTGCAAGGTAATTTGTCATGTTAACTTCTAGACCTAGGTATACATAACTGTTGCATTTGGAGATATTCATTCTGTTGAGGGCGAATGGAACGACAGGAATGAAACCGTTTCTCATAAACATTGTCTTCGTGAGATTCAGCTGTAGTCTGACCTTTCCTCATGGTCAAAGTCAGACAGCATTTGTGCTGCTTGGCTAGTGTTTGGTGTTATTAGAACAATGTCATCAGCAAAGGTGATGGAGGTGTTATAGTTGTCGACCATCTATCTTCACTCCCATTCGTTCTCATTCCTGTCATCGCATGTTGTTCTCGAGGGTGGCACTGAAGAGTTTTGGTGAAATGGTATCACCCTGCCGAAACCCTCTCTTAACATGGATGGTAACTTCCTTGTAGAATGGTGAGATCCTGGTAGTGAATCCGTAATACAGCTCATGGAGAATTCTGATGTATTGAGTTTGAACGCCCTGTTTGGCTAGGGCTTTGATGACTGCTTCAATCTCAATAGAATCAAAGGCCTTCTTTATATCAATGAACATTAGACAGAGTGGCATCTTGAATTCCCGAGAAACCTCAATGAGTTTGGTTATCGTGTGGATATGGTCGATCATCCTGAATCCTTTGCGGAACCCGGCTTGCTCACATAGTTGTCTTTCATCTAGTGTTCTGCCAATCCTATTCAGGATGACTCGAGTGAACAGCTTGTAGACGACAGACAAAAGGCAGATCAGGCGATAGTTGCCAATGTTGTGGATGTCTCCCTTCTTATACAGTAGTACAGTCCTGTTGGCTTTCCATTGGGATGGAAACTTGCACTCAGACAGGTAGCGTCTGAAGAGACAAGCCAGTGTATTGATGAGTACTGACGGCAGGTTCTTCAAGTTTTCAGGTCTGTCCTTGTTTGGGCCGGGTGCTGTTCCATTCTTTTCCGATGAAATGGCGTGTCGGATTTCAGAAGGGAGAATGTTGGGAATGACATATCCATCCTGCGGAACTTGATATGTGGGCAGGTGGATGTGGCTATCGAAGAGATCCGAGTAGAAGTCATGGATAAGCTTCTCCTTTGCCCTTCTGGAAGATGTGATAGATCCATCAGGACGTCGGAGGGCAGTCACCTTGGTCTTGTAGTTGGCAAAGGACAGGTGGGAGTTGCGAATGCTTTTCCTGGCTTCTGCTGTATCTGCCAGCAATGCTGCCCTTCTCTCTTTGAGGTCTTCCTTTATCTCTTCTCTGCGAGCTCAGATGTTCACTTGTGGTTGTCTGAGGCTTGCTCCAAGCCATGTTGGTGAATGAGCTCAAGAGTTTTCGAAGACAGGCGTCTTTTTGTGGCTATCTCTCTCTCGGTGTTCCTTGCACTATCATGGAGGTGCTGAACCAGTCGATCATATTCTAAATCAATGTTGTCAACAACAGCATCTTCCCATGTTGCTGCAATAGTGCCAAAACAGCTCCCAGTTGGTGGTCGTTCTGGGAGTTCTCTTCTTAAACTTTGCAGCCCTTTCTCCCCACTCCATGAAGTTAGAGTTTAGCATGAAGGAGACGGTAGTCCGATCACGTTTGGAATTTTGGAACAACAGCGACATTGGTCAGGCAAATCTGTCGATTGAATATGATGTGGTCTAATTCATTGTGGACCCGTCCACTGGGAGACTCCCATGTCCAACGTTTAATTCGGCCTTCTGGAACTGTGAGTTACCATGGATGGTCTTGGTCGACATAAGCTCAGACAGTCTCTCACCCTGTTCGTTCCATTCTAGACCATGAGTCCTGATGTGGAGTTCTTCGGCTGATCTTCTCTGTCCTATGTTAGCATTGAAATCACCAACAATGATCTTGTAGAAGGTGTGGTCTTCTTCATAGAACTTCTCCAGCTCCATTAGAACTTCTCAATTTCTTCTTTATCATAAATTGATGTTGGTGCATAGACAAAAACGATAGAAATTGCCGGAAGTGAGTCACATCTATTCAAGTGTAATCGTCCAATTTGGGTTGTTAGGTATTTGAATGAATCAATGCTCATGGCCAAGTTCATGTTGGCAAGGACGCCGACACCACTGACGCCTCTTTTGTCACATGTTCTGAGGAACAATTCTTCTCCAGTGTCGAAAATGGTGTGATGTGATTGATGCCTTCTCATCTCGGTCAGAACAATGATGTTGTACTTGATCTTTCGCGCTTGCACCATCAGGTCCTTGATGGATGCATCCGATACCAGCGTATGTGCATTGAAAGTACAGACAGTCGTTTTTGTTTCTATGTTTTGGCAGCCTCGTTCGGCCTTGAGATTTTATCAACCTCTCCTTCCTCATCCTTCTTAACACTGCCATATTGGTGGCACTTTCAAGGTCAGGGGAATGAAACCTATTGTATTTACTGGTTTGGGCATATCGAATACTCCACTACCCAGCCACTGCCACACTCCAGGCTGCTTTCCGGACACTCGGGCTGAGACTCACACCCAAGCGAAGCCCCACAGAACCAGGTTGGTGGAACTCTGACTTTGAACTCCAGGCTCAATGGGACCCGTGAACAGAGATCCTCTGCCTGCTCCCACTAACCTCTGGTGACCCAGGGTTGAAAACCAGAAGCCTCACACTACCCTGCTCTTCCTGCTTCCACCAATCTCTGGCAAACCAGGGATTAAATCCAGAATCCCCATCCTACTGGTACCAGATAAGTACCTCATCGGCAGACCTTCACTACCTCCACTACCCAGCCGCCGCCACACTCAAGGCCGCTTTCCGGACATATTATAAGACATTTAATACCCATCTTCCAAGATTACTGCACCATATTTGATGGGGTTCAAATATAGTTTGAACCATGGGAACACCTGCAATGGTGATTAGAGGCCACCCTAAAAGCCTCTATCCCTCTCGGAGAGCCTGGTAAGCTACCAAGAGTATCCCGCCTGCAAGGCAGAGCCTAGCAAGCTATATGTGGTGTATTCCCAGATATCATAGTCTTCTTAATTTCCAAACTTCACAATTACTAAGACTGTAAAATATTCTCCCCAGGATTTATTTTGTGATTAGAATTATTGTTAAATGTTTGTATTTTTTAAATATTTTTTTGCTTTTTGGGTCACACCCAGCCGATGCTCGGGGGTCACTCCTGGCTTTGAACTCAGGAATCACTCCTGGCGGTTGTTGGGGGACCATATGGGATGCTGGGAATCGAACCCGCATCAGCCATTTACAAGGCAAATGCCCTAAACCCTGTGCTATTGCTCCAGCCCCATAATGTTTGGAATTTTTTACATGCCCCAGCAACAGATGACTTTCATATGGATGTTATTTTTTTCTCTACTTGTTATGATGTAGAATAATTGTGAATGGTCATTCAATAGGTGATGATGAACAGATACTGGTATGGTGTGGTGTGACCACTTATTTTTGAAGTATAGAGAAGCATTCATTAATCATATACAGCGATGCAAATTAACATTGCTTTAATGAAAAATTTTAATTAAAAACAAACTGCATATGTGTTGACCAAATGCGATGTATATCTTATGAAACAAAATGAGAGAAGCAGGGAAATTTGAAAAAAAGGAGAAAAACAATCATGAGATTTTGACTAAAGGACAATCATGTCAACTTATAGAGTAAGTGCTTGACAGTCCATAGACTTAACCTGCCACCTGAGTGATTCCTGAAGAATGTGGAACTGAGGTGAAAGGTAAACCAATAATTACACCATAAATTTTTTGGGGGGGGTCACACCCGGCAATACACAGGAATTACTCCTGACTCGTGAACTCAGGAATTACTCTTGGCAGTGCTCAGGAGACCATATGGGATACTGAGAATCGAACCTGGGTTGGCTGCATGCAAGGCAAACACCCTACCCTCTGTGCTATCACTCCAGTCCCTACCCCATCTCTTTTAAGGATCATTAAATCCTTATGTGTTTAATATGAAGCCAAGGTATTCAATACCATAGCATATCACACAATTTTGTTTTTATATCCCTAACATACTTATCTGGTAGTATTTCTCTTCCAAAGCAATAAAAGGATTTAAAATATAATTACCATCACTGTTCATGTCTTACAGGTTATTGTTTTTTAGTATTTTATACTAACATATTCTTCATATGTACCGTATATGCACAATTATTTTTGGCAGTGAGAGGCCCACACTACCCCTAGCAATGCTTCACTGGGCTATATGGACCTGAAAGTTTGGTGGTACCCAGTCCCGTGGTTCTGGGGGTATTCCTCCAGAGATTTTTCCAGGGGGATTCCCAGTCATGCTGGGAAGATCATACAGTGTTTGGAATTGAACTCTGTACCACACATATGCTAGATATGTTCTCTGTCATTAAAGCTTTCTCCCCAGCCCCCTCCATTTTCATTAAAATATCACCAAATTGTTGATCACCACCAGTTAGTCATTAACATGATTATTATTTAAAGTTTAGTTAGCAATATTAATCTGTAAAGATAACATAGTACATATTTTTGGATTTACACAGATACTTGTTTGATGATGTAGTATATAAATAACCATAAATAATAAATAAATTATGAGAATAGCAGTATTCTAATAAGATTAAATTGAGTAAACACTTGATCTAAAAGTTGTAATTTGCCATATCTTGGTTTTCAGTAAGAACTATCCTAGTGATGTTAACATTTTGAATTTTGAATTTTGTACCTCGATATTCTACTCCTAGTATATTTCATTTCCTTCATTGTAAAATGGAGCCTTTCAAAGGTCTTTCAAATTATGGCAAGTAATTTCAGAAGCTTTTCATGCTATAGCACCTAATATCATTTGACTGGTCAGTATTTGGTTTGATCATTAAAAAAACAAGTTCTATTTACTTTCAAACATGATGTTACTCTAATACAAAATTACATCTAAATATATTTAGATGTGATATATTTCGGCAGAGCCTGGCAAGCTACCCGTGACGTACTCGATATGCCAAACACAGTAACAAGTCTCGTGATGGAGATGTTACTGGGCCCGCTCGAGCAAATCTATGAAAAACCGGAGGACCGTGACCATGACCGTAATATATTTAAAACTAATAATAACAGATATAAACAAGGATTAAAATGGTTTGTGAGTAAACAAGTAGCTTCTTGCAATGGTAGGATTGTAGGTGATTCTCCTTTTTCTAGATGTATATGCTCAGTAAATTTTTACAGATCAAAGTTTTTCTAACTACCTTAAATTTCTTTACCTAAGATAAAAATATATTTCAATCTGAGAGGAAACTCCTAACACCCTTTATTTGGTGCTCCCTTCTCTGAGCTTCCTTTTCCCCTAGCATGTGTGGTTTGTCCTCAAAGCCATGGAGTAATCCTCCTGGTACTTATCTCAGTTATTTTTGGGTGTAAGTCTCCTATTTTGCTACTTTATGTTCCACAGATGAATGCAATCTTTCTTTGCGTGATGAGAGTAAACTATAGACCGAACAAGATTGCCACTCAATGTCTCTTTAGCAAACCACAGCACTCAAAAGGAGAGAGATAACAAAAGGGAATGCCCTGACACAGAGGTAGGGTGGGATGGGGAATGTGGGGTGGGAGGGATACTGGGACTGGTGGTGGTGAAGAATGGGCACTGGTGGAGGGATGGGTATTCGATCATTGTATAACTGAAACCCAAGCACAAAAAAATTTAAGTCTACAACTGTACCTCATGGTATTTCACTAATAAAAAATTAAGAAAAAATAAAATAAAATATTAGAATTCCAAAATATATATATATATATATTTCAAGTTTATCACAGCGGGTAGGGCGTTCGCCTTACAAGCGGCCAACATGGCTGACCCGAGTTCGATTCCTCCGCCCCTCTCGGAGAGCCCGGCAAGCTACCGAGAGTATTCGATACGCCAGACACAGTAACAACAAAGTCTCCAATGGAGACGTTACTGGGCCCGCTCGAGCAAATCGACGATCAACGGGAGGGCCTTTACCTTTCAAGTTTTCGATTAAATTGGTATAATATCAGCAGCCAGACACACAGAATGACACATTTTCCTCACTGTAAGTTCCCAGTTTCTCTAAAGAATCACTGTTATCACTGTCATCCTGTTGTTTCTCAATTTACTCGAGCAGGCGCCAGTAACATCTCTATTTCTCACAGCCTGAGATTTTAGCAGCCTCTCCTTACTCATCTTTCCCAATGATTGGAAGCTCTTTCAGGGTCAGGGGAATAAAACCTGTTATTGTTACTGTTTTTGGCATATCAAATACGCCACAAGGAGCTTGCCAGGCTCTGCCTGTGTGGGCAGGATACTCTTGGTAGCTTGCCGGGCTCTCCAAGACTCAGAGACTATAAAATCCAGATCCCGGACGAGAACAGTGCAGTCTTCTGCCCCCGCGCCTGGGTGTTCCTTCCCGGAGCCCCTTGGAGGGGAGCGGGTTGAGCTTTCCTCCCCGCCCCGACCAGGGCTCTGGCAGCCGAAGACCTCCAGGACCAGCCACCACCATGCTGAGACCACTCTCCGCACACATGAAGGTACTGGCAGAGGGACCAAGCCACGCGGGTTCCGGGGCCGAGACCTCCAAGCCTACTCGAGTTGGAGTCGAGCATCTTCCACCCAGATTCTCCAAATTCCAGTAGGCGGGGGTCACACCCACCACCTGGCCCCCTGGCGCCGTGTAATCCCATCAGCGGCCAAGACTCAGAGACTATAAAATCCAGATCCCGGAACCGCGCTGCCGCATTCGCGTCCGCACGACATCTTATCAGGACTTTTTTTTATGACATCTTATTGTCTCATTCCTACTTTGGACAAACTTGCAGGCTATCGAATGTAGCCTGCCCACAGGGCAGAGTCTGGCAAACTCCCCGTGGCGTACCAAATATGCCAAATACCAGTAACAATGATGGGTCTCATTCTCCTAAATAGCCTTGAATATAATCTCAGGGCTAGGATGAAAGAGACGTTACTGGGGCCTGCTCGAGGCAATTGACGAATAACAGGATGATGAAATGAAATGAAATGAAATATATATATATATATATATATATATATATATATATATATATATAGCTTTGTTGCCTACTGTCTGAACCCCATCAAAAGAATACCCTAGGGAAAGTTCTCGACAATTCTCTGTAGTTATGCTGTCTGTATAATACAATTGCTTTAAACAACTTATCCAGATGTGTACACTGGTTCCTTCCCAAGAGACTTGTGTGCCAACCTCACATAATGGCAGTCGGCATTCTCTTGGCATAGGAGTTGTGCTATAGAATCTCAACCCAATTCCTATCATTATCAACTGTACTGCTGATTTAATCTGAAACATATGTTTATCTTAAGGCTCTGAGAAGAGGCTATTTGAAAAAAGATTGTTACTACACTAAACATAAAATCACAGTAATCACATATGCATGCCTCTGATGAGAACAACCACATGTAATATTCTTTATAAGTTATCTATTATTGCATTACAAACTACCTCCAAACTAGATGGCTTAAATATACTCTACTAACATAGATCCCAATACTCTGCAAATCAGGATAGTCTTCTCAACTGTCTGGTTTGACTGATATTTGTTGAACTTACTGGTGCGTCTGTAGGTAGGTTAGATGGTGCTTTGATGAGAAGTCACATGTACATATCTGACATTTGCCTTTGCCCAGTTATTGAATTGAACATCTAGGTTCTCCTTTCTACTAAATATTTTGCTTACCACCTAGATTCCCTTTACAGAGCCAAGATATTTTTCTCAGAGAAATATTTCCTCCTGATAACAGTGCTGAATCTCTACCCAAATAATTGCCAACAAGAGCTGCCTACCCCTATCTGGTACTTCTTCCGTGAGTGCCACCATCATCCAGTGGCTGGATGAGGCAGACATTAAAATTCTTGGTGATTTTTCTCAATTTAAAACAATTTAAATGGCCACATTAGCTCCAAATCCTTCCAAGGTATCAGCTGAGACCTCTACTTCAACTGGTTTCCAGTCTAATTTTACCCTATGACTAACACAACATTAATTTCTGCTTCAGAGTTGTAGCTAACATCACTCTCTAATAACTTTATTGTTTGAAAATCTCCATCCCAGAATCAGTCATCTATATAACATGACGTAAGCCATTCCTTATGTGGCCTCTAATCCCCCAGCAGGTTTTCTGGGCTTACTCATCCCTAGTTACAGAATTCCAAAGAGAATAAAAATAAACTGCAAAAAATTTTCAGGTCTTACCTCAGAAATTACCCTATTTCTCTTCTGTCACATTATTTTTATGAAAACATATCAGATCTTGAAATTAATTTGAATGACTTAACACTATTAACAGTAGAGATAATGATGCCTTTCAATACTTAATTTGTGCCAGGCACTGTTCTGAGTACTATTATTAAGTTATTTACTACCACAACCTTAGGAAATAATTATTTTCCTATCTTTTGTTTACAGCTGAGGAAAGAGTAGTGTTTCACCAATTAAGTTCGTGAATAAGCTAAATCTACCCACATGAAATCTATGCAATTCCATTCAGCCTAAAGTGAAGGTGGGTGTTGCATCTGTGATGCCTACAACATTTATTCCAATTGTCATATTTCACTTAAGGGCTTGAAATCATTTTATACCGATCCAAGAGAGAAGTTTAATTTGAACATGTCATAAAATGACTGAGATGGGTGAAGCATTGGCAGCAGGCGTGTATGCCAAACTTTATGGACTCTACACATGCGACCTTCATTACATTTGGCACGCAGACCTTACCATATTTTATTCACTAAAGTTTTCCGATGACAAAGTCTTTCAATTGAAGGATTATTCTGATGAACTAGAAATGCCCATTGTTCATCAAAGTGGAAATTTAAAGCATGAAACTACCTCACATTTGAATAGAAGTGAATTTACTTACTGATGCCATGTTACTTTCTTGAAAATCAGAAAACTATTACTACACAAGTACTACAGAGGCAGCATGTATTTAACATAGAACTTTATACAGCTAAGAACTTTAACTGTATCCCTCTACTGTATTTCAGAGGCAACGTGAAAGTAATATTGTTGCATAACTTTCATATCCCCTTTCCAATTTATTATAGGATAGATGTTTGGTCTGTCTGGTTAAGTGGATATTAAATTTTTGCTTGTATAAAGGTATATCCCATTGCCTTTTTTATTATATTTCACTCATAATCAGTGATGATGAATGCATGGTTGTTAGCTACTCATGCTTTTTGTGGTCCTATCTGTTCATCCCCTCTCCTAATTTTGGATGGGGTAATTTTGTCCTTAGTATTTTTGAGCCTTATGGGTGCTCTATATATCTTGAATATTAAGTCTTTGTCCAATGTATGCTATGTAACTATTTTTAATTATCAGAGTATCTTTTCATATTAAGTTTCATTTCCTTCAAACTTCAGAAATTAATTTTATTTAGTCTCATTTGCCTAATTCTGTTTTTGTTTACCATTGGATTCAGCACATTGAAGAGACTTATGAGGTCAATATTCTGGATAGATATGCCTGCTTTCCTCAATGTATTTTATAGATACAGGTCTGAAATCAAGGTCTTTAATATACAGCAAATTAACCTTTGTGAATTGCATGAGATAGAACTCTAATTTCTTTTTATTTCCATGTGTTTTACAAGTTTCTCCAGCAGCACTCATTGAAGAGATTCACTTTGCCCTACTTCATGCCCATATGTCCTCCATAATTCTGAAATTTTACTTCTGGGCTCTAAATTCTATTCCACTGACATGAGAGGCTGTCTTTAATACCCCCCTATTATACAATTTTTATTACTATACTTTTGTAGTATAAAGTCTCAGAAGGCAATGTTTCCCTTCTTCTCAGAATTATTTTAGCTATTCTGAGACATTTTTTGGTTTCTGGGCCACAGCCGGCAGCATTCAGCGACTATTTCTGGTTCTGAACTCAGGAATCACTCCTGGAGGTGATTGGGGGACCATATGGGATTCTGGGGATTGAACCCACAATAGCCGCATGCAAGATGAGCACTCTTCCCACTGTACTATTCAACTCCTATTCTGGGACTTTTATGATTTCATAAATTTTAGAAGTATTTGTTCTGTGTCCTAGAAGAATGCCATGGAGGGGCTGGGGAAAGAGTTCTGGAGTCAAGATGCTTGCTTTGCATGGGGCTGTGCCTGGTTCAAATCTCCGTCCCCCATCGCAAATGGCCCTGCAAGCACTACCAGGTGTCACTCTGAGCACAGAATCAGAAGTAGTCCCTGAGCACTATCAGGTTTGGCTAACTTCTCTCCAAAAAAAAACTCATCAAATGTTACACTTGAAATGGGTGGACTTTATACTACATAAACTCTGCCCCAATAGAGCTGCAAAGCCAAAATTTTACATATTCTGTGCAAATGTCAGGATAATTAGTTAAAATTATAAAGCACTTAGAAGAATGCCTTACATATGCCAAGTTCAAGGTTCACTCCTTGACAACAAAAATTAATATTTTGGGCTATGTGAAAGGGAGGGGAGTGGGCAGAGCCTAGCAAGCTCCCATGGCGTATTTAATATGCCAAAACAGTAAAGATGATGTGTCTCATTCCCCTGACCTTGAAAAAGCCTCCAATGTGGCACCGTTGGGAAGGACGAGTAAGGAGAGGCTGCTTAAATCTCAGGGCTAGGAAGAATGCAGATGTTACTAGTGCCCACTTGAGCAAATCGGTGAATAACGGGATGACAATGATACAGTGATACAGTGATGTGAAAGGGAAAATAATAGCAGCGGAGTTTTGATGGGGATTGCAAAGCATGTGAAAATCACTTTGGACAAGACAGTCAATTCAATGATCTTATACTTCCAATCTATGAATGTGGAATATGTACTTATTTTTGAGGTAAAAGACCTATTAGTGAAAACTATACATCACTATTAAGACACAGAAACAATGTTCTGAAAAATGAAGTGCCTTCAATGACAATGTTTCACCATTGTGATGTTATAAGAGGTCTAGAGTTGGCATTATGAAATCTTAACCTGAATTTTTAATACTTCCTTATCATGTCTACTATTGCCAGAACACGATAGATATGATTCTATATACTTGTATCTTTCCAATTAAAAGAAAAATATATAACGTTATTTTCTAATCTGGGACACTTTTCAACTGTAGTCTTTAAAATCTGGTATATAATACATTTTCATAAAATGCTTGATGAGATAGGTTAATATGGCTATTCCCTTTAAAATGAAGTCATTGACTGAACTAATAATAACCATGTCCCTAGGTGAGTTAATAAAACCATTAATGAAAAGTCACTGAGCACCAATAAAGATTGAAAGATTACCCAGTGAACGACAGGAGCTATATCTAAATATTACTTTTGATTTTATTGTATTCATCACTTGTTATGAATTTTAAATTAACAGAGCTCAGTGTTAGACTTCTTGACCTCATTACTGTTATCAACACCACTTACAGAGTTAAGATTTCCACCCAGAGAAATCATTTTACCCAGAAAAGTTAATTTTTTATTGGACTAAAGATCCTATCTCATTTCTGAATCATTTCTTGTTATTCACTCAGTTAAGATAGCAGTTAAAATGTAACTCTCTGAAATTTTCGTTTCACTCATGTCGTCTGTTATTTTCTTTGGGATTTGCTATGTCTGTAAGTAGGACAGGACCATAACCTTGGTAAGAGGGTTCCTGGGATCCTGACTATAGGCCACTAGATACTGTATGTGCCTGACTGAGGGAAAGTCACACCTCACTAAATAGATCCAATCTTCTCAAACTGCGAGAACACTGGTGCTTGCACTCATAAAGCAATGTGCTAAAAATGTTTTCAACAAATGATTTGTTATAACGGAGCTAAAAATGTGTAGAACTCCCTGTTTTTTCAACTGGCATTCTACGTGTCTGTATACGACTGGGATGTCAAGGAAGAAATGGATACATGAATTTTAATTGCCCCAAATAAGACATAAGGCATAGTTCTTTTCTCTTAAGTCTTACCAATTCTACATATGACATCTTGTTCCAAAAGAATTAATTATATCTATATACACTGATAGTTTTTTCAGTACTCAAATCCCTTTAAAACTGTCTTCCTTTTAGATCCAATTTCATATCAAATCTGTTTACTTGATACAAGCCTGAAACATCATTAAACTGCCATAGAACAGTTCCTCCCTCTTGCCACAGAAAGACACTGCAAAGACTTCCTTGTGCCTAGGACAGTAAGCTGCACCCCACCCCCAGATCCTTTGACATTAGCTATAATTCTCAAAACCCAACCTGTGAGGGCTTTGGCACATCTATTTGAAATTATTAATGAATACACCCCTCTTATTGGAGCAGATGAAATGCAATTGTGCTAATCCATGAACCAGATACATTTATAAATCTCAGTTAACTAGATTAGTTAGTTGAACACCCCCTAGTCATACCCAACTAGCACTAGCTGGTAAAGAAAATATTTTGAACAAAAGATATATTATCAGTAGCCTTCTGGTATAAATAACTGAACAGATCAGTTTTTTGCACATTTACTAAGTTGGTCATGATTGGCAAGTTATACAATGTTCCATCATCTGTCCTCTCACCAGTGGACGTTTCCCAACACCAATGTCAATGTCCTCAGTGTCCCCCCTGAACACCTTTCCCCCAGACTGTCTCTATGGCAGACACTTTTATTATCTCTCTCTCTCCTCCACTTGGTGATTACAGTTTGCAATACAGATACTGAAAGGTTTGTCCCTTTACATACTATCAGCACTCAGTTCTTGTCCAGAGTGACCATTTCCAGCTATCTTTGTCATAGCTGTCCCCTTTTCTATCCATATCCATAGCAGCTCTCTTCCCACCACCACTTGTGGCAAGCTTCCAACCTGGAACCAGGCCTCCTGGCCCTTTGTACTACTGTCCTTGGATAGTAGTCTCATACTATTTTTTAATATCCTACAAATGAGTGCAATCATTCTATGTCTGTCCCTCTCCCTTTGACTCATTTCACTCACCATGATACTCTCCATGTCCATCCATTTACATGCGATTTCATGAGTTCATTTTTCCTAGTGGCTGTCTAGTATACCCACCTGATGAGGTGTTAACATCCAAGATATATAAGACACTGGTAGAATTTTACAAGAAATAAGCAGTCAACCCTATCAAAAATGGAAAGAATAAATGGAAAGAAACTTCCTCAAAGAAGAAATACAAATGCCCAAAAGACACATAAAAATGCTCTCTTGGGATGCTGGGATCAGTGGTGGTAGAGAACGGGCACTGGTAGGGGGATGGGTATTCGATCATTGTATAACTGAAACCCAAGCACAAAAATTTGTAAGTCTACAACTGTACCTCATGGTGTTTCACTAATAATTTTTTTTAAAAAATGCTTTCTCTATGTTGTTAATCATCAGGGAGATGCTAAGCAAAACAACAATGAGGTATCATCTCATACCACAGATAGTGGCACACATCAAAAAGAACTAGAGCAACCAAGTGCTGATATGGATGCGGGGAGAAATGTATTCTCCTTCATTGTTGGTGGCAATGTCAACTGGTCCAGCCTATTTGAAAAACAATAGGGGCATTTCCCCCAAAACTAGAAATTGAGCTTCCATATGACCCAGCAATACCACTTCTGGGAATACCCACTTTGGTTACCAGGGGCCCAAAGACACACTGCAGAAAAAATACCTATTCTTCTATGTTTATTGCAGCACTATTCACAACAGCCAGAATCTGCCAACAAACTGAGTGCCTGAGAACAAATGATTGGATAAGGAAACTGTCCTCTATCTACACATGTCAGTTCTTAAGTAACAGGGAATCTAAACCTTTGCATTTAACATAGATAAAACTCTAAGAACATTAGGAAAACATAGGAACTCAACTGCTATCTCAGACAAAGATTGAAATCTTAAGAAATTCTCAAGCCCATTAAAACTGTCTACTCTGGTCAATGAGGACCTGAATTCAGCACTCACTTTATTGACAACTGAAATTAAGTAAGTACTAGCCAGTAAAATTAAGCAATAACTACACGAGAAATTTGACCAACACAAAGAAGAACTGATTCCAATGATGAAAGATTCTATAGAAATTTAACTGAAGGAACCAAAGAACACAATAGCAAGACATAGTAGTATAATTGAACATGTAGAAAACTGTATAGACAAACTTGAAGACAGAAAAACAACTCAGCATTGAAAAGGAAGTGGTAAAAGAAAAGAGAAGCAACACAATGGAAGAGAATGGAAGGTACTTTATGAACAATAGCAAGAGTAATAATTTCCAAAAATAGGAATACCAGAAGGAGAGAAATACGGGAAGGGGAAGAACAAGTGGTGGAAGAGATAACAGCTTTGAACTTCTCCACACTCTAGAGGGAGACTGCAGTTCAGATTCAAGAGACCCAAAGAGTACCAAGCAAAATAGGCCCAAACCGAATAATGCCATGTCACATCATAATCAAACAGCAAAATCCAAAGAGAAAGACAGACTTCTTAAAGCATCAAGAGATAAGAGAAACTTTAAGTATAATGGAAATGACATAAAAATCACAACAGATCTCATATGAATTAATATAGGAGAGAAAAGAATATAATGGCATTTTCAAATTATTCACTGAAGGAAAAATAACGTTCAATTAAGAGCCAACTACACTTCAAAGCTCTCATTTAGATGAGAGGGAAGGATAGAAACATTCTCAGACAAGCAAGGGCTGACAACATTTGCTATAAGTAAATTGGCCCTGAATGAAGTACTGAAAGACCATTTATATAAACCTAGACAATTGTAGAAGCAACAACCACATACAATGAAATGGCAACACACCCTTTTTATCAATAATTTCCTGGGGCTGGAGCAATAGCACAGCAGGTAGGGAGTTTGCCTTGCTTGCACGCAGTCAACCTGGGTTCGATTCCCAGCTTCCCATATGGTCCCCTGAGCACCACCAGGGGTAATTCCTGAGTGCAGAGCCAGGAATAACCCCTGTGCATCGCCAGGTGTGACCCAAAAAGTCAAAAAAAAATTCCCTGAACGTCAAAGGACTGAACTCTACCATCAAAAGGCATAGTATGAGAATAATATCCCAAAACAGGAGAAACACAGGCCAGGAAGACTGGCCCATGGTATAAAGCTGGCCAAAAGAGGGCAGGTGGCAGGAGAGTGCTGTTTCGGTTATGTCCTAGAAAAAGAACTACTACAACAATGATAGTTGAAAATGATTAAAATAATCTCAACAAAATGAGGTTGGAAGGTGTCATCCTTAAGTTAGCAAGGCTATCTATATCAAACCACAGCCAATATTATGCATAGAAGTGAGAAACTGGCAACATTTCCACTAGAGTCTGGTACAAGGTAAGGATTTCTACTTTCTCCACTCTTGTTTAACTGTCACACTGTCCTATTGTTCATCTATTTGCTCGAGTGGGTCCAGTAACATTGTGAGACTTGTTACTGTGTTTTGGCATATCGAATACGTCACAGGTAGCTTTGCCGTGCAGGCGAGATACTCTCGGTAGCTTGCCGGGCTCTCCAAGAGGGGCGGAGGAATCAAACCATGCTTGGCCGGGCTGGCCACCTGCAAGGCAAATGCTCTACTGCTGTGCTATCACTCCAGTTCTAGTAACAGCAAAGAGGTGAGAAAGGGAAACCAAAGGGATACAATTTGGAAAAGAAAAAGCAAAGTTATCTCTACCTGCAGATGGCATGATACTATACTTCAAAGATCATGAAGATCCCATGAAAAAAACTCATAGGAACAATAAACCAATACAGAAATGTGATTGGCTACAGGGTCAATACACAAAGATGAATCACATTCCTATTTAGAAAAAATGAATTAGAGGAGATAGAGATCAGAGATAATATTATCTTTAAAATAGTGTTACACATCTGCACTTGTTTGTTCATTGCAGCACTGTTTACAATAGCCAGAATCTGAAAAAATCCAAGGGCCCGAGAACAGATGACTGGTTAAAGAAACTTTGGTACATCTACACAATGGAGTACTATGTAGCTGTTAGAAAAGATGAAGTCATGAAATTTACATACAAGTGGTACCACATGGAAAGTATCATGCTAAGTGAAATGAGTCAGAAAGAGAGGGATAGACATAGAAAGATTGCATTCATCTGGGGAACATAAAGTAACAAAATAGGAGACTAACACCCAAGAATAGCCGAGATTAGTACCAGGAGGTTTACTCCATGGCTTGAAGGTCAGCCACACATGCTAGGGGAAAAGGCAGCTCAGATAGAGAAGGGAGCACCAAATAAAGGGTGTTGGGAGGATCTTCCCAGGATGGGAGAAGTATGCTGAAAGTAGACTATAGACCGAACATGATTGCCACTCAATGCCTCTTTTAAAAACCACAATACCCAAAAGGATAGAGAGAACAAAAGGGACTGCCCTGCCACAGAGGCAGGGCGGGATGGGGGATGGGGTGTAAGAGGGATACTGGGATCCGTGGTGGTGGAAAATGGGCACTGGTGGAGGGATGGGTACTCAATCATTTGTATAACTGAAACCCAAGCACAAAAATTTGTAAGTTTACAACTGTACCTCATGGTGTTTCACTAATAAAAATTTTAAAAATAGTGTCACAAAACATCAAATATTTAGGAATAAACTTAACAAAAGAAGCGGGAGATCTATACCATGCAAACTTCAAAATATTTAAGAAAGGAATAGAAAACCTTAGGAAATGGAAAAATATTCCATGCTTTCCGATTGGAAGAATCAATAATGTCAAAATAATCCTACCTAAACACTATATAGATTTACTGAAATCCCTATGCAAATTCAGAAAACATTTGTATAGGGATTTGAACTTAGACTAAGAACAGTCCATAATAAAGTGTGTATGGATTCATAAAAGACCCCAATTAGCCAAAACCATATTGAAAAACAAGAAACTGGGAGGTATTACATTACCTAACATGAAAATATACTATAAAGTTATAGTGACCAAAACAGCATGATACTGAATACGGATAAACTCTGAATCCAATATGTCAGAACATAATATCCAAGGACAAACCCTCACATATACAGTCAGCTAATTTTTTATAAATGAGTTGAGAGCAGGAAATGGAATACATGACCTTTTCCACAAATGGTGGAAGAAAAACTACAAAACTACATGTAAAACAATTAAGGGGATCTACATCTCAGATCTCACAGAATAGTCAATTCAAAGTGGATCAAAGGCCTTGAGATCAGACAAGAATCTATAAAATATATTGAGTAAAATATAGGCAAACACTCAACAATCTGGATATCAAAAGTCATCCTCTATGATATAATGGAATTGGCAATGGCAACAGAATAAAGAAATAAATGTCACCTCAAATTAAATTGTTTCTGCATATCAAAAGAAACAAACTAAAACTGAAAAATATCTAGCTGAATGGGAGAACATATTTTCATTGAACACATCAGAGTACATAAAATGCAAAAGTCAACAACAAACATTCCAAAACCACCATCAAAAATAGGGATTTGAAATGAACAAGGACTATTGTTAAGAAGAACAATGGCTAGCTAACAAGACGCATGAAAAAATATTCATCGTCACTTATTACTAATGGAAATACAAATCAAGAAGACAATGAGATGCGATCTCACACCAGTGAAAATGGCACATACCCAAACTAGTGGGAACAATATCTGTTGCCAGAGGTGCAGTGAAAGAGGAACTAACTGTGGGAATGATGCCTGATTCAACCTTTATGGAAAACAGTACAGAGATATCTCAGTAATCTAAGAATTGAGCTGCCATATGACTCAGCAATTCCATGCCTGGGTATCTACCCCCAAAACACAAAACCATGCATTCAAAAAGACTTATGCATACAAATATTCAATGCAGCATTTAGTATAATACCTAAGATATAGAATTAACCTAGGTATACAATTATAGGTAAGTGGATCATTAATCTGTGGTGTACGTACACAAGGGGGATACTACAGAGCTGCAAGGAAAGATGAAATCATGCAATTTGCTGCAACATGATGAAACTGGCAGGTAGGGCGTTTGCCTTGAACGTGGCCACCCCAGTCAGCCCAGGTCTGATTCCTCCACCTCTCTCGGCACGGCAAGCTGTACAGATACAGATACTGTACAGAGAGTATCTCACCCGCACAGCAAAGCCTGACAAGCTACCCGTTATGTATTCTATATGCCAAACACAGTAACAACAGGTCTCACAATGGAGATGTTACTGGGCCCACTTGAGCAAATAACAGGACAGTGCTACAGTGCAGATGAAACTGGAAGATTCATGTTACGTGAAGCCAGAATAAAGAAACACACAAGATAAATTCCATAGGCATAAAGATAGATAGAGAAATTTATGAAATAACTAGCTAAGGGAATACAATGCTTAAAATTGGGGATGTCTGGGGCTGGAGTGATATCACAGAGGGTAGGACATTTGCCTTGCACGTGCTAGACATGGGTTTGATTCCCAGCATCCCATATGGTACCCTCAGCACCACCAGGAGTAATTCCTAAGTGCTGAACTGGAAGTAATACCTGAGTATCACTGGCTGTGACCCAAAAAGGAAAAAAATAGGAGGATGGCAGCCTCGTCACGCCACGTGAGCTGGCCCGGTACAAGCCTGCTCTGCTCCTTAGTGTTCACGGCTCTTCTTCTTCAAGATGTCTGAGGAAGTGCATCATGGAGAGGAGGAAGTGGAGACTTTTGCCTTCCAGGCAGAAATTGCCCAATTGATGTCTCTCATCATCAATACCTTTTATTCCAACAAGGAAATATTTCTTCAGAAGTTGATCAGTAATGCTTCTGATGCCTTGGACAGGATTCACTATGAGAGCCTGACAGACCCTTCCAAGCTGGACAGTGGGAAATAGTTGAAAATTGACATCATCCCAAATCCTCAGGAATGCACCCTGACTCTGGTGGACACAGGCATTGGCATGACCAAAGCTGATCTTATAAACAATTTGGGAACCGTTGCCAAGTCTGGTACTAAAGTCTTTATGGAAGCTCTTCAGGCTGGTGCAGACATCTCCATGATTGAGCAGTTTCATGTTGGCTTTTATTCTGCTTACCCAGTAGCAGAGAAAGTGGTTGTCATTACAAAGCATAATGATGATGAGCAGTATGCCTGGGATTCTTCTGCTGGGAGTTCCTTCACTGTCCATGCTGACCACGGTGAACCTATTGGCTGGGGTACCAAAATGATCCTCCATCTTAAAGAAGATCAGACAGAGTACTTAGAGGAAAGTAGAGTGAAAGAAGTAGTGAAGAAACACTCACAGTTTATTGGTTATCCTATCACCCTCTATTTGCAGAAAGTCAGAGAGAAAGAAGTCAGTGATGATGAGGCAGAAGAGGAGAAAGGTGAGAAAGAAGAGGAAGATAAAGATGATGAGAAGAAGCCCAAGACTGAATATGTTGGCTCAGATGAGGAGGATGTTAGTGGTAAGGATAAGAAAAAGAGAACCAAGACGATTATGGAGAAATACATTGATCAGTAGGAACTAAATAAGACGAAGCCCATTTGGAACAGAAATCCAGATGACATCACCCAGGAGGAATATGGAGAGTTGTATAAGAGTCTGACCAATGACTGGGAAGACCACTTGGCAGTCAAGCACATCTCTGTAGAAGGTCAGTTTGAATTCAGGGCTTTGCTCTTCATCCCACGCCGTGCTCCATTTGACCTCCTCGAGAACAAGAAGAAGAACAACAACATCAAACTGTATGTCCTCCATGTGTTCATCATGGATAGCTGTGATGAGATGATACCAGAATATCTGAACTTCTTCTATGATGTGGTTGACACTGAGGATCTACCCCTGAATATTTCTCGAGAAATGCTACAGTAGAGTAAAATCTTGAAGGTACTCATCAATACACTGGCTCGGCTCTTCACTCGCTACCTGTCTGAATGCAAGGTTCCGTCCCAATGGAAAACCAGCAGGATCGTACTACTGCTCAAGAAGGGAGACATCCATGACATTGGCAACTATCCCCCGATCTGCCTATTGTCTGTCATCTACAAGATGTTCACTCGAGTCATCCTAAATAGGATTGGCAGAACACTAGATGAAGGACAACCATGCAAACAAGCCGGGTTCCGCAAAGGATTCAGCACCATCGACCATATCCACACAATAACCAAGCTCATTGAGGTTTCTCGGGAGTTCAAGATGCCGCTCTGTTTAACGTTCATTGATTTAAAGAAGGCCTTTGATTCTGTTGAGATGGAAGCGGTCATTGAAGCCCTAGCCAATCAGGGCATTCAAGCCCAATACATCAGGATCCTCCATGAGCTGTATTGCGGATTCACTACCAGGATCTCACCATTCTACAAAGAAGTGATCGTTGATGTCAAGAGAGGGGTGCGGGAGGGTGATACCATTTCACTGAAACTCTTCAGTGCCACCCTCGAGAACATCATGCGACGACTGGAATGGGAAGGAATGGGAGTGAAGATAGATGGTCGGCAACTACACCATCTCCGCTTTGCTGATGACATTGTTTTAATAACACCAAACATCAGCCAAGCAGCACAAATGCTGGCCGACTTTGACCGTGAGTGTGGAAAGGTAGGACTACAGCTGAATCTTATGAAGACAATGTTTATGAGAAACAGCCTCGTTCCTGACGCCCCATTCGCTCTCAACGGAACGACCATCTCCAAATGCAACAGCTATGTGTACCTAGGTCGAGAGGTCAACATGACAAATGACCTGGCACCCGAGCTGCGCAGGAGGAAGAGAGCGGCTTGGAACGCCTTCAAGAACGTCGAAGAAATAGCTAAGAGGATGAAGAACCTCCGGCTCCGGGCACATCTCTTTGATTCCTCTGTTCTTCCTGCATTAACATATGCCTCAGAGACCTGGGCCCTACGCAAACAAGATGAGAATGCTATTCAGGTCTCCCAAAGAAGAATAGAAAGAGTTATGCTTGGAATATCACGTTTCACTCAAATGAGAGAAAGAATCCGGAGTTCTGACATCCGTCGACAATCAAGAATCAGGGAGGCTGTCTCATTTGCCAAGGTGTCTAAAATCAGATGGGCTGGTCACGTAATGAGATTTAAAGACGACCGCTGGACTAGAGCTGTTACCGACTGGATTCCATGGGATGTCAAAAGACCGCGTGGCCGCCCACCTACCAGATGGTCAGACTTCTTCGTCAAGATCATGAACGATTGGTTTGAGGCCCTTCATGTTCCCGGAGCGAACAGATGCCATTGGGCTACACTAGCACGCGACAGGGACAAATGGAGACGTTACTGGCGCCCGCTCGAGCAAATCGACGACTAACGGGAAGTTAAGTGATTGAGTGATTCGCAAAAACATTGTTAAGAAGTGTCTTGAGCTCTTCTCTGAACTGGCAGAAGACAAGGAAAACTACAAGAAATTCAGTGAAGCATTCTCTAAAAACCTATAGCTTGGGATCCATGAGGACTCCACTAATTGGCGATGCCTTTCTGAGCTGCTGTGCTATCACACTTCTCAGTCTGAGGATGAGATGACTTCCCTCTCAGAATATGTCTCTCGCATGAAGGAAACTCAGAAATCCATTTGTTAGTTACATCACTGGTGAGAGCAAAGAACAGGTTGCCAACTCGGCTTTTGTGGAGCGAGTGCGAAAGCGGGGATTTGAGGTAGTGTAGATGACCGAGCCCATTGATGAATACTGCGTGCAGCAGCTTAAGGAATTCGATGGGAAGACCCTGGTCTCAGTTACAAAGGAAGTCCTGGAGCTGCCTGAGGATGAAAAGGAGAAAAAGAAAATGGAGGAGAGTAAGGACAAGTTTGAGAACGTGTGCAAACTTATGAAGGAAATCTTGGATAAGAAGGTTGAGAAGGTCACAATATCCAATAGGCTTGTGTCTTCACCCTGCTGCATTGTGACTAGCACCTATGGCTGGACAGCCAACATGGAGCGGAACATGAAAGCCCAGGCCCTTAGGGATAATTCTACAATGGGCTACATGATGGCCAAGAAGCACCTGGAGATCAACCCTTACCACCCCATCGTGGAGACACTGCAACAGAAGGCAAAGGCAGACAAGAATGATAAGGCTGTCAAGGACCTCGTGGTCCTGTTGTTCGAAACTTCCCTGCTCTCCTCTGGCTTTTCACTTGAGGGCACCCAGACCCACTCGAACCGTATCTACCACATGATCAAGCTAAGCCTGGGTATTGATGAAGATGAAGTAACAGCTTTGGAGCCCAGTGCTGCTGTTCCTGATGAGATACCCACTCTTGAGGGTGATGAGGATGCATCTCGCATGGAAGAAGTAGATTAGAAGTTTATACCTCAGATCTGTTCTCTGTATAGTGCCTTAATCCCTTCCCCTTGCAGTTCTGAGTGGTCTTATCCACCTGGCTCTAGTGGTCTTTTTTCTCCCATTCCTGTCTTTTCTATCTTAAGGCAGGTTAGGGGTAGGGTCTCAAGACATCCCCCTTCAAATTTGACTACAGGTTTGGATGTTGTGTATTGTGTTTGTTTATTTTGTTCTGAAATTAAAGTATGCAAAATTTAAAAAAGGAGAATGTCAAGATCACTCTTGGCCCCTGAGTATAGGGAGGCGAACAAAAGAGAAGGAAAGACATTGTGGGGGGAAGAAGATAGAGATAGATGCAAAGAGTGATGGGAAGCAGAAGATAAGAGGATCCAAGTATATTGGTAGCGTAAAGAAGTGGTACAGCTTAATTTTCAATCTACAGAGACAAAGACACTCAAAATTAGAGATCCAAACTTCAACAAACAAACACTGTCCTCCCGTTGTTCATCGATTTGCTCGAGCAGGCCCAGTAACGTCTCCGTTTTGAGACTCGTTGGTAATGTGTTTGGCATATTGAATATGTCACGGGTAGCTTGCCAGACTTTCCCATGCAGGCAAGATACTCTCGGTAGCTTGCCGGGATCTCCAAGAGTGGTGGAGGAATCGAACCCGACTCGGCCAGGCTGGCTGGCACAAGGCAAACTCCCTACCGCTGTGCTATTGCTCCAGCGCAAACTTCACAACCAACTGCAAAAATGTCCCTGTCAAGGCTGGGTGTGGCGATGATGCTGGGGGATGGTTGGGAGGGAACCTGGGAACCATAGTAGAGAGTAGACACTGGTAGTGAGATTTGTGCTACAATGTAGTATGTCTAAAACCCAACTATGAATAACTTTGTAAATCATGAAGATTTAATAGATTGTTTAAACGAAAGAAAAAATGAAATTCCCATAGAAAATTCTATTTGATCAAATTTACCCTCAGTCTTTCCTTCAATGTAGGTAGTTGCTAGTTTTCTCCTTGATTTGCCTGATGAAAAGTTGAATATTATAAATGCAAATGTAATTTTATACTATAAACTGGATAAAATTTCCTTTCCTCATTGGAATTCCTTGGAGGGTCTTTGTTAATATTGATTTCTGTGGCTATTTCTAACCATGTGTCATGTGGATTATTTCCCATAAATTTCTCTGAACTGAGTTAATCTTCATGATAAACTGAAGACATTTATTAAAATCAACCTAATATTTTTACCTGTCTAGATATTCAAGAAAGAACCATTTTAAGATCAAAGTACTTTTCCCAGCTTTCCATTTCTTTATGCCACTGCAAACCTGAGTGCCAAGAGTACCAAATAATGGTGATGCATATACAAACATACAAACAAAAAGAGAGGTGCCAGTCCTGTTTGTAGGCAGTCTTCCTAATTTTATGTGAAAAAATGTTTCATATGCTAGAGAGCTAGTTAAATTTCCTTCCAAATAATTGTAGGTAACAGAGCTACCTCGGACTCAAGATGCAAGTTCTTTAAGCATGGAAACCTCATTAACCTTGATTACGGACCTTGTTCTAAGTGCATTTTTGGTGAATTACACTGATTATCTGAAAATCACAGGCAGTGTAGAGACTGTTAATTATAAATTAAATAATGGAATTGATTAAATAATATTTAATACATTCAATGAAATTACATTTAATCTGAAAGATGTATTAGAGCCCTTTGAAAGGAACAACACTATCAAAACCATAAAACCATAATTAAGGTAAATATTCATGCAAATAATCTACAAAAGGAGTAACATCAGACTAATTATAAGCTAGGACCCCCATCCCACCTCATATGTACACTTACTTTTTTCCCCTCCTTTTCCATTACTTGGTAAAGAGTTAAAGATGGGAACACATGGTAGGTGATACTGTGTATATTTTTCTCATTTATTTACGGGGTGTCATACACAGGGATACTAATGGATTAATCCTGACTCTCTTGCTTAGGGATCACTCCAGCGGAGGATCGAGGTTCTGGGGTACTGGGAATCAAACCCAAACCAGCTGCTTGTGACACAAGTGTCCTACTCACTATTTCTCCAGCCCTGGGGTTATGATGCTTGTTCATTTCTAGTTTTCCTTGTCTCTAATAAGATCTGTATTTTGTTTATGTAGGAAGTAAATAGTAGTAACCACACAGAATTCACTCATAGCTTGAAACAACATAACTCAGTTTCTGACTACTAATGTAATACCAAACATTTACAAAAAGCAGGTTATTCTGGTTAATGTTCAAGTTGTATTTTCTTCAGAACATCCAAGTATTGACCATGTTAACAAAAGGAAGTAGTTTACAGAAGTTCACTTCATTACCTCACCTCTTAAACAACCAAAGTGAAGCAAGTAGTAACATCCAAGATCAATGCTGTTTTTACTTTCATCTCCCTTTGTATCATCTCTAAGTTAGGACTCGCACAAACTGCCTTAAATGAATTACCATAGTCTGATGTATCAGATGCATATTCCCCTTTCTCCCTCTTTGCTAAAATCCTATTGCAGTAGTTAATTAATTTTGTAGATATATCACTGAATTTGAGCACTAGCTCCATTCATTCTGTAAAGGAGGAAGCCAAGGCCCAGGGAAAATAATGTGACTTGCCTGATATTACTCAGCTAGTTGGTTCAACAATAGAAATTCCATTGTTCCATATAAACCAGGACCTGGAAACGCTCTAGTAATTTATGGTTTTTAAATTTTTTTTGTAGTGCCAGTGATGGAAACCTGTGCTTCACACATGAAAAGCAAGTGCTCTACCACTGAGTCACATCACTGAACCAAATTTCTTTTAAATTGGGGACTACACTCAGCAGTAGTCAAGTGCCTAGGTGTCACTCACAGAGATAATGGACCCAGTTTTGCAGGTCTGTTGATTCTGGTTTCAGTCTCAGTGAGTTCCTGGTTCTGGGACCCAGCAGAGCCATGCCTGTTAGAAATTGAGGCCTATGTGGCACTAGGGATTGAACGTAGGATCTCACACACACGTTTATGTTTTCCATGTACCCACATTCATACACACACAAACACGCATATACATATATCTATTTGGGTCTATCTTTGATCATGCTCTACATTATTTTTTTAAGAATAGTTTTTATGGGGGGCACACCTGTTGGTCCTCGGGACTTACTCCTGGCTTTGTACTCAAAAATCACCTTACTAGGGCTCTGGAGACCATATGGGATCCAACTCAGGTGAATACTGGAGGGCAAGCACCCCACCCATTGCAATAACACTCCAGCTCTTTTTTTTATTTTAGTTTTATATTTATCATGAGGGGCTGGAGCAATAGCACAGCGGTAGGGCGTTTGCCTTGCATGCAGCCAACATGGCCGACTCGAGTTTGATTCCTCCGCCCCGCTCGGAGAGCCCAGCAAGCTACCGAGAGTATCTCGCCCACACGGCAGAGCCTGGCAAGCTACCCATGACGTACTCGATATGCCAAATACAGTAACAACAAGTCTCATGATGGATATGTTACTGGGCCCGCTCGAGCAAATCAAGGAACAACGGGAGGACCGTGATACGTGATTTATCGTGAGAATCCTCTATAATGAGGAATTGTTAAAATGAGAGTTTTTCCATGATGGTCAGAGGAAATACCTTCATAAAACTGATTTTTTTCTTTATTTTGTGTATGTCACAATGTAGTGTGGGGAAGACAGTGACAAGAAAACAAAAGGTACTCAAGTTATCATTTCATTCACTGGGAGACAAAAATAATAGTTGTACCATCAGTATTTTCTCTATCTTTTGTCCTTATTACTGAAAAATTTACATATAATGTGCATATACTTTTAAGTGTACCATTGGGTTCATATTGATAGTTGCATATACCTGTGTAAATACTACCTAATCAATAATATAGAATATTTGCATTACCTCAGAAAATACTATTTTTTGTTTTTTTTTTTGGTCACACCCAGCGATGCTCATGGGTTACTTCTGGCTCTGCACTCAGGAATCATGCCTAGTGGTACTCAGGGGATCATGTGGGATGCTGGGAATTGAACCCAGGTCAGCTGCATGCAAGGCAAATGCCCTACCTGCTGTGATATTGCTCCAGTCCAAAAAAGTACTCTTGTTTCCCCTTCCCAATCAGTTCCAAACCACCCAAATACAACCATGTTTTAAATTATACCATATATGGGCTTGACCGATAGCACAGCAGGTAGGGCGTTTGCCTTGCACGCAGTCGACCCAGGTTCAATTCCTCCGTCCCTCTCCAAGAGCCCAGCAAGCTACCAAAAGTATCCCATCCACACGGCAGAGCTTGGTAAGCTCCCCGTGGCATATTCGTATGCCAAAAACAGTAACAACAAGTCTCACAATGGAGAACATTACTGGCGCCCGCTCAAGCAAATCAATGAACAGGAGGACTGTGCTACAGTGCTATAGTGCTACCACAAATAAATTCAGTCATTCACAGTCAGGGCAAACAGGGGTTAGGAGGACTGGTCAACGGTTGGAACTAACCACGGTGTGTATGAGGCTGAAGGTAGGTAAGATAGAAGAGACCAGTATGACAATAACAGCTGGCAATGATCACACTGGAAAATATCTGAGGGTTAAAAGTAGGTAAAGGAATAGTCTTGATAACCTTTCAGTGTCAATATTGCAAACCACAATGTCCAGAAGGAGAGAGAAAGAGAGAGAGAAGAAAAGCGCCTGCCATAGGGCAGATGGGGTGGGGGTGGGGGTGACAGGAGAAAACCGGGGGACACTGGTGCTGGAAAATATACACTGGTGGAGGGATGGCTTTGGAATACTGTATAACATAAACTCAATCATGAAAATCTTTGTAAGAGTATATCTCACAGTGATTCAATAAAAATGTTTAAAAAATTTTATACCATAGATTAATCTTGCTGATTGTAATTAAATGGAATTAGAATGTGTCTTCTCTTTAAAAAAATGTTCCTGTCTTAGTTTAAGATAGTCCCATTTGTCTATCTCTGTTTTTACTTGCTCAGCCAGTGGCGTGACATCTTTGAGGCCCTTCATGTTCCTGGAGCGAACAGATGCCATTGGGCTACACTAGCACGCGACAGGGACAAATGGAGACGTTACTGGCGCCCGCTTGAGCAAATCGACGACTAACGGGAAGTTAAGTGATTGAGTGATTCGCAAAAACATTGTTAAGAAGTGTCTTGAGCTCTTCTCTGAACTGGCAGAAGACAAGGAAAACTACAAGAAATTCAGTGAAGCATTCTCTAAAAACCTATAGCTTGGGATCCATGAGGACTCCACTAATTGGCGATGCCTTTCTGAGCTGCTGTGCTATCACACTTCTGCACCTCAAAAGAAACATTGACCAAAATACAAAGACAGCCTACAGAATGGGAAAGGATATTCACCAAGTACACATCCGACAAGGGGTTGATATCAAGGATATACAAGGTACTGGTTAAACTCCACAAGAAGAAATCACCCAACCCCATCAAAAAATGGGGTGAGGAAATGAACAGAAACTTTCACAAAGAAGAAATTCGAATGGCAAAAAGGCACGTGAGAAAATGCTCTACATCACTAATCATCAGAGAGATGCAGATCAAAACCACAATGAGATATCATTTCACACCACAGAGACTGGCCCACATCCACAAGAACAAAAGCAACCGGTGCTGGCGCGGATGTGGCGAGAAAGGGACCCTCCTTCACTGCTGGTGGGAATGCGGGCTGGTCCAACCCTTTTGGAAAACAGTATGGACGACTCTCAAAAAATTAGAATTTTATCTGCCATTTGACCCAGCTATAGCACTCCTGGGAATATATCCCAGAGAGGCAAAAAGGTGTAGTCGAAGTGACATCTGCAATTGTTTGTTCATTGCAGCACTCTTTACAATAGCCAGAATCTGGAAAAAACCTGAGTGCCCAAGAACAGATGACTGGTTAAAGAAACTTTGGTACATCTACACAATGGAGTACTATGTAGCTGTTAGAAAAGATGAAGTTATGAAATTTACATACAAGTGGTACTACATGGAAAGTATCATGTTAAGCGAAAGGAGTCAGAAAGAGCGGGATAGACACAGAAAGATTGCATTCATCTGGGGAACATAAAGCAACAAAAAGGGAGAGTAACACCCAGGAATGGCTGAGATTAGTACCAGGAATTTTGCTCCATGAATGGAAGGCCAGCCACAGGCTCTAGGTGAAAAGGAAGCTCAGATAGAGAAGAGAGTACCAAATGAAGGGTGTTGTGAGGGCCCTCCCAGGGTGGGAGAAGCATGCTAAAAGTAGTCGATAGACCAAACATGATTGCCACTCAAAGCCTCTCTTGCAAAACACAGTACCCAAAAGAAGAGAGAGAGAACAAGGGGGAATACCCTGCCACAGAGGCAGGATGGGACGGGGGGGGGGGGGAATGAGGGTTGGGGGGGGATGCTGGGACCCGTGGGGATGGATGACGGGCACTGGTGGAGGGATGGGCACTTGATCATTGTATAACTGAAACCCAAGCACAAAATTTGTAAGCCTATAACTGTACCTCATGGTTTTTCACTAATAAAAAAAGAAAAAAAAATTTTCCTTTCTTCTTTAACTTAGCACACTGTGAGACTTATTCATATTGTTAAATACATCAGTGTGTCTCAAACTTTTTCCTATACTGGCCACCTTATGACCTTGTGTCCTTCCTGTGACTGCAATATCTTCACATATAATGCCCTTATTTTTAGTCCCCCATTTGTGTATTTTTGACCTGTGACCCCATGGAATATTCTCAGGCATACAGAGAGGTATAAGCCTCTGGATGAAAAAATGCTGGTATAGATCAGTGTTTAATTTTTTATTAAATTCCTGTCCAGTATTCTTTGTATGGCTGCAAGATTTTATCTACTCTTTTAGATGAGAATTTAAGTTAATTCTAGTTTTAGACTTACAGAAAAATCTCCTTTAATTAGCTATTTGCAAATGTGAGTATAAAATATATAGTTTCATTCTGCTTTGGTAAATATGTAGGATTGGAGTCATTACATCATAAGGAAAGTGCAAGCTGAAATTTAAAACTGTCAGAATTATAACCCAAAATAGTTCTATTATTTTATATATTCACCTGCAGAAGATAAATTACAGTTATTGCAAATCCTGCCCAAACTTTTGTTGCCAGCTATTTCAATCATAGTCAAATAAGTGGTGTGCAGCAATGCATCATTGTGGTCTAATTAAAATGGACATATCTTCATGTACATGTTGGTTATGTGTAGTCCTTTGGTGGTAAAATTTCTGCTCAAGTAGTTTACTCATTTTTATTAGATGTGTACTTTTAGCTTCGGTTTGAAGAATTATTTTTAGTTTTAGGTGTGTCGAGGGCTCTGACGCTCTCCCTCCCCAATTTGCCCTGCACCTTGACTTCTTTCTTCCTCCTCTATTACCTGCCTATCAAAGCCAGGACATGCCCCTATGGACATGTTATGCTGATGCTAGCTTCTTTCCTCATCTAGATGCATGACTAGAGCTCTGACTCTCTTCCTGCATCTTTTCCTCAGGGCCGAGAAACCCCCACTGCTACCAGTCTAACCCCAAACCATTCGCATGACATTGCTACCTTTTCAAATCCATGACCTCTACCGGTTGTTGGTTTGATATCTTACCTGAAACACCTCCATAATAATGCTTCATGCAGATGGAAATAGTACATGTCAACTGTGTGACCACTGAACTAGCATCTGAAGGGTACAGAAATTGTTAGAGTAACAAGATTATCAGGAGTAACAGCAAGCTGAACATTAATGAAACAGATCAGCTTTCAGATCATTGGGAATTTGAAGCTCAAATCACAGCACCCTCAAATCTATAAGAACAAAAGAGAAACAAAGGATTTCACTGACTCTGGCAGAGAAATATACTAGAAGAGGAACAGCACCGGGCTCTAGAAAAGCCTCAAGCCTCATAGATGAGGATCTTAAATCAATGCTCCATGCAAAATGACCATGGAAACAAAGCAATAACTGGAAGAAAAATTCAAACCAACTCAAAGATGAACTAATTCAGCATATCAAAGAGCCCACTTAAATTGAATTCAAGGAGTTAAAAATGCAATATCAAGCAACAACAACAGAATTCAACATGCAGAGGGCTGTATAACTGGTACTAAAGACAAAATACTAGTCATCACCAGTAATGAACTGATGAAAGTATAGAGAAGAAAAACAATTGGAGGAGAATGTAAGATTTATGATAGACAATAGAAAAAGGAGTAATCTTTCTATCATAGGAATACCAGAAGGATAGGTTAATGATGAAGGGGGAGAACCAGTGGTTGAAGAAATAATAACTGAGAACTTTCCTGATCTCTGGAGAGACACACCTGCACAGATTCAAAAGGCCTAAAGAGTGCTAAACAAAACACTCAAACAAAAACAATGCCAAGACACTTAGTAATCAAAATGTTAAAATAGAAAAAAAGGACTACCTAAGGCAGCCAGAGAGAAGAAAACACTCAAACACAAGGTGAACATAAGAATAGCAACGTAAGATTTTGTATGCTCTCTTGCAAGCCAGGATAAAAGTGGAATGACTTTCAAGAACACAAAGAAAAAACTTCTAGACTCAAGTCCCCTACCCCATAAAGCTATCATTTAGACTTGAGGGAGATATAAGAACCTTTTTCAGAAAAACAAGAGCTGGCAGCATTTGCAACAACTAAACCAACCCTGCAAGAATTATTGAAAGACTGCCTTAAAAAAGAATATTTCAATACAACTTGCTTTCACACACAAATACACAAAATATGGCAACAGAGACATTTATATTGTTTATATTATGAATCATTCTTAATGTCAATGGACTAAACTCTCCTACAAAAAGGTATAGAGTACCTGGATGGATTAGGAAAGAAGCACAATCCATCTGTTGCTTACACAACTAAACAAACAGGATAAATATAAATTAAGAATGAAAGATAATATTTCCCTCTCTTAACTACTTTTTGGTTTTGTTTGTTGTTCCATTCCCACATTCTTCACATCTAAACAAACAGGATAAATATGTGTCTAATTCTTCCTGGAAAAAAATGAATGAAAGGATGCAAAACAGAAGACAAAAAAAATTGAAACAATAATACTTATATCAGACCAAATATAAAGAAGGTAAATAGAGACAGTGGTGGACACTACTAATTGTACAGTTTTATGATATCAGAAGATATCATGAATATTCAAAGTCTTACTGAGAAACTGGGAGGTATCTTACTAATTTGGAACTTAAATAGTTTGGTATTATAAAGCTATAGTGATCAAAACTGCACAGTACTCGAATTAAGACAGGCTTTCAAAGGGTAAGAATTGAATACCTAATGATAAAACCCCATATATATGGGATATATTTTGATAAAGGATCTGAGAAAATTGAATCGAGTGAAGACAGCCATATATATGCATTTATGTGTAGATAGATAGATAGATAGATAGATAGATAGATAGATAGATAGATAGATATAAACACGGGCTGGAGCAATAGCACAGAAGGTAGGGCATTTGCCTTGCATGTGGCTGACTTGGGTTCGATTCCTCCATCCTTCTCAGAGAGCCAGGCAAGCTACTGAGAGTATTCCTCCTGCACGGCAAAGCCTGGCAAGCTGCCCATGATGTATTTGATATGCTGAAAACAGTAACAAGTCTCACAATGGAGACGTTACTGGTGCCCGCTCAAGTAAATCAATGAACAATGGGAGGACAGTGCTACAGTGCTACAGAAGATAGCCTATTCAACAAATCTTGCTGGGAAAACTGGATAACTATGTATTAGAAATTAAAGCTGTGCCCATATCTTACACCTCACAGAAAAGTCAATTCAAAATGGATCAAATACCTTGAGATATGACTGAAAACTATAAAGTATATTGAGGCAAATATAAGCATATTTCTCAAAGATCTGAAAGTCAATGGCATCTTCAGTGATCTTATACCATTGGTAAAGGCAGCAAAACAAAATATTTAAAAGGGAACGACATCAAATTAAAGAGTTTCTGCATGGCAAAAGAAACATGGGCTGATACTAAAAGACAGGTAACTGAGTGGGAAAAATATTCACATTTAATACATTAGAGAAAGGGTTGAAATTCAGAATATATAAAGCGATTTCAAGATCAACAAGATATTCAAAAACTCCATCAAAACTGAGGAGAGAAAATGAATGGGGACTTCTCAATGGAAGAAAGGCGGATAGCCAATAGTCACATAAAAAAAAAAGTATTCAACATTACTTATCATTATAGAAATCTAAATCAAGATCACAATGAGATATCATTTCACACAAGTGAAAATTACATATATAAAAATAGGAGGAACAATCTATGCTGGAAGGGATGTGGTATAAAACGAACTCCAATCAATTGCTAGTAGGAATGTTTATCTGGTTCCATCCCTGTTGAAAACAGTATGGAAAGTCCTCAAACTTAGAATTGAGCTTCCATTTGTAAGATCCAGCATTTCAATTTTTGGGTACATACCCTCAGAACAGAAAAACATACATTGAAAAGGACATATCCACACCATTATTCATTGCTGTACTTCGTACAATAGCTGAAATAAGGAATCGACCTAGATGTCCAATAGCAGATGACTGGATTATGAATATGTGGTATGTAAACTCAATGGGATACTATGCAGCTGCAATGAATGATGAAATCATGCAACTGCTTCAACTTATTGAAACTGAAAGATATGTTGAATGAACCAAGAAGAATAAAGAAAAGCACAGGATGACTCCATTTATCTCTGTTATATAGAATAAACAGATGAGTAAATGTAATATAGTAAATGGACGATACCCAGATCACTCTTGAAACTGGAGCTTACGGAGAAGGACATAAAAGGAAAGAAATCAAGAGAAGGAAGAACATGAGAAAGAGAAGTGATGGAGAACAGTCTTTGGTTTTACAACGATGTCAAAGAGTGGTACAATTGTGTATCTAAAGCACAAACTCAACACTGAAAACATGTGATCTAAACTGCAACCACTAAACTTTATAATGTGCCTGCTTCGGTGGTGGTATGGGGACAGAATGTGGTAACACTGGTGGAGGGTTGTTGACACAGGTAGTGGAATTGGTGTTGAAACCTATTGAAACAATATATCTAAAACTTAACTATGAATAATTTTGTAAATCACAGTTCTTTAATTAACTTTTAAAAGAATTATTTTAAAAGTTTGGACTCCACTCCTCTTTCTAATTTGCCATAATTAGTCTTACCTTTTGTATTTTTCTCCTTCAAGTTTATTATCCTATGGGTGTATGTTATAACCAGTTACATTTCATTCAGTTCCTTGGTTGAAAACTTTGTTCTAGACAGTGCTTTATGCTCTCTATCATTCTCCATTGCTTTATTTCTATCTTTCATCAATTCATTGTTGCATTGATTATCACAGATTTATAACTTTTATTGGAATTGTATTAAATTTCTAGATTAATTTGAAGATAATTGATAGATATATTAACATAGTGGTCTTGGAGTAAATTTAATTTCTCTCAGAAATATTTTGTAATTTCGGGCACAATGACCCTATTATTCTTCAGCCAAATACTAAGTGTTTTTATACTTCTGTAGATGGTTTAACTTAAGATTTTTATTTATGAAATGCTTTCTATTAGTATATAGAAGTACAATGTTTTAATAGATTAAACATTGTATTAGAGTTACTGGGATTCACTTATTTAATAGTTTATTCACTTATTTAATATTCCTTGGAATTTTTACATAAAAATCTGGAGAATATGAAGATTAATCAAGTCAGTCAGAGGAATGGGATAGATACCTCTTTCACATGTGGAATTAAAGATACACAGTAATGTAGCAACAAGTGGCCCAACACAACAGAACAGGAGAAATGACCTACATAATTGAGTTGGAAGGTGGATTGAAAAAGAGGGGCACTAGAGTTCTTTGAGGAAGGATATGAATGCACTGGTGATGGGTTTTTTGCTGGAATTATGTGCAGAAGAAGCCATCATTAACAGTGTTGAATATCAAAGAGCCTGCATCAATAAAACGTTAAAAAAATTAAATAGGTTTTCTTAATAAATTAAGGCATTTCTTAAGAAAAAAAGCATTCTTAAGAAATTAAGAAATAAGGCATTCTTAAGAAATTAAGGCATTTGCTTTGTGACTTATGATTGACTTTGGTGCAACATGGAATGACTATTTTCTTATACATAAACAACATAAAGGATTGGATAATAAAATAATATAATCTGTAAATAAACAAGATCTAGTTATTTTTATCAATATATTTGCTACTTTTATAAAAATAATAAAGGTATACTTTATTAAATTTTCTTATACACAGGCTAGAACATCTACATAAGAGTTAAACAGATTTATTGAAAGTTGATATTTTTGCCTTGTTGATCATAGGACAATTAACTAATAAGATATTTAACTATTGTAATATTTAATAGTTTAACAAATTAACACAAATATGTGTCACTAGGGCCCAGGTCTCTGATTGCAGGAAGAACAGTGGAATCAAACAGATGTGTCCGGAGCCGGAGGTTCTTCGTCCTCTTAGCTATTTCTTTGACGCTCTTGAAGGCGTTCCAAGCTGCTCTCTTCCTCCTTCGCAGCTCGGGTGCCAGGTCATTTGTCATGTTGACTTCTCGACCTAGGTACACATAGCGGTTGCATTCAGAGATGGTCATTCCGTTGAGAGCGAATGGGGCGTCAGGAACGAGGCTGTTTCTCATAAACATTGTCTTCATAAGATTCAGCTGTAGTCTGACCTTTCCACACTCGCGGTCGAAGTCGGCCAGCATTTGTGCCACTTGGCAGATGTTTGGTGTTATTAAAACAATGTCAACAGCAAAGCGGAGGTGGTGTAGTTGCCGACCATCAATCTTCACTCCCATTCCTTCCCATTCCAGTCGTCGCATGATGTGTGGCACTGAAGAGTTTCAGTGAAATGGTATCACCCTGCCGAACCCCTCTCTTGACATCAATGATTACTTCTTTGTAGAATGGTGAGATCCTGGTAGTGAATCCGTAATACAGCTCATGGAGGATCTTGATGTATTGAGTTTGAATGCCCTGATTGGCTAGGGCTTCAATGACTGCTTCTGTCTCAACAGAATAGACCTGGGACCTACGAAAATAGGATGAGAACGCTATTCGGGTCTCCCAAAGAGGAATTGAAAGAGCTATGCTTGGAATATCACATTTCAAATGAGAGAAAGAATCCAGAGTTCCAACATCCGTTGACGATCAAGAATGAGGGACGCTGTCTCGTTTGCAAGGTGTCAAAAATCAGATGGGCTGGTCACGTAATGAGATTTACAGATGACCGCTGAAGTAGAGCTGTTACCAACTGGATTCCATGGGATGTCAAAAGACCGCGTGGCCGCCCACCTACCAGATGGTCAGACTTCTTCATCAAGATCATGAACGATAGGTTTGAGGCTCTTCGTGTTCCTAGAGCGAACAGACGCCATTGGGCTACACTAGTACGCAGCAGGGACAAATGGAGACGTTACTGGCGCCCGCTCGAGCAAATCGACGATTAATGGGAAGTCAAGTGATCAAGTGATTTGTCACTAAAAAAAAATCATTTATCACCTTTTACAAATCCGTGGACTGGCTAGAGTTTTTTCTGCTGATCTTTCATGTATTAACATAACTTTATGATGTGCAACTGGTGGATTGGTTTGCCTGGAATTCTAGATAAGCTTAGCTATTCTCCACAAAATTCTAGAAGAATCTTCATGTGGTCTCTAATCTTTTTCTATTATTTTGATAACTTTTCTTTATCTGGCTGCAAGTGCATTTCAAGTCAGAAAGGTAAAATATGTAGCACTTCTTAAATTCTAGACCAACAAATCATAAAAGGACACTTGTACAACATTCTATTTATTGGTCAACAGAAACCACAATGCCAGTCTTTATTAGAGAGAAAATAGTGCTCGTATTTTTGACATGTATTTAAAATGATGTGATAGATTATTTGCAGTCTTACTGTCATAAAATCTCTCACATTAGCTATATTTACTGGATACATGCAACTTTTAGGAAATTCCCCTGTATTCTTTGTTCACTGATTTTACAACATCTATTAAAATAATTATATGGTTTCTCTCCTTCTGTTAATATCCTGAATTGCAATGATTTTCAAATGCTAAAGCAATCTTAATAATTGCCACCTATTAAATACCTATCATATATCAATCACTGTAAATTGATGCTTGTTGATGGAATTACTAACACAAATAATCTAACTTATATTTCCTGAAAGGTAACCATTATTTTCCCCATCATACAGAGATGAAAACTGAGTATCGGTATTGATATTACTTGCCAAAAGTCACTTGGCTAGTAAGGTTCAAATCCTATAAGGCTAGTGAGCCCCCAAATAAATGTCTTTTCCTACTAAATATTGATAGTATCAGACTTAAGAGGTAGAAAAGCTCCAGAGAACAATTTTCCTGGTTTTATCATTTTCATACCTACTCATGTGCAGTCCTAACCTTTGAATGCCTTGAAAAGTCTTCATTATGGACTCCTATTGGCACATTACCATTTGACAGTACACATATTCTTACTACATACTACTTGTATGCATATGCAAACCACTAAATGTGCATCAGAACATGAAATTTGAGATGTAGGGATGACTGCCTAGAAGGATTTAGGATTTTGCAGAGTGAAATGGGAATTTGTGGAAGACTCTTAAGCAGGGAACTAGCATGATCTGATTAAAGTTGTAAATAGTTATTTCTGGCTGAGTTGTGGCAAAATAACTTTGCAGGACTAAAAGTGGAAACTGGGGACACTAGTGGTGGTAAATGTACACTGGTGGAGGGATTGGTGTTGGAACATTGTATGACTGAAATCTGATCATAAACAGTTTTGTAACTATATCTCTCGTGCTTCAATAAAAAATAAAATTTAAAAAATGAAGTGGAGGCAGAAAAAACCGTGAGAATGTTGCATCATTACATTCATAAACTATAATACATATATATTTATGCATGTTTATGTCGGTGAATATAGCTCCCACTTTATTCTATCAACACAGTACCTCAAAATGGGGACTCAAATTGATCTTCATTTGTCTTTTTCATTTTTAAGAGTAATTTATCAGAGTTCTGTCATTTTCCTTCAAATGGAGTTAGGTATAAGCAAAGCCAATGTATCCTGTGTATCCTAACCAGTCTATTGCACCAAGAAAGACTAATAAATGTTCAATATCTCTAATGACCTAAGACTTCTTCCTGGATCTCCTTAGGCTTTTCTCTGGGGTGTAAATACTACATTATTCTGGGAAGCTATAACAGTAATGGTTTGGTCAATTAGTTTGAGTATTAGCTTTGTCTAGATCCAAATGATGGAATTGTAGTTTTCAGCATTTTGCATGTAAGGCACAATATTTCTAAAACCTCTTTTGTAGATTAAATTAAGTTACATCCAATATTTCATCAAACTGCATTTAACAAACCCTGCCAAGATTTGGAGAATCACTCTCCCTCGACATTCTCTCTTCTCTCCTCTCTCTTCTAAAAACCTGCTTTAAGGAAAATATATGAAAGTCATTTGCAGAAGTATAAATACATCCCTCAGTCAGACTTATGGGAATTTGACTATCAGTAAAACAGACAATACAGTAAAGGGCGGGTGTGCGAGTGCATGTGTGCGTGCGTGTGTGTGTGTGTGTACTAGAATTTGACACATCTAAATCTTCCATATGCTATGTGGAGAAGACCCAAGAGAATCAATGATTAAGTTCTAGTCGGAAAAGAGAGCTCCCTCTTACTCTGGAAGTCTTGTCTTTTTTGTTATGTTCAGACCTTTAAATGATTAGATGAAACCCACCCACATTATGGAAGGCAATCTGCTTTACCCAAAGTTCACTGATTTAAATGTTAATCTCACATAAAAATACACTTCAAACTGACATATAAAATTAACTATCCCAATGACCTTTGATAAGAATTGTTAAAACCATGGTTCTATTTTTCCACGTCTTATATGATGTGTTCTCCATCATATTTGATATTATTTTATGTTCTGTTCAAACTAGTAATAGTTACATGTATATCCTCATACCTGAAGAGTACTTTATATTACATATAGATAAGGTAAATTATTAGTAATAATTCACATGTACAATTTGACAGATGTATATATTTAGCCCTTTTAATAAGGAACAAAACGCAGGAGAAAACACAAATATGTAAGACATAGTATGCTGGAGCGATAGCACAGCGATAGGGTGTTTGCCTTGCACGCAGCTAACATGGCCGACCCGAGTTCGATTCCTCCGCCCCTCTCGGAGAGCCCGGCAAGCTACCGAGAGTGTCTCGCCCGCACGGCAGAGCCTGGCAAGCTCCCCGTGACGTATTCGATATGCCAAACACAATAACAACAAAGTCTCCAATGGAGACATTACTGGGTCCGCTCGAGCAAATCGACGAACAACAGGAGGGCCTTTACCTTTACCTTTTAGTATTGTTACATACAAGGAGGAATATTACTACTTTTTTTGTTTGTTTTGAAGCCACTGTTGGTGGTGCTCAGGGTTTACTCCTATTTCTGTATTCAGGGATCACTTCTAGTGAGGGTTGGGGAATATATGTGGTACTGGGGTTGAACTCTGGTAAGCCATGTGAAAAGTAAGTGCCACAGATACTGTAATATCTCTGAGCCACAAAATATTAATACCCTTACAAAAAGAGTACACGCACAATGAAAGGTCATTCAGAGAAGGAAGACATTTTGTTGTGAGAATATATTTCATCATTCCGTCTTCCTTTCAATAAATATTTATGAAGTTCTATTATAGTTCAATAACTGTTTTATATTCTGGAGATATAGCAGTTTTTTAAAGTTCCTGCTGTCATGGAATTTAGTTTCTAGTTGGAAGACAGACTAAACATCAAAACAAAGTAAGTATAGTAGTTTAAAGTCCTGATAATATTTGATCAGTGACAAATGAACTTTCAAAACTTAAATAGAGGGACTGGGGCTGGAGAGATAGCACAGTGAGTAGGGTGTTTGCCTTGCACGTGGCCACCCGGGTTCGATTCCTAGCATCCTATATAGTCCCCTGAGTACCGCCAGGAGTAATTCCTGAGTGCAGAGCCAGGAGTAACCCCTGTGTATAGCCAGGTGTGACCCAAAAAGCAAAATAAAACTTAAATAGAGGGACTGATGACAGAATTCTCCAGGTTCGCATCGAGTCAGGAATGGGTGACCTTTCCTCATCTCCCTGTGCTTCCAGTAGTCTGGCAATCACGCCCACGAACTGCCTCTGGCCCCACATTAAACTCATTAACGGCCATGATCCAGACTCACAAATAAACCTCAAAAGACAAAGAGAGCAAGATGCCACAGAAATGCCTCCAGACCCCAAAGCCACCATCCATTAAAAATTTTAATTCTAGCTGTATCACCATATTTAAAATCTTAGAATTCCTGGAGCAACATTTCATACTCTATACAAGGGCTTAATAGCTCCAGAGTGATACAACAATATTCACTTACTTTCCTCTAAGGAAACTTTTTTGGATTATTTTAGTGGATTATTCATAACACATAATACAAAATAAATTATTCAGGTCCTGATTTGGGATCTAAATAATTCTGGTAGCAGGCTTTGGGAATCAGGGTGGAATAATTCGAAATATGGAAGAAGGTATAATGATGGTGGGGTGGTGTTTAAATATGGAATGTAATCAATTATTGTGAGCACTTTATAAAATAAAATTTTGATAAGAACAAAAAATCCTAAATGGGGGGTTGGGGTGAAAAATGGATACATGACGTCATATTTTGTTCTCATTCCTACTTTGACAAACTGGCAGGCTTACCGAATGTAGCCTGCCCACACGGCAGAGTCTGGCAAACTCCCCGTGGCGTACCCAATATGCCAAATACCAGTAACAATGATGGGTCTCATTCTCCTAAAGAGCCTTGAATATAATCTCAGGGCTAGGATGAAGAAGACGTTACTGGGGCCTGCTCGAGGCAATCGACGAATAACAGGATGATTTGTGATTTGTGTGATTTGTGACGTCATATTGATAGTCTTATTGCATGGGAATTTTGGCCATGGATGCAAAGGATATCAAAATCAGTGGTCACTCTGACAGAACTGGGTGCTAAAAGGAGGTAAAGTAATATGTCCAATACTCTCAGTAGCAGTACTGAAAACCACAATATCTGAAAGGAAAAAAGAAAAAGGAAAAGTACCTACCACATAGGCAGGCTGGAGTTGGGAGAGAAATTTAGAACACTGGAAGTAGGAAGAGGACACTTTTTAAGGGATGGATGTTTGAACACTGTATATGCCTGCAACTAAATCATGAATAACTGTAACTCACAGTAATTCAATAAAAAATATTAAAGAATGTTGTGAAACTTTAACCCTGAAGCTTTATAGTGTTGTAAAACAGAGATCAGTCTATACAAGTTCATTGCAAAATTTAATGTGGTGAAAGGAAAGATGGTAGGTAACCAGGATTGCAACTTAGGTTAGGGTTGCTAGGCCTTTGTAGAGTAGTACTTGATCTTCCCCCTTGAATAGTGGGAATTATCTATGCTACCTGTGGCATGGGCTGAAGCAATAGCTCAGCGGGTAGGGCATTTGCCTTGCACATGGCTGAGCCGGGTTCGATTCCTCCCTCCCTCTCGGAGAGCCCAGCAAGCTACTGATAGTATCCCACCCGCAGAGCAGAGTCTGACAAGCTCCCTGTGGCGTATTCAATTTGCCAAGAACAGTAACAAGAAGTCTCACAATGGAGATGTTACTGGTGCCTGATCAAGCAAATGGATGAACAATGGGAGGACAGTGCTATAGTGCTACCTATGGAATATTCAATATGCCAAAAACAGTAACAAAAAGTCTCAGTTCGTGTTCCTGGAGCAAGCAGATGCCATTTGGATACACTAGCATGCGACAGGGACAAATGGAGATGTTACTTGTGCCCGCTTGAGCAAATCAGTGAACAACAGGACGACAATGCAATATATTCTAATGGAAGATAATTTAAGTCAGAAAAGAACAATAAATGAAAAATTATGGAGGAAGAAATTAGTTTGGGGTGTTCAGGAAAATCTTAACTACATGTGAAGTTTGCAAAGAAATTAAATCTAGGAATTGAGCTTACACGTGACCCAGTAATTCCACTCCTGGAAATACACTGCAAGAGCCCTAAAGCACAATTCAGAAAAGACATTTGTATTCCTATGTTAACTGCAGCACTATATGCAATATCTAAAATATGAAAATAACCAAAATGCCCACACACAGATGATGAGATAAAGAAACTATGGTGCATGCACACAATGGAATACCCCGCAATAAGAAAAGATAAACTCATGCAATTTGCTGCATGGATGGGTCTGGAAAGTATCATGTTTACTGAAATCAGTCAGAAGTAGAGGAACAGATTCAGAATATTTCTTATATGGGCATATAAAGAAATTTTTTACAGGAATACAAAATGTTCTGTGGCAATAGAAATGTAAAACAGAACTAGTCTTCAGTAGGAAGCTTGCCACTGAGGCGGGTGTAGAGGCATAAATTAAGGAAGGCAACACTGAGTCAGTGATGGAGGGGCAAAGTAACTGATACAAAGGCAAGCTGTGTGTGGTAGGGGGTGGCAGAAAAGAAACTGGAAACATTAGTGGAAGGTAGTGGACACTGGTGAAGGGAATGATGTACACCTAAAGCAATCACAAATATCTTGTTAAACTTGTAATTTATGATGATTCGATTAAAATGTAGTTTGAACTTAAGCAAACAAAGTCAGATGAAGCACAAATATCAGATGGGAACTGTGTACTGATCTCATTTATTTTTTTTTTAATTTTCATTAGTGAAACATCATGAGGTACAGTTGTAGATTTACAAATTTTTGTGCTTGGGTTTTGATTATACAATAATCAAATACCCATCCCTCCACCAGTGCCCATTTTCCACCACCATGGATAATATCCCTCCCACCCCCATCCCCCCCATCCCACCCTGCCTCTGTGACAGGGCATTCCCTTTTGTTCTCTCTCTCCTTTTGGGTGTTGCGGTCTGCAAAAGAGGCATTGAGTGGCAAATATGTTCAGTCCATAGTCTACTTTCAACGTGCATCTCCCCTCCTGGGAGGATCCTCTAAACATCCTTTATTTGGTGCTCCAGCTCAGATAGAGAAGGGAGCAACAAATAAAGGGTGTTTGGATGATCTCACTTATTTGTGGTATGTAGAATAACAATAAAAGGGAATGCAAGTTATTAAAGGGGAATATCTAGACTGCGCTGGTTCCTGGATTATAGAACTTAGAAGGACAGGGAAGGAAAGAAATCAAGGGGGTAGTAAGGAGAGGTGGATGGGAGGTAACAGGGGCAGGGGGCAGGGCCTCAGACACACTGGCGTGTAGGTCTGGTATGTCTATAGATCTGAACCATAAAACCAACAACGCAGAAAGCATGATATCTCAACTACAACAACCAAACTTAAAAATGGGCCTGTCAAGAAGACAAGCAGGGGGTGGGTGAGCCGGAAGGAACTGAGAATATTGGTCCAGGTTAAGCTAGCACCAGTGAAGGGACTGGTATTATAATACTGTATACCTCAAACTATGAGTAACTTCGTAAAGCAAAGTGCTTTAACAAAAATAAATTAAAATTAAGAGGTGCCACTTTTTAAACATAATTCAGGAAAGAAAACACAAATTATGGTTTAGAATCACTAAGTCGCTTTTAAAAAGAAACACAAATTCCATTTGTTTTAGAGGGAAGCTACATATAATGATTCATAGAGGCTACTTCTGGCTCTGTGATTGGGATCAAACTTTCAATGGACAGTATTATTTATATATTGTTAGGATCTTATAGTACTAATTCAAGTGTATTATAATATTTTATGTCCCAAGTGTTTTATTAAGATATTTGTTTGCAACACCGTGTAAATTTCAGATGTGCAGTTTCTCACCTTAATAACTATGTATTATGCCATGGCCACCACTAAATATCCACCATCCACTACCAAACTAATGGTCCACTCTACCTTTTGCAATCCCTCCCTACTTTACTCAGTAAACAGCCAGTTGTCATAGTGTAAGGATCTGTTTTGGTTTTAATTTTTACTGTTTTCTCTGTTTATATATAGATTCCAAAATTCACGATCACGATCACGACCATCCTGTTGTTCGTCGATTTCCTCGAGCAGGTCCCAGTAACGTCTCCTTTTTTTTTCCAAAATTAAGTGAAACCATTTAGTATTTGTCTTTATTACTGTACTTAGCATGACCCTTTCAATTTCCACACGTTGTTAAAATGGCATGATTCCCTCTTTACACCAGAGTAATATTTCATTACACATGCTAATCTCTTTATCCACCCATCTATAATTGAGCACTTGAACTGTTTTCATATCTTAGTTTTTGTTAACAGCATTGCAGTGAACATAGCTAGGGATACACCGATCTGTTAGAATTAGCGTTTCATAGTCTTTAGGTGAATTCACAGATGAGGGATTGCTGATCATATATATATATATTCTAGTTTGAATTTTTAATGACCTTCCATACTGTTTTACATAGTGACTTGCACCAACTTATGTCCCCAGCAACAGTATTCAAAGATTTATTTTTCTTCATAACTTCACCAATATCGATTACTTGTTAATTTTTTGACAATAGGCATTCTAATTACTTGAGGGGAAATCAGTTGTGGTTTTGATTTCCTTGACATCTGTTACAAAAATTGAGCAATTAAACATTTTGAAATATCTACTGAGGGTTAGCATCGTCTTTCTGAAAAGATGAAGAAAATATTTGAAGGACTCAAGCCAAAGGTACTATCCAAAGCAATGAAAAGTCCTATTTCATCAAAAACTTTTTTTGCCTTCTAATTTCACTGTCACTGTCACTGTCACTGCCATCCCATTGTTCATCGATTTGCTCAAGCAGGCCCAGTAATTTCTCCATTGTGACACTTGTTACTGTGTTTGGGAGATCGAATACATCACAGGTAGCTTGCCAGGCTTTGCCGTGCAGGCGAGATATTCTCAGTAGCTTGCTGCGCTCTCTGAGAGGGGCAGAGGAATCGAACCTGGGTCGGCCGAGTTGGCCATGTGCAAGGCAAACACCCTACCACTATGCTATCGCTCCAGCCCTCTATTTTCACAAAGGGACTAATCTGAAGTAGCTATTTTTATACACCTCAAAAGATTAAATTTATTTTATTCACAGAAAATTATGAGAATTTTGATAATATACCTAAAATACTTTCTATGTATAACAATACGATCTCAGGTAATTAAAAAGATAAAAATTTTTCTTGTCTAAGTAACTCCTTACAGCTTTTCTCCCCCACAAGTGGTTGTCTGCCTAACTTATAATTAATTTAGCACATGAAATTATTTTAAGAAGCTTTCTATTTCACTATTTGTCAACAAAAGTACTATAGTTATAGCACCTATCAGTTGATACTATACCTATAACTGAGTTCTTGATCTTAGTTACAAACACAGAATACCATAGACCTAACTGAAGCAAAGGGGGTAGGTTAACTGATTGCTACAAAATTTATGGCACATTGTCAAGTGTGAGAGACCTAACCTGATATATATAGTACAGCCAGATACAACACAGTCTAGTAATGCCCAACTACAACAGAGCTGCTCTAGCAGAAATTCCACTAACACCACTGCCTGTAAGTCAGCATCCATGACTTCAAAGAGTAGAGTCTCTGATACAGCTTCCCTAGAAGTCCCATCTCTTTAGTCATAGCCACTGCTAACTTGGCAAATTTAATTGGAAAACACATATTATTGATGAAGCCTAGATTAAATGAAGAATCTCAGATGCAAGGGCATCTAGGAAATAGGATCCTGCGATTTCAAGATTCTCAGCAGAGATTGGTAATGAAGGAAAAAGGAAAGGCGTACTGAGCAAATCAATCTGTCATAATTTTAATGTCTCCTCTCAAAGCTCGAGATTGAAAATTTCTAATTACTTTAAATGTCAGAGGGTGTTGATGCCTTGATTCTTTTCACGGTTCTACTACTTTTTCTCAAATCACATGCCAATATATGTCCTTCAAAATGTCAAATTAAAATCAAGGTATATTTTCTAAAATAGCACAGCGGGTAGGGCGTTTGCCTTGCACGAAGCCAACATGGCCTTACCCGAGTTCGATTCCTCCGCCCCTCTCGGAGAGCCCGGCAAGCTACCGAGAGTATTCGATATACCAGACACAGTAACAACAAAGTCTCCAATTGGAGACATTACTGGGCCCGCTCGAGCAAATCGATGATCAACGGGAGGGCCTTTACCTTTACCTTTTATCTTTTGACTCATGTAAAATGGGTTAGTTGTAACACCTCTGCTCGATACTAAACATATATTTACATAACTTCATAATACTGTTGACTCTGTGAACTTTTACAACAGCAAATAATTTCCACAAATTCATTATTTTTGTTTTGTTTTTCTATTATTACAGCAACATTAAGTTTTATGGTTTTGATGTATAACAAAAAAATTGTCAGCACCAAAGTTGCCAAAACTCTCTGCCAATATCCCTATACTATATCTAGTCCATTTTTCCATTCCTTTCCTCTTAAGGCAAGTCATCTCACAACTGCAATTATTCCCCTACAAAATTTCTTTTATATACAAAATCAGGACATTAAAATGTATTGCTATTCAATTTCATCTTGTTCAATCAAAACTCCAAACCTGCTAAATAAGCAGGTAAATATATTTTTCTAATATATTGCTATACCTACTGATTTTGTATCTACTAACAATTGGTCAAGCATGAAAACTATGTTCTCACTGAACTCATTAATACAGATGAATAATATGACAAGGCATAAATTATAACAACTAGAAATGGATAACTATTGATCAATAAATGAGGTGAAAATAATTTTACTTGACATTTACAAATAAAATTACTTGTTCATGTTATATATACGCCATGCTATAAAGTGCTGTGTAAACTTCGGCATAGAAATCCAGTTGCTAGTGCTAAAAGGAAGGTCAAGTGAAATACATGTTCAACTTTCAGTACCTGCAGTACAAACCACAATACCTAAAAGGAGAGAGAGACTGAGACAGAGACAGAAACAGAAAGAAAAGAAAAGCATCTTCCATAGAGGCAATCATGGAGTGGTGGAGAGGGTGTTCGTGGCAGGAGGGAACTGAGGACTTTGGTGGTAGGAAATCTACACTGAGGAAGTGTTGGGTGTTGGAAAATTGTATGACTGAAACCTAATCATGAACAACTTTGTAACTGTGTATCTCATGGTAATTAAATTGTAAAAATCAATGAAAATAAATCCAGTTGCTCAGCTTTTTAAAAATATCCTTTATAGAGTAGTCTGGCATGTTTCAGCATAATACAACCATCACCTCATCCTCAGAAGCATTCTTGTCTCTTGATTTTCCAATTTCAGCAAATAGGCCACTTTTCCTTCAGGTAACTCAGGATTAGAAGTTATAAATCACTCCTGATACCTTCAACTTTTACTCAGAATCAATTAATCACTAAGTCTTTTATTTGTTCTTTATTATAATTCTCTGTAACTCTTATGTCTCCATTTTTCACATTCACCAACCTAATCCAGGCACTCATCACTTCAGACATGGACCACTGCAAAAGCCTAACTGATTTGTCTCATTCTTTTATGTAGTGACAGGGTGAAGAATGGTTTGCTTCTGTCCCTATCACTCAAATCTAAAATGCACTCACCCATATCATATGTAGTCATTTATTTTAAATTTTAGGGGGGCCGTTTTTTGTCTCATTCAACCCCCTTGTAGGCAACGTGCAAGCCCGGGTGATAGTATGATATCCTGCTATTTTTCATACACGTATTACATAAATATCAACTACACAGTATCCAAATTCAGAAAATATTAACTAAATAGACATATATTAAGTCCACTTATTTTTAAGTATAGGTATGAAATATTTTTGTAGCATCCAAGATATGTGATGATAATTTACTTTTTAGAACCAAGAATATAATGTTGAATTCATCTAAGTAGTCTTCTGGTAAAGTATTTAGACTTTTTCATTTGAGAATCTTCCAGATATACAGGATGCTACTCCAAGCAGAAATCTATTGGCAGACAACATGCTCTGAGTTCAATGCTTCACTTGCAGTGTTAGGCTGAATCGGATTTGGCAGCAAAATACATTCAAGGACCTCCAGAGACTCATTAAGACCAGATAACGCTGAAGCATAGCAAAATGCTTTCCATTTGTATCATGGCACTAGCTTAATAGATGTATGAAAAATAAAAAGATTAAGTAGTTTCTTGTAAGGACATTCATCTAACTAGGCAGTTCCTAAAAACAGTCAATATGTTTATGCTTATTGGGTCAACATAGTTGACCTAACTTCTTTGACCTAAACACAAGTGACAGAATAAATGACCTGATACCATATCATGTATTACTAAAACAGGTTGAAGGATTATACAACTTAAAAATGGAAAGTAGGTATGTAAATATGTCTCAAGTGCATCACACAAAAAATAAGAATAGTTATTCTTGGAAACCATTTAATGATAGGCTTGTAGTTCAGTGCTTCCCAGTCCTATAGATGACATATAATTATTTCAGGTAACTAAGGAAATTCATCAACCTTGTAGAGGATATAAAAATAAGTACAAAATTAAAATAAAATTTACACCTGGAATCCTACTAATCATATTCTTATTACCATTTGGTAAAACTAATTTTAATAATGTATTTATATATGATCTTATTGTTACTATGGTCAAATATTTTCTTAATAAATTATTATATAGTATATCTTTAATGCTTCTTAAATTGATTTTTGTTACAATCATTTTTTTTTATTTTACAGGGGTATTTGGAATACAAAATTTAGCTAAACATATGCTCTACCATTTGGGATTTCCCCTAGCCCTTGACTCTGCCTCATTTAGATCTGTGCTTCTACTAATAATTTTAAATCAATTTTAATTTTTTATTTCAGTTTTTTCATTTTCCAACTATGGGGAAAGTGATGAGCATATACATTGTAAAGATAAATCTATGAGGTTTGTCTTAGCAATTTTGCCATTCATTGTCAAGTTCCTCTTGAAAATACCTCACAGAAGGTATGGTAATCTCCAATGACCTATGAAGGAATTTGACAGCTGTCAAATAGTGCCAGCTATGGCCCTCGCAGGAAATTCTGAGTGTTAGCAATACATCTTTGCAGGCTCTATATTAAGGAACACTGGACATTACGAAGACTGCTTGTCGGGGAATAATATGACCTGATCTCTAATTCTGACTCTTCTACTAAATCTCACTAACTGCATTTTCTTATCTATATATGGAAGGAAATATTAAGGGAGAAAAATACTTGAAAGGCTCTAAAAATGCACTGAAAACCTTACTCTAATCTAAAAAGAAGTTACCAGTGAGATGCAAATCAAAACAACAATGAGATATCATCTCACACCACAGAGACTGGCACACATTCAAAAGAACAAAAGCAACCAGTGCTGGCGTGGATGTGGGGGAAAAAGGGACACTCTTTCACTGTTGGTGTGAATGCCCACTAGTCCAGACTTTCTGGAAAACAATATGGACAGTCCTTCAAAAACTAGAAATTGAGCTTTCATATGGCCCCCGCAATACCACTTCTGGGAATATATCCCGAGGATGCAAAAAAGCACAGCAGAAAGGACATCTGTACCTATATGTTCACTGTAGCACTGTTCACAATAGCCAAAATCTGGAAACAACCCAAGTGCCCTAGAACAGATGACTGGGTAAAGAAACTTTGGTACATCTACACAATGGAATACTATGCAGCTGTCAGGAAAGATGAAGTCATGAATTTGCTTATAAATGGATAGACAAAGAAAGTATCACACTAAGTGAAATGAGTCAGAAAAAGAGTGATAGACATAGAAGGACTACACTTATTTGTGTAGTATAAAACAACATGAGGCTGACACCTAAGGATAGTAGATACATGGGACAGATAGATTGTTCTATAGCTGTAAGCCTCCCTCAAGAGCAAAGGGGAGAAGGCAGCTGGAATAGAGAAGGTATTAATAAGAAAAAGATGGCTGGAGGAATCAGTTGGGATGGGAGATGTGTGCAGAAAGTAAAGGACCAAGCATGATAACCTCTCAGGGTCTGTGTTGCAAACCATAATGCCCAAAAGTAGAGAGAGATTATGGGGAATAATGTCTTCCATGGAGGCAGGGGAGGGTGCGAAAGGGGAGTTATACCAGGGATATTGGTGATGGGGAATGTGCACTGGTGGAGGGATGGGTGTTTGATCATTGTGTGATTGTAACCCAAACATGAAAGCTTGTAACTATCTCATGGTGATTCAATAAAATTTAAAAAATAATAAATAAATAAATAAATAAATAAGAGCCAAAAAAGAAGCTATGAGTGACTGATGCATTACAAATTAAATTCTAAATTATTCTAAAACTATTATTATTTGGAAGTAGGTTTTAGGGAAGTAGGGTTTGGGGCCACACCCAGCAGTGCTCAGAGCTTATGCCTGACTCTGCACTCCGGAATTCCTCCTGGTGGGGCTCAGGATACATGGCGTGCTAGGGACTGAAGCCGGGTCAGCCGCATGCACGGTAAATGCCCAACCCACGGTAGCATCGCTCAGGATCCCTATAATTTTGGGGGGGGGTCACACCTAGAGATGATCAGGGGTTACTCCTAGCTCTGCACTCAGGAATTATTCCTGGTGGTGCTTGGGGGGGACCATATGGGATGCAGGGATTTGAACCCAGGTCAGATGTGTGCAAGGCAAACGCCCAATCCACTGTGCTATCACTCTGCCACTCCCCCATAATTTGTATTTTTGTGGAAGGAACATGGTATTGTAATGTAATGTATGGAATATCTTCAGTAGACAGCACTGAAAATCAACACCTCTATATACTATATTAAGTTTGCTACTGAAAGTCAAATTCTATCTTTCAAAACAGAGTTGAGAGCAAGAGAGATAGCTGCCTTGCATGCAGCCAATTCTGATTCGATTGGCTTCACCACAGAAGGTCCCCTAAGCACTACCAGGAGAAATTCCTGAGCATAGAGCCAGGTGTACATCCTGAATACATTTTGACTTCTCCTGGGTCAGAGAGGTAGTACACGGGTTTAAGCACCTGCTGTCCATGCTGCTGGTCCAAGCAAAGCATGTGGTCTTCTGAACAACAGGAGTGATCTCTGAGGTTAGGAGTAAGCCCTGAGCACAGCTGTGTGTGGCCCAAAAAGAAACAAAACAGATTCCAAAATACAGTTGGCATTTTTACACAATTTAACCTGTTAAACAATTTAACAACCCCTTCACATCTGGTATCCGTTAATTAATCTTATAATCTAAATTTATTTTCAGCTTATTGTTATGGAGGTCATACTGGTTTATGAGGTCGTATATATTTTGAGTATGGTTTCACACCTCTTCAAATATATGTTACCATATCTTACCCGCAATCTAAGTACAAAATCCATCCACCACAAATCACTGAACCCTTTGAAATCATCTGTTGGTTTGTTTTCTCCTCATACAACACATAAGTGAAATAATATGATATATGTCATTTTCTATTTATGTCACTTAACTATGTCATCCAGGTAAATATGCCTTGTTTGAATGAATTAACAGTATATATCTATATCTATTTATATACATATATAGATACACATACATATCAACATATATAATATTTATATATCAAAAAGATCATCAGGGCTATAGAGATAGTACAGTGGGTTGGGCATTTAACTTGCACACGGCCAACCTGGGTTTGATTCCTAGCATCTCATATGGTCCCTTAAGCACCATCAGGAATAATGGAATAATTCCTGAGCACACATCCAGGAGTAAGCTCTGAGCACTCCTGGTTATGGCCCCAAAACAAAAATAAGTATCATGACACTAAACATTATAGTGGTAACATTAAATTAACTGGAAGCATGGAGAAGGAAAAAAGAAGAGTTTATCTACCATTTTAAAATGTTTTTCAGTGAAAAAAAACAACAAAATATCTCATAAAGAGTCATAAGATAATGATGTCACTGATTTTCTGAGGTTGATTTGCATCCTTCTTACCAGAATCTTCCACTTCCTCTGCCTATTCTATATTCACTATAATCCATAGAAACAGATTAATATAGGCCCATGGTAAATGCCAAAGAAGCTGAAGCTGCATAGTAAATTATATTAACTATATGAAATTAAATATAACATCACATACCCTGCTCATATTCTTATTAAGATCAGAGTTAATCTTTTCTGAACTACATCTCTTAATTCATCTAAAACTGGACACAAAGAACAATCGTATCTGTATCTTAATAGTGTTTATTAATGAGACAGCCTGGGATTTTTTTGGTTCCATTTTAGTGACTCAAGGTTGGAGAATGACATTAACTACATGGTTCTTTAAGACCTCACAGCTGACAAAGTAAATTATAAATAATATGAAGAACCAGAGCTCTGACAAGGTCTCACAGTGATAAAGTACTGGGGCCAGTGACAGGCAAAAAAAAAACTAGGGATCTCAAATCTTTGTCATGAAATTATCTATGCTTTCAACACTAATCACAGCCAGACTTGCAGAATGAGAGAAGTTCCACTTTCCCTGTCACTGTCCCCTCCCCTGCTGCACTGGTCCTGAATTTGCTTTCTTTAGACTCGGTCTCTCTTCTCCCTTTTCAGGATGTGCTTTGGATTTTTAGGATCACTTAGAGGTCAAAATCTATGTATTTGAAGGGTGAAAAAACAAAACAAAACAAAAAAACTCAGGGGAATCAGACATTTCTCTAGTGGAGTAATTTTTCCCAGTACTGTCTACTGGGCATAGGAAACCAGTGGGAAAAAATGATTGAGTGTCAGATCTCTGAAGGAGCAAAAGAAAGGAATAAGTAAGTTATCTTCCCCAACCCCTTCTTGGGCACCTGTAATGGTCTTGCTCTAAAAAAATACATGGGCGCGGGAAGTGAAAAAATACTGTCACATGTAATTTGAAGTTTGGCAGCTGGAGAACAGACTGAATGACACATAAACCATTCTCATTGACACTTATATCAACATTCCACTAATTCCCAGAACACAGACATAAACACAGCTGAGGAACAACAAAAAAAAGGACTGGGAACCAAGGACTTTGCATACAATTAATGGTGAGTTTACAGCATCGTAAGAAAGAGTTATAAAGTAAGTGTGTATTGACAGGAATGGCTAAATATCCACCTTATTTTAAGTATCTTACTACAAACTCATGAAAATTTCTCCAGGGCAACTGTTGGCAAGGCCTGGAAAGAAATTAAAGTTTCTTCTGAATGGAAAGCAAAGGGTAACAAGATGACTGCTAATCTCTCTCCAACTTTTCTTTATTCTTGAGGAGAGGCTGGGCTATAACCCACTAGCGTTCAGGAGTTACTCCAGGTTATGTACTCAGGAATAACTCCTGGTGGGTTTGGGGGCCATATGGAATGTCGGGGATTGACTTGGATCAGCCATGTGCAGAGCAAGCATCCAACCTGCTATTTATCTCCAACTTTTCCTGGTCACACATTCCTAACAGATGACTGGATCAAGACTGGATCAAGAAACAGTGAGACATACATAATTGAATATAATTGCTTGTCACTGTCACTGTCACTGTCCTCCCGTTGTTCATCGATTTGCTCGAGCGGGCCCAGTAACATCTCCATTGGAGACTTTGTTGTTAATGCGTTTGGCATATCGAATACGTCACGGGGAGCTTGCCAGGCTCTGCAGTGTGGGCGAGATACTCTCGGTAGCTTGCCGGGCTCTCCGAGAGGGGCGGAGGAATCGAACTCGGGTTGGCCATGTTGGCTGCGTGCAAGGCAAACGCCCTACCGCTGTGCTATCATTCCAGCCCAGCCAACATTCCTAACAATAAAACAGTAACTCCCAACAGAACTCATGTTCTTCTGGTAGATTCCTGTGTGATGCTATTTACAGAATTCATGCATTCTAAATGCATAGTATCCAATTTTAGACCACAGTAATTCTTTTAAAATAAATAATACATTGACTTATCTCTGATTTATAATATTATAATTTCAGTTAAGCTTCATGCTTCTCACTATATCTGTACTTACTACACCCAACCCAAGTTCCAGTGCCATAAAAAAAAAAACACCTTTGCTCATTTCTTCTACCACCTCTTCCTTTTCTCTCAATGTTTTCCACCATATCTTTCCCACCATTGTCTGCAAGTTAGCTTTGCCAAATTTTGCCAGTTTGTTATTCACATTCCACATGAGTGAAATTCTGTGGTGCTTATCTTTATCTTCCTATTTCACTTAGCATAACCACTCCAAGTACAATTTTGCCCTCAAAAGCAGTAGTATTTCTTAAAGAAATACTTTAATAAGTGTAATACCCCAATTATACTTTAAGTAATAATACCCCAGTAATACCCCAATAATGGTTTAAGTAATTTAAGTAATAATGCCCTAATAAGACTCCAATTACCCCAATTACTCTGGGGTGGTGGGTCACACCTGGTAGCCTACTCCTGGCTTTGTGTTCAGGGATCACTCCATATGCAGTGCCAGGGAAAGAACCAAGATCATCTACATGCAAGACAAGTACTTTAACCCCTGTATTATCTTTCTGGTTCTTTCTGAAACAGTGTTACCACTCATGATTTTGCATGAGATAAATTACTAATGCATATGAAGACTCCATTCAGAGACACTAGGGGAAATAGGGAATTTGCATGCAACAAATTACAGGGAATTTACATGGGAAAAAAAGCTTTCCTATTTTATATTTGCCCATCCACTGATGCAAGTTATTTAAGGGTTTACAAAGTAAATAATGGGAGGAAGACTGTAGTAAATGGTAGATAGATATGTCAAAATAACTAATAGCAGGGGAAGGTTGGGAGTCCCAGCAGTAGTTTGTAAGGCTTCTCTAATCCTCCTCTATGGATGGCTGAAGGGATTGTGTTTATCATGTCAACTCATCTCTACCAAAACCTCAGGAGCTCAAGGTACTTCAAATGATATAAAAATCTAGGAAACTTCAAGTAGCAGCAAGGAGATCATGCATGGATTCTCAAAATTAGCACTGATAATAGGTGGAGAAACTTAAGCAACAGTAGTACAAACTGGTCGTTCAGTGGTATCACTATGGTTTACACACTCCAGAGGAAGATTTAACTGGTTCCTTGAGTTTTAGAGGCCTTAGTCTATGGTCACTTAGTTTCTTAGCCTCTGTCTCTGGTGCTGATGCCTTTTTAGTAAGGCAGTTTAGTTTTGATGGGCATGATCTTGTTTGTGATTATTGGGTAAAGAGAATAAGCAGCACAAAACAATGCCAACATCACTCATTCATCCACTTGTTCTTTTTTTTAGATTTTTTTATTAGCGAAACACCATGAGGTACAGTTATAGGCTTACAAATTTTTGTGCTTGGGTTTCAGTTATACAATGTACGCATCCCTCCACCAGTGCCGATCCTTCCACCAGTGCCCATCCTCCACCACCACGGGTCCCAGCATCCCTCCCACCCACAATCCCCCCCGTCCCACCCTGCCTCTGTGGCAGGGCATTCCCCTTTGTTCTCTCTCTTCTTTTGGGTACTGTGTTTTGCAAGAGAGGCATTGAGTGGCAATCATGTTTGGTCTATAGACTACTTTTAGCATGCTTCTCCCACCCTGGGAGGGTCCTCACAACACCCTTTATTTGGTGCTCTCTTCTCTATCTGAGCTTCCTTTTCACCTAGCATGTGTGGCTGGCCTTCAAGTCATGGAGCAAAATTCCTGGTACTAATCCACTGGCTTAACATGTGTCTACGTGTATTTTGTGACTTAAAATTGAGTTTCATTTTCAAATTTGTCAATAGAATTAAAATAACGTCTACTTACTAAAGTTCAAAATATTCAATTGTTTCTCAAACGTTTTCCAACTGAGGTCCTTTCTTATTTCCCTTCCTATGGACACTGTTCTTCCCAGTTGGCCCCTAGTCTCATGCCTTGGCACTCTGTATACTATATTTTCATGTGTAGCCCCCGCCCTGCACGGGACATCAAAAGAACGCCTGGCTGCTGAAGCTATGAGACGGTCAGACCTCTTCATCAAGAACCTGAATGAACGGTTTGATGCTCTTCGTGTTCCTGGAACAAGCAGAGGCCATTGGGCTATACTAGCACGCGACAGAGACGAATGGAGAGTTACTGGTGCCTGGTCAAGCAAATAGATCAAAGGGATGACAAGTGATACCAGCCTCCACCCTAGAATACTCTGGTAATCCACTAGGTGGCATATGATCCCCTGTTGAGAAATAACTTGCCTACTGTGTGCAAATGCTCTAGTATAAGGATTTGTCACATAGTAGTTGTCCAATAATTTGGTTATTCATTCCCCCCTCTACTTTGACCTCATTGTTTAGTGGGGATTTTTGTGGGAATTTTATTGTGATTATTTTTTTCGGATTTGTTTGTTTGGTCTCCTGGAGTAGAAGGGCTTAATTCAAGACATGGCACAGAAAAATCATAGTGAAAAGCACCTAAGTATGAAGTTTCTCTTCTCAGACTATAGCTCAGAATAATCTATTTAGCCTCCTGGCCTCTGAAAAGGTCAGCAATTCTAGACATATAAAAGGGAGATTAAGCTAAATAAATCATTAATTGGGAATATTTCATTTGATAGCACAAGGGCTAGAAGAAAAAAAATAATGAATTCCCAAGGCATTTTGGTCTGCTTTGAAAATCTTTGCTCTAGAGATTTTTGCCAGATGAACTGGAGTTGATTATGCTATGGAAGGTTTATATGTTCTCAGCTGTGCCTCAGTTTCCTAATTATGATTCCACTTATGAAAGTCTCACACTGTCTGATTTGAGAAATATGCATTAATATATTATGTACAGCCTTTTCTTATAATAAAGGGATGAAAGGGGTCAGAGAGATTCTACAGAAGGAGACGTACTTATCTTGCACTCAGCTGACCAAGATTTAATCCCCAGCACCCCAGATGGTCTCCACAACCCAACCAGAGTATGTCCCAAGCATAGCCCCGTGTAACAAAAACAAAGAAGAGGATGACCAAGAAAGATGAATGCAAGCAGTAGTATTTCAAAGGATACTGTGCCTCTTCCCTAGGTACATTTACAAAGTTTTCTCTCAAACAAACCTTATACAGTAGAGGAGCATATCACAAAGACTTCTGAAAATAGTCAATAGTTGCAAATGCTTATTTAAAGGCAAGTTGTTTCTCTAGCTGGACTCTTGACACCCTTTAATAAATGCTGGAATAAAGCAAACATGTTACAAATGGGACCTACTTTACATGTATAATTAGAATTCCCTATGCTGAATTTGCTTCAAGATAAATAAGAAACTATGAAAATATTCACAGTTACTTCCTTCAGTAGTGTTTAAACGGCTTTCCCCCATGTGTATAACCTCATGAATATTGGGGCAAATACAGAAAGTCTTTGAAAATGTAAAGAGAGCTCAGGGAGGGTGTCATTCAAGTTATGAGTGGCTGTCCTGTATGCCTAAATCAGCCAGATCAATCTCAGACACTGTTCCACATGCTATGTGCTATCCTGGCAGCACTGCTGTTGTGATTTCCCAGTGCAACAGTATGTGTGCAAAATCTGGCACGCAATATCCAAATGTTAATGGGCAACCGAACCAAGTGTGTGGCTCCCAACGAGTACCAGAACCAAGTGTGTGAACACCGCAACCAAGTGTCTGATCCCTGGACAATGCAATGAAAACAGTGGGAAGAAAGGAGGAAAACAGAAATAAAAATATTTTATAAGCAGTATGAGATTATATATTGATAGTCTTCAAATATATAAAATTATGATGAATCAAAGAAAGCAACTCAGAACTTTTTTCATGTTCTTCAACTCACTTTTCATTGATGATCCTACACAAAAAAACAAATTCCCATGAACAGCTAAATATATTATTCAAAAGATTGAAATTAGGAGTGTAGCTCCTAATTCTCTGCAAACACTATCACCAAATTGTCATGTGTACCAAACTCTCTTGTCATAAGTATTAGAGTCTATAGTTAGATGATATTTTTAGACCTATTACATACCAATTCTAGACAATCCAAATGCATTCATAATCACTCGTTTTATGGTAGAGGAGAAATTATCATTTATAAGAGGCAAAAAGGAATCAAAATTAGTTTCTAGTAAAATTAAGTTAATTGCCTGACTTTATTAAGCCAGTACTATTATAAAATCAAGTTTCATATCTAAATCATGAAGCCCACAGGTAGAGAAATAAGTATGAATCTATCATTTCTCTTCTAAATTTATCCAATATTACCTTAAAACCCTTCCAGAAACATAATTCATTTTCTCAAGCCATTTTTCTAGTTATAGAACTTTACACAAAACGCTAAATTATGCTACACTGTAAGTCACTCACAAGAGTGCTACTCTGTGTTTACTCCTAAAGTTGTTTCCCAGCCAAAAACTACTCTTTCAAAATAAGTGTTTAATGATGTGGAACATTTTCTCATGTGTCTTTTAGCCATTCGGATTTCTTCTTTGTCAAAGTTTCTATTCATTTCATCTCCCCATTTTTGATGGGGTTGAATAATTTGAATAATTTGATGGGAGATGCAGATCAAAACCACAATGAGGTATCACCTCACACCACAGAGACTGGCCCATATCCACAAGAACAAAAGCAACCGGTGCTGACGCGGATGTGGTGAGAAAGGGACACTCCTTCACTGTTGGTGGGAATGCCGACTGGTTCAGCCCTTCTGGAAAACAGTATGGATGATTCTCAAAAAACTAGAAATTGAGCTCCCATTTGACCCAGCAATACCACTCCTGGGAATATATCCCAGAGAGGCAAAAAAGTATAGCCGAAGTGACATCTGCAATTGTCTGTTTATTGCAGCACTCTTTACAATAGCCAGAATCTGGAAAAAAACCTGAGTGCCTGAGAACAGATGACTGGTTGAAGAAACTCTGGCACATTTACACAATGGAGTACTATGTAAAGGTAAAGGTAAAGGCCCTCCCGTTGATCGTCGATTTGCTCGAGTGGGCCCAGTAACGTCTCCATTGGAGACTTTGTTGTTACTGTGTCTGGCATATCGAATACTCTGGTAGCTTGCCGGGCTCTCCGAGAGGGGCGGAGGAATCGAACTCAGGTCGGCCATGTTGGCCACTTGTAAGGCGAACGCCCTACCACTGTGCTAGTACTATGTAGCTGTTAGAAAAGACGAAGTCATGAAGTTTACATACAAGTGGTACTACATGGAAAGTATCATGTTAAGCGAAATGACTCAGAAAGAAAGGGATAGACATAGAAAGATTGCATTCATCTGGGGAACATAAAGTAACAAAATAGGAAACTAACACCCAAGTATGGCAGAGATTAGTACCAGGAATTTTACTCAATGATCCGGAGGACAACCACACATGTTAGGGGAAGGGGGAGCTCAGAAAGAGAAGGGAACACCAAATAAAGGGTGTTGGGAGGATCCGCCCACGATGGGAGAGCATGCTGAGGGTAGACTCTCGACCAGCATGATTGCCACTCAATGCCTCTTTTGCAGACCATGGCACTCAAAAGGAGAGAGAGGGAAATGCCCTGCCACAGAGGCAGGGTGGGATTGGGGCTGGGGGGGGAGGGGATGCTGGGATCCGTGGTGGTGGGAAATGCGCATTGGTGGAGGGATGGGTGTTTGATCATTATATAGTCGAAACCCAAGCACAAAAATGTGTAAAATGTGTAAGTCTACAACTGTACCTCATGGTGCCTCACTATTAAAAAATAAATAAATATAATAAAAAAATAAGTGTTTATATGAAGTTCTTTAGAACTGCTACCTCAGGTAATCTTAGCAGGAAACAGATGGTATTCTCAAAGGGTTAAGTGACTAGGATTTAATAGAGGGTTCATTTTTACAAAGAAACAGGCAAGGTAAAAGGAAGCGTCTAAGATGGCAAAGTACCTTGGAACTAAGAACCGAGAGAAGCAGTTACTGTACTCAGGATTGAAGGAGCCAGGAAAGTGGTATTATTAGAACTCTAAAAGCTGTAGCCACAAGAGAAGGGCTCCTCAACAGGAATGAATTGTGGCTATTAGTAAAAGATTGCAGTCATTGCTAAAAGCATAGCAAGGTTGATTGCAGGATAGCAAATCGATATCCTACCCACTTCTTAGTCTTCTCATCTTTTGGCCTTATGTTAGTGCCTCGCATTGATTGACTCTGACCCTAGTCTTCAACTAGAGAACCACGAGATGCAGTACCTAGAACCTTCAAGGGCACAGAGCAGATAAACAAATGGAGGATAAGTGGCACAAATCTGAATAAGGATGAAGTATATCAGTATTTCCTTAAAACAAGCCGATTCTCTTTTATTCATTTACTCCATTAATCACAGTTTTTCTTTATATAACTACTAAAAGCATCTTCCACTCTTTATACCTCTTGTAAAAGTCTTGCTCTTACTCTCAATTCATTCTGGAATAAAATCTCCAAAAATGATCCCCCATAGTCTTTTTTCCAAGGTGCAGGAAACAAATTACATAAACAAAGCTACAATTCTTGCTAGCAAGCAGGAAAGGAAGAAAACTATAGAACCTCATTGATAGTAAGACTGCCTAAAATTCTGACTTCACTACCTATTCCTTACCACCAGTGTCATGACAACTATGACCACCATTCAACTGTCATTCTGCTCGTCATAAATATTAACATTCTTCACAAAGTGAGCCTTTACTCCTCTTAGTGCCACAATAGTTTCTACAGTTGTTTGTTATCCAAAATAGGTGGAATAGGTACAAAAGTCAGATCAAAGTGGATTAAAGACCTTAATATCAGACATGAATCCATAAGGTGCATGGAAGAAAATATAGGCAGAACCCTCCATGACATTGAAGCTAAAAGCATCTTTAAAGATGAAACACCATTGACCAAGCAAGTGGAAACAAACATAAAAAATGGGACTACATCAAACCAAGAAGCTTCTGCGCTTCAAAAGAAATAGTGACCAAAATACAGAGAGCCCACAGAATGGAAAGAATATTTACCCAATACCCATCTGATAAGAGATTAATATCCAGGATATACAAGACACTAGTAGAATTGTGCAAGAAAAAAACCTCCAACCCCATCAAAAATGTGAAGAAATGAACAGAAGCTTCCTCAAAAAAGAAATACAAAAGGCCAAAAAGCTCATAAAAATGCTCCATATTGGGGTTGGAGCGATAGCACAGCGGGTAGGGCATTTGCCTTGCACGCGGCTGACCCTGGTTTGATTCCCAGCATTTCATATGGTCCCCTGAGCACCACCAGGAGTAATTCTTGAGTGCAGAGCCAGGAGTAACCCCTGTGCATTGCCAGATGTGACCCAAAGAGCAAAAAAAATGCCCCACATTGCTAATCATAAGGGCGATGCAAATCAAAACAACAGTGAGATACCATCTCACAACACAGAGACTGGCACACATTAAAAAAAAAGCAATCAGTGCTGGCATGGTTGTAGGGAAAAAGGGACGCTATTTTACTCTTGGTAGGAATGCAAACTGGTCCAGCTGTTCTGGAAAACAATATAGACAGTCCTTCAAAAACTAGAAATTGAGTTTTAACAGATGACTGGTTAAAGAAACTTTGGTATATCTACACAATGGAATACTATACAGCTATTAAGAGATATGAAGCCATGAAATTTGCTTATAAGTGGATGGTCATGGAAAGTATCATGCTAAGTGAAATGAGTCAGAAAGAGAGGGACACAGAAGGACTGCACTCATTTGCATAAAATAACATAATATGAGACAGACACCCAAGGACAGTAGACACAAAGGCCAGGAATATTGCCCCATAGTTGGAATCCTGCCTCATGACCTGGGGGAGAAGGCAGCTGGAATAAAGAACGCATCACTAAGTCAATGATAGTTGGAGGATTCTTTAGGGATAAGGGAGTGTGCTGAAAATACATAAAGGACCAAACATGATAACCTCTCAGTATCAATTTGCACAACATAATGCCCAAAAGGAGAGAGAGAGTATGGGGGAAATTGTCTGCCATGGAGGCAGGGGGAGGGTTGGAAATGGGGGGTATACTGGGGACACTGGTAGTGGAGAGTGTGCACTAGTGGAGGGATGGGTATATGATCACTGCATAATGAAACTCAATCACGAAAGTTCGTAACTGTACCTCACGGTGATTAAATAATGAAAGTTTTTAAAAAGCACAGTGCTCACCTGTCAGGAGTGATTACTGAACACAGAGCAAAGACTAAGCCCTGAGCTCTACCTGAGTGGACCCATCCCAACAATGATGATGGATCAAAAGAAATAAATCCCTAAGTTTTAATTTTCTTCAAAAAATTAAATAAAATAAGTGTAATTACAAAGGAATTAATAAATATAGCAATGAGCCAGCAATTAGTATGGTTTGTCATCTGCATGTGGTCAGGGGAAAAAACAGGATTCAAAGAGAGTCATACCCAAACCACTCTCATTACAGGGTAATTTTGTCCATGCACAGGCTGCTTTGTCTAAGATTTGTCTCTAAAAATTAAAAAAAAATCATTTAAAAGCCCAAGGTATAAGATTGGGGTCTGTCTCTAGAGTTGCTTCAATGTATTCTCTTAATTGTCTAATTTCCTAAACAATTTGTAATATATGCAAAAAAAGGGAAAGGCTGAACACATAAATGTAGTATGGTACTCAGAAAACAGGAGAAAATTTGTGATATGAAACATGCCAGGCTTAATACTTCAAAATAGTTACAAAAGTGTACTAAAATAAAACCATATTTAAGGATTTTGCAATGATAATGTATCATCAAAGAGAAAATACAAAAATTAGAAACTACAAAACACAAATGGATAGGTGAAAAGTAAAACTGAAATAAAAATTTCAATAAAGGTCCTAAATGAAAACCATCTGGCCATACATTGTCCCCTGATCTACAATCTGGGAACTAGTCCCTGCAAACCTGGGTTCAGAGACCTAGGGGAGTAGTGAAACATAAATCAAGACGAGACTATGTTCCTTCGGGTTGAGGTACAAGAGAGAGAGGATAAGAGAGACAACAGGATCTTTTGCAAAAATAATTCAAGGTTAAACAAATATTTGAAACCGTCAACTTTATTAAAGCAAAAATACACACTCAAGTTAATGCAAAAGAATGGGGCTCATGAGGTTTGCGGGGAGGATTTCTATGGGGTGGTTAAAAAAATGAAGAACTGCATATAAGGTGTCAACGAAGATGTGAATAAACAGCGAGGCTGGGGTTAGATCACATGCTTTGCAATAGGGAGGCCGAGGTTTAGTACATACTTAAACACATTCCTCTTTTCTCAAGGCGTTTCTTTCTTAAGTAATTTTTCATGATTCCTTTACCAGAGAATTCCATTTCTAATTCTTATTGGGATGTTGAAGGAAGAAGGTCTATCTTCTGTATCTACTTCAAGCTGACTCGGGGCAGTTGTCCCTGCCTAAAATGGAAATGGAAATCTCTGGCAGTCAGATTAGGGGCCCAAGATGCAGTGCTGTTGTTGGCTCAATGTCTGGAATAGGTTGGAATTCTTGTATATGCATCTGTTTTACATGAAATTGCTTGATTCTGGAAAAGATAAACTTAACAATAACGTTAAACAAGCAACTTCTTACCAAGGATAAGAAGTTACAGAATAACCATCATCGGTCCCAAGAGAGACAGGAACTAAGTGATTGAAGGATGATAGCTTGAGATAGACTTTATTTCATATAGTTTCTGTAGATGGCTTACCCTGAGTAAATCTGGACAGCCATTTGCCTGTTCATAGATTTTCTTGGTGCTTTGTTTCAACCACCCCTGAATTATTAATGAATGTACAACTGTGATGATAGCACATACTGCTCCATCCTCGGCCAGGAAGTTATCGAGAGCTAGGTCATTATCAAATACAACTTCAAGGGGCTGTAACTTTTTGAAGTCTCAGAATGCATCTTAAGTTGTGACCAAAAAAATTCAGGGCATTCGTCAACTGGGTATATTGGCTGCAGTACTGGAGTTAGAGTAGTTATGGACTCAAGGGGGGGGGGGGGATTTCCTAGAGATTTCTAGGGATGAAAATTCAAGCAAGCAGTGTAATATCTTATTTAACAGGATCTAAAAAGGGTGGGTAGCAGATTATTTTCCCCATTGGAAACTCTAGTGGTAGCCAGTCCAGTGGCTCCAATCAATATCAATAAGCTCAAAGGTGATTAAAGCATCAAGGGGCCACTGGAGGATGCATTCCACCCACCAGTAAATGTCTCCCTCCCCTTGATAGTGCTCAATAAGAAAGAGCAAAATTAAAATCATACCCACTAAAGGTACAGTAGGATTCATTTTGGTGATTTGTAATTGTTTTTCACTCTTGAAAAGGAATTTGATAGTAGACTCTCTGCAAAACCTAGCAAGAGCAAAAAGAGGTCATAAACAGGTGTTTATCTGTAGATGGATGTTTCTTGTGTCTTCTGAATAAAAGTCTTAAGTACTTTATCAGTGAGTAGCAGTAGGAAGAGAATTCCTCTCAGTCCTACAAGTGTTCAAATAAAGAAAGGCTTTACTCTTGAAAGGTAGATCCAGCTAGAAATGCCTGATATTTGGGGGGAGGGGCACACTGAATTGTACTCAGGGCTTACTCCTGCCTCTGACATTCAGGGCTTACTCCTGGTGGGACTCACAAATCATATGAGTTGCTGGGGATAAATACCAGTCAGCCACATGCAAGTCAAGTTCCCTACCCACTATCTTATCTCTCCAATCCCAAAACTCCTGCTAGTTTTATTACAGTTGAGGTATTGAGAATTTGAGCTCTTCACATTTAAGTTGGAGTTGGTCATAGGGGATCCTTCTTTCCACGTTGTTGGCAATGAAAATATCCCCATGATACCTATGGCAGGTCTTCACATGACCCTAGGATGTTCATGTCCTCATATTGTTAGGCTAACTGTATCTGACTCAGGTGAATTACATGGAAAATATGAACAGTTTTTGCTTACCCAGTGCTTCTGAAAAGTACATGTACTCTAATTTTCCCTCCATCCCAACTAAATACCTTTCAATGGAGTCTTCCGGTCAGGTCTCAAGAAGATAGGGAGTCCACTTCAGGTGACCGAGTGGGACAGGCTTCTTCTGGAATCAGGATAAAAAGGCAAATAAATGAAGATGGAACGTAGAGAAGAGAGGGTGGAGAGAGTAGACTCAGTAGGAAGAAATGAAGGAAGGTGGGCAATTACCATTCCAACCCAGAGTTGGGAAAAATGGGGAACTGAGGGAGAGACACTGGTGGTACAGAGGGTGCTCAAGTGGAAACTCCCCAGAGGAGCGTCCATCCCCAGAATTAGGTTCTCTGTTGGATTTTACAAGGATTATGGGTACATCCAAATCATGAGGTACCACAAATATCAAAATTTTTATAGTGTGCCATAAGGGTTTCTACACAAGGAGCTCCATTCGTTTTCTTTGACAATTGAAGTAAAGATCTAGTTTGAAAAATGATACTGAATTTTATGTTTACATTTGGGAACCAATTTTATTCATACTCCGGTTTGCTTTGGAGCCAAGCTTCATTGTAAAAGAATAGTATTTCCCTCGATATTCCATCAAGTTTAAAACTTACAAATCCTGAGCATAGGGTGAAGTAAAAGTGAAAACAATGACATTGTTTTCCCCTAGCTTTATTTATTTATTTATTTATTTTTATTAATGAAACACCATGAGGTACAGCTGTAGACTTACAGATTTTTGTGCTTGGGTTTCAGTTATAGAATGACTGAGTACCCATCCCTCCACCAGTGACCATTCCCTACCTCCAATGCTCCCGGAATCCCTCCCAACCCCACCTCCCAACCCACCCCACCCCTGTGGCAGGGCATCCCCTTTTGTTCTCTCTCTCCTTTTAGGTGCTGTGGTTTGCAAAAAAGGCATTGAGTGGCAATCATGTTCGGTCTATAGTCTACTTTCAGCATGCATCTTCCATCCTGGGCGTATCTTCCCAATACCCTTTATTTGGTGCTCCCTTCTCTATCTGAGCTGCCTTCTCCCCCAGCATGTGCAGCTGGCCTCCAAGCCATGGAGTGAACCTCCTGGTACTTATCTTGGCTATTCTTGGGTGTTAGTCTCACAATTTGTTACTTTATGTTCCCCAGATGAATGCTTCCCCTAGCTTTAAATGAATCCAGGTCCCTCTAGTCCACAATTATTGAAATCAGCATTTGCAAATGAATCCCTATAGTCAGAAAGCATGTGTAGCCCTCTAAAGGCATAGCAAACAGTAGCAGAAACCCCAATACTTGCTGTGGCTCCATTCAGACACAGAGGACAAGTTCTGTGATTGATACCCCAGTCTCTTCTTCAGTCTGTCTCTGAGGCAGATTTGTGGGCCATTTGCAGATCTGTATCTCTAAAATACGGCAACTTGTGGACTGCCAAGCACTAGAAACCTGGTGCTTCTGTTATTTTGAACATTTGGTTGCAACCCAGGGCTGCAAGAACTTGTTGCTACAGATCTCACCACTGGATCAAAGGATGCTTTCAGGTCTTCTTGAGCCTAGCGTTACACTTCTTGCCAGGAGTTAGAAAATTCAAATATTCTGATAGCTACAAAAACCTGAGTAGCAATACAATTTCTATTGGGCACTAGTTACCAGGAATCACCACTCAAATTCACTGCTGAACCTCAAGCGTCACTATCAGGCACCAGCAACTCTGAACCCTGGATACCATCTCAGATCTGATAGAAGACCTCAGAATTATAGTTGCTGCAGCAAGATAATCTGGACAGAAAATTTCCAGTGATCACCCAAATGCACACAAATTCAGAGTAATAATCTCTGTATGGAATCAGAGTATGACCCATTAATCATTGATTAATGATGTAGAGCATTTTCTCATGTGCCTTTTTGCCATTCGGATTTCTTCTTTGAGAAAGTTCCTGTTCATTTTGTTGCCCTATTTTTTGATGGGGTTGGATGTTTTCTTCTTGTGGAGTTCAACCAGTACTTTTTATATCCTTGATATCAACCCCGTGTCAGATGTGTATTGGGAGAATAGCCTTTCTTATTCTGTAGACTATATTTGTATTTTGGTCACTGTTTCTTTTGAGGTACAGAAGCTTCTCAGTTTAAAATAGTCCCATTTGTCTATCTCTGTTTTTACTTGCTTGGCCAGTGGCATGGCATCTTTGAAGATACCGTTAGCTTCAATGTTGTGGAGGGTTTTGCCAACCTTGTCTTCAGTGTACCTTATGGATTCTGGTCTGATGTTGAGGTCTTTAATCCATTTTGATAGAGTATGACCCTAGTTGGGCACCCAGACTTGTACTAATTCAGACCCTCACTCCTAACCCTCACATTGTACAAGGTACAATAAAGATTCAGAGGAATTTTGTTACTACACAGTTCTTCAAAACATATTAATTGGTCTTTTATAAAAGACAAAGAGATACCACTTGGGATTAGTATGATTCATTAAAAATAAAATGTGGTTGGGGTCAGAGCAATAGTATAACAGGCAAGGCACTTGTCTTGCACATAGTTGACCTCGATTTGACCCTGGCACCCCATATGGTCCCTCAAGACCCACCAGAAGTGATCCCTGAACCAGTGTCAGGAGTAAGCCCTAAACACTTCTGAGTGTGCCTCTAGTCCCCCCAAAATATAACAAAAACGAAAAACTTAAAAGTCAAGAAAAATAAAAGTAATTAGTTCTCTTAGAATAAACCTGAGACTTAATTTCTTTAAATTTTTTATTATAGTTTAGTTAATAAGGATGTCATAGTGTGTACACCACCACCACAAATGTGCAGTGATCATCCATCCACCCCCTGTCCCTATGTCACCTAGGTCTGACCTTATTGCCCTCCACAGTCTCCCACTATTTGTTGATTGACAGTGCATACAGTTTGGTGCATACAGTTATCTCCCTTCGTCACTATACATTTGTGAAACATAAGCTTAGAAACATTGGTAAATATTTCTTGGTACCTAAAACAAAATTAACTTAGAAGACATAATTAAGAAGAGGCTAATGGAACCTGATCACTGAACAAAAGACCAATATCAAAGTAACCAGAAAAGAAAATAAATAATCAAAGAAACAAAGATAAACTTCACAAACACTCAGAATCCATACAGGAAAATGACAGTAAATCATTGTTTGAATAAATTCACTAAATATTGGTAGTCTGACTCCAATGAGACACAGTCCTCTGATGCTTACAGAGGATCCTCTTGAATATTAATAAACAAAAGTTCAAGGTTTAAGTTTGGAAAATAATCAGATAGTCATAGTAAAAAAAATAAGAAAGGACAAACATATCAGAAAAAAAGATTTCAAACTACAAATAGTAATAAAATAGGAGGGGCATTTTATAATAATTAATAAATCACTGCATTAATAAGACAACATTCATTAATATGAAGGCACACTCTAAGGAGGATCAAAATACACAAAGCAACTACAAATAGGCCTAAAGAGAGATAATGACAACACAATAGTAGTAGAAGATGTTCTAACATTCTACTCTCACTAATAGATCCTTTGACAATTATAAGTCTATTATGAAAAAGCAGCCTTCACTCAGCACAGCACTCTCCAGATCCATCCATGCAGCAAAAAATTTGGAGAGGGACAATTATAGAATGATCTTTCTCATATGTGGGATATAAAGAAACACAGTAAGGGAATAACAAATAGACAAAGCGAACAGAACCTGAGCACTAGTTGACAGAATTGCATTTCCAACTGGGAGATTATGTCCAAAGCCAATTGGATTGGGACCTTTGACCTCTATCCAGCAGGGGTTGGTTGCAGGGAAGGAAGCAAATACACACATAAGGAAGCAAACACACATGGGTACATTAAGATCTGAAACTGGGATAGCCTATTAGTAGGCACCCTTAGAGATTAGGTAATGAGAGATTCCTATTTTATTTTTGGCCTTCTTGCATCTAAATTTAGAAAATCCTAAATTATTTTATTCTATTTTTTCTGGCTGCATTTTTGCTGCCCATCTGTATTAAAAGATCTAAGCTGTTTTTGCCCTGGGGACTATTCTGACCTTGGGGTTACAGTTAGGGGAACAATTTACCACAGGATTAGGGGTAGATGGGTTGAGATGAGGACACTAAGACAATGGTGAAAGGAAGCAGACACTTTGGTGGAGGGTGTGCTGCTGGAATGTTGCTTCCATGAAACACTATCACTAACAGTGCCTCAAATAATACAAAAGAGGAAGAAAGGGAGGGAGGGAGGGAGGGAGGGAGGAAGGGAGGGCGGGAGGGAGGAAGGGAGGGAAAGAAGGAAGGAAGGGAGGGAGGAAGGGAGGGAGGGAGGAAGGAAGGAAGGAAGGAAGGAAGGAAGGAAGGAAGGAAGGAAGGAAGGGAGGGAGGGAGGGAGAGATGGAAGGAGGAAGGAAGGGAAGGAGGGAGAGAGGGAGGGAGGGAGAGAGGGAGGGAAGTAGGGAGGAAGGAAGGAAGGGAGGGAGGGAGGGAGGGAGGAAGGAAGGAAGAGAGGGAGGAATGGAGGAAGGGAGGGAGGGAGGGAGGGAGGAAGGAAGGAAGAGAGGGAGGAATGGAGGAAGGGAGGGAGGGACGGAGGGAGGGAGGGAGGGAGGGAGGAAGGGAAGGAGGGAGGGAGGGAGAGGGATGGAGGAAGGGAGGAAGGGAAGGAGGTAGTGAGGGAGGCAGGGAGGGAGGGAGGGAGGAAGGAAGGAAGGAAGGAAGGAAGGAAGGAAGGAAGGAAGGGAGGGAGGGAGGGGGAGGAAGGGGGAGGAAGGGAGGAAGTGAAGGAGGGAAGGAGAGAGTTAGGGAGCCAGAGAGGGAGGAAGGGAGGGAGGGAGGGAGGGAGGGAGGGAGGAAGGAAGGAAGGAAGGAAGGAAGGAAGGAAGGAAGGAAGGAAGGAAGGAAGGACAGACGGACTATCGTAGAGTTCTCCCTAGCCCCTTTCCAAAGAAATAGAATACAGGCTTTGTATGCAGGAAGACAGAGCTCAATCCCTAGCATTGCGTACCTTAAGAATCACTGGGAGTGACTCCGAACCCAAGAATCAAGCCAGACGTAGTCCCTGGGCACTGCTGAGCTGAGTGTGATCCTAAAACAAAGAATATAAAAAGACACAAAGAAATGTAAAAATATTATAATTTTACAGAATATACTGATTTTTATTGTTAAAATGAGATAACTTTGTATACAAGATGCCTGTATCGGCTCCCAAAGCAGTGGATGGTCCTGCAAATGCCCTTAGGATCAACCACCAAACAATACTGGGCGTTAACACAGAAGAAGAAAATTGTAATATTAAAATAAAATGATGGTCATACCCAAAGCATTAAACAGACAAAGTGCACTTCCATCAAAAGTCCAATGCCATAATCAATCTAGCTATCCAACAATAGATGAGTAGATCAGAAGATGTGATCTATATATGCAATGGAATACTACACTGATGTTACGAATGATAAAATCATATCATTCACTGCAACATGGATGAAACTGCAAGATATCATACTGAATGAAGTAAGCCAGAAGAAGAGAAAGTACTTAGATGTGGTATTTAGAATAATTGGATGAGGGAATGCAATAGTCTTAAGGGGAGATGCCAAGATCACTCCTGGACTCAGAGTATAGGAAGAAAAAGGAAAGAAATTGAGTAGAAATGGAAAGAAACTGACAAGAGATAGATGAGCAACAACTGGGGGAGGGGCGGGGGTCAAGGAAATTCAGGTAAATCAGTGATGTTAAGGAGTGATACAACTAAATATCCAAATCAGTGAGTCAATTACAGTGAAATCTTGAGACTCACGAACTTAAAAATGTCTGTCAAGATGGCAGTCTGGGGGTGGTGAAGGTTTAGGGGAAAGAACCTGGGAATATTGGTAGAGGCAAGCTGACATCAGTGGTCGGATCAGTGTTTTACACTCTACATGTAAAAGCCAATTTTGAATAACTTTCTAAATCATGGTACTTTAATAAAATTAAATATAGTAGTTTTCAAAGATAAAAAATTCCAGTGCCATTTCTTGAGGATAAAAACTATGACTGAAGTTTGTTGAAAGCACAGAACTCCCCAGAGGAAAACAATCCTAAGGAAATAGAAGGCATGGGGGGTGTCAATATTTTGATCCCTACAAAGTTGTAATGTTCAAACCGGTGTGTTAATGGAATAAAGGCAGACCTCAGATCAAGTGAACATAACTCAGAGTCCAGAAATAAATCAGAAACATGAACAGTTAATTTATGACAAAGGAACCAAGAGCACAAAAACGGAGGAAAGTCTCCTCAGTAAAAGGTGCTAAGAAAAATTGAATAATTACACACACAAGATTGAAAAATGAACCTCTGCCTCAAATCATTCACAAAAGATAGCTCAAAATGTATTAAAGACTTATATGTTAGACCAAAGTCCATCAAATACAACAAAGAAAACAAATTCTAATGCTCTGTGTTATTGACTTCAGTGGTCACTTCAATGATACAATTACACTGAAATGGAAAATTAAAAAATAAAAAGCATAACATCCCAATAAAAAGCATGTGCATAACAAAGAAACTATCACTAAACCAAAAACAAAATTAAACAAAATATATCCACACCATATACCTGACAAATGGGCTGATATCCAAAAATATTAAACAACTTCATCAAAAAATGGGGAGGAGGACAGATCAAGACATACTGACGGCACACAGATGGCCAAAAGCACATGGAGAAATGCTCATTCTCATGAATTATCAAAGAAGGGTACCACGGACATGGCTAAAATTTCAGTTGTTACTGTCAAAGTGAATTAAGAATAATTCTGGGGGTTAAGATGTAATTACTATCCAATAGTAGAAATAAGAACTTTTATCTATACTCTAATTAACAGATGGTGTGAAAATGTCAAGGATAGGGGCAGGAGCTCACATACATTTACAGCCCATAGAATGTTTGCCTTTCACCTGGAGACACAACTTTGATCCTCAGTACCCCATATGATCCCACAAACCTGCCAGGAATGATCCCTGAGTGGCAGACCCAGGAGAAATAAGCCCTGAATGTCACAAAGTGTGGCCCCAAAACCAAAAATATTTAAGGATAAAATGATTTTACCAATATTTTGGGGGATTCGGAGGACTCATCCCAGGGATTGATCCTGGGTTGGCCATGTGCAAGACAAATGTCATAGCTGCTTTAAAATCACTCTGGCCTCTAACATTTTAATGGTCTAGAATTTGACTGAGTTTCTTAGTCAATGGAATTGCTCAGTACCTTTTATCAATATTTGACCCTTGTTTCTGAAAAACAACAGAAAATTATGTTGTACTGACACATTTTAAGTATATATGTACCAATAAAATATTCAAATATCATTTTCACATGGATGTATAAATTTCAGAGCGATAGCACAGCGGTAGGGCGTTTGCCTTGCGCGCAGCCAGCCCAGCCGAGCCAAGTTCAATTCCTCCACTCCTCTCGGAGAGCCTGGCAAGCTACCGAGAGTATTCAATATGCCAAACACAGTAACAAGAATTCTCACAATGGAGACGTTACTGAGCCCGCTCGAGCAAATCGATGAACAACGGGAGGACAGTGACAGTGACTTGAGATACAGTACACTTAATGAAGTAAATGCCTAATTTTATCCAGTGCTTTATAACTGGTAGAACACTGTGATATATTCCCTTTAACTCACATAACAAACTAATGCAGTATTATCTTCATCTTGCAAATAATAAGAGAGGATTTAAATAAACTGCCAAGTGACAAAATCACAGAAATAATACTAACTGAAACTCAAACGCAAATTTCTAGACTTAAGATCAATTCTAGACATTAGCTTGACTTCATCTTCCTTACCAACAACATCCTACAAACATCCTATTAATAAAATCCTACATACTTTGCCTTCTCAGCAAGACAAAAATATGCCTCCTTTACTCCATGCCCATGCTACTGGTTTACCTATTCCAGGTTTTAACTTTTCAGTCTCCACTCAAAGCTTTCTTAAATTTGACCAATGTGTTATCTAAATGTAAACTTGACCCGACTTTATATTTAAGATATAAAAACAGAGGAGAAATTGGCAGTATTTTGTTCTTCTTGTTTTTGAGTCACACATCTGAAGGCTTACACCCATCTCTGCACTAAGGAATTATTCCTGATAGATTCAGGGGACCATATGGGGTTCTAGGATCAAACCCAGGTCAGCTATATGCAAGGCAAGTGCCCTACCTGCTGTACTAACAGGTCTCTGGCAGTTATTTTTAGATCAAATGCACTAACATAAAAGCACTAACATATTTTTATGGTGACTTCAATCAATAAATGACAAATATTTCTCTCATCACTCTCTGTCTCTATCTCTCTCACCCCCACCCCCAACCCCCACCCCCTGCACATGACACTTCAGAAATTTCAAAGCCTGCACTGGGACTCTGTATAAACAGTCTTGACACCAATTCCACAAGATAAAGAAACTGTTTTCTTAATTGTTAAAATCATACAATTAAGAGGTAATGTATAGAATGGCCATAACAAAGATTATCTTCTTTGAAAAGCCACTGCAAAATTAGAATTAAAATTATTTTAAAAGTGTATGCATTCTTTGGTTCTTCCTTTTATCCTGAAAGCACATGCATACACTCAAACTTACACACAATTCCTCTTTTGTTTATCCTTTTATCCTTAAAGCACATGCATACACTCAAACTTACACACAATTCCTCTTTTGTTTATCCTTTTATCCTTAAAGCACATGCATACACTCAAACTTACACACAATACCATTAGGATCTCAAGCTGATTAATGAGAATGACACCTCTGAAGGAAACCGTGATTGCATTACACTAACACCTTCACACTGAGTGATACTAACGCCATGTTCAGTCCAAGGACTTTTCGTGTTGCTGAAAGGAGGTTTTTCCTCATCATAGAATGAAATGCCAGGCTTATAATAACCACTGCCTGGAGACAGGAGCTAACAATGTATTAAACCAAACCCTGAGAATCAATTAAACTACTTTATTAAATCAATGAGTCAAACTTTTACTAAGTATCCTCTATAAGGCCCTAAAGCACAGTCATTCATACCCTGAATATCTATTTATGTCAGTGTTTTCCCTCCTTTTAAATACCTTACAGATCTATCCATTTTCTCTTTTGGAAAAAAATGACGCATAATGTATTTATTTGGTAGCCCAGAGAAGTGGCTATTACCACAGGCTAATAAATTAAAATTTTAGTAATGAGAACGATACAGAAAGTCTGTGAGAAAAAAAATCTATGAACTTTAGTACTCTAAAATAAATTAACAGTTTAAATATTATTTAAAAATTATCAAATCTTATGTAAGAAAACAGAATAGCAGAAAAAATAAATTCTTTCTTATGCCATGATACTGGAAATGAAGGGGCTGGTATTACAAAAAATGTCTGTTTTGTCCAAATTACAGCACAGCGGCAGGGCGTTTGCCTTGCACTCAGCCAACATGGCCGACCCGAGTTCGATTCCTCCGCCCCTCTTGGAGAGCCCGGCAAGCTACCGAGAGTATTCGATATGCCAAACACAGTAACAACAAAGTCTCCAATGGAGACGTTACTGGGCCCGCTCGAGCAAATCGATGATCAACGGGAGGGCCTCTGATTTCTCACTCTATATAATAAACATAGTTTTAATTTAATTTAATTTTTTTTATTTTGCTTTTTGGGTCACACCCTGCAATGCACAGGGGTTACTCCTGGCTATGCACTCAGGAATTACTCATGGCAGTGCTCAGGGGACCATATGGGATGCTGGGAAATGAACCCGGGTCTGTCGCGTGCAAGGCAAACACCCTACCCGCTAGGCTAATGCTCCAGCCCCTCTATTTTATTTTTTGATGTACTGGTCACACTCAGTACTTCTCAGGGCTTACTCCTGGCTCTGCACTCAGGGAACGCATTCATAGCAGGACTAAGGGGAACATAGGGGTTGCTGGGTCAGCCATGTGCAAAGCAAACACTCTGCCTGCTATAGTATTGTTCTGGCCCCTAAACAAAATTTTAAAGCCAGTGAAATTTTCTCCACTAATAAAGAGAAGCACTAATATCTGTGAAGTATCAAAAAATGTCTGAAAATAAGAGGACACTTATAAATTAAAATGTATTTTTATTATTCTATTTTAAAAGCATAGTTTTTTTTAAAAATTTTTATTAGTGAAACACCATGAGGTACAGTTATAGACTTACAAATTTTTGTGCTTGGGTTTCGATTATACAATGATCAAATACCCATCCCTCCACCAGTGCCCATTTTCCACCACCAAGGATTCCAGTATCCCTCCCAACCCCATCCTCCCCATCCCACCCCGCCTCTGTAGCAAGGCATTCCCTTTTGTTCTCTCACTCCTAAAAGCATAGTTTTAACACACAAAGAATCAACTCACTGAACAGAATACTCTTGAGAGGCTACATATAAAATATAAAATATGTGATTTAAGTAGCTGGTCCATTTAATAACAAAAAGAAGCTATTGTCATGGCACAACAAACAACAAACCAACAAAGTTTTAAATAAGAAAAAATATAATTAAAAAATTGCATTCAAATGAGAAGTCACAAAAAAACTACTGCAAAAACCACTATTACATATGAAATTGAGTTTGATTCCTCCGCCCCTCTCGGAGAGCCCGGCAAGCTACTGAGAGTATCTCGCCCGCATGGCAGAGCCTGGCAAGCTCCCCGTGACGTATTCGATATGCCAAACACAGTAACAACAAAGTCTCCAATGGAGACGTTACTGGGCCCGCTCGAGCAAATCGATGATCAACGGGAGGGCCTTTACCTTTACCTTACATATCAAAAAGTCACATTTTTTTCCAAACTCACAATTATATGATTTTTTTAAATACTAAAAGCTAACATGCGTAAAGAAAACCATGAAAGTAGCTGGGGAAACAGCTCTCAAGTTCTGCCAGGTAAGGCCCTCTTAAAAAAAAAGAATGCATGTGTATCATGTTCAAGGCCCCAAATTTTATTGCTGTCACTGCATGTTCCCTCAAGCACTGCCAGGTACACAGCCCTGTAAGCCTCCAAAACATCCCTGCTGTAGTCCTGCTGGTACCTGAGCCCCACTGGGTATACTTCTGGTGGATCTTAGCACCAGCTGTCTAAGCAGTGCTGGATCAAATTGGGTTTCTGTCAGGTGTGGCCCTCTTTTTTAAAAGTCTATCTCACAATAATGAACTGATACCAAAATATATGTAATTTTCAACTATTATACAGGAAGTATAAAACAATAATAACTAGGGATTCGCTGAATATAAAATACCAAAATACTGAAATTAGGAGAGTAACCTTGTGAGTCTCTGGAAGTATTTTGGCAGTATGTACTCAAATTTAAAAAAAAAAACTTAAAAGCATGCATCAGCTGATACAATAATTCTACTTCTAGGAATCTAGTCTGAAGGGAAAAATAATGAAAATGAAGTCACACAAGGGCCAGCTGCCTAATGCACTAAGAAAGCAAACCAAACACTGCCACATAGACCAGCAGGAAGGAAAAGGCACTTAGTGCATTTCTGAGTACAATGAAGGCAGTTGAAATGCTCAAATCTACTTTCCTGTCCTTCTGTTTCAGATATTCTTTTATACAGGTAGAAGGCAGGGCCTGAAACTTCTATCCTGTCTATTTCTTGGAAAAAGAGGAGGTATGCTTATGTAAAAACAGGATGGAGTCTTAAAGTAATATAAAATGTCTGAGGATAAACATGATAATGGTATATTTTCTTTTCTTAGGGGAGGTACTTCTAACAGTATTCATTATGTGGTTGCAGAAATGAACCCCTGGGCTCCCACTTCTAGAGCAGCAGGCCCAGGCCAATTGGTGCCTCGTGGTCAACAGAGTTATACCTTGCAGGGCTTGGGGGTGACCAGGGCCAAGCTGTAAGTACCTAAGTACCCAGTACTTTGCACTAAGTACTTGTAAGTACTAAGTACAACCTAAGTACCAGGGTTGAACTTAGGGACTTGAATAAGGTTGGCAAATGTTCTATCACTTGAACTATTCCCTTCACCCTATCATCATTTTGATCTTCTCTTTCCTTAAATTTCTATGAGAAATGAACAGGGCAGAAGAAGCAAGCAATCCATGATTTAACAGAAAACACTAAGCTAGTCCACCAACAATGGTGGATCCCAAAACTTAGATGTGCCTTATAATCATCTAAGAGAGTCTCATTAAATTCATCTTTTCTGGAATTGCAGATAGTACAGTAGGCCCGGTGCCTGTCTTGCATGCAGACAACCTCAGTCAATCCCTGGCACCCCATTTAAGTACCCTGAGCACTGTCAGGAGTAATGCCTGAGTACAGAGCCAGGAGTAACCCCTGAGCATTGCCAGGTATGACCCTGAAAATTTAAAAAATAAATGAATAAATCATCATTTCTTCTTTGCCCACCACTTAGCTGGGATAAAGGGTAACAGAATTAAAGTGGAAATCAGAAATAAATGTTTTGCTAATTTTCCATAGGCTAAAGTTGAAATGTGTGGGAAACCCTGTCTCTAATTAGAAGTGCAAGGTCAGGATAGTCTCAAGGGTAAAAACACCTTACATTATAATTTAATCTTAGAATATAAACAGGCAGCACAAAAGCACCCAGAAAATAATAGAACAGAAGAGTTCAGAGTTTTCTCATTTTACGGGTAAAGATAGGAAAATAAAGAATAGGACACTGTCATGACCTCAATCTCTAATGTAAGAGTGCCTGCTAGTTGGCTATGTGAAACAGCCCAGTATCTGTTCTTAATGTACCCAATGAATTTTGAGGTGCTTACTGTCTCTTTTTAATGTCTCTGGAAACTTAAACAAAAACTCATGTATTGAGAACCAGGATGCGGGAGTAATGTTGTATTGAAAAGTGGCCAGACTGTCAGCTCAATTGGGGCTGCCCAGGAGATCCTACATCTTGGACAGATTGTGTATGATTGTTTGTCACTTTACATGTTTGTTCATCTCATTTTCTACCACCGACCCCAGCTGGATGGAGGTCAAAGGTACTAATCCAATCAGGTTTCGACATAAATGCAGGGAAAATAAATTATTTTTAATTGAAGTACAACATAGATCATTATTGTTTGAGTTTTTATTTATAAAGGGATCATACTGAATGGGAGAAAATATTCTCACACCATGCATCTCACAAAGTGCTTATATACAAGATATAAAAAGCACTCACAAAATTCAGCAACAAAAAAAATTCAAACAACCCCATAAAAATTGGGGAGAGCTAAATATATACTTCTCCAAAGAAGAAATACAGATGGTTACCATGCACATGAAAATATGCTCACTTTTACTTATTAACAAGTAAGTTTGGATCAAAAAGATAATGAGATATCATCTCATACAATGAGAATGGTCTACATCAAAAAGTCCAGAAACAAATGCCAGCGAGATAAAGAAATCCTTATTCACGGCTGTTGGGAATGCAATACTGGTCCAGCCTCCACAGAAAAACAGTATGGAAATTTCTCCCCAAAATAAAAATAGGAACTATATATTATCTAGAAATTCTACTACTAGATATTCTAAGATCACAGAAACATAAATTTGTAAAGATATATCCACACATACATTCACTACCTAAGTTTACAATAACCAAGATCTGGAAATAAATGGCCAACTAAAGACAAGTGGATAAAGATGATGTGATATTACATGTATTTTAGAAACACCTTGCAGATTTCTGTGAAAATTCAGCTGAAAAGTTTACTGCACTAAACCTATAGTTCAATCTCAATTCTTCATACTATAAAGAATTTCATTCCATGAACATCATGTTCTCTTATTAGCCCAAATGTGCTTGTTTACATATCCAGAGTTTGACTGATCTAGTCTGGGATATATTAGGCAGCTCTGCTAATCTCAGATATGCTTGCTCTCATACTTCGAAGTTAGCTTACCCAGACTGAATTCTGCTGTTATAGCAACTCTGCTTAACTTTCCTCTCAACCTCCCTGGAGATTTGTAGGGCTATATTCAACCCACGATGTTCTTCTTGAAAAAAGCAAAAATCCAAGTTAAAATGGAAATGTGCAAGCATCTTGAGGCCATGGGATTCAAACTAGTTCACTGTCACTTCCATCTTATTTTTACTGTCCAAAGCAAATCAGTCTTACTCAGGTTTGAGTTCTGGAGTATAACACCACAATACAGACAGAGAAGGATGAGGAATTAGCCCATTTATAATAAAATATTAAAGGTAAAACGTAGGATAACATTTGTTTGTCCTTTCTGTCTTGCCACAGGGAATTTAGGCTTATTGGGTTACTCCCATCACAATGCTCCCATTCCTCTGTGTTTATATGTAACCTCTTTCTTTGTGCTCTGCTTCCCCAACCAGTCAATCACTTTTATCTCCTAATGGTCTCTGTTGACTTGTTAATATTGCTTTTTCTCTTCTCCTTAAATCCTTTGCACAGTTAATTCAGAGCAAAGTCCTTTTTGTATAGACACAGGAAAACAGTTAATTCTATGCTTTTCTAACTTGGGAGTTAATTGACTCTGAATGATATTCACCCTTGGGCATCTGTTCTCTCAACTTAAGCCTCAGTTGCCCTTACTTCCTAGCACCCCCAAAGCAGGGTCCCAAAGAGGAACTGGATGGACCCAGGGCAAGCTGTGAGCTACCCTGGAATTGAAATGGGCCAGGCCAAAGAGCCATAGTACTTAACTATAAATTAAGAGCATGGTCATGGACAAATTATGTCATGATCCAAAAAGTAACTGTTGGGTTAGGACCCTGCTAGAGTTAGGAAAGATTAATCTGGCCTGAGCACTGTACTACAGTGAGATGTCCCCAGGAGAGCCACCCTACAAGCTTAATAAAATAACTAATATTAAGGAGTAGAAATAAGATGTTAATTAAGTTATTGGACTAAGGAAATGAGAAAAACCAGGTGGTATTTTGCCCTTGAGCCTGATCAGAGATCAGGAAGGGCTTTGATATGCTGATGTGCTACCAGGCCTGGGTGTGTGGTTGCTACCCTCAATGCAGAGAGTTGGTGAGAGACTAGAGAGAGATGAGCAGGCGAGAGAAGATGGGAATGAGGGGCAGTGTGAGACTAGAAAGAGGGGCTCAGTGAGACTGGAACAGGCGCATGGGGAGAATGGAATAAATGGCAACTGATCACCAACCAGCTTGGCCCTCATTTCCTCCTTCATCTGCCCATGTCATCGGCCAACCTGGGTGGGAAAGTGGCCCGAGATCACTGAATGCAGGTGGCGAGAGAGAGCCGTGAGACTTCTATAGCCACAGTAACAAATTAACAAATTATTAATATTATGATATCAACATGAGTTCTGTCTTGATTATTCAAACACATGCTTGAGAATCTCACCATTAGATCCACTCAAAATGACCTGTGAGAATGTCAAGTTTATACCAAAGTCAGAGACTACTAAAAATGTCTTTAGTATCTATGCCTTTGACTTTATTTATTTATTTATTTATTTACTTGATTTTTTTAAATGTAAGGAAATGCATACATTTTTAATACAGGGCTAAGTTTAGTGTACTTAATATATTCATCTCAATAATACTATGGAATTTTAGGGTTATCATGTATATCCCTATAAAAACTTTTAGCAATCAATTATTTTCCAAATGTAACTTACAGTACCTGTAATGCAAACCATAATGACCAAAATGAGAGACAAAAAAGAGACAGAGAGGCAGAGATAGAGAGCAAGTGAGCAAGGCAGCAATTGAGAGAGAGAGAGAGAGAGAGAGAGAGAGAGAGAGAGAGAGAGAGAGAAGGAAACTGCCATAGAAGCAGACTGGGGATGGAGGAATGAAAGGAGGTAAATTGGGGACATAGATGCTGGGAAATGTACATTGGTGAAGGGACGAGTGTTGGAACATTTTTATGACTGAAACTCAATCATGAACGACTCTGTGATTGTTTATCTCATGATGATTTAAATGTTTTTAAATAAATAATACTGTGAATAGCATAACTAGTATATTTAACCACAATATTTAAACTATATTTAAAGTGTGCTCTAAGCATTTGGTAACTATTTGTACATTGCCCTCTCTCACTCCTTTATGATGCTAATAGACCATACACCAACATGCCCTAAGTCACTGGTGTTGAGGAGACTCTCAGTGGGTTTTTGTTGTACAGCAGCTAGTATGATTCCTAGTTGGCAAGTTTCCAAGTAATCACTAAAATCTAGAAAATATTTCAGTGTGTTATAAAAAAGAATAATATTGACAGGTAATTACATCATGCTCGTTTACTAAATTATATTGAAAGCAAAGATAAATTACACTTTGAAAATATTTGTCAAGAAGTTTCGTGTTTTATTATAATTGTATCTTGACAACGGATTTTTATTAGATTTTACCTTGGAAATTATTTCACTCAGTGAATTCTAATGCAGAAAAAAATTCAAGAACCAATTTATAAAAATATGAAATGGTCTGTACGTTTTCTGTTAGTCAAAAATCAAATGATATATTACAATCTAAATATATGAAGTCACATGAAACCCAGAAAATGCCATATTTACAGAGAACTTATCTAAGAGAATCACATCTAAGTCTAAAAATAAACAATTGTTAGATTTAGATGTGAAGAAACACTTTGCTCAGCATAAAATCCTTATATAGTATCAAATCTGTTGAGCCACTAGAAAAATGATATTAACTCCATTTGAATTTTGTATTGGGGACATTTGTTGGGTCACCCCCTGTGGTACTTAGGGGCTATTCTTTTATTTGTGCTAAGAAGTGACTCTTGGTCACTCAGGAGACTGTGTGGTGCCAGGGATTGAACCTGTGACGCCCACATGCAAGGCCTCCTGTACCATCTCTCAGCCCCCACAGTTCCTTCTGCAGTAATTCAGTAATTCATCTTAACAGCTATTAATTGGGTCATCACTATTTGTAAGAGCCATGAAATATGCTGTGTACATCCAATTATGGTTCAAGAGATAGATGTTTCAAAAAATTACAATTTAAGAATTGACTTTACTTATGGCTTAATAATAACTTACATGCTAGGCACTGTGTTAAAAGTGTGTTATAGTCATCATAACATTTAGTCATTACAAAAACCATATTAGAAATGTATTATCAAACTTCAGAACAAACCTGAGAAAAAAAGGAGAGAAGAGAGAGGAAAAGGGGGGAAAGGAGAATGAGAACTATGTGTTGAAAATAGGTATTTCGACTAGTTATATTCTAGTGACCATTTCACAATGTGTATGTATATCAAGGTTACAACTTGAATATGTCAATGATAAGTTCAAAAGTCGTTTATAAAAGTTCATTAAAATCAGTGCTAGAGAAATAACACAGGGATTAAGGTGTTTGCCTTGTACTTATCTGACATTGGTTTGATCAATCCCCAGGAGGACATATGGTCCCCCAGCACTACTAGGAGTGATCCCTGAGCCAGGAGCATGCCCTGAACAGTGCCTGTGGCCAAAACAAAAACTTTATTAAATTAATAAATACATATATAACTCCCAAAATCCATTTCTATGGAGAAGCAATTTGCTTAAGAATCATTATATTAATCTTAAGTGCTCTGAAATGAGGTGAGATAGCCTATATTTATTTAATTTTAATATTGTACTTTTACTTATGGGCTGGAGAGATATCACAGCGGGTAGGATGTTTGCCTTGCACGTGGCTGACCGGGCCAACCTGGGTTTGATTCCTCCACCCCTCTCGGAGAGCCTGGCAAGGTATCGAGTGAATCTCGCCTGCATGGCAAAGCCTGGCAAGCTACCAGTGATGTATTTGATATACCAAACACAGCAACAATAAGTCTCACAATGGAGACGTTACTGGGCCTGCTCAAGCAAATCGATGAACAATGGGAGGACAGTGCTACAGTGCTACTTTTACCTATGAGAAATATTTCCAAGGCCGAACAAATGTTGAAGATAAAAATAGGATGGTCCTCACTCTAAGAATGACTCCAAATATATTTGTATAATAATCTGGATACTTAACTTGAAGATGAATTTGAGATATGACACCCCATACCACTGTAGCACTGGCCTCCTGATGTTCATCGATTTTCTGGAGCAGGCACCAGTAATGACTCCATTGTGAGACTTGTTGTCACATCAAATATAAAGCAAGACTAACTCCAGTTTTAGGATTTTTTTCATTTGATTTTTTCTTATTTCCTTTTAATATTATTCTGTATATTCCCTGTATTTCTAACAGGGCATATTTATATTTTCTACTTTCAATTTGTTGAAAGACATCTTTTGTAGGTTTCTGCTGCTATTGAAAGTGCCATGAGAATTATCAGGAAAGGCTTCTTTTAAGTATGACAAGTTGATTATAAATGGCTTCTTTGGCTTGATCACTTAGATCTTCAGGGTTTGAATATAACAGAGTACAAAACAAATCTCAGTTCTTTCTCCTTCATTCGTAAGGAAAAATATTTCAAATACTGGTCATGAACTCCATAAATCAATGCCCGGAATCTGACTTTATTTCCTCATTGGCATATAGATTTACATTATACAAAGTTTATATCCAATGTGTAGCTCTTAAACATGTCATTTATTTCTCTTCTGTAGTCTATTTTCCATATTATATGACATTTTAGAGGAGTCCCTCATTCTCATCTTCTACTTCCCTCTTCCCCCCTCTTAGCCTCTATCTCTCCACTCCTGTATCCTCTAGTCTTTCCTCACCCTCCCCTCCCCGAGAGCATGTGATTCACCACTGTGTCACATCTATGTCCTATATGTTAATCTCTTATGCTCAGTGACACATTTAGGTGCTGGTTCCTATGATTAGGCCCTAGGGGCCCATGCTATGCTGCTAATCATGTCATGAGCATGACAGGCTAGAAGTTAAGCCTAAATCAACCTAAACCATAGAACCCTGCAGGGTACATTTTATGTGCCAGGTCTACCATTCTTCCTGTCTCTAAAATCTTGCAAATACTGCACACAGTAGGAACCTAATATATAGCTACTTAATTACAAAGCCCACCTACTTGATATTTTTTTTTGCTTCATTTGGTTCTCATATATGCAGTGATGAAAATTTTTAAGTGATCTGGTTAATCCTGCTTAGAAGTAATTTTATTTTCCAAATATGTCTTCATATATTCATTTCCTTACTTGGAAACCAGAAGTTTCATAGTTATCGGCATTATATTAAAATACTTATATCTTATGATGCCACTTCTCAATGAACAATGCATAGAAATTCCATTCATGTATAAATTCACAACACACAATAATGCATTTGTGCCCATATAAAACTCTGATTTGGCTATAATCTCGCAAATGGAAGGACATCATAATTATAATAGCTATGGCTATGTCAAAATAACTATAGGTCAGTTCAGTGTTGGTATGGCTAAAACTTCAAAATTACAAGAAACAAAAGAGCACTTTCTCTAGTTCTCAGTAGCCTGATTTGAGCCTCTCTCCCACAGTAAGACAGAAGAAGTAAGATCTGTGTCTTCATTTTTTAAAAAGCCAAATTCTTTTAAATATATAAAATGTTTATATATACATACACCATTGAAGTCCCTAAAGAAATTAATAGTCTTTTAATACCACTAGGAACACTAAGCAAAAAGCCTCTAAATTCGCATTTTGAGTTGTTATACTTCATGTAGTATTTTTAGATACTAAGGAATATTGCTTAATACATCATCAATATAGCTTACTTGTGTTTTATACTAGTCTTCTCTTAAAATCTCAGCATTGTGTTTAAAGATATACTCAAGAATAAATACAGTTTAATTCAAGGGGAAAAGTTAAGTGAAAATCTTTTGACACAAAAAGTTTTTACTTTGCCACACGATAACTTACTCCAGGATTCAAAGACAGACACCGGAACACACTCTTCTTTCTGAGCATAGTTGTTATTGTGTCCCCAACGAGATGAAGATAGGAAGGGGAAAATAACAAATAAAGTCCATAATTTCCACAATAGAAAATTCATTCATTATGCATTTATCCATTCACTTAACTAACAATTTAACTATCAATCAAATGCCACACTTAATGGAGTAGATTCCCTCTAAAACCAGTTGAGATAAACTTCAATATCCTGGATGTTTACTAAGGAGTGCTCTTGAGAGGCCAGAGAGGTAGCTCAAAGTGCTGGAGTGCATCCCTGGCGTGTATAAGGTCCCAAGTTTGATCCCAACACATCTGCCTCCATCCCACTCTGAGAACCACTGAGTGTGGTCATGTTGGCCCCAGCCTCAATGGCCAAAGAGCACTGCATTGCAGGCCCAAGAACCATCATGCTCAAACAGCCAGGTCACGTATAATGGATAGTAGCCCTTGGATTCTAAAGGCTGCTAGGGGGGGTCCCCATCAAAGCAAAACCAGACCTGGAACAAGCTCTTAAAATAAACATCTATGCAAAAAAGGAAAGAGAGCAGGAGTGGGCAGTGGGAGCATTTATGATGTAATCATGATTTCAATCATATCAGACCTCAGGGGTCTCTGAAGCTGTAGTTATATATCAGAGTTTGCGCTACTGGAATGGGTGCTTTTAAGCCTTCATCCTTCTAAATCAACTTTCCACTGTTTCTGAGTCACCATGGGAACGGAAGTGACCTTGATGAGGAGAGCTGAGATTATCCTTTAGGTGGCTGACAATCAAAAACTGCTGACAGTATTCCCAACAGCTGGGACAGCATGTCTTTCGCTGAAAAAAAAATCTATGGGAGGCATGTCATAGCCATATACCATTCCAGGGCAAGGCCTTGAAACACAAAATGAGGAATAATTCATGCCCTTGGAAAGGTCGAGAAAGATAAAAAAATATTTTAGGGTAGATGTTTATAACAAGTAATATTGATGTTTTGTGCTTATGGTATTTAAGGCACTGTTAACCACCACTCTACATATGCTATCTTCTTTCTTTCTTTCTTTCTTTCTTTCTTTCTTTCTTTCTTTTTTTCTTTCTTTCTTTCTTTCTCTCTTTTGCTTTTTGGGTCACACCCGGTGATGCACAGGGGTTACTCCTGGTTCATGCACTCATGAATTACTGCTGGCAGTGCTTGGGGGACCATATGGGATGCTGGGAATCGAACCCGAGTCAGCCGCAAGCAAGGCAAACGCCCTCGCTGCTGTGCTATCGCTCCAGCCCCTACTTACGCTATCTTCTTTAATCCCCAGGAGGACTCACTGTGAATGGTACCATTGATACCCCTATTTAAATGAAGAAGACCAATAGGCTCAAGGTTGAATGGTAAATAGCTTTAAGATTCAAAATTTTTAAAAACATCTTCACTGGGTTCAATCCCCAGCACCACATATGGTCTCCTAAGCCACACCAGGAGTAATCCCTAAGAACAGCTGGGTGTGGCCCAAAAGCCAAAATCAAAAAGAGAACCATGAACTACTTCATATCTTGAGCTCTGTTCTATATAGGATCATGTCACTTCTCTCTCTCGCCTTCTGTCACCAACAGACCAGAGTGCATGTTTTACATGCAGAAGCCCTGGGTGTGATACCTTTCACTGCATGATCTCTGAAGCATTGCCAAGTATGGTCCAAAACAGAAAAAGACATTTAAACTTCTGAGGTCCTGGGAGATAACTAAAAAGAACTAATTCATATGCTTAATTTTGATCCCCAGTCCCGTACCCCCAGCGCCAACAGGAGTGAACCCCCAGACACAGAACCAAAAATAGCACCTGAGGACCTTGTGGTGTAATCTCAATCCCCCCCAACCCCAAAGTTTTCAATTAACAAAAATAAAGCTTTCAATGACTATTCATTATCTTTAACTTTACGGACAAGACTAGAAGATAACTGTCAGGACCAGACTAAAAGACTAAACTTACCAGTACGGTGCTGTACAGAGCACATTATAAATTCGACATTCTAGTGCTTAATCCTTAATTGCTTGAGACTATTTATAGTCTAATGCCTATAGCACAGCAGGTAAGGCGTTTGCCTTGCACGCGGCCGACCTGGGTTTGATTCTTCCGCCCCTCTGGAAGAGCCCAGCAAGCTACCAAGAGTATCTCGCCTGCACGGCAAAGCCTGGCAAGCTCCCCGTGACATATTCGATATGCCAAAAACAGTAACAAGTCTCACAATTTGTTGTGAGACTCTACTGGTGCCTGCTCAAGCAAATTGAAGAACAACGGGAGGACAGTGCTACAGTGCTACCTAACCTTCTCATTCACCCACACTGTCAAGTTCAACAGTTTCAAGCTTCATTACCAAAATAAAGGTCATGTTCTTTTAAAAGTATTGATTTTGAAACACAGCCCATCTTCCAAAAATGATTTTACCATGATTCACACAACGGATTCTGTGTATGCCTTCCAAGACGAAGTTCAAGTTACCTCATCAAGCTGGGGTGACAGTACAGGGGTTAGGGCACATGTATCCACCTAAACCAAGTTTGATCCCTGGTGCTACATGACCTCGTGACTTTGGCACTGGAGGCTCACAGCGCACTGCCCGCTGTGACTCTAATGGCCCAGGTGCCAAGCGAACCCAAGCAATATCATATCATCTGGCCCTAGCATTGAACTGCGGCCTGATTAAATTGCCAAGAGCAGTCACCAGTTCCACTTTGGACTGCTTGGGAGGCCAGCCACCCCCACTCCAATCCCCCCGGAAAAATAAAGTTATCTCCTCTCTAAGGGCCTTTTCAAACTTCTCCGATAGAGTCAAGCACCTCTTCCTCATTCTTCATTGCATCATATAATTTTGGTATAATCTCAACATACTATATTATAATTATTTAAATATACTTTTTTACCTGGTGAGACAGATTGAACTTATTATCTCAGGGATGCTCACACTCTCCTCATTCCCCATCTAACACATAATTTTAGTATAAGCTTACCATGATGCATTATAATGATTCAAATGGACATTTTTTAACCTGGAGACAGGGATCATGTTGGACTTATTTTTGGATTTCTAGGCTCCAGTGGTTTTTGTAACAAAGAAGAGAAGCACCCTTTTTTCCAATATAGGGATGAATGCACTTTTCTGGATTCTTAGCCTCCACCACAACACCCACCCAATAAGTCATAAAGACTTGTGATATATTCCTCTTAAACAGATTTTCAGTATCTCAAGTCATCTTCATTCCTAAAAGCAACTGCCTTGTTTCTACCTCATCATTTCATATTTATAACATGTACACAGCGATTTGGTGTTCTTGCCTTTAATAGCACTCCAGATATTCATATCTTTTTTTCTGCATGGCTAACAGTAATTAGTCTAAAATGTAAACGTTATCATACTACAACTTCTTTGACATACTGAATATGTCATGGGGAGCTTGCTAGGCTATGTCATGTGGGTGAGATACTTCCAGTAGCTTCCTGGGCTCTTCAAGAGGGGCGGAGGAATCGAACCCGGATCAGTGGCGTGAAAGGTAAATGCCCTACCCGCTGTGCTATCACTCCAGCCCACAAATATTTTCCATGGGTGCAAATTACATAAAATATAAATCTTGTATTTTATATCAATTATATAGCCTATTAGTTATTTCTTCCCTGCATTTCCCTAGAAAATAGATATTTTTTTTTTCTGGTAGCTATAGCTTCTTCTTTATTTCCTCCATTCAGAGCCAACATGATAAAAAGTTGTTAGTCATGTATTGGTAAACAATTCGGCACCCAATCAAGTCGATATGCCTTTTTTATTTCTATCTTTTTATTGAATCGCTGTGAGAGAGAGCATTACAAAAGTAATCACAGAAGTTTGTAAGTCTGTTAATATATCTCACGGTGATTCATTAAGAAATTTTTAAAAATTGTTCATGATTGCACTTCAATCATACAATGTTCTAACACCCATCACTCCACAGTGCAATTTCCCAGCACCAGTGTTCCCACCCCTTCAAGCCACCTCCCACCCTAGTCTGCCTCTATGGCAGGCACCTCTTTTCTCTCTCTCTTTCTCTCATTTTGGGCACTATGCTTTATGACACAGATGATATGCCTTTTTAAATATAGGGGTTATACATGGAAAATATCATGCTAAGTGAAATGAGTCAGAAAGAGAGGGACAGACATAGAAAGACTGCATTCATCTGGGGTATATAAAGAAACAAAATAGGAGACTAACACTCAAGAATAGCCGAGATAAGTACCAGGAGGTTCACTCCATGGCTTGGAGGCCAGCTGCACATGCTAGGGGAAAAGGCAGCGCAGATAGAGAGGGGAGCACCAAGTAAAGGGTGTTGGGAGGATCCTCCCAGGATGGGAAATGCATGCTGAAAATAGACTATACACCAAACATGATTGCCACTCAATGCCTCTTTTGCAAACCACAGCACCCAAAAGGAGACAAAACAAAAGGTAATGCCCTGCCACAGGGGTGGGGTGGGATGGGGGGATGGAGGGGTGGAAGGGATACTGGGAGCACTGGAGGTGGAGAATGGGCACTGGTGGAGGGATGGGTACTCAAACATTGTATAACTGAAACCCAAGCACAAAAATTTGTACGTCTACAACTGTACCTCATGGTGTTTCACTAATTAAAATTTAAATAAAAATATAGGAGTTAGACTCAGAAGTGCTTGGGGTCTGGAGACAATTTAGGCAATGCTCTCCTTAGCACTGATATGCTTAGCCTGGCAGAGCTATACCCAGAGGTAATGGAGGAAGAGACGTGGTGTATAAAATCAAAGTCAGAATCAAGGCAAATGCTCTGCCATGTAATCTATCTCCTAACTCAAGTTAATATCTTAACTTCTTTTTTAGTCATTTCTTAAACATTATAAAAGTTGGGGGAAAAGGTTTTTTGGTTTGGTTTCTTTTTTTTTTTTTTGGCCACACATGACAATGCTCTGAGGTTCTGCACTCAGGAATAACTCTTGCCTTTGCTTGGGGGACTATTTTGGGATTTGGGGATCAAATCTGGGTCAGCTGCATGCACGGAAGTGGCCTACGTGTTGTACTCTCTCCAGCCCCCAAGGAAGAAATTAATTTTCTAACCCTTAGATTTCATAGGGGCCACACCCAGGTGAGAGGCAACAGGTGTAATAGTAAAATTTTATTCTTCTTTATGATTAATGGATATATGAGATTGCTTTATTGCACACAGTTAACAAATCCTGAGAACTTCTTTGGAGACCTATCAAATTTGGTACTTAGAATTCCTTGTCATGTACAAGGAATTGTACCAGAGATTTGATCCCTGGGCTCAGCTGTACCACCTATGTTTGGGACCTGAAACTGCATGTTTTGCCAAAATCATTCAATCTGTGTGTGCTATCTGCCATCCTGAATCTGCTTATGCCCCTAGTCAACTTGCTTAAACTATAATACATCTACAAACATTCGGTATGCCATGATTTTCTAAACATGCCTTCTTATAATCAGTGTTCTCAATTCCTTCAATAGCCTTCCCTTTTTTTTCCGTCCTCTGGGTTTCGTTTTCTTGTAACATCTTCTGAGAAGCCTTTCCTTAATGCTCACCCTCAAGGAACAACTGTTACAATGAGTGTATTTCCTCTTCTTTGGCATCATAGGACTCTAGATAAGACATCTAGGCTCACCTTCAATTACTAAATAAGAAGTGCCCATTACCATAACAAATCAGATTATGCAGATGCTTGGGAGAAAAAAAATAAACAATTTTGAACAAGTTGAATACAAAGGGCTGTTTAGGGCATTCAAGTAGAAATGCCTAATATTCATTTGAATAGGAATGAGTCTAAAATTCAGATGACAAATGGGAGGGGGATAGATTTCCATTCCTCCACACACTCACTATTCCATGTCTTGAGAGCAAAGTATTCTACATATAAGTTATGGACATTTCATTGAAGGAAGAGTCTTAAAATTACAGTGGAATAGGTCCACAAATAGATCAGTAGTGGGAGGATTTAATGCTGACCCGTAAGTGGTAAGAGCAAGTCTACTATGCCCTTAACTTAAAAAAAACACTCTACATTTAAAGACTCATGTCTGCATCCATCTAAAACGCTATTAATTTTCATTCTCAAGCTCAGGGAAACCACTACTTTTAAGCCTTCCTAAGTTTCCCAGAAAACTGAGGCTTCCATTTTCTGTTACATAGTCTACTACAGTCTTTTGGTTGTTATCTATTTTGGTCTATCCCTTACCTGACAGTTCTGTTACTGCTGATATATATGTTGTCTTTTCTGACAAACAAAAAATATTTTAAATCAATACTACAAGCATTAGCCCTATTATAATCATGTATATAAGTGATAATACATTTTAAAAGAAAAATTAATATAATGCAAGGAACACTCATTTATCTTAAGTGAGTTTTAATTGTAAGTGGGTTTGATAAAGAAGGATAAAGGAGAGGTATCTAAAACTGGATTCATGTAGGACAGCTATATAGAACTGATGTATGATGTAAATGAGAAGGGAACTGATCTGTGGGATAGACCAGAGATGTTATATCTGATTATAGAATTTTTTTTCACAGACCCAAAGCTATCTCTCAGACAGCAAAATTAGATTACAAGGGAAGTGCACCGCCATAATAGCTAATGTAACTTATATTTTTGTGTTCAGAGGAAAAATGCCATCAAAACAAAACTAGCATAGCTTTCACTCACTTGTCACTCATAAATTATAAATAAATGTATCTATTATTCTATTAGGCTAATGATACCAAAATGAACTTATTTCCTTCTCTCCTAATATTCAAATTTGAAGGTTGATTGCCTGCCAGAGAGCAGGTGTTCCCCCCAAGGTTTTCCTCACAGTAATATCATCACAAGTCCATTCTGTTATCACTCACCCTTGATCGCAACCTAGTATTTTGGATGTCTTACATAAAACTCCACGAAAGTCGTGTGATTACATTTAGAACTTAAGTCTCAGTAGGAATCATCTCACTCCCTTACTATAAATTTCTACGTGTCTTTAAGACCATTCACCAGGTAACTTTTCCATCCCTTCTCATTTCCCAATGACCATATTGCTCTTCTCAGTTTCCAACCTAACACTATCACTTTCAAGGATCTAGTGAATGAAACTTGCCTTACAAGCATACCCAGCTGTAATCTGAAATCCAGAGGCTTATGTTCTTTTCAGAAAATGTATTAGTTAGACATAGTTTTGTTTTCTCATATATTCACATTCTGGAGATATTCTTAGTGTTTGCAATCACAGAACTATAATAAAACTGATAAATTCACCTGGAATATGGAGGAGGTGTTCAACTTCTCTCCAGTGAAAAGTGAGAAAAAAATAAAGACCTCCAAACTAGAAATACTCTTCATAGTATATGTGAGGATAAGGGAAGCAATATAAAAAAAATTTTCAGAATCACTGAGCTTAGCAATACTGCAACATATAAGACATAGAGACATACAAAAGAATTGTATTTTACAAGCTAGCAATAAGCAGTTTGGAACTGAAATTTAGAACAGTATAATTTTAAAAAGCATCACAAAATATGAAGTACATAGGGATAAATATAAAAAAATGCAGAAAACTGAATACCTAAAATATACTGTTGTAGATTCACACTAATGGAAATGCTAAATAAATGATTATGGGAAGGAAACACCTTATATATAAAGACATTTTACTAGATTGCACATTACTTCTCAAAAGGGAGAAATCCTAACCCCTAGTACCTGTGAATGTGACTTTATCTTGAGAAAACTTTCTTTGTAAATATATCTAAGCAAAGAATCTTGTGATGATCTCATCCTAAGATATACAAATGAGCTCTAAATTCAACAACTGTCCCTGTAAGAATAGGAAATCATATAGAATAAACAAAAGATACACACAGGGGAGATGACGGTAGGATGGAAAGAGACTTGAAATAATTAAGCCACAAGTCAAGGAATATCCGAAACTATCAGAATACAGGAAAGGCAAGACATGACTATTTTCCCAAGAGCAAGAGTGGGGAAACATTTTTTTCTCCCAAGTGCATTTTGAATATTTCTAATGTCATTTTCAGGCCATATAATACTGACCTATGGGCTGCCAGCACCAACAAAACACACATGTGCACATCCTGACATGTTCCAGGATCAGATCACAAAATTTTATAGGCAGTATATGACCTGTGTGTTAAGCACTTCCCACCTTTACCCAACAGCCATAGGAGAGATTATAGTACTGTCGACATATTTAATTCAGATTTCAGGCCTCTAGAATTATGAAAGAATGCATTTCTAGTTCAAGGAAACCAGTTCTTAGCAATTTGGATCCCCCATTTTTTTTTAGTTTTTGAGCCACACCCACTGGTGCTTCAACATTTACTTCAGCCCAGTGCTCAAGGTCACCCCAATGGTGCCTGGGGGAGCTTGCAGTACCCGGAATAAATACAGGTCTCCCACCTACAAAGCATAGGCTCAGCCCACTGAACTATCCCTGACTATGTATGGTGATTTTTTAAGATAGTCCTTAAAAACAATGCACCAGATGTAAGAATTACAATGGAACTCTCATCAAACAAAAGAGTGAAATAAGGTGTTGGAAGCAAAAACTCCAACAACCTAAAATTCTGTATCTAGTAAAATTCATCTTCAAGAGTTAAGAGAAAATCAAGTGAACATTTCTAGACAAATAGAAACAGAAGGAACGTGTTTGCATGTGCATGTACCTTGCAGATGTTGAGAAGAAATCCTGTGGCAGCTAAGAAAATATATAGCTCAAAATCTTTTAGACATAAAGAAAAAAAGAGCAATGAAAAAGACAGAACTGAAAACACAAATTATTTTTCTTATACTTAATTGATTTAATAAATGCTTAGAAACAATGTATTGGATAGTTAGAGCATATGCCTAAAAATGAACAAGAGCAGTGTCACAAGGGATAGTGTGTGGGAGACCTTTCCCCTAACTATAATTCTGAAGTCAGGATAGCTCCCAAGGCAAAACAACTTAGGTCTTTGAATGCAAAAAGGCAGATAAACTGCAAACCACAGAACCCAAAAGGAGAGAGAGAACAAAAGGGAATGGGGGGGGGGTGGGGGATGGGAGGGATACTGGGATTAGTGGTGGTGGAGAATGGGCACTGGTGGAGGGATGGGTACTTGATCACTGTATAACTGAAACCCAAGCACAAAAATTTGTAAGTCTACAACTGTACCTCATGGTGTTTCACTAATAAAAATTTTTTAAAAGAATATAAAAAGGCAGAAAACAGTCGCCCAGGAAAGAATAAACTAAAATAGGTTAAGATTTTCCAAATGTAGGAAGAAACATGGGCAAAAACAGAACAGGAAACGGCCATAGCCTTACTCTGTTTTAAAGATGCCTGCTGACTGACTTTGTGAGATAGTCCAGTTTGCTCTAAACGGACTCAGTGAATTTTGATGTGCTTACAACTGTTCTTATGTCTCTAGCAACTTAAACAAAAACTCACATGTTGAGAGCCAGGGTTGGGGGGCAATACTGTGCTGAATATATGGCCAGCCTGGGGGATCACTAGGAACTGCTAGGAAAGCCTGCAGCCTGCAAAATCTGTGTATGTTGTCTCCTTATGTGTTTTGTTTGTCTCATTCTCCTTGCTTGACCCCCAATGGGCAGAGGTCAAATGAATTTAGAGAAAAGCAGGGAGGAAATGGAACTGCTCTGCAAATAAATATAGATAATGCATGTAAAACAAACAGGTTAGAGTCTTTGGGAAGAAAAATTACATTAACTTAAAATAAATATATAAATCAGGAAACAATTATCTTTTAAAATACATTTCAATTATCTTTCAAAATACATTTAATAATAAGAAAAAGAAAACATGTATTGTTTCACATGTAGAATTTTAAAAAATATAAGCAGAAAATGTGAAAGGAATACTGGTTGTTAGTGGTGGGAGAAATATGTGATGGTGATCAAAGCTAAAAAATTCCAGCTACAGGGGCTGGAGTGATAGCACTGTGGGTAGGGCGTTTGCCTTGCACGTGGCCGACCTGGGTTTGAATCTCAGCATCCCATATGGTCCCCTGAGCACTGCCAGGAGTAATTCCTGAGTACAAAGCCAGGAGTAACCCGTGAGAACTGCCGGTGTGACCCAAAAAGCCAAAAAAAAAAACCCAAAAAATTCCAGTTATAATAATACATTTTGGACATGCAATGTATATAAGGGCTTTTATTACAAATACTATATTATATCCTTGAGAATGGTTAAAGAACATTTATTAGCTTTAACCATTCTCAAGGATAAAACCTTGCCAGTGTTCAGGGTATATTCCTGGCTCTGCATTCAAGGATCAATCCTGGTGGGGCTTGAGAAAATATGTAGTGCTGAGGACTGAACCTGGGTCAGCTGTGTATAAATAAGTGCCTCGCCTGCTGCACTAACTCTCCAGGCCCATGAAGCACGTTTTGAATGTTCTTACCAGGATCATGAATATGGATCAGTGGCAGAATACTTGCCTTGTATGCTAGAGCCTTGCATGCATCCTGAACAATGCTAGGAGCAACCCTGAGTTGGGACTAGTCCTTGAACACCACGAGATATATGGCTAAAAAAACAAAAGTATAGGCAGTCAGAGGGGCAGTATAGCAAGTAAGGTGCTTGCCTTGTATGCAGCCAACCCAGATTCAATCACTGGCATCCATTATAGATCCCTGAGCACGGCCAGGAGTAATTCCTTAGCACAGAGGCAAGAGTAACCCCAGAGCATAGGCATCTAAGCCCTCAAAACAACAGAAAAATCACTAATTTCCCACAAGTTAATATGTGTGGTAGAGGAAATGTTAAATTACTTAATTCTGCAATATTCACACACCAAATAATTAGCAGTATAACTTAAACTTTCACAATGCTCTATGTTAATAACATCTAAATTAAGCTTAAACAAGCTGTATTCTATAAACAAAGAGAGGATATGATACACAATCATATTAAATACTCAACTTAAATGAGCAAAGGAACCCATGAGGGGTAACTCAGTGGCAAAGTGTCAGGCTACTAATCTAATAAGCAGTACCACCCAATACAAAAAGCATCCTCCCAGAGCCCCTAGAGCTTTGGGCTCCATCACTACAACACAGCAGTGTATGATCTCTGGCATGTGACAACCAGATATGCGCAAGGACTACAGCTAAAGAGTATAACTTCCAGTAAGTTCAACAACTAAATATGTGGAAAGCAGAGTGTTCAGGAGTCCAATCCCTAGTGAACATGGGTATAAGTCCTCCCAAGACCCCCAGCAAGTGCTGTAACTGGAATGTATGCAAACACAACTAAAACAGTGTAGCCCCAGATGAGCTCATCTGCAAGCACTACAACTGAATGTGTGCACCACAGCCAAGTATCTGAGCACTGGAACCAGGTATGAACCTTTGGTTAACAATACAACCAAATTGTGAAAGCGCTACAACAGGACCTGTATTAAAGTCCTGATAATCACAATAAAAACAACTATAAAAGGAAAGGAAGGAGGGAAGGTTCAATAAAATGAGAAAAAGCAGAAACAAAAATACTAATGAAATAAATAGAAAAATAATTGTAATTGTGGTACATATTAATCAACAATATCAACCATCATTTTATTTTATTTTATTGCTTTTCGGGTCATAACTGGTGATACACAGGGGTTACTCCTGGCTCTGCACTCAGGAATTACCCCTGGTGGTGCTCAGGCGACCATATGGGATGCTGGGGATCGAACCCAGGTCAGCTACACACAAGGCAAATGCCCCACCCGCTGTGCTATTGCTCCAGCACCTCAACCATCATTTTATATATGAAAGATCTATATACACAGTTAAAAAGAGAGCCACAGTGTGCTTGAAAAACCATAAGCATTGAAAACCAATAGCATTGGAAACCACAGAATCTCAATAAAAATTTTGTAAAGAAATAGAAGCCAAAAATGGAGAACCACAGTGATAACATCATCTAATCTCATTTTGCTTACGCAAAACTCATTTTTAATATAAAGAGATATTAAAAGAGCTGGAAAACAGCAAAATTCAAACTAAATTATTATAACTAATTTAAAAGAACAAACTTTAGAAGATAGGAAATCATCAACAATACACTATGGTCTTACACAATAGAAAAAAGTCAATTCTCTAACGGGACATATCGATATTAAATGCATATATAACTAAAAATAAGTGCCAGAATATGTGATGCTAAGTCTGGTGGAGATGGAAAAAGAAATAGACAAATACAGCATTATATTTCAATACCACTCTGTCAGTAATTGATAGATCAAACAGACAGAAAATCAGTAAGAATACAGGTGACCTGAGTAGCCCTATCAATCAACTTGATCTATTTGACATTTATGAAATACTCAGTCCAACAATAGCAGAATACATATTATTGTTAAGTGACATAAAACATTCATCGAGAGAAACAAATTCAGGGCCATTAAATGCACCTTAACAAATTCAAAATAATATAAAGTATGTTGACAAACAACTTCAGAATTAAAATGAAAATGAAGCTAGTCTATATCCTAAATACTTGGAAATTAAACAACACTTCTAAATAATTTATGCGTCATAGAACCCAAAGAGATTTTAAAATGCCTTTGACCTATTTTTTAAAATATAACCTAAAATTTTAAAGAAAGCAGAGTAAACATCAACGAAACTGAAAATAGAAAAAAGCTACTAAACCTCAAGTATGAATCTTTTGTAAGAACAACGAAATGATAATTTCTAGTCTGTCAAATCAGTAAAAAAACTATCAATATCAGAAATTAAAATAGGTATTATCACTACTGACCATAGGAATATTAAAAGAAAAATGAAATACAATGAGAAATCTCTGTGCTCAAAATTTGATCACTTTGAGGCCCGGAGATAGTTTGATTCCAGCACCATAGAGTCCCTTCACATCACTGGGTATAGAAGACCCCAGCACCTCTGGGGTGGCCTAAGGCAGGCCACTTGAGGTCTTTGCAGTGAAAATTTTCCCAGCATCTGTTTGAGAGCCCCATCCCCAACAAACCTTTCGACCACTTCAATAAATGAGCCTATCTCTTTCTTTTTTATTTTCCTTTTGGTTTTTAGGCCACACCCAGTTGCACTTAGGGCTTACTCTAGCTCTGACCTCAGGAATCATTCCTGTGGGCTTGAGGAATTATTGGAGAATCAGGGATTGCAACCAGGCAAGCACCCTACACGCTGTACTACCTCTGTGGCCCCCCGATTTTTTGTTTGTTTGTTTGTTTGTTTGTTTCCGGGCCACAGCCAAAAGGGCTCAGTACTTACTCCCAACTCTGCAGTAAGGGAATCACTCTGGGCAGGGCTAGGAGGACATTGTTTGACGTGGTCAAATGCCCTACCCGCAGTGCTATCAACACCCATGAACAAATTTCTTGAAACACACACTTTGGGTATCTGCTTTGGCATTCACTGAGAAAATATGACTTGAGTCTGTGCTAATAGATTTCTGATTTTTTTTTTGGTTTGGGGGGCCTTATCCTGTGATGGAGAGTGGCAGGGAAAACCAAGATGAAACACGGGGCTTCCACCAAAAGCTTAACCACTTTTATCCTTTTTTTTAAAGAATAGTTACTTTTACAAAATGAATGTAAAGGATGGAATTTTAAAAATAGAATAGCACATATGAGAGTCTCTCACACATAAGGTTAAGTATGATTTCATTTTTCAAAAGTTATATGGGGGCTGGAGTGAGATTACAACTGGGATGGCCTTTGCCTTACAAGTGGCAGGCCAGGGTTCAATCCTAGGCATCTCATATGGTCCCCAAGCACCTCCAGAAGTAATTCCTGACTGCAGAACCAGGAGTATACCCTGAGCATCGCCGGGTGTGACTCAAAAAGCACACACACCCCAAACAGCACACACACCAGAGCAATGGTACAGTGGGTAGGGTGCAGGCCTTCCACAGGGTGGACCCAGGTTCTGTCTCCAGCATCCTATATGGTTCCCCTGTGCAGACCGAGGATTAACCCCTGGGCACTACAGATGTGATCCAAAGAATTTAAAAAGCTATGTGTATCCCAGTTATCAATACCACTTTGTAAATTAATTGAATAAATTTAATAACTAAAGAAAAAAGGCAATTTTTAATTATGTCTCTATGAATACATTCTACATATCCTTTTAGTACAAATATAATACATTTCATACTATGAACTATTTAAAAATCTAACAACAGCTATATCAGAAAATGTAATATCAGATAACCTCAAAAATGTAATAATTCTCAAAGTCTGGTCTTCCAACTTTGAAAAAAAACAGATATTTTGTAGAAAAGGTCTCCAATGTCTAAGTCTATGAAACCCCAGAAAGTTGTGCTTCTTTTCTGATAGTCCCACCAAGTCAGAAGCATAGCTGTGCTCTGTCCTGGAATCTAGCCCAGACTTGTAAAACATTCTTTGCAAGGAGTTGATATTTCTCTAATACTCATAGCTGGCAGAGAGAGGGGAATCACCAAGGGTGCATTTAATCAAATAACCATGATCCAAGAGGAGGACCCTCGAGAGTGATGGCGTGGGGGAAGAAAATCACCTATCCCCTAAAACAAGAAGAAACCGATTCCTGCTGATCTACCCCCACCCATGATCTGAGCCCCGCAGGATACCCAGCTGGGCTAAAATGGTCCCCATTTCCAAAGAAGCAACCTCAACCCAGTGAGGGTCTCCAATGGATTCAAAATCTGCGAGGAAAAAAAAAGCCAATTAGGTATCAGGCATGAAGATCATGATCCAAGGAAGGACAAAGAAAAATCATCCCCGAAGTCTCCAAAGAGACGTTCTATTATTCCCCAAAACTATTCTCCCTGCGGGGGAAACTTTGCATGGAAAGCCAAAGGAAGCTAAGATCAGGACAGCAATCTCCCGGGCTGGCTTCCCCCTCGAAAATCATTATGGCGAAGAGCCCCGAGGCACCAAGAGAAGGAGGGGGGGGCACCACGCCCTTTCCAGCCCCAGACAGCCTGTCGCTCACGCCTGGCGAAACCCTTCAGGGGCTCACAGGGATTCAATAGAAATAACTATAGTTGTTTTTTTTTCTTTTTGGGTTACTCCTGGCTCTGCACTCAGAATTTACTCCTGGTGGTGCTTGGGGGGACCCTATGGGATGCTGGAAATCGAACCCGTGTCGGCCACGTACAAGGCAAACGCCCTCCCCGCTTTAACTTCAGAGAGTTAAAGGTTTTGTGAAGGCGAAGGGGTGTAGCAGGTCTATGTTGAGAAGACAGGAGAGAGAAAAGGAGCTAAGGCTCCCGACCCCGGGGTCGGCTCCCTAGCATCGTCCTGAGGGGTTCTCGCCCACCCCCCCCTTAGCCGGAGGGATGCCTCACAGGAGCCCCTCAGCCACCCTGGAAGTAGAGAACCCCACCCTAGAACCCTCACGCCCCAGAGAAGAACTTGGAAACGTTTGGGGTAAGGCGGCGGGAACCCCACGCAGAAACCTACCTTGAGCTGCTTCTCTTCAGCTCTCGGGTCCGCGTCTGCCGCAGGACAGGGACGACAATGGCTTCGGCCTCCAGCTGGCCGCGTGCACTGGGTTCCAGCAAGGCCACGCCCAGCGGGAGAACCCGGACAGAGAAGAGAACGCCTCCCCGGCCCCTCCTTCGCGTGGGAGGGGTGAGCGGAAGGCGAGCGCCCATTGGAGAATCTCCCTGGGGGGCGGGGCCAAGGCCTTCCCCCACGCATATAGCACGCAGGCACCGTTCAGCCCCGCCCCGCCCTTGTCGTCCGCCCTGAGGAGACTCGAGGCCGCGTTCACCTGAGCAGCCTGAGGAGTCGCCTCCTGAGAGGAGGGTCTGAGAGCCGCTCGCGGAGCCCAGTAGACTTAGAGGTACGACCCAGAGGTCAACAGGGAGACCTTCCATCCCAGACCAGAGTTCGGAGCCGTTCCCCTCAGCCCTGGTAGCCCAAGCCAAAGGTGGGGGGTGGGGGGGGTTTCCAACGGCCTCGCGGCATGTTCCTCGAGGCCTGGGCCCGGTGGTAAAGGCGGGGAGATCAGCCGAGGCGCCTAAGGAGGCAACTTTCGAGCCGCGGGCGTGGGTGGGCTTCGGCCCAGAATGCTCAGGGCATAGAACTGGTGACCAAACCGCCGCCTCGCGGCTTCAGCGGAGCAGGGCTCGGCCCAGAGTGCTCAGGGCATAGAACTGGGGACCGCGTCACCGACGAACACCACCTGTGTCGCGGCTTCCGCGGGTCAGGGCTCGGTCCAAAGTGCTCAGGGCCTAGAATTGGTAACTGCGCCACCGATGAACAGCACCTGTGCCGCGGCTTCTGCGGAGCAGGGCTCGGCCCAGCGTGCTCAAGGCATAGAACTGGGTCGGCCGAGTGCAAGGCAGGCTCCTTAGCTCTGAACTCTCTCTTGGGCCCGCGGGAAGGGGAGTTTTGAATCTTTTCCCAGGTATCAGCTGGGCTCAGACCTTGCACCTCATGCGGCTCAGGGCACCCTATTTATTGCCCTGTGGTTCCACGCATGGAAGGCAAGTACCCTAGTTAGCCGTAAGCTCTCCCTCCATCCCCTGAAAGTTTATATTTTCCCTTTTTTTGGGGGGGGGGGTGAACAAGCACAGATATGCTCAGGGTTTACACCCCGTGGGACTCAGCATGCCATATTTATTGTCTAGCAGTTTGGCCAAGTAGAGAGCAAGAGCCTTAGCCCCCTGAAAGTCTACTTTTGTTTTGTTTTGTATTTTTCTCTCACCTCCTGAAAGTCTACTTTTGTTTTTTTTTTTCCCCTTTTTGGGTCACACCCGGTGATACACAGGGGTTACTCCTGGCTCTGCACTCAGGAATTACTCCTGGCGGTGCTTGGGGGACCATATGGGATGCTGGGAATCGAACCCAGGGTCAGCCGTATGCAAGGCAAATGTCCTACCCACTGTGCTGTCGCTCCAGCCCCTACTTTTTTTATATATAGTTTTGTTTGTTTATTTTTCTTCTCATATTTATTTATTGAATCACTGGGAAAAGTTAATAAGCTTTCAGGTTTAAGTCTCGGTCATACAATGATCAAATACCTCTCCCTTCACCAGTACTCTTTTTTTCACCACGTACTTTTGGTTTTTCAACCCCAGATTTCAGCGGTGCTCAGGGCTTACTCTTGAAGAGCTCATGGTTTCATATTTATTGTCTCGTAGTTCATGTCTTACTCCTGGCAGGGCTCAGGGAACCATATGTATTGTTCAGCAGTTCCACGTGTGGAAGTGAGGCACCCTAATTAGCCATAAACTCTCCACCTCCTAAAAGTCTTATTTTTTTCTTCTTTTGGGAGCCACAACCAGACGTGCTCAGGGCTTACTCCTGTTACGGCTCAGGGTGCTATATTTATTGCCTAGTGGTTCAACTGCATGGAAGTCTTTAGTCTGACCACTCTCCAAGCCCCCCTAAAGCCCTATTTTATTTTTTCCTGTGTTTAGTCTGTGCTCAGGGCCTAGTCCTGGCAGAGCTGAGAGTGTCATATTTTTTTGTCCAGCAGTTTGACCAAACTGAAAGGAAGTGCCTTAGCCAGAAACTCTTACCCCCTAAAAGTCTACTTTATTGTTTTTCTTTGTGTGGGGCTGGGGACACACCCTGCTATACTTAGGATTTACTCATGGCAGGACTTTCATGGTGCCATATTTATTACCCAGAGATTTGACCCTTAACCCTAAGCTCCCTCTCCCACCACCCACAAAGTCTATTTTTTCTGTTTTGTTTTTTGTGGGCCACCATCAGTTCTGTTCAGGAATCACTCCTTGTGGGGCTCATGAGACTGTAGGTGATGCTGGGAACTGATCACAAGTTGTTCATGTGCAAATCTAGGGTCTTGCCACTAGAGTAACTTTCAGGCCCCCAATTTATATTTTGAGAGTCTGAAGGACTTTTGGAGGTTTAGTGTGCCTAGCCTCAGATTATGGAGAGGGTCCCAGGAATGGCCATAGGTTAATGTACAGTTTCAGGGGAACTATAACAGCAGAAAAAGTGTTGCCCTTTTTCCTGACTCCTCTTTGTCTTGTATCCGTTCAGCCACCCTTCACTGCTGAGTGTTCTAACCCTCTCTTCTCACCTATGTCCCAAACCTCTGCCCTGCACAGATTCCCACCCATTAACTCCCCACTGCAGTGACTGTCTCAGACCCCCCTTCTCTCAAGCGCATCTGATCTTCCCTGCGTCCTTCCCATTTCTCTTCTTCCCACTAGAGCAAGAGTGCCCTAACTTCTCCATGAACTCCTTCCTGCTCCTCTACCATCCACTGCAGCAAAAGTTCACAGCTTCCTCAGGTGCCCACCCTTAACTTCCCCACTCTTCCTCTTGCTGTTACCTACTGACCTCTGACCCCACAGCAATAGCGATTATGCCCATGCCCCATTCACCCAGCTTCTTACTCCTTCTCAACCAGTTCCTACAGTCTCTACATCCCCCACTGCAGCAAAATGTTTTCCCAATCCCACTTAACCACCTACCCTCTCCTTCATGTGTCCCTCTAACCCCCTTTTCCTTAACTGAAGGAAAATAGTACCCACATGTCTCCCTCCCACACCCCACCTCCATGTTGTCAACTATGGTTAGCCCCAGACTAGGTCCATGAAGGTGTTCTGACATTATCCTTGGTAAAGAGAGTGATGATGTTTATTAGTTGGAACTGGAATCAGGCCTGAAGATGGGGATTCTGAAAAACTACACCTATCTATCTACCGGGTGTGAGAACAGGGATAGTTCAAGTATCTTTGGGTACTGCTATGTCTGGAGTGGGATTACAAGTCTCCATAAATCATTCCCCTCATTTCCAGCTGACATAGTGTGGGCCCATCGCCAAGTAAGCATCTGTTTATCCTTAGGACACTCCAGATTAGTCCCCAGATGTAATGTATCCAAACTTACATTTTGGGAGTTGGGTATAGGAGGATTTTCTTTGCAGGATATAGGTTCAGATCAGAAGAGAAAAGTGATCCTGTCCTGCATTTCAAAGTGAAAAACCTGAATGCTGTGTCAAGGGACCTCCCAATCAAATAGAAAGGACCCCATAGATCCTCCCATTCCTGCTGTCCACTATGGGATTTTCAGACCAGGAAAGTTAAGGCAGGGGTGCCCTTTCTGATTCTCTGTCCTACCTGTGGGCAGTTCTTGGGAGCTAGAATCCTTGGCCTGAGGACCACATTCTCAGGTCTGTAAAAAGAAAAAGCTATGTCAAAAAAGGACCAGAGCAATAGTAGAGCAGGTTGGGTACTTACCTTGCAAGCAGCCATTCTGGGTATCCTTGGTATCCTATATGGGCGCTCATGAACCACCAGGGATAGTTCTAACTATACTTCCAGCAATAATCACTGAGTACCACTGGGTATGACACAAAAATAAAAAAAAAGAGAATGAAATAAGTATTCGAGGAGGATTGTAGTTATGTACTACTACAGATTCCAGAGTATTTTTAATAGTTCACTCAGATTTTTTTGTATCAGTGCTTGAAAACCCTGTTGAGCTAACTACACTTCATCCCAAGCTTTCAGAAATATGAGAATTTTTTTCAGAAGCATCCAACATCTGTAATAAGAGCAAGGAGTCCTAGGCTCATACAGGGTAAAGGTGAGAAACCTGAGTGAGTACTGAGGGAACTACTTCCCTAAGAACAGTAGGACATCACAAAACCTAGTCCTTCCTGACTTGTCAGTGCCAAGGGCTCAGTATTATGATTGGAGTATGTAATTTGGTACCTTTTCAACCTCTGTTATGTGATGGGACACAAATAGCTCAAGTGTGAGGACGTTGATATGGGGCATGTCTCCTCAGATTAGCAAAAACGGTCACGGTCACGGTCTTCCCATTGTTCATCGATTTGCTTGAGCGGGCCCAGTAACGTCTCCATTGTGACAATTGTTAATGTGTTTGGCATATCGAATATGACACAGGTAGCTTGCCAGGCTTTGCCCTGCGGGTGAGATACTCTCAGTAGCTTGCTCGGTTCTCTGAGAGGGGCGGAGGAATGGAACTTGGGTCAGCCATGCTGGCCGCTTGTAAGGCAAACGCCCTACCGCTGTGCTATCGCTCCAGCCACCAGATTAGCAAAACATAGTAAAGAATCAAACTAGTACCAAGAATAAAGATTAGGACCCCAGATATCTCCTTAGAACCCCCCTTTCTACTGTATTTGCCTATATACACAGGATGGCTAAACCCTGAGGAACTTTCTCAGATCCTTCAGCAGTTTCTTTTTTTTTAATTTTTTTTTATTATTTCTTTTCCTTAAATTTTCATTAGTGAAACACCATGAGGTACAGTTGTATACATATAATTTTTTGTGCTTGGGTTTCAGTTATACAATGATCGAATACCCATCCCTTCACCAGTGCCCATTCACCATCACCAGTCCCTGTATCCCTCCCACCCCCCTTTCCCCCATCCCACCCTACCACTGTGGCAGAGCATTCACTTTTGTTATCTCTCTCCTTATGAGTTCAGCAGTTTCTAAGAGGAGAGTAAATCAGAAATATAGAATTTGCCTGAAATACTAGATAAGACCCGTTTTGATATCCTTTGTAGGAATTAATAAGGTTGAGCTTCTAACACTTTTTATTTCTTCCTTAGGCCAATTTCCTCATCTTCTGTTGTGCCTGTGCACAGTTTCAATCATCATGGATCATGAATGTGAGAATTCAGGCCAGAACCTTAAAGGAGAGCTTAAGACCCAAGAAAATGCAGCAGTTTTAGAGAGTGCACAAATTCCAGTAGATGAAGGTGGGAAAGAGTCCCCCAATCTTTTTCCTCCTTTAATCGAGGGCATCTCAGAGATGGTGCTTGCTGCGGGGACACCCAGTGTTCCCCAGAGTTCTCAGGGCACTCCTTCCACTGTCACCTGTGTTGCTTCACTGAGCACATCAGATGAAAGCTCCAGCAAAGAAGAAGAGGATTCTAGCACCTCTCAGTCTCCACCACAATCTGCGTCATTCTTACTCGGTGATGTGCTTGACAAGAAGATGGTTGAATTGGTGCAGTTCCTTAGTGTCAAGTATGTAACAAAGGAGCCTATCACTAAAGCAGAAATGCTAAAGAATGTCCTCAAAGAGCATCATACCTACTTCCCTATGATCTTTGAAAAAGTCTGTGAGTGTATGGAGGTTGTTTTTGGCCTTGAAGTGAAGGAAGTGGATCCCACCAAGCACGTATATGAGCTCATCAGAATACTAGACCTAACCTATGATGGAGCATTGAGTGGTGACCAGCGCATGCCCAAGACCGGCCTCTTGATTCTAATCCTGGGTGTGATCTTTATGGAGGGTAACCGTGCCCCTGAGAAGAAGATCTGGGAAGTGCTGGATATGATAGGAGTCCATCCTGGGGAGAAAGATTTCATCTATGGGGAACCCAGGAAGCTCATCACCCAAGATTTAGTGAAGGAAAAATACCTGCATTACCAGCAGATTCCCAACAGTGATCCTCCATGCTATGAATTCCTATGGGGACCCAGGGCCTATGCTGAAACCAGCAAGATGAAAGTCCTGAAGTTTTTTTCCAAAATCAGTATGACTGACCCCACTTCCTTCCCATCCCGGTATGAAGAAGCTTTGCAAGATGAGATCAAGAGATCTAAGACCAGAAATGATGCCCCAGATGATATTACTACCAAAACCAGCTAAAGTCCTACTGTCTTGTTCAGCAGATCCTCCTGCCCTCAGTGAAGCCAGAAGAATATTCTTTCACTCTGTTTTGGAAGAGGTCAAGATTCTAAATATTTTGGGATGAATTTGCAGGTTTCATCAGTTTTATTTGTGTGTTTTTCAGTTATTCTAAAAGGTTTATTAACTTGACAGTATAAATTTGTGAGTGAAGTTTATTAAATTAACTTGTTTATTATATATAAGAAGAAAAACTTTGCTATTCTGTAAGACAAGTTGAGGCATCCATTTGTGATATGAAATGGGGTAACATAGAACTAGAATGACAATGGCCTTAGAAATGTTTAGAGTTAAGCAGTAAAATAGATGAGCTCCAGAAATGAAAGAAAAGCACATAAAAGATCTTTAATCCTAGAATTCTTCTCTTCTTTTCTGTTGTTTTTGTAGTTAGTTTTGTCTGTCTGGATAGGCGTGTCTAATTAATAGGGTAATCAGATCTTAATAAAAGATTCCTGGTTTGCCAGTTCATTTATTCTCTAGATACAATTTGAGTGTTTCTGTTTTCATTTTAGAAAACTGTTCCATAACAGTAGGAATAAAATAATCAATGATATATAAATATAAGATGGAAGAGTCTAGGAGCAGAAATCATATTGAAAAAGTTGATAAAATGCCATTACTATCAACAGAATAAATGAAAATGAGTGATAAGGTGTGATTCCAGACATGAGTAGTCAAGTCTAAATTCCTTGAGCCAAGGTTGCTTGGAGAGTCGGAAAACAAAATCCTGCTATGGTTGGTAGAGGGGGGGGGGGCTGGTTAGGAGCAAGAGTGGAATGGAATTAGGGTACTTTAATTGTTTTTAATATTATGGGCTAGAGAGTACAGTGGGTAGTGCATTTGCCTGACAAATATCCTACATGGGTTCAGTCCCCAGAATCCCATGTGGTCCCTCACGGACCAGTAGGGGATCCCTGAACACAAAGCCAGGATTAAGCCTGAGCATAGCTAACTGTGGACCAAAAACCAAAATATAAACTTTCAATATTATATTTCTAAAAATAGAGGGCTGGAGAGACAGTAAAGTGGGCAAGACATTTGTCTTGCATGCAGCTGACCTGTGCTCAATCCCCAGCACCCCAGTGGTTCCTCAAGCACAGCCTAATCCCTTAGTGCAAAGCCAGGACTAAACCTTGAGCACCACTGGGTGTACCATTCCCTACCCCATCCACACAACAATTTTAAGCTGTGCAGTAGCCAGGACCAGCCTCTCAGATGGTGTGTTTTAGAAGGTAAGCCAGAAAATGGAACACTGATCTTGATAAACTGTTGGTAGTTAAAGTGTGGGATCTGAGAAAAGAATGAGGTGATATCATCATAAAGTATCTGAACCCCATCCCTACCTTCTGATATCATTTATGGGAGCCCCATTCTGAACCCTGGTTGTATTATCCTGGAGGTATTGCTTCTATTAGCATGAAAGCATTTTCCTGTCCCCTGAGTTCTTGAAAATGGTATGAAAGATTTGCATACAAAACTTGGAAGATTTAAAAAATTAGAGTTTAGGGGCTGGAGAGATAGCACAGTGGGTAGGCATTTGCGTTGCACGTGGCCAACCCGGATTTGATTCCCAGCGTCCCATATGGTCCCCCAAGCACCACTAGGAGTAATACTTGAGTGCGTGAACCAGGAGTAACCCCTGTGCATCGCCAGGTGTGACCCAAAAAGCAAAAAATAAATAAAAGAGTTTATTGTACAGCTAAGGTCCGGATCCCTCCCCAGATGTCCAGCCCTTTCCCTAACTCATGAACAACATCACCGGCCCTGTCCCTGGTGCTGCCCCATCCCATGAAAGACCTCTCTGCCTTTCTGCCTCGGTCCACATAGTTTGCTTGCCTCTTGTGAACAATGACAAGGTCCTGTACCTGCACCACTCAATCCCATGTATGCTTTCCTCAGTATCTATCCATATGCATGTGGGTGAGACTCCTATACTCAGTACCTTATCACCACTTGGGCGACTGAGCCCTGCTTGAATCTGAACTTTCTTGGTCATCAGAGCCCTGCCTGTATTCTGCCCATCTGGACATAAGTGGTCTGCCTGTTCTTGGTCACGTATTTGGGCTCACAGCCGTAATCTGATCCTAGAGGTCTGGAGAGGGAGCAAAGAGAGCTAGAAATGGGCCTGAGTTGTTTTTTTTTTTTATCTGCTGCCTTACACCACCCCCAGCCATCCCATTATCCTGACAGGCTACCTGTTGCAAAGGTAAGATTTAAAGTGACCTGGTCCTCTCCTCTTCCACTCCTGCTGTATCACTTCCGTTTAAGGATCATGAGAAGGTGAGGTGGTATCAGTTGGAGCTAGGATGGGGTCAGCAGAGTGAAGAGACCCAACCTAAATTGAGAATTCTAATGGAGAGAGAAGAGGGAGCTCCCATCACAGAGGTCCCCACCCTAGCTAGAAGGTCACAGGTTTCCCAAAGGTGATGTGCATACACTGATCTCAAGTCAGCGATGCCATCGACTTTTTTCTCGGGGTTGCCACTAGGTAAGAAAAGAGGAATCCTCTGGGTTCAAAATTTGGACAGAAGTAGAAGGGGAGACTCTCCACCATAGTTAGGGGCTAATGGCGTTAGCCCACCATTAACACTGGAAAGCCCTAAGAAACGTGATGGGACGCTGTTTTGCGACTTCCAGATTTGGGGGAATCTGAGGTAAATGAGGTTTATCTAAGGAGTTTCACTCAATATTTATTTTCTCATTTTGATTTTGGGCCTCACTCTGTGATGCTCTGACTCAGGTCTTAATTCTGGCACTGCACTCAAGGATCATGCCTTCATGTTAGAGTGCGGGGAACTGAACCCCGGTACACCGTGTGTAAGAGAACTTCATTTACCCACTGTACTATCTCCCCAGCACTGGGTTGTTTCACTCAAGAAAACAGAAGGGAAAAACTCAGACATTTCTTGGTGTCAGGCAAAGACAAAAGCATAAGGGGCGCTGGAGAGATAGTCTGGGAGTTAGGGGGGCTCGCCTTGCACACAAGCGACTCAAATGGGACCCTTGGCACCACGGATGGTCCTCCAGAACCTCCAGGATCGTGCCCCGAGCACTCATGGGTATCGACCAAAAAAAACACACACACACACAAAAAACACCAGCTTGGTGGGAGCTCCCACTGCAGACGGAGGGGGTCTCCAGACTCGCCAGTCCTTCCGGTGTGCAAGAACATATCCAGGCGGGCGTTTTGCTGCTTCGTTATTGGACATTAAACTTGAGTCTCAGAGTCTCCAGGCTTGGGGCTTCAAATCAGCAGCGAGAGAGTCCCGGGCCTGGCCAATGGGAAGAGGAAGATTTCTGGCACCTCCCACTGAAGGTGGGGGGGGCCGGGGCGAGCGCCCATCACACCACGCGAGAAGACCCCCGAGAGGTCCCAGCTGGTGGACGCGTCTGAGATTATAAAAGACGTCACGACGCTCCAGAAGTTCTCTTGGCGCCCGTTCCTCTGGAGACGGAGGAACGGGGAGCTGGAGTCAGAGTTGGAGCCTCCGGCCCTGGAGGCCTGCTCTGGGCGCCATGGTCTAGCGAAGCTTCACTGCGACGACCTGGAGGTAAAAGTGACAGACCTTCCACCTCGGAGGCCTCCTCGGGGAGTGGGAGGCGCTTAGGTCCGAGGCGACGGTCACCCGGGTTGGGGTTCAGAAGCAGGACTCTGAGGGAAAAGCGGGGTCACAAGACCCCACATTTCCCTCAAGGTAAGACCGGGCTTCGGGGTGTGGACCCTGAGGGTATTTATGAGGGGAGTCCGGGCTGTGGACTTCAGAAACATTCTCGGGCCAGCGGGGTTCTCTCTCAAAGCTCAAAGATGAACTGGTGGCGTTGGGAGGTGAGGTGTAGACCTTGCAGGGGACATGGTGTGTGTGGGGCGGGGGAGGGGCGGAAGGCTCCGGTTTGCTCTGAGGGGGTGAAATTCTGCCCAAAGAAATAGTGCCAGACTGAAGCGGGGGGTGGGGGGGGCGCTGCTAGGTGAGGACCCTGAAGAGAAAGTCGGGAACTTTCCACCCCCAAGGCTTTTTCTGGGGGAGGGGGAGGGAGGTGCTGATGTCCAAAGCCAGAGGAACTCCAGCTCGGCGAGGTTCGAGCTGAGGAGCCTGAGGTGATGGGTCCGCTGGGTTTTGGGGTGAAGGTGTTGTGACACACGTTTCTCTCAGGAGTTAGTTGCGGCCACTCCCTAAGTGCCCAGCCTGGAGGTACGGACCCGGGGGTGGGGGTGGGGCGACTAATGGGGGAGGGGAGGCGGAGACTGCACTTGGTAGACACTCGTCGGGCGCTTCTTCAAGATGGAGACATCAGCGGAGCCCGGAAACGTTCGGCCTGGAGGGTTGGCGGGTGAGGGCGCGCTTCCCTCTGAGGCCCCGGACTGGAGCTCCACAGGCCTGGCCTAGGAGGTGCAAAAGTTCTTTAGGAGGCGGCATCCAAGCCTGGAGACATTCTCGTTTTCTGCCTGGGGGGGGGGGCTTCTTGGTGGAATCCGTAGGTTGAAGTGGGGACCTCCCACCACCGAGCCTTTCTGGTGGGGGGTTGGGGGGGGAGTCGGAGGGGGGTTTATGCGAGAAGCTAGAGGAGCTCAACCAAGCAGGGTTGCAAACTGAAGATCCGGAGGTAGAAGTGAGGGTTTTTACTGCGGAGGCTGTCTCTGGGGTGGCCAGGAGTGGCACGCATTTTCATTTAGTGGTTGAAGGAACTTTGCCGGCCTTGGGGGGCAGTTGGCGCTGGGGAGGACCTTTTATCTGGGGTGACTTTATAGAAAAAAGCCAAAACCTGAGGTGTAGATCCTGAGGTAGGAGTAGGAATGTTCAGCCCTTGGAGATTTGAGCGGGGTGGAGTTGAAGTGGGGGCGGGGGATGGGGGACTTCCTCGAGAACTGCTCCCGAGGAAACCACCTGGTCTTGGAGGTGCACTGGGTGCGTAGGAGGAGGAGTGCAGTGTCAGAGACTTTCGGGAGGGCATGCCTTCTGCCCAAAGCGTTGACTCAAACGTTCCTGGGCTTTGATGTAGAAGTGGGGGATCTGCCACCACTGAGGCTTTCTCCAGAGGCATGCTTATACCAGAAGAGAGGAGCTCAGACCAAGAGGGCTTCAAGCTGAGGACTCTGAGGTAGAAGTGGGAGCTTTCACCGTGGAGAATTTCTAGGAGGGTGAAGAATGCGGCGAGTATTTCAATAGCTGCAGGCTGGGGGGCGGGGAGCCAGAGGAGTCTTTTCTCGAGTTTTTTTCTAATAGAAAGGAGCTTAAACCTGCTGGTGTTCAAGTTGAGGTCACTGAGGTAGCAGTGGGAACTTTGCGTTTTTGATCCTAGGGGACGTGGGGGTGGGGGGGGGGGGCGCTTTCCTCTGAACCTCCAGGTGCCAAGCAGCTCTGGCCTTGGAGATGCACATGGTGGGTAGTAGGTGGGGTTCCAATCTCCTAGACTGGAGTGCACCTTTTGCTTGAGCTTTTCCACCAAACTGTTGGGTTTTGAGGTAAGAACCGTGCGTTGGAAGTGGGGAACCTCCTACCAGGGGAGATTTTTCTGGGCATCGAGTTTATGTTAGAAGTCAGAGGAGAGGGCCAGGAGAGATAGTACAGAGGGTAGGGAACTTGCTTTGCATGCAGCCGACCCAGGTTGATCCTCGGCATCCCATATGGTCCTCCGAGCACAGTACTGCCAGGAGTAACCCCTAAGCATAGCAGGATGCGGCCCTAAAACCAAAAAGAATAAAATGATAAAGGAACACAAACCCATGGGGATTTAACCTAAACAAATGAGATATAAGTAGGGGCTTTCACCAAGGCATTTCAGGGGCTTGGAGTGGGGTTAAAGGGAAGAAATGCACATTTCCCTCAGTAGCTGCAGAAGCTCACGCTTTCTGAACTTCGCAGTACAAACTGTGAAGTGGAATCCCCTGAGGCTGTTTCCAAAGATCGTGCTTTTTAGAAAGGAGCTCAAATCTGCTCGAGTTCGAACTGAGGACCCAGGGGTATAAATGAGAACTTTCAACCTTAGAGGTTTTTTTGTGGGGAGAGGGTGTTAGAGGGGCAAGTCTCTCAAAAGCCACGGGCACCAAACAGGCCTGACCTTGAATGTACATAAGTGAGTGGTAGGAGGCATCCAATCTTGGAGACTTTGTTGATGGTAAGCATTCTGCTTGAATAATTTGCTCCAAACTTTATTGGGCTTCCTGGTGAGGAGATGTGAAGTTGCAATGGGGACCTCCCACTCGACCAGGGCTTTCTCTGGGGAGGCCTATGCTGATGTCAGAAGAAAGAGGAGCTCCAGTCTGTGGGGATTTCGAGCTGAGAACCCTTAAGTAGATGTATGGTCTTTCACCATGGAGGCCTCCTGGGTGTTGCAATGTTGCACATTTCCCACTGTTGCTACAGGAGTTCAGACTTTCTGGGCTTGGGTGTTAGCATCAGAGACTTTCCTTTAGAGAAAGGAATTAAGACCAGCTGAAGTTCAAGTTGAGGACCCCTGAAGCCTGAGCAACAGGACAGCAGGAAGGATGTTTGCCTCAGATGCAGTGCAAACAAGGTTTGATCCCTGGAACCCATATGGTCCCCTGAGCCCTGCCAGGCGTGAATCCTGAGCACAGAGCGAGGACTAAGCCCTGAATATTGTTGTGTGTGACCCTAAAACAATCAAAAAATAACATGTGGACCCTGATGTGGCAGTGGGAACTTTTAATGTTGGAGTTTGGCAGGGGGGAGGAGATGGGAAAGAGTGGAGTGAAGGAATGGCACTTCCTCCCAAGCCACAGGCCTGGCCTTGGAGGTATACAGGTTGATTAGCAGGTATCCAACCCCTGAAGACTTTATTGAGGTTATTCCTTTTGCCTGAAGCTTTTCTCCCAAGTTTGCTGGGCTTTGTGGGGAGAAACCTGAGGTGGAAATGGGGGACCTCCCACAGCTGAGGATTTCTTTTTTTTCTGTGCCCATATACAAGATAGAGGAGGATCTCAGTCATGCAGGGGTTTTAGCTGACTCTCAGATAGAATTGGGGGGTTCACCACAGGATTTTTAGGGGACAATTTTGGTGGATGGGGTGGCATATATTTCTCTCAGTAGCTACAGGACCTGAGCTTGGAATTATGAAAACTGGGGTGGACATTTAGTAAAATTCAACCACCTAAAGTTTTTGTTGTTGGTAGTGGTAGTTGCTTAGTCTATGTTTTGGGGCCAGATCAGGTGATTCTCAGGGTTACTACTGGCTCTGCACTCAGGAATTACCCCTGGCAGCAACCACCTAGGTTTCATCTGGGGTTGCTCTTTATAAAAAGGAACTCAAACCTTTTGGAGTCCAAGACAAGGACCCTGAGGTAGAATTCAGAACTTTCAGCTTTGGAGATATGGGAAAGTACAGGGGGGTAGTTGGAGAGGAGTGCTTTCTTCCGAGATCATAGGTACTAATCAGGCCAGACCTTGAAGTCCACATGCTGGACAATAGGAAGCATCCAACATCAGAGACATTTTGGGGGGCATGTCTTCTCCTGAAGCATTTCCACCAAGCTTGTTAGGAAGTCAGGGATCTTTCCACCACCAAGTCTTTCTCTGAAGGAACGCAATTATGTCAGGAGTGAGAGGAGCTCAAACCCAAGCTGAGGACCCTGAGGTAAAAGCGGGGCTTTCATTAGACTTGCTGGGCTTGGAGGTGGAATTTCTCTTGGAACCCAGAGAGAAAGAGCCGTACAGAGATTCTACGCTTTCCTTGCTGTCCAATCTGACAGGATCAAGTCAGGAGAGCCTAGATGTGGTACATCCACAACTCCTGCTTGAGATATGTGGAGGTATTTCAGAAGTTAGACCCTGATTTGGGAGTGGTATTATGGGTTATTAGAGCTTATGGGCACAGGCCCTGACAAAGAGAAAAAGGCAGTACCTTTACAGAAGATAGAGTTATAAAACACCTATACTGAAGCAAATTGGTTACAGAGTCTGTTGTGGACCCAGCAACCATAGACTTGAGGTGTGACTTGATGCTCTCTCTTTTCACTTTTGTTGCAAAGGCCTCAGTCTGAGTCAAAGGCAAGTCAGCTGAGGAGTCACATCACATCAGAAGAGGGAGAAATCCCAGGTGTCAAGGTAAGGATCGTTGGTGGAACACACACACTTACCTAAGAAATAACAAATCTCACAGAGTCTGTCTCCTTGTCTTACCACTTCTATGAGATCCTTGGGGTTCCTCCTCTTAGACTGAGGAATATGAACATATTTCTGAGGGTTGCGGGTTCAGGTAAGAAGAGGGAGGAGGTGAAAGGTCAAGACATTTTCAGGTTACAGGTGAGGGTCCTGACGAAGTGAGGGATACTCCTTTTACAGAAGGGTACAGGAGTGGGTATTGCCATGCCTCTGCATCCATGGAGCCCCCAGTTTCTAGATATATATATACACACATATACATATGTATATATATATATTTAGTCTTGAATTAGGAATGTGAGGATTTCTAAAGGGTATAGTCTTTTACCTCTGAAAAAAAGGAATCCCAGCTCTGCTGAGCTTCAAGGTGATGTCCCTGAGGTAAAAAGGGAAGACTTTCCACTGTAGAATAAGGAAACTCTTCCTTCCCTTCAGTGAATCCTGGGAAGTCTTAAAAAGAGGTTGCATCATGTAATCAGAGGTTGGAGGTTTTCATATCATCAGAAGGAGTCAAGTCTTGATCAGTCATGAGGTGAAGAGCCTGCGGAATGTGGGAGAGGGATATTGTCATGTTGTTGGTGGGTATAGTGTAGTAACATTGCACCCTAAGTCAAACATTTATACTAGTGAACCAGTGTGACCTAAGTAAAAACTTTTCAAGTAAAGGAAAATATACAGAAACAAATGTTCCATAAAGGAAAGGGCCTTGCAAAATTAAAGGAACACTAACCACATCCTTACCTGCAGTTTTCTTTGAGATATTCCAGGCAACTTTCCTGGATGAGTGTTTGTAAATTTTATTATGAGAGTCTGAGGTAAGTGAGGCTTCCTCTCTGGGGTATTACCTGAGGTTAACAATGGGCACAGTCCAAGGATTTGTGACGCATCAGATAGGTTCGTGAATGGATATAGATCTCCCACATGTACCTGAAGACGTGATATCTTTCCTGAATAGACTACAATACTAGAGAGAAGACTTAGCTCCCAGATTCTCCTATAAACCATAGGAGATCACAGACAAGGGTGGAAAGATATGGCATTTCTTAGTCTGAGGAAGATCTTAGAAACATGAGGGCTTTGGTTTGCGCAGATCATAATCTTGTGGTGGGGAGGTGTCATATCAGTTCAAAAAAAGGGAAGAGTCTTAGGCTATGATATGACCCCAGTTAAGGACTCTTGAGGAAACCTAAAGGCATTTCTCCCTATAAAGACAGAACCCCACACAACCTCAGCCCTAAGAGAATCAGAACATGAATGGACAGAGGAGCTCTTACTTCTGCTACATGTTCTATCAAGAGGGAAGAGGGTGAAATTCCTCATGGAGGTGACATCCCATTTGGAAGAGAGACCTCAGGTCATCAGAAAGTAGAAGTAGCCCTTTTAGAAGCATAGATGAATACACTGTAGAAGCACTGTTTATTCTTCATGGCAGAGCAAATACCAAGTAGAGGTATTTGGTGTCTTTTTATTTTTGTCTAGAGTGTCCAAGCTGGTGATGTCCTTGGCGGCTTAAAGGAGGAGGAGTTCCAAGGATCTCACAAGGTAATTGGTAAGATGAAGGTATTGAAGGAAAAATGAGGGTACTTCCAAGTCCAGAGAAAATGAGCCCTACAGAGATTATACCCTTTCCTTGCTGTACAATCTGACAGGATCTAGTCAGGAGGGTCTACATGTAGACAACCACAACTCCTGCTTGAGATATGTGAAGGTATTTCAGAGGTTAGACCTTGATTTTGGAGTATAATTATAGATTATAGAGCATATAGCACAGACCCTGACAAAGGGGGAAAAAGCAATACCTTTACAGAAGATAGAGGTATAAATACCTGAAGCATATTGGTTCCAGCCTCTCTTGCAGATCCAGAGACCATAGACTTGAAGTGTGACTTGATGCTCTCTCTTTTCAGTCTTTTTGTAGAGGCCTCTGTTTGAGTACAAAGGCAGGTCAGCTGAGGAGTTACATCACATCAGAAGAGGGAGAAATTCCAGGCGTCAAGGTAAGGACCCTTGGTGGATCTAATATAGTTTCTACCTAGAAATCAGAAATCAGAGTCTATTTGTCTCCTTTTCTTAGTCCTGGGAGGACCCAGTCATGGTGACCTAGATATGGCATACCCAAACTTTCCTCAAGGGGGGTGTCTCAGAGATGTTGAGCGCATGGCCCTGAGGTGGGTGATGTTCAGTCAGTAGGAGGTGGTTTAAGTCCTCCCAGAATTCAGTGTAAGTATCATGAGTGAGAATAAAGGTTAATAAAGGTTCTCCCCACCACAGAATAGGTGGAGCCTAGTCCTTGCTGGTAGGATTAGAAGAACATAACAAGTGACAAGATGAAGTGCCTTCTCACATTTATCTTGGGGCTCTCAGAGTAATGAGAGTCTTGTTCTGAGATGGCAACAGTCTGAAGAGAACCAAATGACATCAGTAGAGTTACAAATCTCAGATACTGACAGGGTTTAAGTTAAGGACCTTGAAGCCCCACCTTAGATGGAAGGCAAACCCAGTCCCACCCTGTTCTTGCTAGCAGTAGGATGTAATACACCCTCACATACTTTTTGGTGGTCTCAGGTAAATGAGGGTTTGTTCTGAAAGGGCTAGAAAATGAAAGAGTCTCAGGCCCTATGGAGTATCACTGTTGGGAATGAGTAAATCCTGAATTAGGAACAAAGGATTCTTTTGTAAAAAATTTTATTAGTGAAACACCATGAGGTACAGTTGTAGACTTACAAATTTTCGTGCTTGGGTTTCAATTATACAATGTTTGAGTACCCATCCCTCCACCAGTGCCCATTTTCCACCAACACTGATCCCAGTATCACTCCCACCCCCCATCCCCGCCATCCCACCCTGCCTCTGGCAGGGCATTCCCTTTTGAGGAACAAAGGATTCTTACAAACTTCTAACAGTCCTTGCTGTCACCTTTTGGAGACCCTGAGAAAATATGGAGGTGCATTCACCTCTTCCTCACTGGGCTCAGGGATTCAGCTCTTATTATGAAATATTAGCCTTAGGACAGCAGTGATGGGGAGGGTGTACTTTGTCAGAGGAAAGGTAAGAGCTGTGGTGGGTAGAGAACAAAGGGTATGGGGAGGGTAAGAGGGCTGATCCACTCCTAAACAGAAGACACCAAATAGAATCTGACGCCATCTACCCAAAGTCTGACCTGGAAACCTGAGACTGTGCTGACTAGCTTTATCCTGAGGAGCTTTCTTATATTCTTCTACGAGTTCAATAGGACAAGCCATCCAGGAAGATCAGAGCCTTGTGGGACGCTAGAGTATCCTCTAAAGAGATCTTTAAGTTGGACTTTTCAGAGTTAATATGGGTGTATTTATCTGCTGAGGCCACTGAATATTTCTTTTTTCTTTAGGCCTGTATGATATGACCTGACTCTTTCCTGAAGACTCCCTCATCAAAAATCGTCATGTCAAACTTCCACACTCCAAAAACTCTAACTCTCACATTTGAGCCAAATTTAAATATCCAAAGTGAGATTGAGATTGATGATGTGGAGATACAACAGGTGGCCTTACCTGAGTTAGTTGATGAATTCTCCTTTTCGTCTGACTCATTTATCTTCTCTTACCCCTCTGCCTCCTGTTCCGCCACATCCTCTCCTATGGAAAGTAACTCTGAAAGGGCAGAGGAAGGGGAGGAGGAGGCAAAAGAGGAAGAAAAGGAATGGCTACAGGAAATAGAGCAGGAGAAACAGCAGGAGTGTGAGGATGAGCAGGAGGAAGAGGAAGAACAAATAGTAGGGGAGAATCAGCAACAGGAGCAAGAGGAGAAAGAAAATCAGGATATGTCTACTGACTTTTTCTTAAATATTTCCCATAGTTCTATGGGCTCTGATCTTTCCTCTGAAATTGATGGAGGATCAGCTGATAGCTGTAGCATCCAGGAATCAGATGTTAGCTCTTTGCGTACGTCAATTGATTCCTGGCCCAGTGTTTCACTTTACTCGCAGATGATTGATTTGGTGCAATTCATTATTTTCAAATATAGATTAAAGGATCCCATCATCACCATGGAAGAAATGCTGGAGGTTATCACTGATGAGCATGACCAGTTCCCTGTGATTTTTAAGAGAGCCTCTAAGTGCTTGGAGGTGATATGTGGTATTGATATAAAGGAAGTGGACTCTACTACTCAGTCCTATGTCCTTTTTGACTCATTGAGCCTTACCTATGATGGGATACTCACTGACAAAAATAGTATGCCTAGCAAGGGTCTCCTGGTAATTGTCCTGGGTGTGATTTTTGTTGAGGGCGACTGTGCCCGTGAGGAAGATATGTGGAATTTCCTTAATATTATTGGAGTATATGCTGGAAGGAGTCACTTCATTTATGGGGAGCCCAGGGACCTCCTTACCAAGGAGTGGGTGCAGGAGAATTATCTGGAATATCAGAAAGTGCCTAATAGTACTCCTCCATGTTATAACTTCCTGTGGGGCCCAAGGGCCTATGCTGAAATCAACAAGATAGAAGTTATGCAGTTTTTGATTAAGATCAAAATGACCGATCCAACTTCCTTCTTATTCTGGTATCGGCAGGCTATAAAAGATGATGAAAATAAAATTAGGAACATGGCTCACCCCAGAGATAGTACTACTGCCATGAGAACTGAACTTTTGTCAGAGTTTCCTGCCCCAACTGAAGAATGAATCCAAATCTTAGTTCTCTTTGAAGTGGGTAGTCAAAATCTAAGTCAAGGAGGGTCTGAACTAGGAAGAACACAGTGTACAATACTGTGTTCATTTTCTGTGTGGATAAAATTTCTTTCTTTTGTTATTTTCAAATGCTGTTCATTTTTTCTACCAGCTTTGTTATTCAAACTCATGAGTGACTTTTGTTGCATACTTGTTGATGTTTATCGAGTTAATTATCTTGATATTTCCCAAAAAAATTAGGAATTTTTTTCTCTAATTTTGTGTGTTGTAACAAGATAGCATGGCAGTGGAAGAAAAACTTCGATGGAAAGGATTCAACAAATGGACAAAAAATTTAAAACTATATATAAAAAATGTAAAGAAGAGAATTTGGTTGGTTTGTTAATTTCCATAACCATTTCACTTTGTTTTTCTGTAAAATGTAAAACTATATACCTGGATTTGCTTGGTTCATTCAGTAAAGCAGTAATAATAAATCCTAATTAAAGACACTGTACATTGACTTTTTATTCTCCGAAAATTAATTGAATATTTTTTGGTTTTGGAAAGCACCATATTGATTGAGGAAATACTAGGATAAGCAAGACATGCTCGTACCCAGTGAATAGTAAGGCTAATGCTAGCTGTCCTATCAGAAAGATGGTAAGATGTAATTTAAAAAACAAGTTAAACTAAGAAGTGAGGAGGTATGACTCTAGATGTCAGCAGTGTCAAGTGAAATGTCTTGAATCAAGATAGTTTGGAAAGTTGGGAAACTAAATCCTGCTATGGGAGTTAATTTTAAAATGAACTGTGTAGTGGCAGGGACCAGATTCTCAAGCATTGGTTCAAGACAGCTTGGTTTAGAGGTGAGACAAGGACTGGAGTGGGAAACTGCTTAACTCATTCCTTTTGGGTCATGGATAAACCACAGAGAACTCTCCACCCAGGACAGGTATGGAAAGTATCTTGTATTGTTCAAGTTCAGCTCAAGTGAAACAAATTAAGTGTTCTAAACATAATCTACAAGGATTTGACAATAGAACATTTCTTTGAAGTTGTACCCAAAGGATGATTCTTTCCTACTGGTTGGAGAGAACTAGAGCTCACTCCAATAAAAAGACACTTTTTAAACTTTTTTATTGAATCACTGTGAGACCACTACAAAGCTGTTCGTGACTGGATTTCAGTCATACAGTATTCCAACAGACATTTTTATAAGTTATCAAGACTATAATTTGATCATCTCTCAGCAAGAACTTGATTTTTTTGTGGGAGCAAAATAATAATGAAAAATAATGGTTTTGACTAAAGAATAGCTGTTATTAAGGAAGGAGTTCTTATTTACACTATTAGTAACTTTGAATTACGTTTACCTAGCGAATATATCCCATGCCCAAATGATATAATAGACCCACTATTATGTCATTGTTAGGGAAATTTTACTGAGTTCTGGGGAAGGGACTAGAAGCAATTCTCAGGGAAACTGGGGAGAATTCCTGGAAATTTTGTCAGCCAAACCAGTGGATCAGTGTAAGCGTTCAAGGATGCCATCTTGTTCAGGCCCTGTGATTCCAGAGTTCACTTGCGTTACCCTAGCAATTATTCAGCACCTCTAGTGCAACACCCATTGGCGCTCAGGGGACCATGTGATGGCAAGATTCTGTTCAGTGTAAACTTCATTCATGTTTTGCTTCTTAATCTCTGTACTATCCCTCGAGCTCTCCAAAATCTTACAGAATTTTAAAAAATATTTTTAATCACTTGAAGTGTTAAATACCGAGTTTTACATATTCTATGAGATACCATTAAAAACATGCATACAATATGAGAGAAGGAGTAATAAGAGTTTGGGATATTTGTTTTGTTTTGTTTGGGGACTACACCCACCTGATAGTACTCAGGACTTACTCCTGGATCTACACTCAGGGATCACCCCTGCCTCAGCAGTCAGACGACAACATGGGTTGCTGGGAATTGAACCTGAGTCAGCACGTTCAAGGCAAATGCCCTACCTGCTGTACTATCTCTCTGGCCAGAAAATGATAAGAGTTTAAGATCAAAATCATATTGGAAATTAATGATTTCATTAATTATTAAAGGTAAAATTGCCAGGATATTCTTCTATGCATCCTTAGAATTCCTACAAGTCAATTTACCAAATCAGCTTCACAGATAAAGATTGCAAGACTCAAATCTGTGGTAAGTTGCCCAACCTCAAATTTCTATTAATCTATTAATCTAGAAATAGTACTGTAGTACTCAAGAACTAGATGCTTAATTGGGGATTCATGCAACTAAATGGGAAGATTTCAGAAAATAAAGGCAACAAAAATATTTCTGGATGCCCAAAATAAACTATAATGAATCTGAGATGTTTCTGTTATCAGTTATCCACACTACAGTTCTTAAGCAAAAAAGGGTCACAAATTATAAAAATTTAAAAAGCCCTGCATTAAGACAGGACTGAGTTATATGGAAGAATATGACCGAGTGATTACACTTCTTGGCATATACTCCCAAAGCAAAATATTAATTTTTAAAATATATATGAACACTTATGGTTATTACAGTGCTTAATACAATAGTTGGGGTACAAATATACATATATATATATATATAGAGAGAGAGAGAGACCAAGGGAGAGTTAAAACACAATGGACTACTATGCAATTGTAAGACAATGAAATCTTTTTGTTTTAATTTTAGGGTCACACCTGGCTGTGCTCAGGGCTTACTATTTGCTCTGTGCTCAGGGATCACTCCTGGAGGGCACGAGGGATCATATGGATTGTCATGATTAAATCTGGTTAGGGCATGCAAGACAAGAACCTTATCCATTGTACTATTTCTCCAGTCCCTGAAATCTTTCAGTTTAAACTTATTTAACATTATTATGTTAAATAAGTCCTAGGGAGAAGGACAGTCAATGGCACCACTTATTTGTGGTAAATAGGGATAAAACAAACGAGAAAATAAACAATTTCAAAAAGCTTTAGAATTAGGTTACAGAACAGGAAACAGAGGAAAAGGAGATGAGGGGTAGTATAACATGGGCTAGAAGTAAGATAAGGAGATTCGTGGAGGGTAGTGGACACTGGTAATGCTGGAATGTGGCAATTGCACATTAAAATCATAAATTACGTGCTGGAAAGATAGTACTGTAGGTAAGACATTTGCCTTGCATGCAGTCAGAGTTCAGTCCCAATACTGCATAGGGTTCCCAGAGTCTCACCAAGAGTGACCTCTGCTGAGCACAGAGCCAAGACTAAAGCCAAAGCACAACCAAGTAAACCAAAAAATTATGGATATTAACACTACTGTAAAAATGTAACCTAAACTATAATTGAGTTCTCAAAAATTTAATATTGGGCTATTTCCCTGATCTGAATTCATCCAGGCTCAGGATGTTTCCTCAACTTTCAGCCTAGGGCAGCCCTTTTGTACGCTTGCTCTGTTCCCTTCTCACTGTTCCGTATTGTCTTTCATCCAAAAAAAAAATCCCTATGGTCAAGAAACAAACAAAAATATAGTGCACAAACTGGCCTCACATGCTGGGGGGAAACGCAGCTCAGGTAGAGAAGAGAACACCAAGTAAACGATGTTGGGAGGACCCATTTGAGTTGAAAGATGTGTGCCAAAAGTAGACTATAGACTGATCATGATGGCCACTCAAAACCTCTATTGCAAACCACAATACCCAAAAGGAGAGAAAATAAAAGGTAATTCCCTGCCACTGAAGCGGGATGGGGTGGTAGGGAATGGGGTGGTGGGGGATGAGGTGGTGGTGGTGGGAGGGATGCTGGGAACATTGGTGGGGGAGAATGAGCACTGGTGGAGGGAAGGTTAAAGGATCATTGTATGACTGTAATGCAAACAGAGAGTCTCCTGCCCCTGTGCCTGGCTGTCCTCACCGGGGTCCCTTGGAGGGGGCCGGGTTGAGTTTCCTTCTCCGCCCCGAGCAGAGCCCCAGCAGCTGAAGACCTTTGGGACCCAGCCACAGCCATGCTGAGAACATTTTCCATATGCTGGGGCAAGCCTCACGCATGAAGTAGCCAGCAGAGGAATCCAGGTGTGCGGATCCCGGGGTTGAGATCTCCAAGCCTGCTGGGTTTGGGACCGGGCCTCCTTCACTCAGATTCCCCGTCTTCCGGTAGCTAGACAGTTACACCCACCAACTGCTGTGTAACCCCATCAATGACCAAGATCCAGAGACTATAAAACCAAGCTTCTGGAAATGCACAGCCTCATTTGTGGCTGTGCAACCTCTTATTGTCTAGTTCTCTCTCAGAGAACCTGGCAGGCTACTGAGGGTATCTTGCCCACATATATGCCTGACTGGGAACACCTGTGAAGATGATTAGAGGATGATCCAAAAGCCTCCATCCCTCTTGGAGAGCCCGGCAAGCTACCGAGAGTATCCCTCCCGCTCAGCAGATCCTGGCAAGCTACCCGTAGCATACTCGCTAGGCTAAAAGCAGTAGCAATGATGGTCATCATTCCCTTGTCCCTGAAAGAGCCCCAATATGCCATTGGGCTACACTAGCACATGACAGGAACGAATGGAGAGGTTATTGGCGCCCCCTCGAGCAAATCGATGAACAGCAGGGTGATAGTGATATATATATACATATATATATATATATATATATATATATATATAACAGAAAAGTGGGTGGTAGTGTGAATCCAACACAATTTGTGGATTGTTTTTTCTTGATCTAGGGTCCTCCTGAATCCCCATTTTCTTGAGGGCTGATCTAGCAAGATTGTGGCATTTTTATCAGGTCTTGGCACTTTGCTGCCTTACACCAACCCTCTGATAGTCTTGTCCCATGTAGCCACGTATTCACCTATGAAACTCACCCAGATAACCAACAGGCCCACACTTCTCTTCCTCTTCCCTGTTAAACAAGCCCAAATCTCCGGCCCAACAGCACATTCCTACTCTAGATGTTCGATCTGTCCCTTATTTCATTTTACAACCCTGAAAATATCACTTTCAATGTAAAAGTGCACTTTAGAGTGTGTTTAGACATCTGGATATTCTTTCTGGATATTCAACAATACCCTCAAATTGTTTTGTAAATCAATTGATGAATAAAATCTTATTTGCATATCATCAATCTACTAATGCATGGGACATAACTCTGAAGTTGTATAGGCTTTTGAAAACCACCCTGACATTTGTAGTAGCATTTTAAAAAGAAATATTATTTAAAATGGAACTGTTCAACAGATGAATGAATTTATTTAGTTGTCAAAAATCAAAGCTTCTTGGGGCTGGAGACATAGTACATCATATAGGACACTTGCCTTGCACTGCCGATATCAACTTAATCCTCAGCATCCCGTATGGTCAGCATCCCTGAGCACCACCAGGAGTAACCCTGAGCAACACCAGGTGTGGCTCCCTCAAAAAACAAAACAAACAAAGCAAAAATAAAAGCTTCTTTCCTAAGAGGTACACGAGGAAGCAGCACAGAAATTCCTGAAAAATCAAACATATACCAGGGCTGAAATTCTAAAACCCTAGTTAGTCCTCTTCCAGAAGGTTAAGGTTGATAATGGTTGCATATTGGACTTCTGCTTCTCTGTCTGAATGACAGTCATCCTTCTTCTTGGCTTTTCTGGAAAAATCCTTGTTTTCACTGCAGTTATGACTCTTGTGTAGGTGTTTGAATTACTTGGTCATGTGGACATGTGGACAGGAGCAGAGACTCATTATTTACATTTCAACCGTACATCATAAGGGGGACAAAAATTCTCAGGCTTCTAAGAATATAAAGGCCACAGCAAAGTGTAACTGCAGAACTCCTCGCTGACATTTACAGGATCCTTTTAAAACTAGATGTATATATTTGAACGTACCTGACACACAAGAGGTTCTTAAAGACACTAGTAAATTAAAAAAAAATGATAATCTCAGATTATCTTCCAAGAAATGCAGAGAGGTTTTTTTTAAAAAAAAATTATAATCGCTGTTTGTATTGAGCACCTACTAGGTGGTCACTCGTAGGTAAGAAAGCAAATCTTCACCTTAACTTTCCTTGCTGTCTAATTCACTTGCAGTTAGGTTGGATCAAGTATGCCATTTCAGGCTTCCTCTGAGATTCAACTTCAGGCAGACAGACCCCACGTAAGAGATGGCAGTTTGCTCTAAAATGGACGCAGCCTGAAGCCTGAATCCCTGAGTCACCCGAAACAGGAGTGTCCTCATTACACACAATCAAATTTATTTGCATGAAAAACCCCTCAAAATTCAGTATTTGTTACATTAGCTAGCAGTTTACTTTGCTTAATGCACAGATTTGGCTTCTGTTGTTTGGCTTGTTTAAATATTTTAATCACAAAAGTAATTATGTAGATACACTTAATGAAAGACCTCCTGAAAATACAAATGAATCCCAATTCTTCCCTTTACAAGGTGCCCCTATAATTCATTCCTTTCCTCTGAATAACTAAAAAAAAATAACAAAAAATAACTAAAAAATAAAGTAACTAAAATAACAACTTAATGTGTATTATTTTGATGCTGATTCTAAGTTTTTTCCTTAGTTACAGTAAAAAAAATACGGTGCTTTTAATATGCATGAGAAATAAAGAATATATTCATCTGACTTTGCCACTTAATAAAATGGATGCGGCTCTTGCCATGACAGCACATATAGATCTACCTCACTTTAGTAATTACTCCCTAGAATTCTGAAGTATGTATGTGCTGTAATTAATTAAACACTTCTTCTGCTGATAAACACATAAGTTGTTTCCCATTTTTTGGTATGATTAATGGAACTTAAATCAACATCTTTGAACATGATTCTTGAGAAAATACGTGTTTTCTCATAAGAAAAACATTTTATGTAGAGAGATTAATTAAAGTGGAAAGGGTGTGAATAGTTTTATTTTTACCAATACTGTTAAAACCTTATTCCAAAAATAAAAGCATTTTAATGTCCTACATGCTCAGAACCATTTTATTTTATCAATTTTTTTTCACATTTGAGGAAAATTGCTGGTCAAAAATATTGCGTCACTATTGTTTTAACTTATATTTCCTATTTGCTCTTTAGCTTTGGCAGAATGTTAATCCCTCCTCCTATAAAGTTGGGTTTATGTACCGATGTTCAAAGCCTAAGTTTTGCTATGGCTATTATTTAAAATTCTGAAATTGCAGGACGACATTTCTTCTTTACTTTGAGAAGCAACGGTTTGGGCAAATATTCGGACAGGAAATTCTCAAAGTGGGAGGAGCACTGACATTATCCTGGAGTCACCAATTGCTAGAGTTTAACAAACGAAACCAAACCCAGAGTGCTCCAAGCAGTTTGATGGTCAGGACTCCGAGATTAAAGTTTGGTCTAAAGAATGGAAGGGTCCAGGAAGTGGAGACAGGCCTGACAAAGAGAAATTCATCTCACTCTGAATTACAACATGAAAATGATAAAGTTGGTGAGCAGTCCGGGCACTTTGACCTCGTGGAGACAATGCCCCAGGCATGGTTTAAGAGGCATATATGAATGAGCGAATATGAGTCTTTTGTATTTAGGTCTGTTTATTTGCTTATTCATTCACATGTTCATCAATTATTGAATATGTATTATAGAAAGAAAATGAAAATGATAAAACACTTAATTTCCTTTGGAACTTAGGTTAGGCTATATGAACAGAGTCCATTTTAGGCTATAGGAGATAACACTGAGGCTTGTTTTATATAGCAAACATACCCCTTGGTAACCAGAATTTCACAACACTTGATAAATCAAGGGTAATTTTTTTTTAAATAGGGCAGTCATTTTATTTATTTATTTTTGGCCTCACACCCAGCGATGCACAGAAATTCCTGGCTTTGCACTCAGGATTTACACCCTGCGGTGCTCAGGGAACCATATGGGATGCTGGGAATCAAACCCAGGTCGACCGTGTGCAAGGCAAACACCCTTCCTGGTTTACTATCATTCCAGCCCCAAAGGGTAAATTTTTAAATGGCAGAGTATTAATTCAGAAAAATCAGAAGAAGATAGTTTTTTTAGTTCAAGTATATATTATATCATAAGCATCTTTTAAAAATTTATTCCTTGGGCCAGGGTGATAGTATGAAGGTTAAGGTGCCTGCCTTACATGTAGCCAACCCTAGTTTAATTCTGGGTACCACTTATCATTTCTCAAGTGCCAACACAAGTGAGCCCTGACCATAGAGCTCTATAGTAATTGCTTTCTTATAAACATTACAAGTGGTCTGAGGCTCCAGAAAACTTGAGGCTGAAATTCCATAATCCATCCCGTGTTTAATTGGCACATTTCAATTTTCAAAAATGTTGATGACAAGCCTTGAATTCCAATCGAAACCTTTGAAGGAAATGAAATCCACATGAAAATGTTAGGGGCCAGAGCCGTATTACAATGGTTAGAGCACTTGCTTTACACACGGCTGACCCAAGTTTATTCCCTGACACACCGTATCATTCTTGGAACAGCCAGAAGTAAATCCTGAGCACAGAGCCAGGATTAAGCCTTGACCACAGCTGGAAGTATTCTCCCACACCAACACCCCAAAACACACACCCATCCCATCACTAAAAAAGAAAAAGTCAGATCAGTTGAAGTGAGAACTGAAATCCCAGAATCTTGCACACTCATTACCCTTTCTTCTCTTCAGGGATCAGTAGCCCTGACCCTCAATCATGGAAGGCGTGACTTTCACTAAAGCCTCCTGGGAAAGCTGGATGGCTGCCCTCTGTACTATAACTCCAATCCACATATTAAATTTTCATACCTCAAAGTTTATTATTTTTATATATTTTCAGTTTTACTTTTAATCTTTAATCTTTCCTATTATTTCTTGAGCATATGGAATACATTTGAAATAACTTTTAATATCTTTTACTATTATAGTTGCAATATTAGGTCAGTTTTTGATCAAATAATTTTCTTTCTAAGCACCAATACTAATTTCATGCTCTTGATCAAATTATTTTATTTCTCTGCACCAATACTAATTTCATGCTTTTCTGCATATCTGATCCACTTTATTCGATGCCAAACATCTTTTTATCTTTCTGAGTGTTGAATGTTTTTAAATTTTTTCTATAAATAAATACTGATTTTAAAAAATAGATTAATTTGAAGCATTGTTGAGATTTCCAGGTCTTGAAAAGCTTAAAAATTGGGTACATAAGACAAAGTAGAGTTAGGCTACAGAAATATTACCCACCTATAAAGAGAAACCCTCCTTCCAGATATTCTAAGTAATGGATCTTGAATGATGAGGACTTTCATTCTAACTATTGGGAACAGGACTTAATCCAAATTTTGTGTGAGTTTCAGAGTTATGTTTCTGCACATCTCTCTCTATAATAGTAAGTTCTACAAATTCTAGCCACTGATCTCTAAGCTACATGTCTTAAATTCAGAGTCTCTCCAAGTTGCCCCTCTGTCAACTGTGGCTACCCTATCTACCCATGCATACGTTGGAATATTGTATGATTTTGTATATCTTATAGATCATTAGACTTTGTGCCCAACAAATTGAAAATCGTTTCACATATCACATTTGGAATTTGAGGTATATAATGTGAGGGTCTATTTTTTTATTCCAGCATGGCCAAAAGCTTATAGAAATCCTATAATCCAAACCGAAGATCTAAATAATTAAATTATAATATCTGTCCCAGAATTTCAATCTTATCTGAACTAAATCAATATTGAAAAATTATAATAATATTTATATATAATATGTACAGTAAATATATAGTATTTCCTTTAATACTGACATACTTATATATAACTGAGACTATAGGCAACAAAATACTACCAATGTTTTATTCTCTTAGGGAAACGAGAAGTGACTTCTTTAATTTCCTATTTATGGTTTTAATTTTTCTAACATTTCTGAACCATATGTATTACATTTATAATTAAAAACTATATAAATATTTTTAAATGATTTTGTCTGCTAAAAATAAATACATATTCTCTAGATGGTTTGTTTGCAATATGGATCAACCTCTTGCTGGATTCTACCCAGCCTCTGGCATGCCTACTGCTTGTTTGACTAAAATAAGAAAAAAATGTAGTCCAATTAGTAAACTATGTGTAGACGTGTAGTCATCCAGTTTCCTCCACAAATTCAAAGACAATGCTGCACTAAGAATTTATCTTCTTTTAAAAATCCTCTCTCCAGAATAAATGCTAACTAAATATAAAATGGAAAATTATATTTACATTTAAATATTCCCCATGATATGATTGGATCTAACATTTATGAACAGTACACAGGAAATATTGAAAGAAGAAATTAAATGATAACATTCATTATTGTGAGTGTTATTTATATATCTCTTGTTAAAGCACACAATAACACTATTTTTAAAATACATTGTCATTGCTGTATTAATTTCCATTTGTACTTGAAAATCCACTTCTAATTTCCTATGATTCATATATTTTCATAAGAATATTTGTTTTCTTTTATGATTATCAACAGCCTCTTTACAAATGAGTAAATATAGAAGTGTTATGATTCAGAAATTTGATGATGCTTCTCCATTGCATGTATTGTCTGTTTTATTGTTAATAATATCTCATCATTTTCTACACTTTTCAATTCCAGCATTGTAGTGATTTTGCTCACACAATGCAATGACAAAGGCGCATTAACTTAATTCTATATTTGTTATCTTTGGAATGATCTGATCTCTGCACCTCTACTTGTTTTCTTTTTCTTTATAGAGCAAAAACAGTCTCCGTTTTCATTTGATTTCTGTTTGGGGGACCATACCCTTCTTTCTGAATTTAATGAATTCCTGAGTGTTACTAAATGATTTCGATCAAAATAAATGTCCATTTTGTATCCCATTTTCTGTCGCAGACAACAACAACAACAACAAAAAAACAAAACAAAGTGATACCATAGGAAAATAAGAAATAATACTAGTTTTACAAGGGAAAACTTTTGGTAGCATATTAAAGTTGGCAAAAAAAAAGTATCAGGAGGATCACGGTCATGGTCCTCCCGTTATTCATCGATTTGCTCGAGCGGGCCCAGTAACATCTCCATCATGAGACTTGTTGTTACTGTGTTTGGCATATCGAATACGTCACGGGTAGCTTGCCAGGCATTGCCGTGCAGGCGAGATACTCTCGGTAGCTTGCCAGGCTCTACGAGAGGGGCGGAGGAATCGAACCCGGCTCAGCCGGGCCGGCTGCACGCAAGGTGAACGCCCTACCGCTGTGCTCTCGCTCCAGCCCATCAGGAGGATACTGGTGCTTATTAATTTATTTACATATTTGGGGACAGACATTCTATATTTAAAATAGGCAAAACAAAAGTTCTGGGTCTACTGTCAAAATGAGCATCCGACGCTGAGTTTTTTTTTTTTTAAGTAAAGCACTGTGGTTTACAAAGTTATTCATAGTTGGGTTTTAGACATAGTGTTCCAGCATCAATTTCATCACCAGTGTCAACTTCCCTCTACCTATGTTCCCAGGTTCCACCTCATGTCTACCCCAAGCCCCCCTTAGCCTCCAGGCCTGCTTTCTTGTTAGGCACGGTTTACAATTTGGTTCTTAAAGTTTGTGTGCCATGATTTCAGTGTTGTTGACTGTGCTTTGAATATATAGATCTATCATTCCTTAGTGCCACATTCTGAGTCCCCTTAATCCCTGTACCCCAGGAATTCTCACCTGTCTCTTCCCCCCTTCACACAACCCTAAGCTTTTTAAGTGTTTGAAAAAATGCTAAGATATTTAAATTTCTCTGTTCCTTTAAGAAGTTATTGTTCCATTGACATTATTTTTCCTAAGTTCAATTTCACTGATTTCTGTTTGTACGTTTATTATTATTTTTGTCTTATTTTACTTAGGTTTAATTTATTTCTTGGGCCAGAGTTATTTTGCAGTAGATAGGTTGTTTGCCTTGCAGGCAACTGACCTGGGTTTAATTCCAGCACCACATGTGGTCACTGAGGACAGTTTGGAGTGATCCCTGAGCACAGAGCTCTTAGTAAGCCCTGAGCATTGCCAAGTATGACCCAAACTCCCTCTAGCAAGTTTATTTTACTTATCTCTTCATAGTTTCTTAGGTTGGAAGATATTACTCAACTGAAACTTTTGTTTCTTTCTATACATAAACATTTAATTTCATAAAATTTCTACTATACATTTTAGCTGAGTCACCCAATTTTAATATATTGTTTTTAGATTTTCTTTATATATTTGCTTTGGTGCCACAATTGGCAGTGCTTAGGGTTTACTTCTGTCTCTGTAGCACTATAGCACTGTCCTCCCTTTGTTCATTGATTTGCTCGAGCGGGCAACAGTAACGTCTCCATTGTGAGACTTGTTGTTACTGTGTTTGGCATATCGAATGTGCAACGGTTACCTTGCCAGGCTTTGCCGTGGGGGCGAGATACTCTCGGTAGCTTGCTGGACTCTCCGAGAGGGGTGGAGGAATTGAACCTGGGTCGGCCAGGCCAGCCGTGTACAAGGCAAACGCCCTATCCACTGTGCTATCGCTCCAGCCCTGTCTCTTTGCTCAAGGGATATACATATGCAGTGCTGGTGATTGACAGGTTAGCCAGGTCCAAGCCCAGTGCCTTACCTGCTGCTCTACACTCTCTCCAGTCCTGTGTTTAGATTTTTCGTTCAGATAAAAATGTCTTCTAATTTTCTTTCTTCAATATTTTCTGTTGATGCCTAGGTTAATACAATGTGTGGTTTAAATTTCAAATACCCAGGGACATTGCCAATAAATAAGTATGATAGCGTCTTACATGCCAGAGTGAGGTGTGTGTACCTAATGTAACAAGCAACGGGGTTTTATTCAGTTGTTTGAGAAATATACCGAAACAACTAGATCTGTGATTGATAAATATGTTAGTTTTGAAGGAAATGATGTATTGGAAACAGAAACTAGGTAGGAAAACACTTAGTGAAACCAGCTATGCTATATGACACATTTACAGTTATTGAATTTCTCTTCTTATGAAAGGCCATTTCTTATTGTATTTAGGTCACTTTGAATTTAAATCCCAATTAAAATGTACTAGCAGATTCACTAGTATTATCTTCAAAGCTAATTAGCACACATTTTAACTAATGGAACACATGGTTACTATGGAACCACATGTCATTATTATGGTCAAGTCCACTAAATCACCCAAATTGGACTTAAATTGTTTGTGGAATAAATATCTGCATTTGAAATTTGTGTTTCAAAATATAGCTGCTACTTAGATTCTTAGAATTTAAAACAGAGTCATCATGAAACATAACTATGAAATCATATATGTATATATACTTATATGTGATCTATACTGTTTAGGTTTTTGTTTGGGTGCCATAGCTAGTGGTTCTCAGGATCTACTTCTGGCTCTGTGTTTAAGAGTGACTCCCCTGGGAGGGATAGTGGGATCAGTGGTGGTGGAGAATGGGCACTGGTGGAGGGATGGGTATTCAATCATTTTATAACTGAAACCCAAGCACAAAAATTTGTGAGTCTACAACTGTACCTCATGGTGTTTCACTAATTAAGGAAAAATAAAACATAGCCTTTGGATGAAAAAAAAGAGTGACTCCTCAAGGCACTTAGGGGACCGCCTTGTTATGGAACTGAGGATTCAAATTTGGGTCGATGGCATGCAACACAAGGATCTTAACTGCTATGCTATCTCACTGCCCTTCTACCTAATTATTCTGAATCATGTACCTAGATATCTTGCAGCATTATATCTGCATAAGGCTTCATTCTTTTTGTTTGTATACTATAGTAACTCCTTCTTGGAGAGGCCGGCAAGCTACCGAGAGTATCCCGCCCGCACGGCAGAGCCTAGCAAGCTACCCGTGGCATATTCGATATGCCAAAAACAGTAACAAGTATCACTTTGTGTTCGTGGAGCGAATGGATGCCATTGGGCTATACTAGCATGCGGCAGGGATGAATGGAGATGTTACTGGTGCCCACTTGAGCAAATTGATGAGCAACAGGAGAATAGTGATACAGTGCTACTATAGTAACATTGCCTTACAACGTGGGTAGGAAGTACAGTTCCATATCATGGTTTAGGAGTATGAGTACAGTTCCAAATATCTTCAAATGCATGGTATCATACCATACCCATAACCAAAGTATAAGTATCTCTAAAGGATAGCCCATTAGACCATTGAATTACCTCTTTTCCATTTCTCTTCTTTTCTAATAACCTCAGTTCTTCAGTACAGGGCTTGCTTCTGTTTGTCTTTGTTTCTCAATGCTGTTGCTTTATATTCCAGATATGATGAAATAATTCAGTAATTCAGTATCTTTTTTTCCTTCTGACTTATTAGCATAAAAACCTCAAGTTCCATCATATTTTCGTGACAGCATTTCATGTTTTATATTTGAGTAATATTCCATATTTCTATCGTAGCTATATAGATTAAGCTATGCCTCTCATAGCTTTATCCACCCAACTGCTCTTGGGCACTCAGGTGCTTTCAATAATTTATATATTGTAAATACCACTGCAAAGAACACAGATCTGCATATCTCTTTTCAAATGTATAGCTGATACATTTTTAATATTTTGACAAAAAACAGTGTTTTTCATAGCGGCTGGAACTTACATTCCCACCAAATGGTTCCCTTCCCTCCACATCCATTCCAACACATGTAGTTTTTTGGTTTTTGGATAATAGCCATTTTGTGGGTGTTAAGTGATATTTCATTGTCTTGACTTGCATTTCTGTAATAAATATATTTACATGTGCATGTTGGTCATCTGCATAACTTTTTGGAAAAGTGTATTAATCTCTTCTGCCAATTTTTATAGGGTCCATCTCACCTCTAACAGTGCTCATTGGGCCTAGGACTATACCTGGTGGGGCTCAACATAGTGGTGGGGTTCTAAGGGTTCCATGTTCAAGTTTAAGCATGTTCAACTTCAACAGAGTTGTTTCCTGGGGGCTATTCTATGACTGGGGAACTCAGGGCCTTATAAATGCTAGACACATTTTTTTACTACTTGGGTTATCCCCCATGATTTTGCCCCCCTCTTAAGTAGGATGCTGGAGCGATAGCACAGCGGGTAGGGCGTTCGCCTTACAAGCAGCCAACATGGCCGACCCGAGTTCGATTCCTCCGCCCCTCTCGGAGAGCCCGGCAAGCTACCGAGAGTATTCGATATGCCAGACACAGTAACAACAAAGTCTCCAATGGAGACGTTACTGGGCCTGCTCGAGCAAATCGACGATCAACGGGAGGGCCTTTACCTTTACCTTTACCTTTACCTAAGTAGGATGCAGACATAGAAGCTGTGCTCAGTTCTTACTTCTGACTCTGTGCTCAGGGATCAGTCCTGATACTTCTTGGGGGACCATATAGAGTTCCTGGGATTGAACCTGGATCTGATAAGTGCAAGATGAGTCCCTTACACACTATACCATCTCTATGGCCCCTTATCCATTTTTAATGGGGTTAATTGTTATTTTCTTTTTGAGTTGTACTAATTACTTAAAGGTGAGCAAGAGAAGTGAAGCTAAATGTATAAAATAATACATTCTGTTCAGCAAAGATGCTGTAGTTTTAAGGACTGTTTTTTTTTAACACAGTTGTGTCACCATATTCATATAATATAGCAGAAATATGCTGGAGGTTGGACCCAGGCAAAGTCTCAGGGCAACTGGATCCAGGATATTCCAGATCCTACCGTTCCTTCCAAACACTGCTTGCTCTTTCACTTCATTCCTCTCTTCCTCCTCTGTTGATCCGTGGGATTTATTTCTTCTTCATACCTGCTGCAAAAGCGTGTATGTGACTTCTCCTTGGGGGAAGATGTCTTTGAAGATTGAGCAAGTTTCCTGGGTATATTCTCTCTGTACCCACATGGCAGAGCCTGGCAAGCTCCACGTAGCATATTTCATATGCCAAAAACAGTATAATAATAGGTCTCATTCCCCTGACCCTAAAAGAGCCTCCAACATGGCAGCATTGGGAAAGACGAGTAAGGAGAGGCTGCTAAAATCTCAGGGCTGGGACAAATGGAGACGTTACTGGCGCCCACTCAAGTAAATCAATGAACCAAGGGATGACAGTGATAGATACAGTGATATGTATATGAAATAAGAGAAATTTCTTGCTGCAAACGGGAGAAGGGCAGACAGAAACTTTGAAGTTAAGCTCTGCAATTAAAAGAATCTGGTTCAGGGTGGTGGAACAGTAGTACAGTCATTAGGGCCTTTGCTTTGCACATGGCCGAGCTGGGTTTGATCCTTGGCATCCCATATGATCCCCCAGCATCGCCAGGAGTAAGAGTGCAGAGCTAGAAGTAACCCCTGAGCTTTGCCAGCTGTGTTCCCTGCCCCTTCCCCTGCCACCACCACAAAAAGATTCTGATAGCACTTTCACTTTCCATTATGCGGCTTTTCACAGACAGAATGGAGAGAAATTTGACCATAGGTTGAATACTGAAGTAAAGCAGCACACTCCGAAGAACACTCCAGAAGTTCGTCGATGACATTGCTTTTCTATTTCCCTTAGTATTGTTTTCATTGAAACTGTGGTTCTTAATCTTTTTGTATATGTATTCCTTTCAGAATCTAACAAAACCGGGAAGAAGAAACCTTTTGACAAATAAACTCTCTCATATGTGCCTAAATTTCATAATTTTTCTGTAACTTCAGGGGTCTAATAGATACTTTTCTTTTTTGAATTTAATTGTGTCTTCCCAAAAGATATGTTGAAGTCCTAATCCCCAGTTCTTGAAATGTAATCTTATTTGAAATAGTCTTTTTCAGAGATAAAACCAAGTCATTAGGAAGATGGGTCCTAACACAGTATGGTTGCTATGAAATTGTTGTGTGAAGACAGAAATATAGATTGGAGTGGTATACTTATGCAGCGAACACCATAGATTACAAACTGTCACCAGAAACTAAAACATGGGCACAGAACAGTCTCTCTCTGAATATGCTGTAGAATACCAGTGATGCTGACAACTTTATTACAGATTTCTGGATGCCAGAAAAAGTGAGAGATAAGATTTTTCTGTTTTAAGCTTTACCTAGGTTATAGTACTTTGTTTTGGCAAAGTACTTGGAAAAACAAATGCTGTTACTTGAGAGTGGGTTGTTGCTATAATGAATAAATAAAATTTAGAAGTGTCTTTAAATTGTGGATTGTGTGATGTTGAAAGAATTCTGAGACATTCATAAAAAATCCTAGATTGCTTTTTAGTGAGTTAGGTAGAAATATAAACATTAAAGGTGTTTCTGATGAGACTTTAAAAAGAAATGATGAAGTTTTATTGAACACTGGAAGAAAAGCAATCCTTATTACAAAACAGCAAAAAGAACCTTGTTTGAATTATGCTCTACTATTGGGTGTAATATAAAACTTGTGAACAACAGAGTTAGACATTTAGCTGAGAAAAATATTTAGAAATTAGGTAGAAAATGCAACCTAATTTTTCCTGACTGCATATATTAAAATGAGAAAGCAAGTAAATAAATTAAGGAATAAATTATTAAGCAACTAGAATTTAGTGATTTTGAAAATTCTCCTTGTATCTAGTTTTCATGATTTGAAGACAAGACTAAGGATTTCTTTGATGGCTTAATAATTGCTCATTAAATCTTTTGAGTGTGATCCTTATAGATCCAATCAACCAACTCATAACCAGGAATAGAGATTTTATTACATAAGAAGAATATTAAATAGCTTCCATATCTACTGACATAGATTCCCACAACACTAACAGTAAATTAAAAGTGTTTTTGAAAAGTATATCACCATAGCATTATCAGCCTTCATAATGGTGATTATAGTGATTAAGTGTGACAAAATTAAGGGAGAATGACCCCAAGACATAGCCATGAACGCAAAGTTGAGAGAAAGTATAGCTTAGGACATAGATTGATACGTTCTACAGTCTATAGGATGGGATTGTAGTTCAAAACTAACAGTAAAGAAGGTCCACAATGGAATACTATGGAGCTGCAGAAAACGATGAAAATATGCAATTTGCTACAATGTGGTTAGAAGTGGAAGACATCACGTTGAGTGGAGTAATCCATCAGAAGAATGGCAAACACTTATCTGTGGTATATAGAATAATGAATGAAGAAATATAATAAAAGGGAAAGGCCTAGATCACACTTGACTCCTTTGTTTCAGAGAACATGGACAGAGAAGGAAAGGAATCAAAGGGGGAAGAAGAGAACAAGGAGTAATGGATCAGAATTTGTAATGCATCAGAATTTCCATTATATCGCTATAGCCGTATATCCAAACACAGACTCAACAAAACTCAAAGCATGAGATCTAAGTGGCAGCCACTCAGACTTTGTAATATGACTGTCAAGTTGATAAGTGGGGATGGGTTTCTGGTTTGGGTGGGGAGGGGATATGGGAACACTGGTGAAGGGAAGTAGACACCTGTGTTGTGGTTGGTGTTGAAATATTATATGCCTAAAAGTCAACTATCAATGTTTTTTTTAATCACAGTTCTTTAATAAAAATGAATAATTTTTTAAAAGAAGGTGCAAAAGATGAACATCAAGTTTATAATTATTCTGAACCTTGAAAACCTGAAGAAATGTGTCCTGCTATGCTTTGAACTTACTTCAAAAATGACTGATTTCCTTCTAATCTCCCTTTTGGAATAAGATGGGTGCCTATCTTGTTTGTCCTGCATTTATATCTTAGAAGAATACAACTTTTTTCCTAGATTTCAAAGTCTAAAATTGATAAGAATTTTGGTCCAGAACTGATCATACTAAAAGTCTTACTCATAACTTACTTAAAAGATGTAGATAAGGCTGGTAGGGCACTTGTCTTGAACGTAGCTGACAGGGAATTGAGCTCAGACATCGCATCTGGTTCCCCAGATACCACCAGGAGTAGTTCTTGAGGAGAGACAGGAAGAATTCCTGAGCATCTCCAGGTGTAGCCCCCAAGCAAACAAACAGAAATATTGATAATACAACTTTGGTCGTAAAAATATTCTTTTAATGATCGAGCTTCTGTGTGTTTCAATACTGTTGATGATGGTTTGCCATGCACATAATTCCAACACCACAGCACTCACTAATGTACTCACCTCCATAATTTGGAACTTCTTGAGTTGGGTGTATTTAGGTAAAATTTTAGGGTTAAACCTGGTGCTTTAAAAAGTGGCAAGATTTTCAGGGATCTTTACAATAAAGTTAATGTCTTTTTGTATCTTAGAAGGACATATATTTGTGGAAGGGGATGACAGAAGAAATACTGTCCTGAGTTGAATGGTGTTTTCCCAAAAGATGTAATAAAAGTTACGTGAATATCTTTTTTATTGATGAAGCAAAATAATTTTATTGAAACTTGTTTAGAAAGATATAAGGGGAGAGAAAAGGAGAAGTACATGTTCAAGAAAGAGCATGGGCTTTTTTTTTTTTTTGCTTTTTGAGGCACACCCAGTGATGCTCAGGGATTACTCCTGACTCTGCACTCAGGAGTTACTCCTGACAGTGATTGGAGAACCATATGACATGCTAGGAATTGAACCTGGGTCGGCCAAACGCAAGGCAATTGTCCTACCTGCTCCGGCTGCACATGACTTCTTTACAGTGGAAACACAAAAGCAAAGAAACATGGAAGCAAGCAAAACAAGACATGTGTTCAAGGAAGAACACAGGCTTGAAGGTCAAGCCAGTGTATGAATACCTTTCCAAAAAGATTATTGGTTTCAATTTAATTTGACTGGTGCCTTATAGATGAGAGGAGGTGGTATAAGTACTGACACAGAAGGCCTCCCAAAGAAAGATGGAGTCAGAGATTGGAAAAATGCTTCTAGAAAGAAATGAAATTATTTTCAGCTAAACTAGAATATAGGAGACAGGGAAACCTCACTAGAAACCAATCCCACTAATAGCATTTCTAGATTCTAAAACTGAGACAACAAAGTTGTCTTGATTTAAAACACCTACTTCAGGGGCTGGAATGATAGCACAGAAGGTAGGGCATTTGTTTTGCACGAGGCTGACCCAGGTTCGAATCCCAGCATCCCATATGGTCCCCTGAGCACCCCAGGAGTGATTCCTGAGTGCAGAGCCAGGAGTAACCCCTGAGCATCGTCGGGTGTGACCCAAAAAGCAAAAAATTAAATAAAATAAAATAAACCCTATTTCAGGATACAAAGTGATAGTACAGCAGGTGGTGTGCTTGTCTTGCATGAAACTGCCCCAGGCTCAAAACCCAGCACCATACATTATCCCCTGAGTCTGGCCAGGAATGATCCCTGAGTGCAGAGCCAGGAATAAAATCTGAGTACTGCTGGGTGTGGCTCAATAAAAATTAAAGCACCTAGTTCACTATAATTTGCTTTACAATCCCCATCAAATTAATATATGCAAACTTAAGCCCAATCTGTGATTCTCTTTAGCAACATATGAAAGTCAAGATACTTCCATTTTTAGGTATTTGTTCAGCAGCCAGCCCGTTGGCAAGATGCCTTGATTACTGTATAAAGCGAATTTTCCTGCAACTTCTATGGCTGAAATATACATATATATGCACATATATATTTGAAGAATACATTTCTACTGTTTAGATGCATTTAATGAACTAACAAAGAGTGAGCTTTGAAAAAAGGACAGGCTGGTATCAGAAATTTCACTGCAGTTTTATACTCTCCACATAATTAACGCTCACTTACTGATTGATTAATGTGTTTACCTGCTTTCTCCATGAGCATAGAGTTGAATATCAAATTTGCAGCTGCCTCACTTTTTAATGGATATTTAAGCATACTCTTTTCAAGTACTAGGTAAAAATTTATCCTTAGCAAAATAACCTGTAATAGGAAACAAACTGCACTTACGAAATTGGTCATCTGACTTCCTTCTAAAATTGTTAACTTAGATTTATGTCATTTTCACAAGTCTATAGGACTATAAAATATGAAAAATATAAGTTTAAAGAAGAAATGCAGCATACATTAAAAATAAAACAATATGAGCCTGTATATCCTGCTGTTCTGAGTACAAAGAAGCTGCTGAAAATTCATGCACTACAATAGGTTTCACAAAGTTGTAAAATAAAAGTTTCCATTACCTGTACTTTAATCTCAGTCTCTAGAGTACTATATATTGTCCCATCAACTTTGAAGTATTGAGCTCTTTTATGGAAGGCTTTCTTCTAATTTTATCTTACAGAGCAGTAAAAAAATTTTATCTCTGATTATAAAGATATCCATACACATTAATATCAGGAGAATAATTTACTAATCAGATATTTACTTAATATCTACTAAACATCTGGGAACATGCTGGACAATGGCAATGAAGAGACAAATAAAATAGGCAACTACCTTAATGGAATCTTTCTCATAGGAGTAGCTACAAAAATAATAATTAGTGTGTTATGGCAAGACACCTGATATTTATGGAGGGAGTGTGAAGAATTGGTGCTCTACAAGAGATAGTAATTGCATTGAATCTTAAAGCTGGTACATGCATTCCAAGGAGCTGTGATAGCATAAAAAAGCAAAGGTGGGGTTGGAGACATGGTACGACAGGTAATACGTTTGCATTGGCCCTGTCTGAAATGTGATCCATTTCTAGCATCCCATATGGTCCTTTTGAGCTCTGCCAAGAGTTATTCCTTAGTGCGGAGCTAGGAACAACTCTTGAGCATTGCTGGGTGTAGCCAGAAAGCAAAAACAACAATAACAATAAAACCCAAAAGCAAAGGTATATGTACGCTTAGAAAAGCACTGTTTTCTTGAAATTCATACTTAAATAGGTGCTTACATTTTCTAAACTTTTCAACTTCATACGTGGGGGAGTTGAACACATGTCTGTGTTCTTGAAATGTCAAGGGCAAGAGAGGGGTATCGAGGGAAAGGACTGGAAAGCCAGACAAATATCAGAACAAGAAAAACTAGTTTCATATAATATATGCTAGTCAGATAGTTTGTACTTAGTTCTGAGAACAGTAATGAAATATTATGTTTTATTAGCAGAAGAGTAATACAGTGAGATTTTTCTTTCAGATGGCTTATTCTGGCAACAGATGAAATATATATTTCTCTAAGTAAAAACAGGGACAAGGAAATTATTAAATAGAATAATATTTGGTTAATTTGGGGAGATAAGAGAAGCTTAAGGTAGTATAGTTTTTTGGAGAAATATCGATAAATGATAGAAGAACTTTTAAATATGAAAATAAGAAACTTGTATAGCTGAGCATGTGAGTGATAAAAAGGGAGTTTATGATGATTTCAAAAGCTCTCTACTTATACTTGATATATGTATGAGAAACTCAGGGAAAGGAAAGATAACAATTTACATTTTAGACTGAACACATTTTGCCTTGAGCTGACAGTGTTAGTGGACCAGCCAAATGTAAATGACCAGCAGGTATGGATTTGAGAATAATTAGGATTGAGTTCAAAACATGAAGGTCACAGAAGCACAGAAGACTTATGAGCTCTAAGGCTTGCATTTGATAAAATCAAATATTCTTAAATGATAATTGTGACCCAGTGAAATTTCTAAACATAACCAACCAATGAACCCTAAAAGATTCAGTACAATGAATATGTAATAACGATAGAATTCTGTATTTATGATAAGAAAATGATAATAGAATTCTTTGTATGGTTGGTATTGTGTCATTTTTAAAATTTATTTTGGTTTTGGGGACACACTTGGCATGCTCAGGGCTTACTCCTGGCTTTGTGCTCAAGGACTACTCCTGGTGGGGCTTGGGGAACTCAAGCCAGCAGTATGCAAGGCAAATGACTTATGTGCTTGCTCCAGTCCCCAAATATATTTTAAAGTAATGTGAGAAACTGCAGCTAGAAATATGCCAAGTCAACTTTGTTGTGCCAGAGATCAAATTCAGGTCTTATGCATGCAAAACATGTTTTGCACTGAGCCACATTCCCGGCCTATCCACAGATACTGTTTACATTTTTTGAGAATTCTTTTATCCCCTATTTTTATTGAGGTACCCTTAATTTATAATACTATTAATGATAGATTAAGGGAAGCGGAACTCTGGATGTCAGACTCCAGGCTCAACAGACCCGGGAACAGAGATCCTTCCAACACTGGGGAAGAACTCTTCCTCGGAAGATGCGACAAAAGAGGCATCGGTGGTGTTGGTGTCCTTGTCAACACAAACTTGGCCATAAACATTGATTCATTCGAATGCCTAGCAAGCTGAATCTGACGATTACACTTGAATAGATGTGGCTCACTGCTGGCAGTTTCTATCTTTGTTGTCTACTCACCAACATTCAATTATGATGAAGGAGAAATTGAGAAGTTCTACATGGAGCTGGAGAATTGAGAAGTTTTATAAAGAAGACCACGCCGTCTACAAGATCATTGTAGGTGATTTTATTTTATTTTATTTTATTTTATTTTTTGTTTTTGGGGTCACACCCAGGGTTAATCCTGGCTCTTCAGTCAGGAACTACTCCTGGCTGTGCTCAGAGGACCATATGGGATGCTGGGAATCAAACCCGTGTCAGCTGTGTGCAAGGCAAACACCCTCCCCACTGTGCTATCGCTCCAGCCCCATGTAGGTGATTTTAATGCCAAGATAGGACCGAGAAGATCAGCCGAAGAACTCCACATCGGGACCCATGGCCTAGAATGGAACGAACAGGGTGAGAGACTGTCCAAGTTCATTATGTCAACCAAGACCATCCATGGTAACTCACAATTGCAGAAGGCCGAATCTGAACTTTGGACATGGGAGTCTCCTGGTGGACGATTCCACAATGAAATTGACCACATCATATTCAATCTACGGTTTTGCCTGACCGATGTCGCTGTTGTCCCAAAATTCCAAACAGGATCGAACCACCGTCTCCTTTGTGCAAAATTCTACTTCACAGAGAGGGGAGAAAGGGCTGCAAAGTTTAAGAAGAGAACTCCCAGAACGACCACAAACTGGGAGCTCTTTGGCACTATTGCGGCAACATGGGAAGATGCCATTGTTGACAACATTGACAAGGAATATGATCAATTGGTTCAGCACCTCCATGACTGTGCGAAGAATGCCAAGAGAGAGATAGACACAAAAAAACTGTCTTTGAAAACTCTTGAGCTTATTCGCCAACGTGGCTTGGCGTGCGCCTCAGGCAAACCCAAGCGAACGCCTGAGCTCACAAAGCATTGCAGAGAAGTGATTAAGAAAGACCTCAAAGAGAGAAAAGCAGCAGTGCTGGCAGATGCAGAAGAAGCTGGGAAAAGCATTCACAATGCCTGCCTGTCCTTCGCCAACTACAAGACCAAGATCACTGCCCTCCCACATCCTGATGGATCTATCCCATCTTCCAGAAGGGCAATGGAGAAGATTATCCATGACTTCTACTCAGAGATCTTTGTTAGCCACATCCACCTGCCCACATACCAAATTCCACAGGATGGATATGTCGTTCCCAATATTCTCCCTTCTGAACCATTTCATCGGTAAAGAAATGAACAGCACACAGACAAGACAAGGTCAGACCCAAACACCTGAAGAACACGTAATGGGATTTGCAGACGACCACTGGACTAGAGCCATTACCGATTGGATTCCAAGGAACCTCAAAAGATTGCGTGGCCACCCACCTATGAGATAGTCAGACTTCTTCATCAAGACGCTGAATGATCGGTTTGAGGCTCTTCATGTTTCTAGAATGAACAGACGCCATTGAGCTACATTAGCACTCAACAGGGACGAATGGAGACGTTACTGGCACCCTCTTGAGCAAATCGAGGAGTAACAGGATGTCAAGTGATCAAGTGATTAATAATAGTTTTATACATATATTTCTTAAACACCCTATTCACCAACAGAGTGTCTGATTCCCTCCAACAATATACCAGGGACCTCTGCTAACCTGTAAGCTCAGTTTTTGTAGACCAACTGTCCATTTGCGTTGCCTTCAGTCATGTGTTGCTCTTTACTATTTCTTTATGTTCCACTTAGATCATTCTATATACATTCTTATCCTGACTGACTTCACTCAGCATTATATGACCTAGTTTCACGCATATTATGATTTCATTTTTTCTTATAGCTTAATAGTATTCTGTAATGTACATATACCACTCTTTCGTTATTCTTGGACATGTGTGTTGTTTCTACATCTTGGCTCTTATTAACAATATATCCATGAATGTAAAGGCATGGAGGCCTTTTCAAAGGAGTGTTTTGGGTCTTTGGGGTATATGCCAAGAAGAGGTATTGCTGAATTATATGGAAGCTCAGTTAAGTTTTTGAGACATGCCCATATAGTTTTCCAACAAGGTTGAACCAGTTAACATCCCCACGAATAGTGGATGAGGGTTCAAACTTTTGGGATGTCATGCTTTCCCTCCAGTCTGTTTATGTAGCTGGATTTTAAAAACTTAAGCCAAAAATTTTATCTTTATCAAAATTAAATATCTTGTTTCTTTGGGTCAAATCGTTACACTATGCAGACCAATATGTTTCATTTATGTATACCAGAGAGAGAGAGTGAAAGAGGTTGGGAAACATAAAAATACTTTAATAGATTAATTTAATATGACACATGATACATGCATCCAAAATTTCAAAAGAATTTTTAAAAGTTAAATAAAGAGAGGTCAACACTTAGACATTCTATAGTCAAACTGTCAAAGCATAGAAAGAGAAACTTGAAAGCAACAAAAATAATTGACTCACCATATGTAATAAATCCTCAGTCATATTTTTCTCCACTGAAATCATGACACTCAAATGGATATCATATTTAGTGTTAAATAAAATTAAACTTTCAAAGGATAATTCCATATCCATAAAAGGTCGATTGCCTCGAGCAGGCCCCAGTAACGTCTCCTTCATCCTAGCCCTGAGATTTTTAAGAAAGGGCAATATTCAAGGCTCTTTAGGAGAATGAGACCCATCATTGTTACTGGTATTTGGCATATTGGGTACGCCACGGGGAGTTTGCCAGACTCTGCCGTGTGGGCAGTTTACATTCGGTAGCCTGCCAGTTTGTCCAAAGTAGGAATGAGATAATAAGATGTCATAATAAGATGTCGGAGCTGGTTTTTATAGTCTCTGAGTCTTGGCCATTGATGGGATTACACGGCCAGTTGGTGGGTGTGACCCCCCCTAGTGGAATTCGGAGGATCTGGGTGGAGGATACTCAGCCCCGATCCGAGTAGGCTTGGAGATCTCAGCCCCGGGCAGGACCCGCTTGCCTTTGGTCCTCTGCCGGTACCTTCAGGTGTGTGTAGAGTGGTCTCAACATGGTGGTGGCTGGTCCTGGAGGTCTTCGGTTGCCGGAGCCCTGGTCGGGGCAGGGAGGAAAGCTCAATCCGCTCCCCTCCAAGGGGCCCCAGCGAGGACAGCCAGGAATGGGGCAGGAGACTGCATAAAAGGTAAGTCTCAAAAATTAGTGAAGAAACGAGACATTTCCAGAGAAAAATAGAAGGTTTTGCATTACTAGTAGACACTCCCTACAATACATCTTTGTAGAAATTCTCCACATAGAAATGAAAAGACACAGCCAAACTGAGAACACTAAAATGTTTACTATGTAAATTTAAAAACATTCATTATTTCATATTTGGTTTGCAACTTCTCTTCAATATGTTTTTAAATGACAGATGCCTACAATTTGCATTATAAATCTATACTGATGAGGACACTATATATAAACTTGAAAGTAGAGCAAAAATATAAAATCAAAGAGTGGAGCTGCATAGAATCAGGGATTTGGGTTACTGTGGAAGATAACATGAAGTAAGGTCTATGCAAAATAGCCCCTTTAAATTTCTAAAAGGTTTTATTGAAATCCCTAATGTGATCACCAAGAAAATAACTAAATATACATAGGAAAGAAAATAAACTACAGAATATTATCCTTAATAGAAGTAAAGATCTATAGCAAAATCTTAGCAAACTCAATTAAACAATATGTTAAGAAAATTATACATCCAGGGATTCAAGGTTGTTTCATGGTATGCAATCAGTTAATGTAATAAACCGTATCAACAAATGAAAAAATAAAGATCATAAGATATTACTAATAGATTCAGAGAAATCTTTATATAATTCTATGTATATTTAATAAATAAAGGCCCTCCCGTTGATCGTTGATTTGCTCGAGCGGGCCCAGTAACGTCGTCTCCATTGGAGACTTTGTTGTTACTGTGTTTGGCATATCGAATACTCTCGGTAGCTTGCCGGGCTCTCCGAGAGGGGTGGAGGAATCGAACTCGGGTCGGCCATGTTGGCCGCTTGTAAGTCGAACGCCCTACCGCTGTGCTATTATGATAAATTTTTTAAAAAATATTTCAGGCCAGATATAGTATAAGGGGTAAGGTGCTTGTGTTTACACATGGTTGATCCTGGCTCAATTATCAACACCGTATACGGTCCTCTGACCACCAGGTATGATCCCTGAATACAGCCAGGAATAAGCTCTGAGCGCAACTAGATGTGGTCTAACAAAACAGGGAGAGCTAAAAGTTACCAGTACATAGTAAAGACCATAAATAACAAGTCCATAGATTATATCCTACTTTGTGATAAAAAGAAAGGATTTTTACTATAAGATCAAGTCTAGGACAAGGATATCCACTTTCATCATTATTTTCAACTTAGTATTGGAAGTCACAGCTACAGGAATTAGGCAAGTAAAATACATAAAAGGGATCAAATTTGGAAAAGCAGAAGTAAAGTGTCATTATTTACAGATAGCACAATATATTTTCAGAAACCTAAATATTTCACTAAAAATTGTGTTATATCTGAATTCATACAATAAACTAAAAAAATCCCAGAACTCTCCATGATATTGACTTCAGAGAGTATTTAATGATTCAATTCCATTGGGAAAGGTTTAGAAAAGCAAAAATAAACAAATAAGATATATTAAACTATAAATCTCTTGTACTGCAAAACACAATGACTAAAATAAAAGTACACTTGACTTAATGGGATAAAAATATTTGCAAGTCACTTATTTGACAAAGGATTACTATTGATGATATATAACACAAACCTCGACAACAATAAAATCAACAATAACATCAAAAAAATGGGGAGACGGGCTATTTCTCCAAAGACACATAGATAGACAATAGGTATAAAAATATTAATCACCACTGATTATCAAGGAAATACAAGTCAAAATGGCAATACTCAGTCTATACTCATGAGAATGGTGTATATAAAAAAATAACCAAAGCTGGTTGAGATTCATTGGAAAAGAAACACTTGTTCACTGTTTATGGGATTACAAACCTCTGTGTAAAACAATATGAGACTTCTCAAAAAATTATAAGACTGAAACTACCTTATAATCCAGCAAATCCGCTCCTTGACATCTATTTCCAGACTACAAAAATGTTACTGTGAAAAGTTACATTTATGCACTATGTGTAATAACCAAGATCTTAAAATAACCTACATGCTTAACAACATATTTGAATAAGCTATTGTGCTACTTGGGCTGGAGCAATAGCACAGTGGGTAGGGCATTTGCCTTGCACATGGCCGACCCGGGATCGGCACGCACTGCAGAGCCTGGAAAGCTCGCCGAGGCATATTCGCTATGCAAAAACAGTAATAGCAAGTCTTACAATTTTTATAAAACATTACTGGTGCCCGCTTGAGCAAATCAATGAACAGTGGGAGGACAGTGCTACAGGACAGTGCAGTGCTATTGTGGTATATATGAAATGAAAAACCACTCAGCTATAAGAAAAGATGAAATCTTGCATTTTACTACAGCATAGATAGAACTGGATGGTATCATGGTAGGGGGAAATAAGTCAGAAAGTGAAAGAAAATGCAGCATGATCTCACATATATGTGGAATATATAGCAACAAAACAAGGAAATAGAATGCCTAATGACTGTCAAGTGAGACTGAGGTAGAGTGAGGGGGAAGGCAGGTAAAAAAGAACTTAAGATAAGCGTGGAAGATATTGGCACTTTGGTAAGAGGTGAGGTATAGTATTATTGTATTCCTAGAACATAAATATTAATATTGTTGTAATCCACGTTGCCTCAATAAGAAAGAAAAACAGTCTTTTCAAGGAATGCTGTTGTAAAAACCATAGCCATATACAAAAACAATTTTGAATGCCTACTGCACACTATATTCAAAAATCAAAGTGAAATAGATCAATAGCTTATATGAAAATTAAAAGTATAAAATTCTTAGAAGAAATATACACTGTAAATTTTTCTTACTTTGTATTTGGCATTGGATTCTTATATATGACAATAAAATATATAGTAAGCAACAAAAGAAAAACACGTAAATTGACTTCATTAAAATAAAGTAGAGGGGGCTGGAGTGATAGCACAACAGGTAGGGCGTTTGCCTTGCACGCAGCCAACATGACTGACATAGGTTTGATTCCCAGCATCCCATATGGTCCCCTAAGCACCGCCAGGAGCAATTCCTGAGTGCATGAGCCAGGAGAAACCCCTGAGCATCCCCGGGTGTGACCCAAAAAGCAAGAAAAAAAAAAGTAGAGGCAATGGTACTTCCAAAGATGTTATTATGATAGGGAAAAGTAACCCTACAGGATAGTTTAAGGTATTTTAAAAATATGTATCTTATAAATATATATATTTCGGTATGAATCAAAAATTCTTACATATTAATAATGTAATAAAAACTCCAAACCACCCAGCTAAGATGGACATAGAAATTATATAGTCTTTCATCAAAAAGGTGGCCTAAGTACAATCAAGCACATGAAATGATGTTCAACACCATTAGTCATCGGGAAAATGCAAACCGTAATGAGATGTTTCTTCACACCCACTAGGATGTCTATAGTTTGAAAAAAAGAAGCAAAATAACCAATATTGGGGCCAGATCAATAGTGCAGCAGACAGGGAGTTTGTCTTGCATGGGCAGACCTGGGTTCAGACCCTGGACCCAATATGGAGCTGAGCACAGAGCCAGGAGTAAGCCCAGAGCACCACTAGATGTGGCCATCAAACAGAAAACAAAAACAAACAAACAAACAAACAAACAAAAAACAGTGTTGTAGTGTTGGCAAGAATGTTGAGAATTAGCTGGCAGAAATGTATTTTTGTATTTTCTCTGGGGGACCACATTTGGCAGTGTTCAGGGCTTACCTCTAACTCTACTTAGGGATCACTCCTGGCTGGGCTAAAGGTGCTGACCTTATGGGGTGCCACATGCAAACATCCTATCCATTGCACTGTTGCTCTGGCCCAGAAATGTGTTCTTCGTATGAATATGTTTAGCATCTTCTCAGGTTAAATATAAAACTGACATATGACCCAGAAATGTTATTCTTGTGTGTATCTGAGATGGTTTAGGGTTTAAATTATGTACATATTAGATAGGCCATTACTCAACCTACTTTAGCCAGGAGCCTTTGACTAAAGCCGTTCAGTTAAGGATGAACTCAGGGACAAGGTATTCACTTTAATGAGGATCTTTCATCCCTGTCTATGATCTTGTGATTACCACCTTAACAACAAAACACCAAAGCTTTACCTCCCTGGAGCAATGCTTCACAAAGAATGAGGAAAGAAAATGCAATGGAAGAAGGGAGGGAGATCACAGAAAGAATTAAAGTGGGACTAAACTAGGTTTTACTAATACAGACCTTAGCCTTTACCTCTTCAGTGACATATCTCATCACGTTAATACTGCATGCTATGATAAACTTATGATTTAGAGTAGTAGGGTGGAGAGATCTTACTATTTGTTTTTGCTTGAAAATGACACCATTGTAACTTTCCTCTGTGTAACTTGATTCTGTGCTTGGGTATATAAAAGAAAATTTATTTTGAGCGAAACTTCACCTGTTACCTGTTCTCTTTCCAATTTCCACTTGACACGGTTAAAGATGAGACCACCCAATTGATTTGCTACCAAAGTATTTTTTTGCTGAATCCCAGACATATGGCTTCAAGAGTAGTTGCTTTGTTCAGTTGATGATCCTTGAAGCCTACTCAGTCTTCAAGGATCATCAACTGAGTCCATTTATTCAACTGCTATGCATTGAATGAATTGTGTGGAAAGTAACCAAATAAACTGGACGTACCAATTATCCTGCGCCAAATGCTGTACACACATAAAATAATTTCTTTAGCTTCGCAACTTTCATGATAGCGTTAAGAATTCCTTACTGCTACTCATAACTTGTTTGGAAGCAATGGTTAGGATATTTTTCAGAGTCAATATGCATTAATTCATGATTCTTTCCATATAGTTGCACCAAGATATTATTTTATGGCATGTACTACTGATTTGTGTTTTCCTACTACAAAATAATAGTAAAAATTTGTATTGAAAAGTAGAATAAACTAAAGCACAATGAAATATTAACTTGGACTTCATTATTACTAATAGTTTCTTTCTTTTTTCTTTTTTTTTTTTTGGTTTTGAGTCCACACCCAGGGATATGTAGGGGATACTTCTGGCTCTGTGCTCAGGAATTACTTCTGGCAGTACTCAGTGAACCATACGGGGTGCCAGGAATAGAACTTGGGTAGGTCGCTTTCAAGTAAACACCCTACCTGCTATACTGTTATTCCAACCCCATGATAAGTCCATATATAGAGAGAATAAATGTTACCATCTGAACATTAGCTAAAACGAAAAGAAACCAAACATGCCTGGTTTCTGCTCTGGAAGGACTATTCTGATTCAAGGCAGTTACTGAGAATCTCTAAGTTTTAGATTTTATCACTAAATCTACAATACAGATATCTCTTTTTTTCAAACTATGGACTCAGTTGTGTTTACGTGATGTTTTTACTGCAGTCTGTAGCCACTGAGAATATGTTTTATCTTAGCTTTTTTCTACGTATCTCGACACATAATTTATTAACTTCTTCATGAAATCACATGCATTGATATTTCATTGTTTCTGTGTTTTTCTTTGTTTCCATTTGTTTTTCTAAGCTGTGAGCTGAGAGATTTGGGAGCCAGACTTCGAAATGAGTCAGCTGTTTAGATCCCAGACAGCAAAAGAGGTTTCCGTAGCAACAGGAGATGTGTGGGAAAGCCTTATGCACACTATAGCTTAGGAAGTAGGATTTACTTGCCGAGCCACAAAGCGTCCCCTCCGTCCTGGAGATATTTTCTTAGTATATATAGGAATGCTTGGTTTCTGTTCGCTTTCGCTAACATTCAGATGGTAACACTTCTTAAAGTAAACTTTGCATTTTTGTGAAAATAAATTAAATACTGATATTAAATGCCCAGTGCCTCAAAAACAGTCATAAAAATCAACAAAGCACTATTAACTAAGGGAGCTAAGCTTCATTCGATGGTAAATAGCAAAGGTATCTTATTGATCTCATCTCAAACACATTGCATTGGCTGCTACAATGAATTTAATCTGGCACGTGTCTTGTCTCCATCCTTATCTATAAGGTGGTTTTCAAATATATAGAAAATATTGACATGGAACAGGCTTCCTAGAGGAGATACTGTTTTGTAGTTAGCCGATTCTTATTTGATCTACAGCTAACTGACAATTCTAGGCAAGCCACAGTTTCTGGCCTGATCTAATATTCTGCTCAACCTCATGTAACTGCATTGTGATGCAGACACTGAGTAGAAGTGAAGGGATCGGTGCATTTCCGCCTCTAATGCTGGAGGAGGAACTACAAGGCTATTCTGGGAAATTCATATTTCTGAATTACAGAAGCTACATATTGTCTGGAGTTGTGTAAACCAATTTCAAAGGATTTGTAATCTAAGCGGTAATGTAATTACACCAAAAGGGTAACTATAAACAAATTCTGCAGTATGAGAACTTTTGTAAAATACCATAGATAAACCTAGAGCTAAGCATTTTAATTTTCAAGGCCAGAGCTTTCCTTCCATAATCTTTGGAGGGCTATGGTGAGAACCTGGTTTATTAATAACTATTTCTTTCTCTTCATTACTCTTCTATCCTCTACACTCTTAGTAGCTTTCTACTGAAAATAATCTCCACCATCCCAGGATTATTTGATAGATTTCTAAGAGATCAAATACTTTCTCATAGAAGTTTCTCAAATTTGTGATCATGATTACTAAAAACTTTGCATAGTCTATTGAAAGTGATTATCACCAAAAGCTAGGTGGGAACACATAAAAACTAACAGTAGCATTTTATAATTTCAAGGTATTTCTTGAATCCAGGACCCCATATTTATAGAAAGTCGTAACAAGAATTGATTTAGTTATTAAGTAATCCAATCTCATTTCATGAAGCCTTTCATTAACAGCAGAGCAGAATTTCATTAACAGAAAAGTAGACTTTCATTAATAGAAGAGTATTTCTTCTTCAATTAAAGTGAAGTATATATATATATATATATATATATACTCATGTCAACGAGAGATACAGTTACAAAGCTTTCAGTCATACAATGTTCCAACACCAATCCTTCCACCAATGTACATTTGTGTACACTTCCCAGAACCACATCAATATCCCCCATATCCCTCCTGCCACCCTCCCCCTCCTGGTAGTCCCCCATGGCAGGCACTTTCTCTCTCTCCCTCTCTCTCTCTTTCTCCACCTCAACTTTTGGGCATTATTGTTTGCCTTACAGATACTGTGAGGCCATCATGTTTGGTCATTTGCCCACTTTCAGCAAACATCTGGCTTGGAGATATTTTTGTTTTTATTTAATTTTTTATTAGTAAACTCCATGTGGTACAGTTGTTGACCTTACAAATTTTTGTGCTTGGGTTTCAGTTATACAATGACTGAGTACCCATCCTTCCAACCGGTGCCATTTTTCCCACCTCCAATCCTCCTAGCATCCCTCCCACCCCCTCACACCCCCATCCCACCCCACCCCTGTGGCAGGGCATTTCCTTTTGTTCTCTCTCAGGCTTGGAGATATTTTTAAATTGAAACATATTTTTCAGTTCTCTACTAATATGTATTTGACATCAAATAACATTTAACTTACATGACTTTTTTTCTTCAAAGGATCATATTTATGTGGAAACTATTTAATGAAATTTGAAATAAAGTTTAATATTCTGTGTCTAGGTTCTATAACTTTTTTGAGGGCTGGAGCAATAGCACAGCGGGTAGGGCCTTGCACACGGCCCACATGGCCCACCCAGGTTCGATTACTCCATCCCTCTCGGATTTCTGCACTAAATCAATATAATGTATTAAAGTCAAAACTATAGATTTATCTACTTTATTCTAGACAAATAATGTCTATAGTTCAAATGAAAGGGTTTTTGTATTGCTTGTCTTTTATCAGGATAATACTAACTAGTATGTATGACTGTAAAACAACTTTTCAAGTATATGCAGTGGTTTGTTTCATTTTTGTGCCTGCATTCCATCTTGGAAGTCTTGAGATTTTTAAAATCAAAACTAAATTCCAATCATTAGCCTTAAAATTAATCGAGAATTGCATGACACATAGTTAGTAATAGTAAATATTTATTGAAGGAATAAATTCACAAATATGCATTCGCAGTTGTTTTTCACAAATTCACCTTCACCCTAGTCCTCTACGTTGTGATTAATCATCAATACATCCAACTGTGACTTAATGTCCTTACATCACACTCTAATTGCCCTCCCTGCATTTAAATATAAGTCTTCTTGAAGTGTGAGCTCTTTTCCCCAAAACCAATGATATTCATAAATGAACTCCTCTTTACATAATTACCTTCTCAAATCAAATTCAGTTCTATTCCAAATAACTTTGTTCCTTTTGATAACACATCCATTCATTTAAGCAATTCATTCACTTAAAATTTTAAATCATCTTTGGCAATTTCTACTCACATAGCTCTCACTTCAATTAGTCATAACCCTATCTATTGTCGTTCAGAATTACTGTCATTTCCAACCAAATTATTTCCCCTGTCTTGCTCAGTTTTCAAATATTTATCCTCTTACCCTTGTATTAATGTGACAACACCCTAGCCAAGACCCTAGATTTTATATTTTTCCTTATCCCAAATCATCTCCATTTCTCTCCCTACTTGATATCTCCTACAGTATTTATAATGCATATTTCTCAGTTTAGCACTGATTTTTACTGGTTCTCATTCTTGTGTATAAAGTTTCTTCCTCCATCTACTTTTAAAAGACATGAATCGTATCTTAAGCTGCTTTATATTTCTTAGAGCTCTGAGCACAGAGTGGTCCTATAGCAAGTAAGAAAGATACATAGGTTAAAGAAAAAATATCAGAGAGAATTATGTGAAGGTGATAGGCCAGTGAAAATAATAAAAGTGGAAATGAATTTGCCACTATGTAGATAGATCAGGAGAATATCATGCTGAGTGAAATTAGAAGAGGGGAACAGATACACAATGATCTCTCATATAAGGGATATAAAGAAATGTAGTAAGAGAATAATAAAATACCAAAGACAACAGAACCTAATCATTGATCTATAAAACTGAGCTCACAAGATATGGGGTGGAGAGCAGGGGGTGATGAATTGGAAGGAGATGCATTGAGACAGTGATGGAGGATGTTGTGTTAAAACATTGTATGCATGAAAATGTTATGTGTGCATTGCATGAAATAAATCATGGTCCCTAAAAATATCTTATAGGAAATCTCCATAGTATTTTCTAGTTCTTTTATAAAATAAAAAATTTTGAAAATATTATAGGAGTGATATGTACAGATCATTCTGCCCCACTTCCACAAACACTATTGAAAATTTCCCAGGAAGCAATGGCAAAGGAGAGATTTTAGCTTTGGCATCAAATTAGGATCCATGATAGAACCGATATCTTGACTGGAATGCAGAACATTGAGGTTTGAAGAGACACTGAGAAATGAAATTCCTTTGCTAAAGCAAACAATAAACCCTTAATTTATCTTTCAGGGAACACCACCATCGCTTATTAATGTTCCACATCTCTGACTTCTCAGAAAGGCTCAAATAACAGTGCCACAGTGCCTCATGATTCTACCACTTCGTTAACAAAAAGTGACTTAGATATGTTTCAGTAAAACATATCACCAAACTCTCAGTTAAGCCACAAAAAAGAAAGTATTCTCAGACATGCAAAATCAATTTCAGTTATTTGGAAGGTGGAATTTTTTCCACCTAGTAACCCAGAGATTGATGTTTCATCTATTTTACAATACCAGATTTCAGCATATTGTCTCCATGGTTACTACGGAAGGGGAATAGAGCATGAAGATGTGAACCTTTAATATTTAAAGTGCACGTGTCATCCTTATTCACCACCCATTAACCTAGTTATACACATGATCTTAATATAACTAAAAAGATAAATGGGGAACTCATGGGAAATTGGGAGATCTAGTGTCTTCCATGAGCACCTTTAGGTTGCATAAGCATTTTCCTATCTGTTCCTCATTTGACTCCCACAACTCTCTGTGAGGCCTCTGGGGCATGCAGCATCTCCCTCATAAAGATGCAGTGAGTAAGATCCAGAGGGCAAAAGTGACTTTTCTAAGGTGAAAATTTTAACCAGAGGCATAAGTTGAATTAGAAAACACATTGCTTCTTTTTATTCTTGAGTTCTTAGTGCTTTAAAATATTTCCTTTTGGAAAGAGGAAAAAAATGGAAGCCAGGAACAAATCACAAAGATGCCGGTGGTCAGCTAACTTCATACTCAGACACCTCCAGATTTAAAATTAAAATGTTTCTTTGGGGCTGGAGAGATAATACAGAAAGTAAGGCACTTGCAGTGTGACCAGGTGTGGCCCAAAAGACAATTTCTTTGTAGGATGTTAATAATGTTTGAAACTTTTAAAAATAAATTATTATCTTTGACTATTTTTAACTAACCTCATGAATTACTTGGTAGATAGGAATTTTGGAGAAAAGGGAAAATATCTTATGATTCCAAAGTAGTAAGCTCCACAAAGCAGTTCAGAACAACTAGTAGAGAAAGAAAATCTTGTTTGTCAGGCTTAGAAATATTAAAAGAAAATTAAGTAATGGGGCTGGAGAGATAGCACAGAGGGTAGGGCATTTGCCTTGCACGCGGTCGACCTGGGTTTGATTCCCAGCATCCCATATGGTCCCCTGAGCACAGCCAGGAGTAACTCCTGAGTGCAGAGCCAGGAGTAACCCCTGTGCATCACCAGGTGTGACCCAAAAAGCAAAAAAAAAAAAAGAAAACTAAGTAAGAAGTTTATGGTCACATGTTTTGGTCATTTGACAAATTTGTAAATGTACTGTGCCATAGATATAGTTGGTCACACTTAAAAATAATACATGAGTGCCAGAGTGATAATATAGTAGGTAGATAATTTGCCTTACATGCAGCCAACCTGGGTTCAATTCCCAGCACCCCGTAAGTTTCCCCATGCCCACCAGGAGTAATTACTGAGCACAAAGTCAGGAGCATGCTCTGAGTACCATTTTGTGTGGTCCTTAAATAAAAAAAAAAACTAAGTAAATAGTAGATTAACTCTTTCCCTCACCACGCAATTGATTCTACTCTTCTCCCTTGCAGTTACATACCCTTCACTCGACACATGTCACACAGTGTTGTCATCATTGATCTCCTTGTCTCTTGCCACACCCCAACTTTTGAAGACAAACATTGTATTGTTAGAATAGCAACACAGAGTAAAGGTCTCCTACCTCCCTTGTTTTCCTTTAAAATATCTTCAGCTTTAGCTGACCTCTCCCATATTCCTCAATATTCTGTCCTATTCTCTTTTAATGAATACTCTCTTTTAGGGATATTTTGTCTGTTACCACAGATTTAAGAACCGAATCAGTGTTGAAATGATATCTAATCTCTGCATCTGAGCTTTAATCCCAGTTTATAGTACTTCTTAACTTATCCTGAAACTTAGCACATTTCCAATTGATAAAGTTATCTCCTCTTTCCATAAAGTTCTACAGCTTCTATGTGCCTTAGTTCTTTAAATGACACTATTATCTATTTAGTGACTCAAGCCAGATGTTTAGTAGTCATTTTTCTTCCTCATTATCTATTATTCACCATGATCAATCAATCACTAAAATATGGCCCTTCTGTTTCCTTAAATATCTCTCAAAACTATAAAACTTCTCTCCCATTTCACTAGATTAATCATGACACTATCACTGCCCAAATGGAAAATGCCATTTTTCTTATTCTATACCCATTTTCCATATGTCAAAGAGAGTAATCTTTCTAAAATACTGTAATGATATTGCCAATGCCACATTTAAAGCAATCAATTATCTGTTATTTCTAGTTACTTTCAAGTATACAAAAATATAAGTGATTTTTATTGTTAAGGACCCTTAACTCTCAATCAGAGTGGTGTTAGTGTTATGGACCAAAACTATGTTACCCTCCTGCCCCATTTTGTATTAAAATCCTAATGTTCAATGTGATGGTTCGTAGTTTGGGTTCTTTGGGAGACAATCGGGTCATAAAATTAAGCTCTTATAAATTGTATTTGGGTCATTGTAAGAGTCCAGAGATTACTTTGTTCTCATCCTACCATATGAGGATACAAGAAGTCAACATGCGCCATCCTGAAAGATAGTTGTCATTAGAACCAGAAGATACAGCCATCCTGATTTTTACCTTCATCTTCGGAGCTTATAAGTCTCCAGAAGAAAAACAATTTTTTATTGCGTTCATAAGCTATCTAGTCTATGGTATTTTGTTCTAGTACAACCAACTAAGATAGAAAAAGATAGAAAAGATAGAAAAAATAACCTATAATCATTTACTATTTGGAGATAAAAGCAGCAGAAACTGGGATGGGAAGAAATCACAGGGTTTGGGTCATATACTTTGCATATGTGTGAACCTGGTTCAATTCTGTACTTCACTGAACCCAGGGAACTTCTTGGTTGCCTTGGTCATATCTTAGACTTCTGTGGTGACCTTAGTGATGGATCGCATTTCATGACCCCTAGCACCACATCCTCAGGTCTTAGTATTGAACTTCCAGATGGGTTATCTGAATACTGCAGAGAGTAGTTCCCAGGGCTCCAGAACACTGCTTGGGAGCCTCCTTCAAAATAAAATAGCAGAAACTCTGGATAACAAAATATTATTAAAAGGATATTTTGGAGCAAGAAGTATAATCAGTAGGTTCCTAAACAGTTGAGAGCTAGGCGGCAAAACTTGTGGCCAAGTCACTTCAAAAGAACAGCCGGTGTTGGCATCACTGTTACTGGTCACTTGATTTTACCACCTCGATTAAAAAATCTTTTTCACTGCTTCTTCAATCTTGCCTTCAGAATACAGTCCCAGAAGGGAGCATTCAATTGGTGAAGCTCTGATTTATGCACCTATGACCAGGTGCCATAGAGAAACTATCACTTCAAAACCTATGAAAGAATTAGTACCCTAATTTCCTCCATGATTCACTTGATGGCAAATACTCTCAGAATAGAATGGTTGTTTAAATACTTGGCAGCCGAAATAATGACAGTTGCATATAAATATAATCAAGTTTACAAGTTTATCCCCAAACCTTACAAACAGATGTATTACAGAATTCATAAATTTTCAGACAGTATAGTAAGAGGATCCATATACAACATATTAAACTACAACTGAGTGGGGTGTAAAGTAGTATTCCATTATATAGCTTATATGTGTGTGAACTAAAATATACTACTATTAACACTTAAGTGAGCTAAAATGAAATTTTCACATCATTTCATGTTATAGTTTGTTACCAAATAAATTTAAGTAAGATAGCACAGCGGGTAGGGCGTCTGCCTTGCACGCGGCCAACATGGCCGACCCGAGTTCGACTCCTCCGCCCCTCTCGGAGAGCCCGGCAAGCTACCGAGAGTATTCGATATGCCAGACACAGTAACAACAAAGTCTCCAATGGAGACGTTACTGGGCCCGCTCGAGCAAATCGACGATCAACGGGAGGGCCTTTACCTTTACCTTTACCTTAGTTTTTAATGAATTAAATTTTCATGCTTTGGTGAATTAAGAATTGCAAAAAAGGGGTAGTCAGTCTATTTGTGCAGCACTATAAAAACTCTCTATTTTTCTGGAGAAAAGAAAACTGATTATTCAGAAAGTATCAAGGAAAACTTGCTAAAGGACAGATAGAATTTGAATGAGTAAACCCCAATTTGAGTAAAAAGCTTTTGGATGGCAAAATAAGAAATCATGTGATTAACAATTAAGGTAAAGTTTTAGTATCCCTGAGGGAGAAGAGGAGGTATAACCTTGAAAAGAAAATAAATAAATAAAAATAAAAAACCACCCAGACGCTCAGATAAAGCTGATAAAGTGATTGATTGATTTCATTCTGAGCCAAAGGGGAGCCATTAAAGGTATCTGAGTATGAAATTATGAGATTAGACCTGTACTGTGGAGTAGATGAATCTGGCTAGTAGGTCAGTTTGAAGTAAGATCCATATTGTATTTATATTGATAAGTATTATAAAATGACACCAGAGTATTTAATTTATACAGCTGAAATCCCTTTTATCTTATCCTTGTGTGACTCAAGATAGACACCAGATTAACTTTTTATAGTTGCTGAATACTGTTTTTTCACTTCTCTACTGAAAAGTATTGAAGAATTGACAGAGATTTGTAATCAACTATGTTCTTGTGAATAAACACTTGAACTTCAAGTATACAACCTAATGCGAAACGCTTGACTTAAATATTAATATTTCTTGAAGAATTTCTCCTAGTGATCTTAGTATGCCAAATGCTAATCAGAACAAAAAGTTAATTACAATTATTTGATTATTTGATAGAGAAATAGAGACTAACTCCAACAAAAATTTATTGAGCATTCATTGGGAATCAGATATTACCCTACATAATTTCTGTATGTTACATCAGAAGTACTCTATTTCTTGATCATGCACCAGGAAAATGTTCTTTTTATTTCCCTTCCATATACCAATCTTCCTTTATTGGATTAGAAAGAGAATTTTTATCTTCTGCTCTTCTTTTTTATTAGTAACAGAAACTGGTAGTTTTCTTTATTTCAAAGTATCTCTAGCTGCAGCTACCATGGAGCTCAGAGGGGTCATATATCAGAGACCATTAACTCTCCCAGCTGATTAGCAGACAAAGCACAAAATAAAAACATTTTCAGCATTTTTGATGATATTGTCCTATTACTTCACACTAAGTGTAAGCTATAAAGGCATTTTAACTGCCTCTACCTTCACAACTGCATTTGGCTGGATACTATTGTCCTCCCTACAAGCTGTTACCTGCAGAGTCTGCCCTCCCACATATTACCCATTATGGGTGAGATTCAACAACATAATATTTTTGATTCGTGGCATACATTGTTTCCAAGAATTAAGAGACTTAAGAACAAGTTGTTTTAAAAAGTGCTTATTTTATGCATTTCACGGATACTGTGCAATGTAACCTTTTCAATACCATAATCTTCCCCCTGCTGAGCGACCACACAGCGGTAGGGCATTTGCCTTGCACGAGGCTGACCTGATGGACCCCGGTTCTATTCCTCCACCCCTCTTGGAGAGCCCGGCAAGCTACGAGAGTATCTCACCCACACAGCTGGCAAGCTACCCGGGAGGTATTCTATATGCCAAACACAGTAAGAGTGGAGACGTTACTGGGCCCGCTAGAGCAACACGGTGTGTGTGTGTGTGGGGGGGGGGGGGGGTTGACAGTGCTAATCTCCCCCACGATCAAATAACTCTCCAGTGTTGCTCCACTTTTACTTGAAAAAAATCATTGTTGACTCATTATTCTTGAAATTTCCTGGATGTAGAGATAGAAAACAAGATGCTACATTTATTTGCTTACTGTAAGGAAAAGATAGCATGACTCAATTCAATAGTTTCCACTTTGATTCTTTCATGGCACATGCTCCATTCAGCAAGACTATTATTTTTTTCCCCCTTTGGAATCAAACTTTATTTAGGAACCGAATTTCCTGTGAAGGAATGGTTAAAACAAAGCCATGTGAACTTTGGAGCACCCAGAGAAAATGATCTTGCCTTCCGTGACTATGGAGCAAGGCAGTCCAGGCTCATTCCTTCTCCTGGCTTTCACGCAAGAGTTTGGAAAATAGGTTGTCAGCTAGGGTGTTGCGCCATATTATAGACAACGGCCGCTGGCCTACCATGAGTTAGAGAAGGCAACTGGCCCTGAGTCAGCAGGCCGAAGCAGAGAGTTGCCTCTGGGAAGGCACCAGAAGGAGGAACAGTAAACTGAAAGGAGGAAAGGAAAGGTTGCAGGAAGGATACCTTTTGGGGTGGGCGCAGTACCTAGGCTAGACTGGCAGGGCGCTGGGACTGCTGGCTGTGCTGAGCACTTAAAGGCTGTGGGCAGTGCTTGGTTTATTTCCTGGGTGGACCAGGGGCGTGGTTTGTTTGTTTCCTGAGCTGGGAGTGTGGCTTGGTTGGTTGCAAGGCCTGGGGGCGGGACTTGGTTCTTGTATGGGCTGGGGGCAGGGCTTGCCTTGGTGCCAATGCTCTGAGGAGGAGGCGGGGCTTGTTTTGGAGTGGCATCTGGGCGGAGCTTGGCTTGAGTCCAAGGTTGCACGCAGGGCTGGGTTTGTTAAACACTCTTGGGGCAGTGCTTGTCTTGGTACTACTGTTGTGGTAGGGGCAGGGCTGCGCTGGGGGTTTGGGGAAGGGCTTGCCTTTGTATCCAGACTATTTTCCAGGTTCCAACAGCACCTGGGTGTGTAGGCATGCTGGTTGAGTTCCTGATACCCGAAGAGATTTTCATTTTGCAGGATCTTTACCTAGTTTTCTCCTTGCTCAAGTAGCCTGCTCTTATTTTACAAATCCATTTTCTTTCCTTATTACGTCTGAAACCACGCATTTCAATCACTTATCACTTAATCACTTAACTTCCCGTTAGTCGTCGATTTGCTCGAGCGGGCGCCAGTAACGTCTCCATTTGTCCCTGTCGCGTGCTAGTGTAGCCCAATGGCATCTCTTCGCTCCGGGAACATGGAGGGCCTCAAACCGATCGTTCATGACCTTGACAAAGAAGTCTGACCATCTGGTAGGTGGGCGGCCACGCGGTCTCTTGACATCCCGTGGAATCCAATCAGTAACAGCTCTAGTCCAACGGTCGTCTTTAAATCTCATTACGTGACCAGCCCATCTGATTTTCGACACCTTGGCAAATGAGACAGCGTCCCTGATCCTTGATCGTCGATGGATGTCAGAACTCCGGATTCGTTCTCTCATTTGAGTGAAACGTGATATTCCAAGCATAGCTCTTTCTATTCTTCTTTGGGAGACCTGAATGGCGTTCTCATCTTGTTTGCGTAGGGCCCAGGTCTCTGAGGCATATGTTAATGCAGGAAGAACAGTGGAATCAAAGAGATGTGCCCGGAGCCGGAGGTTCTTCGTCCTCTTAGCTATTTCTTCGACATTCTTGAAGGCGTTCCAAGCCGCTCTCTTCCTCCTGCGCAGCTCGGGTGCCAGGTCATTTGTCATGTTGACCTCTCGACCTAGGTACACATAGCTGTTGCATTCGGAGATGGTCGTTCCATTGAGAGCGAATGGGGCGTCAGGAACGAGGCTGTTTCTCATAAACATTGTCTTCATAAGATTCAGCTGTAGTCCTACCTTTCCACACTCACGGTCAAAGTCGGCCAGCATTTGTGCCGCTTGGCTGATGTTTGGTGTTATTAAAACAATGTCATCAGCAAAGCGGAGGTGGTGTAGTTGCCGACCATCTATCTTCACTCCCATTCCTTCCCATTCCAGTCGTCGCATGATGTTCTCGAGGGTGGCACTGAAGAGTTTTGGTGAAATGGTATCACCCTGCCGCACCCCTCTCTTGACATCAACGATCACTTCTTTGTAGAATGGTGAGATCCTGGTAGTGAATCCGCAATACAGCTCACGGAGGATCCTGATGTATTGGGCTTGAATGCCCTGATTGGCTAGGGCTTCAATGACTGCTTCCGTCTCAACAGAATCAAAGGACTTCTTTAAATCAATGAACGTTAAGCAGAGCGGCATCTTGAACTCCCGAGAAACCTCAATGAGTTTGGTTATCGTGTGGATATGGTCGATGGTGCTGAATCCTTTGCGGAACCCTGCTTGCTCACATGGTTGTCCTTCATCTAGTGTTCTGCCAATCCTATTCAGGATGACTCGAGTGAACAACTTGTAGATGACAGACAATAGGCAGATCGGGCGATAGTTGCCAATGTCATGGATGTCTCCCTTCTTGAACAGTAGTACGGTCCTGCTGGTTTTCCATTGAGATGGAACCTTGCATTCAGACTGGTAGCGAGTGAAGAGCCGAGCCAGTGTATTGATGAGTACTGACGGCAGGTTCTTCAGGTGTTCAGGTCTGACCTTGTCTGGGCCGGGTGCTGTTTGCTTCTTTACTGACGAAATGGCGTGTCGGATTTCGGAAGGGAGAACGTTGGGAACGACATACCCATCCTGTGGAATTTGGTATGTCGGCAAGTGGACATGGCTATCGAAGAGATTTGAGTAGAAGTCATGGATAATCTTCTCCATTGCCGTTCTGGAGGATGTGATGGATCCATCAGGACGTCGGAGGGCATCAGGACGTCGGAGGGCCTCTCGGAAAGACTGGCAAGCTACCGAGAGTATTCCGCCCGCACGGAAGAGCCTGGCAAGCTATCCGCTGTGTATTCGATATGCCAAAACCAGTAACTACAACTGGTCTCATTCACCTGACCCTGAAGGCTTCACCGACAGACATGGCAGCACTGAGAAGGATGAGAAAGGAGAGGCCGACAAAATCTCAAGGCCGACCTAGGCTGCCACAACGAAGGAAGACAAAAATGATCGTCTGTACTTTCAATGCACGTACGCTAGCATCAGATGCATCCATCGAGGACCTGATGGTACAAGCGCGAATGATCAAGTACGACATCATTGGTCTGACCGAGACAAGAAGACACGAATCTCACCATGCCGTTTTCGACACTGGAGAAGAATTGTTCCTCGGAACATGCGATAAAAGAGGTGTTGGAGGCATCGGTGTCCTTGTCAACACAAACTTGGCCAAGAGCATTGATTCATTTGAATGCCTAACAACCCGAATCGGACGTTTACATTTGAATAGATATGGCTCACTGCCTGCAGTTTCTATCTTCGTTGTCTATGCACCAACATCTCATTATGATGAAAGAGAAATCACGCATTTCAAGTTTTCGTAAATTCTCTTCTATTTCCTGTATTTTTTCTGTTTTTGTCCTCCAAAAGGAGTTTAGCTTGTTCATCATGATACTTCTTTCACTTTCCTCAAATATATGGCAAGCCCTTTTCGTTTCTATGTAAGTACCGTAGAATCTCTGAACTAATTAATTAGTGGCTGGAGAGATAGCACAGCGGGTAGGGCGTTTGCCTTGCACGCAGCCAACATGGCCGACCCGAGTTCGATTCCTCCGCCCCTCTCGGAGATCCCGGCAAGCTACCGAGAGTGTTCAATATGCCAGACACAGTAACAACAAAGTCTCCAATGGAGACGTTACTGGGCCCGCTCGAGCAAATCGACGATCAACAGGAGGGCCTTTACTTTACTTACTTACTTTAATTAATTAGTACAGAGACGTCTGTGTTTGATTAGTACAGATAATATGGAACTGATTTACAGTGTGTCAGTCATTCAATCAAAAGCTCCTAAGGACGGAAGAGCATTCAATCAATCAATTGGAGGGGGTCAGTTATTTAGTGATCTCCTTCAGCATGGATTTAGCAGCATGGTTTTCTCAGTGTTTTCCAAAGTGTCTCTGGCTTCTTCAAATGTACAGACTTCTTTGCATTCACCCTCGATGTTGTCTTGTCTTATTTGTTAAGAAAAATCCATTAGGTCTCGAGTAGAGTTTTGATATTGAATTAGCCTCTTCGCCTGTGAGAAGAATTTTCCATGTTTTCTCTGTGGTCTCTGACAGGTCACTGGATGATGGGCACCACCCGCCTCCGCATTCCGCTAGCCTTAAGCCGCGCCTGCGTGCTCCCTACTACTACCAAGCAACACCTCTGCTAGGAGCCCACGTCTATTCTTTTTTTTTTTTCTTTTTGGATCACACCCAGCGCACAGGGGTTGCGGTTGCTCCTGACTCAAGCACTCAGGAATTACTTCTGACAGTGCTCGAATGCAACCCAGGTCTGCCGTGTGCAAGGCAAACGCCCTACCCGCTGTGCTATGACTCCAATCCTCCCCCCCCCCAAAGTCTATTCTTAAAAATCCCATTCTGTTTACAAAGTCCCAGTGAATAAGAACTGCAACCCTTTTCTCACATTCGAGGAAGCAGATTATCATGTACAGTACTGAGGGTGATATATTCTGCTTTAATTTCCATCCCATTTATTGTTTTCTGTTTACCCTTCCTCCATCCCTTGGTTTCAGATTAACTTTAGACTGGATTCAGTCATAGGGTCTTCCCTTCTCAATCTATACTGTTTTTTGGACGGTTTGCCCTTATATCCATCTATTTAATACCTATATACTTATGTCTCCAAAATTATATCTCCAAGGTAAATATCTCTTTTATCCTTTGGAAACCCATCTGTTCCACTGCCTATTTGGTACTCAGTATTTCAAAAAAATTTACAATTCACTTTTTTTTCTCATAATTTTCCACCACCAGCCAGGTTATCTTCCATTATTCCACGAGTAAGAAAACAGCTCTACTTTCTGTTTAGGTAAGTCAGAAACTTGGGATTCAGTATTACTTCTTGTTTTCTCTCACTATCTGTATTTAATCTGTCACCAAATCCTGTCAGTACTTTGGCTAAATATGTCATGAGTCTGTCCATATTTCTTTTTCTAACTTTCCCTCTTGTCTACGACATCATCCTATCGGACCAGAATTACTTTTATTTGCTTTCCACACAACATAAAATAAATTCTTTTTGGTGCCCTAAGAATTGCTCAACTTAGCAGTTTTCTGGCCACTGGAAAGAAAGAAAATCAAGAGATCATGGTCAGAATTCAGTTGCTGGAATTGTAGAAGAGATGCTTATTTTTAAAACACACTAGTGACCAGTCTGCAGTCACAGTTGATAGAATGCCAATAGGGACACAGGAGGTACTGTTCAGGAGCTGAGAATCATGCATTTGCTTTCTAGAGAGAAGTTAACTTGCTCTTAGAACTTCAACGAAAATTCTGAATCTGCCTTTGAGGATACTACTTAAAAGCTTAGTCTTCTGAATAGTCATTTGTTTGACAAGTTTTATAAGCTATTACTTCTGCCTAGACACTTTTCCCATTATCTACATAAATTTTATCCTTCCTTCTTCTCTGCTAAGACAATATATTATCAGTGAGGACATCTTTAACTTCCTCTACCTGTACTTATAATTTCCCTAATCACCCATATGTCGTCAATAACACATTTTCTCCCACTTTCTCTATCTCTCTCTCTGACTCTTTCTCTTTCACTCTTTCCACTCCCCAAGTGTCCAATAAATACTTGTTATGTGAAAATTGATTATCTAATTTAACCTAATTATTAAATACTAAAGAAAAATGCTAATAATTACTAATAAACTCTAACAAAAAAAGCCTTCCATTCTTGAGCAGCATCAATCTGATTGGATAAAATCCAGGAACTCTGACAAACTGCCAACACCCACTCAGAACCCCTTTTGCCCCATCCATCTGCTGAGTGTTTCTATTCATGTATTTGCCTTGCGGCTTTGTTTTCAGACCCATCTAAACTTTTTCATGTCCAAGGGAGAAAGCATAATCTCAGTAGCTGGTGAATATTTAGCCTTTTTTTCTGTTCAGTGCTATTTCTTTTCTCAGGCATTCTGAACCAAAACCTCACCACCTTGGTGGTTGTTTTATAGCTAGACCAACTACCATGTTTACCACAATGGTTATCTTAGACAGGTTCAGATCTTGTACAAACTGAGCTAAGTACCTGCCTCATGCCGGAACTATATGCACAAACTTAGTTATGTGTGGGCAGTACAATGGTAAAAACTAGTTTACAAGCAACTTTAAGGAGCTGTTTGAGAAATGATACTTATGTAAGTTACATACTATTGTAAGCAACATGAGATTGTTGATTCTCACTCAACTGAAGAAAAAAAACTGAATTTTTCAGAATTTAAAAATAGGAATATATACATATTTATACAGAACCAAAATATAACACTAATTATTCTACTGAGATTATCATGAGCCTTTCTTTCTGTGAAGGTTTTACATGGTGGTTTTCAAAAATATGGCTATATCAGTCTAGTATTAAGAATAACTGAAAATGCAACTTTTCTCAATGTTATGGTGGTTTTGGAGGGTCCAGTGAGTTTAGAATAGAATCAGATTTATCATTTTCACCCTCTTAGCTTCTTTATGGTGATTATCCAACATAGGATATTAATTTAAAATACCATTAATGAAAGTAGCTGTTTATTTTACTTTGAATATTATTTATACTTTGAATTTTTAATGAATAATTTCAGGTATAGCGATGAAAGGAAAATTTAAATAGGCATAAAGATTTTATAAAAGTACTAAAAATTGCTTTTTAATTTTAGGCTTTCAGTTTCTCTTCCTGGATAGAGAAGGCAATTTAGTAATAGTGACTCCTGATTGAGAGCTCTACAATACTCTCAGTTGGGAACATGGAAATTTGGAAGTTTGAGCAGTTAGCAGGCATGTCCCAGTAATATGAAAATACCTATAATGTGCATAACACTCTTGCACAATCAAGAATTGTCTTGTCAAAATGCTAATAGCGTTCTTCTGAGGAAATAGTAGAATGAATGATTTTTAATATCCCTTCCAGCTCTGACTTTCAGTGATTATATAATAAACACCTCTCTTAGAGTCACTAAATTAATGTATAATCTATTAACATATGGGACCAATAAAAATGGCTATTCAAATGATTTGGGGAATGAAATATGAAACTTTAACTTTCCGTTCAGCCAATAAATTGTCTTAAACAAAAATAGATATTAAACATGATGAAAGTGGAATAAAGAATGAGTAAAGACAAATGAACCTCACAACATAAGGTTTCTATATTTTTTTGTAATAAAATATTAACCCTAAGTAGCTTTAAACATCAAAGATGTATACTATAATATAATATATAAATAAATATATAAAGGCCCTCCCGTTGATCATCGATTTGCTCGAGCGGGCCCAGTAACGTCTCCATTGGAGACTTTGTTGTTACTGTGTCTGGCATATCGAATACTCTCGGTAGCTTGCCGGGCTCTCCAAGAGGGGCAGAGGAATCGAACTCGGGTCGGCCATGTTGGCTGCGTGCAAGGCAGACGCCCTACCTGCTGTGCTATGCGGGTCGTCTCTGACACCAGGGCACAACACTGACTGGCCGACGGCAGTTGACCCTTCCAACAGCCTGTGCAGGGTGACGTCAGGGGTGCATTCGTATACTATAATATCTAGAACAAATACTAAGTAAAATTTTAAAAAGAGATATAGTTAAAAAGTTAAAATAACATTTCTAGGAATAAATAATTAATGTCTTTAATAGTTTCTTAGAATTCTTAGAAATCTAAGAATTCTAAAAAAGTTTTCTTAGAATGATCAATAGAAGAGACATCAGAAAACAGTTACTGTGACAGTGCTTCAATGATTATAGTAACACAAGTGTCTTTTCTGGATAGAATTTTTGGTCACTTAAGGTAGATGCCCAGAAGTGGAATTACTGAGTCATATGGAAGTTCAATTCTCAACTTTTGGAGAAGTATCCATATTGTTTGCCAAAACAGCCCAACAAGTCAACATTCCCACCAGCTTGGAATGAAGGTTACCTTCCTCCCACATCCATGTCAATACTTGCTCTTTTCATTCTTTTTTATGTATGCCAGTCTCACTGGTGTGAGGGAATATCTAATTGTGTTGATTTGCATATCATAAGTGGTACAGAGCATTCTTTATATACGTATTGGCCATCTGTGTATCTTCATTGCAGTCATGTTCACAGTAGATGAAATCTGGAAATAACCCAAATATCCTAGAACTGATCACTGGATAGAAGAACTGTGGTACATATGTTCAGTGGAATACTACTCAGCTATAAGAAAAAAAAAACGAAATAATTCAATTTGCCACTATGTGTATGGAACTGGAAGGGGTAGTGCTGAGAGAAGTGATCCAGAAGAATAGGGACAGATATAGAATAATCTCTCATATGTGGGATATAAAGAAGCATAGTAAGAGAATAAGAAATGAGCCAAAGCAACTGAATCTGAGAACTGCTCTACAGAACAGAGCTTACCATGGCAGTGATAAATGAAGAGGAAGGGGTGTTGAGGCAAAAAATGGAGCTAGGGGAGAAACCTGAGTGAATTGTGGAGGAAAGTGGACACTGGTTGCTGTTACAGCATTGTGGGAATGAAACCCTAACATTAATAATATTATAAAGTTATAAATCATGGTGACTAAAATGAAATTTTAATGAAACCAAAAAAGAAAACACATGGTAAATGGTAGCGCCAAATGTAATTATATCAAATGTTAAACTAAGTGGTGATGTTAAGGAAACACTCCACTTCAAACATGGAGTTTGTCAGACCCAAGATCCAAATATGTGCAATTGACTAGAGATGCAATTTACCTGCACAGATACTGGGTTTGCAATTTCATTATGGAAGATAGACAATTAACTACTGTTGGTTTAAGGTACATGCAATGTAAACTAAATTGCTTAATCTTCGAAAAATTTTGGCTTTAGAAGCAAGCCCTTTTTTTTTTTTTCCCCCTTTATTTTATTTTATTTTTTTTAAAGTTGTAGATTTACAATTTTTTGTGCTTTGGTTTCAATTATACAATGATCAGATACCCATCCCTCCACCAGTGCCCATTTTCCACCACCATGGATAATATCCCTCCCACCCCCATCCCCCCCATCCCCCCGTCTCTGTGGCAGGGCAATCCCCTGTGTTCTCTCTCTCCTTTTGGGTGTTGTGGTCTGCAAAAGAGGCATTGAGTGGCAAACATGTTCAGTCCATAGTCTACTTTCGACATGCATCTCCCCTCCTGGGAGGATCCTCCAAACATCCTTTATTTGGTGCTCCCTTCTCTATCTGAATAGCCCTTTCCTCTAGGATACCCGGCTGGCCTCTAAGTTATGGAGTAATCCTCCTGGTGCTGATCTCAGCTATTCTCGGGTATTAATCTCATACTTTGTTACTTTATATCCCCCAGATGAATGCAATCTTTCTATGTCTATCCCTCTCTTTCTGACTCATTTCGCTTAGCATGATACTTTCCATATTGTACCACTTGTATGTAAATTTCATGACTTCATCTTTTCTAAGAGCTACATAGTACTCCATTGTGTAGATGTACCAAAGTTTCTTTAACCAGTCATCTGTTCTTGGGCATTCAGGTTTCTTCCAGTTTCTGGCTATTGTAAAGAGTGCTGCAATGAACAAACAAGTGCAGATGTCACTTCGACTATACATTTTTGCCTCTCTGGGATATATTCCCAGGAGTGGTATTGCTGGGTCAAATGGGAGCTCAATTTCTAATTTTTTGAGAATCGTCCATACTGTTTTCCAGAAGGGCTGAACCAGTGGACATTCCCACCAACAGTGAAGGAGTGTCCCTTTCTCGCCACATCCACGCCAGCATCGGTTGCTTTTGTTCTTTTGGATGTGGGCCTGTCTCTGAGGTGTGAGATGGTATCTCATTGTGGTTTTGATCTGCATCTCCCTGATGATTAATGATGTAGAGCATTTTCTCATGTGGGAAGCAAGCCCTTTTTTATTGAGTCAACAATCAGTGCTGGATCCAGTTTACACAGTAAAACATATGAAAAATTACAAATTTAGATAGTGTTAACAACTGTGAGTGAAATAAAAGTGGATGATGTAACAGTAATGCAAACTTACGGTTGAACATCTTTCTCTGACTACCCTATGTGTGATATATGAACTGAGCCTTTAATGATGAAAATAAATGAGCTGCATGAGGATACTTCTACAGAAAGGAACTAGTGCTGCCTCTTAAGTATTAATACATGCTAAAATATCCAAAATCACTGATTTAAATGATGATTTGGGGTATCCAGTCTACTATTCTTGCTCAACAGATTTGAGTTGAAGTTCCAATTTGTGCTCCTAGCAAGCCTCAATGCCTGCCCAAATAACATTCCTGATTTTGGTGGCCTAGGAGACACAGCTTGAAAAGCCTGGCTCTAGTGGATCTTCCCCTTTGGTGTGGTACTTTCATTCTAAAACCCAAGATGAGTTGAGAAATCCAAAGTTTTGGAACGACAGAACAGATTCCTAAAATATCAGAACCCTAGAGATCTGGGTAACAATGGAATAAACAGACCAGACAGAACTGTGTAGGTTTGTTAATCAAGACTAGGGAGATCAGCTAAGGTTGAATGTGTGGGCCCCGGGTCTAGTCAGACAATGTTCCAATTAGCTGAAATCAGTGAATTAGTGAGCTCGGCAAGAGCCGAAGTTTGGTCTTAAGGCTGGCTGTTCTCTATCTTGTTCTGTACTTCCTGCTGTGTGGGCGTGATGAGCTCATAGGTGTTGATTGACCACATGAGGGCTTTGATATGCCCTGTCTCTAAGGGAGAAAAGGTTCGAGATGTGCTTTACCTCTTACATTGCTTTATCTCACCAGTGGAAATATCTAAATGTTTACTGAGGGAAACTTGAGTAGGGAGGAGATGTAATCCACTTTTTATTTCCAGCCCAGATGATGATAATGAGCTTCAACACATTCTAATTACTGATTTCTGCCTGGAGGAACATCTTGGCTTTTCCAATTAACAATAATTTAATATGTTATAGCTTATCCTTTGTTCTTTTTCTTCGTGCTCATCCAATTACTGCATACTGCTTTTGTTTTCTTAGCCCTAAATACTAGTTTTATTTTTTTCTTGTGAGATTTTTCTTAGATCTTGTCCTAATTATAAAGTATTTCTAGTTGTATTTAGAATCATAGTTAAATGCTTTGTGCTTATGGCATGTATTAAAAGAGTGGAGAAAGAACCATCTCATTGTTATTTGGGGCATGAGGCAAATTACAAAATATTGTTATAAAACTTTTTTAAACAAGCTACTTTATTTGCTTAAACTACTGTTGGTTTAAGTTATATGCAATTTAAACTAAATTGCTTAATCTTTGAAAAATGTTGGCTTTAGAAGCAAGTCCTTTTTTATTGAGTCAACAGTCAGTGCTGAATCCAGTTTGCAGTTTCCTGATTTTCACGGAAAGCAGGATACAAACCATCAGAGAAACCTAAAATATTTCAGAAGTTATTCAACTACTAGGCTAAAACTTGCCAAGATGCCCACAACACCTATTTTTATTATATAGTAACTATCTGCTAGGCATTTTGATTAGTGTTTTTCTAATAATATCTGTGCTGTATAACTCACAGTGGTATGGTATTTTATAGTCACTAAATGCAATCCTAAATTTTGTTTTTTTATTTGGACCACAGCCATCGATACCCAAGGGTTACTCCTGACTCTGCACTCAGGAACTACTCTTGGCAGTGTTAAGGGAACCATAATGGATACTGGGGGCTGAACCTTGGGTTCGCTGGGTGCAAGGCAAGCTCCATACTTGATTTCCAACCATAATTGTAAACTTCTTAAAGGGAGAAAATTTGAATCACGTTTTAATTTGTCCCTACAATATTAAGTAGAAGGTATGGCCAGAGCAGGTTTCCAATGGTAAACTGATGCAACCTTTCTCGCTTACCATGACTGTGCATGACTGTGCCATAACTGTCTGAGTATAAATCTTAGTAAATTAATAATTTGAACACCAAATGGTCATTGAAAACTCCATTGAGATCAAGCTTCTTCTCTTCTGTGAACTCTTAAACAGATTTACTTATCTGCTGATAGGAAGAAAAAAGAAGAGTAAGTTAGATATATTTCTAACAGTTTCCCCATCTCTATTGGGGAAAATAGGTCTCTAGGCTATAGAGGCCAAAAGGCAATTCTCATGAGCACTCTTTTAACAGAACTCATAAGCTTTATTTTATTGATTACATTTCTAGAATTGTTGGTCTTATAGAAGAACTGTAACCTCTGAATCATTCATTGCAAGAAAACTATACGTTTTAACATGGGGAATACTTTGGGAAACAGTTATATATATTGAACTATCCCAGTTACTTACCAGCTCACTGTTCCTGAGAGATTGGGCAGTTTTACTGCAATAAATCATTTCCTGTACAAATAAATTATTAGCAATGTATTTGCAAGCACTCTCATCTCACTCAAATTTGCTAAAGGCCTCTTTAGATGATTTGTGCTTATGTAATAGATTGTGTTATAAATGTTGATGTAACTTCAGCTGTAAACATATGACATAGGCAAAGGATAGTAGACTATATTTTGAACTTGGAATTGGGAGAACTGATTCTAGACCTGACCCCACCATTTATTAGTTAAGTTACCTTGGGTAAGTGTCTTTTATTATCATCACTTTTTTAAAATTTTTGAGGCCCTATAGGTCACATCTGGTGGTTTTCAGGGGTTAGTCCTGTCTCTGTGTTCACACATCACTCCTGGCAGCACCAGGTGGCCATATGTGGTACAGGAGTTGGCCTTGGATTTCTCTGGCCCTGGATCGGTCTTCTAAGGCTTTGGCTTGTTCCCTATAAAATGAGACTAAATGTTTCCAGCCATTTCATCCCTTAAGGCTTTGAGGATTTACATGCTTTTTAAGTAGTAGAGCACACACAATAAAAATTCAAGGTGTATTGGCTATACCTTAACAAACACTTTCTTCCACCTTAATCTCTTCTTTATAAATTGAACATAAGTTTTCCTGGAGGAAATTCTAGTTCAAAAATTATTAAAACATAATCTAAATCTTTCCTGGTTAAAACTTATTTCTGGCATGAACACAATGCCAGGGATCTCTAGAAATGTGTTTCTGCTCGACTCTTTGACCTTGTAACCTTATTTCCAACTTTTGTTCTTGCTAAACAACTTCTCCCTATTCTTTTTTTATTCTTTTTAAAATTTTTTTATTAGTGAAACACCATGAGGTACAGTTATAGGCCTATAAATTTTTGTGCTTGGGTTTCAGTTATACAGTGATCAAGTACCCATCCCTCCACTAGTGCCCATCCTCCACCACCACGGGTCCCAGCATCCCTCCCACCCCCCATCTCCCCTGTCCCTCTGTGGCAGGGCATTCCCCCTTGTTCTCTCTCTCTTCTTTTGGGTACTGTGTTTTGCAAGAGAGGCATTGAGTGGCAATCATGTTTGGTCTATAGACTACTTTCAGCATGCTTCTCCCACCCTGGGAGGGTCCTCACAACACCCTTTATTTGGTGCTCTTTTCTCTATCTGAGTTTCCTTTTTACCTAGCACTTGTGGCTGGCCTTCAAGTCATGGAGCAAAATTCCTGGTACTAATCTCAGCCATTCCTGGGTGTTAGTCTCCCGTTTTGTTGCTTTATGTTCCCCAGATGAATGCAATATTTCTGTGTCTATCCCGCTCTTTCTGACTCATTTCGCTTAACATGGTACTTTCCATGTAGTACCACTTGTATGTAAATTTCATAACTTCATCTTTTCTAACAGCTACATAGTACTCCATTGTGTAAATGTCCCAGAGTTTCTTTAACCAATCATCTGTTCTCGGGCACTCAGGTTTTTTCCCTATTCTTTTAAGTCCATTTAAAGTCTAGTTCTTCAAGGATGTGTCCGTAGTATAAGATTTCTTCTTCCACCAAATATATTTTCCACCTAGAAATATATGATGGTCCAGACTAAGTGATCGATATCCACACTTGAAGCAATTCTGCCCTGATAACCCTGTCCCCCAATCACTATTCTGATTAAGATGTTGATTATGTAATTTTTTATTTTTATTTGTCTGCTAAGTAAGTATTTGATATGCCAAACACAGTAACAAGTCTCAAAATGGAGATGTTACTGGGCCCACTTGAGCAAATAGATGAATAGTGGGAGGACAGTGACAGTGACATTTGTTTGCAGGGGTGGCCTCACAAGTAGTCCTCAGGTGGCCTAGGAGTCTCACTGGCCATTCTCTGCTAACCTTCAATGGAAAAGTACAAATATATGGTACTTCTTAAGCTAGTGGTGCTGGATATTAACTCTGTCACAAGCTGTGCTTGGAGCCTCCCAGGCCACATCTGGTGGTAAATCAGGGTCTCCAGGATGCATCTGGTGATGCTCAAGGAATCATGTGGTGCCAGGAATTAAACTGGGTATAGTGCATGCTTGGCCTGAACTCTAACTGCTGTACTATCTTCTGACCCTGATATTCATTATTTCATAGAATTATGTATGTTAAATTAACTGCCGTAAGAATTCTGGGAAAAAAGGACTGGAGAGATAGCATGGCAGGTAAGGTATTTGCCTTACCAGGCTTGCTCCCTGGCACTCCCAGGAGTAAATCCTGAGCACAGAGCCAACAGTAAGCCCTGAGTACAACTGGAGCACAGCTGAGTGTGGCCCAAACCTCCCCAAACCCAAATTAAGAATTGTAGGATCTTTTCCTTTGGTCTACAAGTGTTCTAATACTTAAAGTGATTATATTCTCTTTATTCTATTTTTTTTTTTTTTGCTTTTTGGGTCACACCCGGCGATGCACAGGGGTTACTCCTGGCTCTGAACTCAGGAATCACTCCCGGTAGTGCTCTGGGGACCATATGAGATGCTGGGAATTGAACTCAGGTCAGCCACCTGCAAGGCAAATGCCCTACCTGCTATACTATTGCTTCAGACCCTAGAGTTCCTGCTGTGCCGGAGGTAAGTCTTTATAGTTAACTCCCCTGAAAATGATAAGGGAAAAACCTGGAGGTTGTAATGTGTCTTCTTCTGGAATGGTGGGGCAGCAAACAGAATGTCAGACATGATCTGTGGTGTGGGCCATTAATATGAAACAAGTCAGGAGTGGAGGTTGCTGGGACACACATTACCCCAGTAGGAAAGGGACCTGCTTTGTGTTCTGAAGTAGTCCCAAAGACATCAGCCAGAAGCAAGCCTGACCTGGGATGGTGGAGCAGCAAGCAAAAGGTCAGTCACTTTAAACATTTTAAGTGTGTAGAAGTCACTTTTGTATATTTTGAAATATAAAATCCATGCACTGCTCTGTCCTCCCATTGGTCATCGATTTGCTCGAGCGGGTCCAGTAACATCTCCATCGTGAGACTTGTTGTTACTGTGTTTGGCAAATTGAATATGTCACGGCTAGCTTGCCAGGCTTTGCCATGCAGGCGAGATACTCTCGGTAGCTTGCCAGACTCTCCGAGAGGGCATAAAATCTATATTCTCTTACTTTTATTATGGGTAGCCAACTTTTCTAGAATTAACTGTTAAACTGTTGTACTTTCCTTACTATGAAATACTTCATGTTTCTGTTTCATGCTGCTTATACTTTTTCCATTCTTAGTTCAATATATATGCTGCCAAAGTGAATGCTCCTATTTTAATTTGCTATCTGGTTATATGAATATCTCTCTGTAATAATTTCATGCTGAAGCTATAATAATTTACCAAATATGAAAAGCTTAAAACAACAGAGATGTGTTCTTTGAACTGTACGTTTTGGAGGTAAAGTAAAGTAAAGTAAATTAAAGTAAAGTAAAGTAAAGGCCCTCCCATTGATCATCGATTTGCTCAAGCGGGCCCAGTAACGTCTCCATTGGAGACTTTGTTGTTACTGTGTTTGGCATATAGAATACATCACAGGGAGCTTGCCAGGCTCTGCCTTGCGGGCGAGATACTCTCGGTAGCTTGCCGGGCTCTCGGAGAGGGGCGGAGGAATTGAACTCGGGTCGACCATGTTGGCTGCGTGCAAGGCAAACGCCCTACCGCTGTGCTATCGCTCCAGCCAAGATATTTAATATTAGTTCCTCTGCACTGAAACCATGGTGTCAGCAGAGCCAAACTCCTTCTGGTGGGTGTAGAGGAAAATTCTTTCTAGCTTCTAGAGCCCTTCTGAATGTCTGGATGAACTGATTTATAGTTCCTCCTCATGTTCAAAGTCTAGCAACTTCAGATTGTTCTCTCTTGAGGCTGTCACATCATCACTCTACTGTCTGAAGTACAATCCCCCTTTATCTACCTTATAAAAAGACATTTGAAATTCAATTTAAAGACTACCTGGAGAATCCAGGGTAATCTTATAATGTCAAGATATTTAACTTTATCAATTCCCTAAATCCTGTCTTTATATAAGGTAAAATTCATATGTTTCAGGTATTTGCATCTGGATATTTTCACTCCATTAGTCCTGTGAGTTTTTTGAGGGTCTATATGATCTTTATCCAAAGTAGTACATGCTCTGGCCAGAGAAGACAGTACAGCAAGTAGGGTGTTTTCCTTCCAGGTTGCTGACCTGGGTTTGATCCCCGGCATCCCATATGGTCCTCCAAGCACTTCCAAGAATGATTCCTGAACCAGTCAGGAGTAACCCCTAAGCGGTGACAGATGTGCATCCCCCCAAACAAAGTAGTAAATGCTAATCATTCTCTGAATAAATAAATTTTATTTCCTCTCTATGCTGTGATTGAAAACTCTTCTGAGGGAAATATTTTCTTTAGATTTTTTTATATCTTCCAATGAGTCTCTCCCTTATTAGTTCAATACACGTGAGGCAGTGGGATAAAATGTAAAGATATCTAGAATCCATCTTGGCTGTATCTTTTATGAACAATGAATTTTTAGGGAAAATTTAGTTTTATTCTCTTAAGAATCTCTTTCCTTGTTGTGAAACTGGAGAAGAGGAGAAAATAAGCCTATTGAGAATACAAGGCCCTTCCATATGATTCATCCAGAAGATTTCTGCTTTTTATCTGTTTTATATAACTACTGCCCTTTATATACAAACTTGAATTTGAACAAATAAAAGGTTTTTATTCTTTAAAAAAAAGCTTTGAAAATGACTCTTTTCATCATTATCTACATATGAGACTGCTGAAACAGAGAAATATCTTCTTTGCCTCTTGAATTTGCTTTCTGAAACCATAGCCTTGAAGCTATCGTTATGAAAAGATCTCTGTACAAATTGTCTTCTTAGTACAGAGAGGTGCTAAGATTCTCTTGTCTAAAAACACAATGGAAAACTGTGGAGGTTCTACTACACTTTATTGAGATGTGATAAATGGCATCTTTATTATATGCAAAACAAGATGCAGCTCTGTAGCACAGTACTATTCAATTGCAAACTTTACGAATCATCCTAGTTTAGACATAGAGGAACAACAAGCCAATTTGTAAGCCAGGAAACATACTGTATTTATTTTGTTGGGGGAATAACATGGTTTTTGAAATCAAGGACAGTATTTAATTTATATTTATGTGTATATATTTTGTCGAATAGATGGTAACATATTTGCCCCAGAGACATATCTTAGTTCCATTATATGTATAAATTTAATCTATCCCCATCATTCAGACAGCAATGATTTGAGTGCTTATTAACCAATACTTGCAGTTACTCAGATAACTCACATTTTCTTTTTCTAATTGTCATCAAAATGCTCCTCGGAGCTCTATATTATATATCAGAGATGAGCAATACAATTATTGGTAAGAAATATCTGTTTTTTTATGTATCCCATAGTTCTTTTGAAAAATTAGGGGCTGAGTGATAGTACAATGGGCGTTGTGTTTGCCTTGCACATGACCAACCTAGGTTCGATCCCTGGCATCCCATATGGTCCCCAAGCATTGCCAGGAGTAATTTCTGAGTGCAAAGCCAGGAGTAACCTCTGAGCACAACCAGGTGTAGCCTACCCCCCAAAAATCAAAATCAAACAAAATCTTCATTTTGTTGTATGAGAAAATATCAGTCTTGTGTATTCTGATTACTTAACTTTGTCTGTGTTACATTAAGTAGTCCCTTTCAAACCCTGTGCATCATTCTTCTAATTTTTGTGATGAAAAGACTCACATTAAATGGTATATGAATTAATCTTGAGATTTCAGAATCTATGATGTTATTACTTAAGCTAACATATCACTTTGTTTTATACCTTCTCTCTTCACCTTTTTGCTGATATTTTGGTTATGATTGCTGGGATTCACACATGCTCATTTGTGTTGCTCTCATAATAATGCTGCTTGCTTAGTACCCCTCCGCCCCTCTCAGAGAGCCTGGCAAGTTACTGAGAGTATCTCACTCACACGGCAAATCCTGGGAAGCTACCTGTGATGTATTTGATATGCCAAACATAGTAACAAGTCTCATGATGGAGACGTTACTGGGCCCGCTCTAGCAAATCGATGTAAAACGGGACGACCGTGACTGTGACCGTGACCATCTAGTTGCAATGCTCACATAGGTGACTATTTATGGTCTGTTCCATGGATCACACATCTTTGGTTGCAGTCCTAAAACAAATTATCACTAGGTTCCAGAAATCAGTGATGCAGACCATTCTCAACACATATGGGCAGAACCAAGGAGCAAAAATAGAACCTTCACACTTGCAAAGCAGGTGTCTTCTGCCACTGAGCTATCCCTTGGACTCAGATTATCACATTAACACACTGGACTGGTTTTCTTAGCTGTCTGTACCACTCACTATTTAAGTATTACTAGGCGTAAAAATTTTATTCAAAAGAAAACAAAGGAAAAGAACAGCAGGAAAGCATTGATTATGTTTGTGAAAAATGTTATTTATTAGAAAAAAATTGATTTCAGAATTGTTTCTCAAGTCGACCAAGAGTTACCATGGCAACATGGGTTAATTTGACTACTGCCCTATAATGAAGTGTCAAAGTCTTAACAAATTCATCCTTTGCGACAATGATAGGGAAGTAAGAAACATGCCAATCATCTATGAAACTCAGTTAGTTAAAATTAATGCAGTAAGCTGGGCAATTTAAATGGGCTTTTCAGAAATTTTGTGACAGATCATTTGCGTGTGGAAGAGCAATCTAACTACTACTGACAAAATGAGATTACCATTTTTAGTGCCCCATTTCATCCATGCAATTTGAAAGAAATAGTGTGGATTCTTGAAAATATGATAAAGACAAATAGATAAACATTGTAAAATTCTAATAATAGTGAAGTCTGGTTACTTTTTTAGATGATAAAAATCAGGAAAGAATTACTTTTAAATTGCTCCATAAGTCTATAAGAAAAATAAATGAAGATCACAAAATATATGGATAAAATGAAAGCTAAACGAGGTATCTTTTAAAAAAATGGGCAAGAAAATGTAGAAATACTACCCAAAGAAATCACTTCAAATGCAAATGAAATTAATTACATTTAATTGCTTTTTAATTTTATCTTAATCATAGCATTATGTTACGATTACTTTCTTCACTGGTAATATTTGTCAACAAGTTGAACTCATTCCAGGCAAAGATTTTTGAGTTTTTATAATTAGTTTCTTAATATTATATGTTAGGAATCATGGCTCTCTCTGTGCCCTCATACAAAAAACTTTCCAATATTTCAAACCCATTTCAAGTCTTTTCACATTCCTCTATCACCCTAAATTTCACAGAGAAAATTCAAAATCTAAGTCTTTTTTAATAATTCCCTCAACGTCAATCCCTTATACATCTGCAAGCCTCTCTCTTTTAACTCACTCACATTTTCATGTTATGTTTTATAGGAGAAAACATCTTGCCACAATATTAAGCCAAATTCATCTCTAATACATCGTTATTTCCATTGTTCTCCGACAGTTCTTTCCCCCAAATATGTTCATCATTCCTTTTCTGTGTAAACACTGTATCTACATTCATTTTTCATCTGGGTTTCAGATCAAAACTTACCCACTGCTGCATAGATCATGATCACACAATCATGATCATCCTGTTGTTTGTCGATTGTCTCAAGCAGGCACCAGTAACGACTCCTTCTTCCTAGCCCTGAGATTTAAAAAGACCCTTATTCAATGCTCTTTCAGGGTTAGGAAAATGAGACCCATCATTGGTACTGGTATTTGGCATATTGAATACGACATAGGAAGTTTGCCAGACTCTGCCGTGCGCGCAGTATACTTTCGGTAGCCTGCTGGGTTCTCCAAAGGAAAAATGAGACAATAAGATGTCGCGTGGCCGTGAATGCCAATTCGAATGTTTCAGATCAAAACTTACCCACTGCTGCATAGGTATTGTCATGTAAATGTTCCTCAGACTCTCCAGTAAAGTCAATTTCTTAAAAATGATCTATCAATTGATGTATGTATACCTGTTCAAACGGATGCTAGGCCTACATTCTGTTTTTTTTTTAATTCAATTGTACTACACAATTTGTGTATTTTAGAACCATCTTTTTATTTTTATTTATTTATTCTTTTTTATTAGTGAAACACCGTGAGGTACAGTTGTTGACCTTACAAGTTTTTGTACTTGGGTTTCAGTTATACAATGATCGAGTATCCGTCCCTCTACCAGTTCCCATTCTCCAGCACCAATGATCCCAGTAACTCTCCCACTCCTCCCATATCCCCATCCCATCTGCATCTGTGGCAGGGCATTCCCTTTTGTTCTCTCTCTCTTTTTGGTTGCTGAGGTTTGCAAAAGAGGCATTGAGTGGCAAACATGTTCGGTCTAGAGTCTACTTTCGGCATGCATCTCCCATCCTGGGAGGATCTTCCCAACACCCTTTACTTGGTGTTCCTTTATCTATCTGAGCTGCCCTTTCCCCTAGTATGTGCGGCTGGCCTTCAAGCCATGGAGTAAAACTCCTGTAAATTATCTCGACTATTCTAGGATGTTAGTCTCCTATTTTGTTACTTTATATTAGCCAGATGAATGCAATCTTTTTATGTCTGTCCCTCTCTTTCTGACTCATTTCACTTAGCATGATATGTTTCATGTAGTACCACTTGTATGTAAATTTCATGACTTCATTTTTTTCTAACAGCTGCATAGTACTCCATTGTATAGATGTACAAAAGTTTCTTTTACCAGTCATCTGTTCTCAGGCATTCGGGTTCTTTTCCAGACTTCAGCTATTGTGAACAGTGCAGCAATGAACATAGAAGTGCTGATGCCATTTCAGCTATGCTTTTTTTGCCTCTCCAGGATATATTCCCAGGAGTGGTATTGCTGGATCAAATGGGAGCTCAATTTCTAATTTTTTGAGAATCTTCCATATTTTTTTCAAAAGGGTTGGACCAGTCTGCATTCCCACCAGCAGTGAAGGAGAGTCCAAGAGCTGGTTCTTTGAGAAAATAATAAGATTGATAAACCACTAGCAAGACTCACAAAGAAAGAGAGAGAGAACCCTAATAAACCAAATCAGAAATGAAACAGGGGACATCACAACAGAAACCAATGAAATTCAAAAGATCGTCAGAGACTACTTTGAGGGTCTGTATGCCATGAAACAAGAGAACCTAGAAGAAATGGATAAATTCCTGGATTCCTATAATCTCCCAAGATTGAACCAAGAAGACTTGGGATACGTGAATAGACCCATTCATATCAAGAAAATTGAAGCGGTAATCAAAAGTCTTCTCAAAAACAAAAGCCCAGGCCCAAATGGATTCACTAGTGAATTTTTTTCAACCATTTAAAGAAGACCTTTTGCCAGTTCTCCTAAAGCTTTTCCAGGAAATTGAAACGTCAGGAACTCTCTCAAACAGCTTCTGTGAGGCACATATCTCCCTAATACCAAAAGCAAACAAAGATAACACCAACAAGGAAAATTATAGGCCAATATCCCTGATGAACACAGATGCGAAGATTCTCAACAAAATATTAGCAAAGAGAATCCTACAACTCATAAAAAGATCATACACCACGACCAAGTCAGATTCATCCTAGGGATGCAAGGATGGTGTAACATTCAGAAATCAATCAACATAATCCATCATATCAACAAAAGTAAAGATGAAACCATATGATCACATTAATAGATGCAGAGAAAGTGTTTGACAAGATACAGAACCCGTTTATTATAAAAACTCTCACCAAAATGGGTTTTGAAGGAACTTTCCTCAAGATAGTCAAATCCATTTACGACAAACCCATGGGAAGCATTATCCTCAATGAGGAAAAACTAAGGGCCATCCCTCTAAGATCAGGGACAAGACAAGGATGACTACTATCACCACTTCTGTTCAATATAGTAATAGAAGTACTTGCAATAACGAATAGGCAAGAAAAAGACATTAAAGGTATCCAGATATGAAAGGAAGAAATCAAGCTTTCACTATTTGCAGATGATATGATACTATATCTCGAGAACCCTAAATCCTCTAACAAGAAACTCCTAGAAACAATAGACTTGTACAGTAAATTTGCAGGCTATAAAATTAATGCCCAAAAATCCATGACCTTCCTCTATGCAAATAATGAGAAAAAAAGTGACAGGATACAAACAATCCCATTCACAATTATGCCCCAGAAAATCAAATACCTTGGAATCAGCCTAACTAAAGAGGTAAAGGACCTCTACAATGAAAATTACAAAATGCTACTCCATGAAATAAAAGAGGACACGAGGAAATGGAAACATATCCCCTGCTCACGGATAGGAAGAATTAACATTGTCAAAATGGCAATACTCCCCAAAGCATGATATAGATTCAATGTGATCCCTATAAGGATACCCATGAAATTCTTCAAAGAAATAGATCAAGCACTCCTGAAATTCATATGGAACAACAAACGCCCACGAACAGATAGTCACCCAATACCCTTCTGATAAGGGGTTGATATCAAGGATATACAAAGCACTGGTTGAACTCCACAAGAAGAAAACATCCAACCCCATCAAAAAATGGGGTAATGAAATGAACAGAATCTTTCTCAAAGAAGAAATCTGAATGGCTAAAAGGCACATGAGAAAATGCTTTACATCACTAATCATCAGGGAGATGCAGATCAAAACAACAATGAGATATCATTTCACACCACAGAGACTGGCTTACATTCAAAAGAAGAGGGGCAACCGGTGTTGGCACGGATGTGGCGAGAACGGGACTCTCCTAGAATCATCTTTCTTAGACCCACCCCAACTTCTGCCATTTTCTATATCCAGATAAGTACCAGTCCCTATCTGTTGTTAAGACTATTAATATCAATGACATCTAACGACCTCTTTTTTGTTATCAAGTGAAATCAATTCAAGCCTTCATACTTTCCTTATATTACTTTGATAGTCTCATTTTTTAGTTTCCATTTTCCTTTCTTCTAGTCCATTTTGCATGCTATCACAGGGTGCTTTCTCAATATAAACCTTTAATCATGTTATGTACCTGTTCAAACACTTTTTCTGTAGCTGAGAAACAAAAACTAAAATTGTTAGCATGCTATTATTCCATATTATCAGCAGAAAACCCAGGCATTCTTTTGAACTTTGGTTTTTAGACCTACTTAACTATTACAGAGATTAAGCAAGTCTACTACAGTTTTGTGTATCTTTTTTTTCCTTTTATTTTATTTTATTTTTTTTTACAGTTGTAGATTTACAATTTTTTGTGGTTTGGTTTCAATTATACAATGATCAGATACCCATCCCTCCACCAGTGCCCATTTTCCACCACCATGGATAATATCCCTCCCACCCCCATCCCCCCATCCCCCCTGTCTCTGTGGCAGGGCAATCCCCTGTGTTCTCTCTCTCCTTTTGGGTGTTGTGGTCTGCAAAAGAGGCATTGAGTGGCAAACATGTTCAGTCCATAGTCTACTTTCGACATGCATCTCTTGTCTCCTCTATCTGCAAAAGTTTTATCATTTCACTTTGTCAGTGTGTAAGGGAAGTGACTTCTGAGCTGCCTGTAACCCCTACCTTGTTCCCCCTGATTAAGGATGTTCCCTCCAAACCCATCTCCATGTCAGGTAACACCTCCAAGATCCCAGAAAACTGACGCTGGCCTCTGCTGTCATTCAGATGCGTCCAGAGCACTATCCTCCAGACTGTCCTGCAACTTCCACACCTTCTGTGACCCCTTCCTGGAATCCACCGACCAAGGAAGGCCCTCCCCACCTCCTCTTGTACCCCAAAACCTCACTGACTACTGACCATTGGCTGCCCCACCTTCTGTTTTGATTTCTTTCCTTCTCTGTCCTTCTCTCTAAACACTACGGCAAGTTAATACTCTGATTCTTACAGGTAGATTACAGAATGTCACTTAGGCATTCTTATTTGTATTCCTATCTTCAAACAGTCCTGTTTTCTTCCCTCAATAATGTCACCTGCATTACAACACTGAGGTCCTCTATCTTCAAGGCTAACAGATAATTACAGTGCACCACTGAAGATAGCTTGGCAAATTCAGTCATTTGGGCAAAAAATGGTATCGTCAAACATCTTGATTCAATAAAAAATTTAATTTTCATCCAGATGATGTAGTTTCACTGAGAATATGCTAACATATTCCTGCTTCACTTTTCGGATGAACTGAATTCTTTTTCCTTTCTTTAAATTCAAGAGCGCCTATTTATAGGAATTGCTAAAGAGTTTTTACACATGCAAATTTAATCACTTATAGCCTCTCTTTAATGCACTTCACTGCACTGAGACTAAAATGGTCAACAATTTCCTGGAGATAGGTAGTATATCAAGATTCCAGTCAGTACATTTGGGTTACATCTTGCGTTTCCCCCAAGTATTAAATATGTTATTTAGAAATAAAATAATCACTAAAAGTTTATGGTTTTATAGTCTATATTTGAAATGTTAACTTTATTATTCTAATTAATTAATCTTCTTAATGGTCATAATCCATTTTCAACTGTCAGATGCTATATTGTTATGGTAATTTTACATAATAGCATAGTATGGAAAGGATAGAATGATTCTTTAAACTTGAATGGTTAATGTGCAATTAATTTTCTTCAAATATTCAATAAATAGTAAATTGAAATTCATCAAGTTTTTTAAAGTCATACACCTTTAAATGAAATCAAGCATCTATTTAGTCCCTCTTTTCATTTTGAAAATTAAAAAAACGCTCCACCGGGCATACAATACATGCAGAGAGCAGAGCAGCCAACAAAAAACGTATAATCTTTCCTGTCATGTACCAGGGACAGAGTACATGATTTGGTAGATCTTATATGGCCCATGTGCCAGATATCATCCATTAGTGGAGAATAGTTACAGAATCTTAGTATCTAACAATGCTTCCTTTTTCTGAAATGGAGATCCATATTTCTACTTATTTCTTGGTTATCTCCATATGTGGCATATATAAAACTCCTCTACCCAACATTCAATCTGCTTCTTTCCTAGGGGTGCCAAGCTCAGAAAAGGGTCTTGTAACCACCTAGTGATATGGTCATTTATACCTATATTGTATGGTCTGTCAATGATGTTAGAAGTATCAAAATATCCCTTGACAAAAAGAGTTCCCTATTCTGTAATACACAACTGGCAAGAATGACTCATGTCAGATTTTTTGAATAAATATTCCATGTAAACATCTTGGTACTAGATAGTCATTTTTCTCTAAAAGAATGAATACATCTAACATTAGATTCTATTTGCTGCCATTTATGTATTTGTATGATTAAATTTTCATTTCCCCTGATACATTTTAGATAAGCGGGAAACAAAAATGTCAACTCAAAAGAATAGTTATGTAATATACCCACCCTATTATAGAAACTTTCATCTCCAACTATTTAGACGTTAGCTATAATTAAAAAAGGATTAGGCTTAGATATTCTGTTTTCCTCCTACTTTCTAAAATTACATGTTTGCATACCAACATAACATTTTATGAGATATATATCAAACATTTTATGAGAATACTGAAAAAAATGTTAGTGTGTTCAATATTTTTATATGTGATGTAGTATTTGAAGTTACTGGAATGAAGTGAATAAATGATGCCATTATTTGTATGGCGTGTGTTATTATTCAAAATGTGGCTCAAGTTGAAACTTTCATTATTATAAATTTTCTTTCATATGAAAAATAAATAAATGCCTTGTAGCTTACATTTTAAAATAGATTCTAGGCTCAACTTGCATATCTGCGTCAGCGTGGTAGTGCCTTAAGACACTTCACCCCCAATCATTGTTAAAGCTGCAGGTGCACTAAAAATGACCCATTAAATTCCTTTAAGCTCCAGTGTCAAATCTCCATATTTCTCTGGCTGTGTCTCGAATCTCGAATCTCTATCACTTTTCATCATTTCATCATTCCTGGATTCTGTCTATTCCTGGAGTCTGTCCATTCTTTTATCTAGACCTCTGATTGAAGTATATGATTATCTAGCTTCAGTTTTGTTTTATTTTTTTCCATGGACACATCAAAACTGCAGACGAAAGGCCAGGTACAACACCCAAAGTTTCTCAAGCAATTGAGAATACAGTTAAGAAAATCTGTCTGATATAATGTTGGTCACTCTACTACCTGAGCACAGAATAAGCCATGAGCCCTGTCAGGTATGACTCTTCCCCAGAACTGAAACAAAAACAAAATTTTAAAAAATCATCCCAAACCGCCCAAAATATTTTTTTAATGTTTTCAAAACTTAGATTGTCAGGGTAAAGGCATTTTGGTAACTATATTAAGGGTGTTTTAAAAGACAGTGAAGTCGAAATTTCTGTTCAATGCATTTATTTCAGCCACATTCTAGTCAATGACACCAGACAAGTTAATTTCTATGGGTTTCTATTCCTCCTCTATAAAACAAAAGAGATTTTCTTTCTGACAGTTTCTTAGTTGCTCTAAAAATGAATCAAGATAGCAAAATAAAAAAACACGTTTCAAGCCAAATAAAATTATTTTATTGAATCAATTAAGTATGAATAATAAAAGGAATATTTTGAAAGGAATGAAATCTTTGACATTTTACAAAGTGGCTAAGAAAACTAATTATCTAAAATATGAAGGTATCCCAACAAATCCTAGTTTTTTATTTTTCCTGGAGCTTGCTAGCAGAGTTAATCGTTCATGTTAACTGACTGTTGTCATTTTATACTTATCATTTTCCTGTTACACCATCACTCATTTCTTACATGGAGAAATAGCTGCCTTTATATTTCATGTCTTTTTTCCAATATTGAGACTAATACCGCACAGTGACATGAATAATAGCCAATCTGCTGCAGCATCCGTTACATCTCATAACATGATTCATCAATGCAGTGCTGCTAGTGCAATGTTGCTTAATTTGAAATTCTGGAGGTCTCTGGTATCCCTCTCTATTAACTTTTTTCCTGTCAATACTCTAAAGTGTGGTGGCTTTGGACTAAACAGATGATGTCTTTTGAGGAACAGGGACTCAAGTTCAGTATGAAGTGGTTTGTGAATTGATGAAATTCTTAAGTTCTTTGCTCTTGTTTACATAAGAAATAACTATCATAATACAATTTACATAATCATAAGCTTCACATAGCACTGCATTATCCTTTCTTAATTTCTTTATCCTAAAGAACAAGGCAGAATTAGTAGAACCTCTACCTTTCAATTGAATAAACAGTCTATAAAATAATCCTTGCTTGCTTACTTAAAGCTCCAAAGAAATACACTAACACATTTTGAGAGATTCTTTCATTATGTCTTTGTTCTAGGACGGAAACCGTTTTCATGTCCTTATACTTCTAAAATTGTGTATCTATAGAAGAGTCAACTGTCTATTTTTAGCTGTGCTAATGGCCAATTTTCACACAACAGAGCAACCTGACCAAACAGTGACCTGAAACAGCATGTTAAGACAGATGACATGTAGACTTGCTGTTAAAATCCAAATACTGCTGTTAAAAGCTTTATGTGATAACAGTTAAATCCAGGATTGTTTAAGATGACATACATAGCACAACTTTGGAAAAGTTATATTCAGTTCAGTTTTAGATGGATCCTGAATTCCATACTCCAGGACAATGAATTGAATCCCTTTATGGGCTAAGGTTGACATTTCAGTTGACAGATACATATTCCTGAATTTCTTGCCATGTGTCCACAGCTGTCAAAGTGACCGAGTTGTTCGAGATAGAGGGCACAAGTTGAGTTTTAAAGCACAGATCAAATTTATGAAGTGAAAATCTAAAGTGAAAATTCGAAGTGAAAATTCTTGGGTTAACTAGGCTAAGATACCTTAACAATTTCCCCTAAAATTGCTTCAGAATAGGTTGGAGGACTGTCATAGCCAAAGACAGTGAGACTCATGGTGTATAGCCTTCAAAAGAGATGGGTGTTCATTTACAACTATTATTGTCATCCTGGTCTCTTGTCTATCTTGCCTACTCTCCGCCACACACACACACTTATGGTAGAGTTCAACCATTGATCAGTCGTCCTGACTCCTGTTTTTCCTGGCCTTGGGTATTATTCTCTTATTTTAAAATATACCATAAATGAATGCAGTCAATCTATATCTGTCCCTCTCCTTCTGACTCATTTCACTCAGCATTGTATTCTCCATGTCCATCCATTTATAGGCAATTTTCATGACTTAGTTTTTCCTAATAGCTTCACAGTATTCCTTAAGTGTTGGAAGAAGATAACCTTTCCGTATCTGTATTATAAACCACACTAGCCAAAATATGAGAGAGAGAGAGAGAGAGAGGCAGGCAGACAGACAGAGAAGAAAAGTGCCTGCCATAGAGGCATGATGGTGATTGGAGCATGGTAGGAGGGAAACTGGGGACATTGGAGGTGGGAAATATACACTCGTGCAGAGGTGGATGTTGGAACACTGTATGATTGAAACTCAACCATGAACAGCTTTGTAATTGTCTATCTTACAGTGATTCAATAAAAAAGTTTTAAAAGACAGAAAGAATTATAAAAGAAAAAAAGAAAACCTTGGGTATGGGGAATTTAACATGACTGTAGTCAGATATTTTCATAACTATGAATTCCTTCAGAAGAAACACCAACTGATACTATTCTCTTTTGAATGCAAGGAAATTGGTCAATAAATATGAACTACTTACCTAGAGAACACACACATCTCTAGGTACTATAAGAGGGATATACAAAGAAATATGTAACACGTAGTCCAGAATCTTGCTACTTTTAGTCTAGTTAGAGAAAAGCACAACAACCTTACAAAAATGTTTTTATATGTGCCAAACAAGCAACTTGGCTTACAAAGTTTATAGGAGCTTGCAATTCCACGTCTACTTGGACTAAATTTTACCTTCATTCTTTAATATTGTAAATGATGGCACATTCTTTCATTATTCCTCCTGTTAGATCTTCCACTTCTCTTTCTAGTACCTCTTTGAGTCTATGATTATTTTTTTGTCTAGTCATCTCCCCTGTACAATCCAAACTCAACTTGAGAGATCAAAAACCTTTTCCTGGTGAACACTGTGTCTCTAGTACCTAGCATCATACTTAGTTTTCCTCTATTTTTTTTTTGCTTTTTTGGGTCATACCCAGAGATGCACAGGGGTTACTCCTGGTTCTACCTTCAGGAATTACCCCCGGCGGTGCTCAGGGTACCATATGGGATGCTGGGAATCGAACCTGGGTCGGCCACATGCAAGGCAAACGCCCTACCCACTGTGCTATTGCTCCAGCCCCTTAGGTTACCTCTAACATCCTCAATTTAGTATACTTTCTAATATTTCCTTCAGTTAACTTTAATTGGACTCATGGACTCACATCATGTATAAGATATCAACCATTTCCAATGAAATTATGTCATTTCCATAATTCTCTTATCTCTTTTCATATCTCCCTTTCTATTTCTAGACACAGGGAATCATTCATGTTTTTATATGCATGTTAAAGAATTCATACACAAGAACTTATACCATCTGTCCCCTATTATCTAATTTCTTTCATTCAATAAATGTCTGAGGATCCTTTGTTATTAGTTGCCACAATAATGATTATGCTTCTTCTAACAATAATTTCTAATTAATAATGAGTTCTCTTCACTATTTTCCATATATTATATCATCATTTATATATATATTATATCTCCTATTCTCCCATATATTACATCATGTCATTTTGCCATGATACATGAGCAACCATGTTCCAAATTGGATGTTATAATTTTCAGGTTCTTAAGCAGTCAGTCACTTCAAATTCTTTATCATTATTAAATGAATTTGAGTAATGTATTAGAATAAGTATCACATGATTTTAAACTTTTTTTTCAATCAATGCATTTTTTTATTTTAAACATTTTTGAACTCTGAAGTAAACTTTCTTTTTCTTTGACTCTTTTCAGGTCTATTATGCAGTGAATATTCTTATCTTTCAATATAGCTGACTAACTGCTTGTTTCAGGAGCAAGAAATATGTCAGAACTGCCATTTGCTTGTCATTAATTTGTGCTATTATTTGTATTAACCTCAAAGCTGAATATCTTGAAAGAATATTTTCAAATTCCTTGTCAATTTTGTAAAAGTTACCTTATTTCAGCATTGATTTTTTTTAAAAAGTCCACAAATCAGACCAGGGAGTTAGTTTAGAGAGTTAGAGTGCATTTCTTCATACACAAGGCCCTGAGGTTGATTCCTGTGCATGCTTTCCCTGCCACTGTAACTCTGGGGGATGGCAGTACTATCAATCCTAAACATTGAGCCCTTCTGGCCTGCATGGCCATGTTTCCTATCACTGAGTGTGACCTTGGGTAGTCACAAACTAAGAAGAAATCAAAAACTAAATTCACAATTAACTTTTTTTGCAGATCACTGAAATTGCCATTGTAATCAGGGGAAGGTGAACGTATGATCAAGGGTACCACCATAAAGGCTTCTATGAGGTCGAATTACTACTCTTAGGTCACTCCACCTCTTTATGTAATAGGTGATTACATACAAGTATAATTATGAGTTCAATATGAATAGAAATTTTTCACCTTACAATTTGAGCTGTACTATATAACCAGAGCATATCTGGTTATATAGTATAAAAGTATTATATTAGCACCGTAGCACTGTCTTCCTGTTGTTCATCAATTTGCTCGCAGGCACCAGTAACGTCTCCATTGTGAGACTTGTTGTTACTGTTTTTGGCATATCGAATACATCACAAGTAGCTTGCCAGGCTTTGCCAAGTGGGTGGAATACTCTCGGTAGCTTTCCCTGCTCTCCTAGAGGGGTGGAGAAATTGAACCCAGGTCAGCCGCGTGCAAGGCAAATGCCCTACCCACTCTGCTATCGCTCCAACCCTTTTGGCATAATATACTATTTAAAATGTAGAATTAAAAACATACATTTTAGAGAATCAGTTAAATAAAACAAATAGATCACCTGTACCTTAAGAAATATTTACCTGTTAGAGAAGTAAGGCCCATACAAGTGGCTGCTATTATCACCCCCAAGACAGCTGCAGTATCTTCCAGTAATATAACATTTGTACTAGGATCTCAACTTTCCATTACTTAATTATTGGGAATAGCGGGAGGGGAAAAATTATAGCATATAATAGTATAATAGTATTACAAACTATATAACTGGAGCATATCTCAACCTGAAGACCATTGGTAAATAGTCAAAAGCCATTTATATTTGAGAAGCAAAGTAACAGCGGGTAACACAGTTTAATTAAGCCAGTTAGAGAATACAGAATGTGTGACAAAGTTATTATGAGGCAGGGGAATAGAGATTGTGTTTGTTTTTATTTCTATTTCCTTTTAAGTTAGTGTATCTAAGTGTATTTTACACATCAGGTGTAAAATATTTAAAAGACTAAAAACTGTCCTTCCTCTCCTTAACATTCAGCACAACTTCTTAGCTAATTACTATTAAGAGTTTCTTATTCATCATTCAGAATACTTTATGTGGAGAACATTTAAATATATGTCTACACTTGTCTGTTTGCATGAATGTGTTTATTTTTTCACACTGTTTTGTACAATATGCCTTAGACCAACATTATTCAAAGTTTTTAAAATTTTTTTATTGAATTACTATGAGATACACCTGGTCAATGATTAAAAACTACCACAAATGTGTATGGGGCAAAGGATAGGTAAGATAGAAAAGGGACCAGTATGAAATTAATAGTTGGAAATGATTACTCTGGACAAAAACTGAGTGATGAAGGTAGGTAAACGGATAGACATGACAAGCTTTCAGTATCTTTCTTCAAAGTTTTTCCACCTGCAGATTGGCTCCTGTCCTACCTGCAGGAACTTGGATGGGGAGTTAAAACTAAGGTGGTAGATAGACCAGTGGCTCCCAGCCTTTCTACACTTGTGGACTAACACTAGTCCATTACCAGTGGTTGAAAACCACTATCTTAGCCATATTTTTGTGGGGGAATGGTGGGCTATACCTGTAAGAACTTGGGGGCTTCTCTAAGATCTGTAAACAGGGGTCTTGCCTCATGGTGGTCTGTGTTGATCCAAGGTTGGCCACATGCAAGGCAGGCTCCTAAACGCCTCTCTCTTTATCTGTCTCTCACTCTCTGGCCCAATATATTTCCACAACCTAATTGATTTTCAGATGTTGAATATTGAATATTCATTATATGATAGAGTATCACTTTCTTGCCAGTTCATTTTTTGTACTTTAACTCTTATTATAAGTGCTGTGGCTGCTATACACGTGTGTAGGTCTTGCATAGGATTAGTTTTAAAAGTAAATTCCAATGGATAAAGAAAGTTTTGCTGAATATATAAGTGTATGATTAAAATATTTATCTTTTGCTGAATAGCAATATGCCATATAAAACAGCAGCCACTTATTTATTCATATTTAATGGGTTGAGAATTTGGGCAGGATCCAGATAGAATGACTCATCTTTGCTGCACATGAATTTGACTGAACCCACATCTGCATTTTCATTCTTTTGGGAAGTTAGCTGGTACCCTGTAGATCCAATATGGCTTCCTTTCCTTTCATGAACACCAGCTGAGTCTTGTTACAGCTGGGACCACTGGATCTCTCTCTCTCTCTCTCTCTCTCTCTCTCTCTCTCTCTCTCTCTCTCTCTTACTCTCTCTCTCTCCTTGCAGTAACTCTTCTTCAAAGAATTGTTCACAAGTTTGTAGTGATAAAAGTGAGAAGAGAATTTCAATAAAACTTCTTAGCGCCTAGATTTCTAAGTCACACATTGTTAATTTTGGCACATTGTATTGAACAAATAAAGCCCATAGTATTCAAGATAAAAGTGGGAAGAAAATCCACTCAATGAAACTTGAGTGAAAGCTACACTTCACAATGTGTAGAGATTTTAGAAACGTTGGAACCATCTTTGTAAAAAATCCTCAACATAGTACATTCACATTTAAATTTGGATATATCTCTCCAATTAAGAGAGTATTGCAATATTTACATCACTGTAGACTAAACCAAAAAAATGAACGATGCAATATACATTGTAAAGGAAGAGTCATGATAAAATATTAATTGACTTGATATTCACGCAGGGGTGAAGACACAGAGAGCCAGGGAAGTGGAACTCTGTGACCTCAGACTCCAGGCTCAATGGACTCGGAAGCAGAGATCCTCTGCCTGCTTCCAGCAGCCCGGCAGACCTCCATTCTCCACTACCTCCGCTATCCAGCCGCGAACGCCATCCAGGACGCTTTCTGGACCGCACAGCCACGTTGTGGCCGCAAGACACATCATAAAACACTTAATACAAGATTACCACACCATATTTGAATGCGTTGAAATATGGTTTGAAGCATGGAAGCACCTGCAAGGGTGATTAGAGGCTGCCCTAAAAGCCTCTGTCTTTCTCGGAGAGCCAGGCAAGCTACCGAGAGTGCTCCGCCCACATGGCAGAGCCTGGCAAGCTACCCGTGGTGTATTCGATACGCCAAAACCAGTAAATACAATGGGTCCCATTCTCCTGACCCTGAAAGAGCCACCAATATGGCAGTATTAAGAAAGATTAGGAAGGAGAGGCTCATAAAATCTCAGGGCTGACCTAGGCTGCCAAAAAGAAGAAGGACAGGGTCTGGAGGCTTAACATTGTCAAAATGGCAATACTACCGAAAGCACTGTATAAATTCAATGCAATCCCTATAAGGATACCCATGACATTCTTTAAAGAAATGGAGCAAACACTCCTGAAATTTATATGGAACAATAAGCCCCCACGAATAGCTAAAGCAATTCGTGGGAAAAAGAAAATGGGAGGAATCAACCTCCCGAACTTCAAACTCTACTACAAAGCAGTAATAATTAAAACAGCATAGTACTGGAACAAAGGCAGAACTGCAGACCAATGGAACAGGGTGGAATACACTGACATCTTCCCTCAATCATATGATCATCTAATCTTTGAAAAAGGTGCAAGTAATGTGAAGTGGAGTAAGGAAAGCCTCTTTAACAAATTGTGCTGGCATCACTGGACGGCTACATGCAAAAAAATGGGCTCAGAACTCTGCCTAACACCATGTACAAAAGTAAGATCAAAATGGATTTAATTAAGACCTCAACATCAGACCAGAAACCATAAGGTACATTGAAGACAAAGTTGGCAAAACCCTTCATGACATTGTAGCTAATGGTATCTTCAAAGATGCCACGCCACTGGCCAAGCAAGTGAAAACAGAGACAGATAAATGGGACTATCTTAAACTAAGAAGCTTCTGTAGCTCAAAAGAAACAGTGACCAAAATACAAAGACAGTCTACAGAATGGGAAAGGACATTCGCCGAATACACATCTGACAAGGGGTTGATATCAAGGATATACAAAATACTGGTTGAACTCCACAAGAAGAAAACATCCAACCCCATCAAAAATGGGGCAATGAAATGAACAGAAACTTTCTCAAAGAAGAAATCCAAATGGCAAAAAAGCACATGAGAAAATGCTCTACATCATTAATCATCAGGGAGATGCATATCAAAACCACAATGAGATACCATCTCACACCTCAGAGACAGGCCCACATCCAAAAGAACAAAAGCAACCAATGCTGGCGCGGATGTGGCGAGAAAGGGACACTCCTTCACTGTTGGTGGGAATGTCGACTGTTTCAGCCCTTCTGGAAAACAGTATGACGATTCTCAAAAAATTAGAAATTGAGCTCCCATTTGACCCAGCAATAGCACTCCTGGGAATATATCGCAGAGAGGCAAAAATGTATAGCCTAAGTGACATCTGCACTTGTTTGTTCATTGCAGCACTCTTTACAATAGCCAGAAACTGGAAGAAACCTGAATGCCCAAGAACAGATGACTGGTTAAAGAAACTTTGGTACATCTACACAATGGAACACTATGTAGCTGTTAGAAAAGATGAAGTCATGAAATTTATATACCAGTGGTACAACATGGAAAGTATCATGCTAAGCAAAATGAGTCAGAAGGAGAGGAATAGACATAGAAAGATTGCATTCATCTGGGTAACATAAAGTAACAAAATAAGAGACTAACACCCAAGAACAGCTGTTATAAATACCAGGAGGTTCACTCCATGGCTTCGAGGCCAGCCTCACACTCTTGAGTTAAAGGCAGCTCAGATGGAGAAGGGAGCACCAAATAAAGGGTGTTTGGAGGATCCTCCCAGGAGGGGAGATGCATGTTGAAAGTAGACTATGGACTGAACATGTTTGCCACTCAAAGCCTCTTTTGCAGACCACAACACCCAAAAGGAGAGAGAGAACACAAGGGATTGCCCTGCCACAGAGGCACGGTGGGATGGGAGGAATGGGGGTGGGAGGGATATTATCCATGGTGGTGGAAAATGGGCACTGGTGGAGGGATGGGTATTTGATCATTGTATAATCGAAACCCAAGCACAAAAAATTGTAAATCTACAACTGTACCTCATGGTGTTTCACTAATAATAATAATTAAAAAAAATAAAAAAGAAGGACAAAAATGACTGTCTGTGCTTTCAACACATATACGGTGGCATCAGATGAATCCATTGAGGACTTGATACTGCAAGTGCGAAAGATCAAGTATGACATCATTGGTCTGACTGAGACAAGAAGGCATCAATCACATCATGCCATTTTTGACACTGGGGAAGAACTATTCCTTGGAACATGAGACAAAAGAGGTGTCAGTGGTGTCTGTGTCCTTGTCAACACGAACTTGGCTATTAACATTCATTCATTCGAATGCCTAACAACCCGAATTGGATGATTATACTTGAATAGATGTGGCTCACTGCTGGCAGTTTCTATCTTTGTTGTCTATGCATCAACATCCAATTATGATGATGGAGAAATTGAGAAGTTCTACATGGAATTGTAGAAGTTTTATAAAGAAGACCACACCTTCTTCAAGATCATTGTCAGAGATTTTAATGCCCAGATAGGACCGAGAAGATCAGCCAAAGAACTCCACATTGGGACCCATGGCCTAGAATGGAAAGAACAGGGTGAGATACTGTCTGAGTTCATCATGTTGACCAAGACCATCCATGGTAAGTCACAATTCCAGAAGGCCAAATCTAAACAATGGACATGGGAGTCTCCTGGTGGATGATTCCACAACGAAATTGACCACATCACATTCAATTAATGGTTTTCCCTAACCGATGTCGCTGTTGCCTCAAAATTCCAAACAGGATCAGACCACTCTCTCCTTCATGCAAAATTCTACTTCACAGAGCGGGAAGAAAGGGCTGCAAAGTTTAAGATGAGAACTCCCAGAACGACCTCCAACTGGGAGCTCGTTGGCACTGTTGCTGCAACATGGGAAGATGCCATTGTTGACAACATTGACGAGGAATACGATTGACTGGTTCAGCACCTCCATGATTGTGCGAGGAACGCCGAGAGAGAGAGATAGCCACAAAAAGATGACTGTCTTCAAAAACTCTTGAGCTCATTCACCAACGTGGCTTGGCACAAGCCTCAGGCAACCGCAAGCGAACGTTCAAGCTTGCAAAGCAGTGCAGAGAAGCAATAAAGGAAGAGCTCAAAGAGAGAAGAGCAGCAGTGCTGGCAGATGTGGCAGAATCTGGGGAATTCATTCGCAAAGCCTGCCTGTCTTTTGCCAACTACAATACCAAGATTACTGCCCTCCGACATCCTGATGGATCTATCACATCTTCCAGAAAGGCAATGGAGAAGATTATTCATGACTTCTACTCGGATCTCTTTGATAGCCACATCCACCTGCCCACATACCAAATTCCGCAGGATGGATATGTCATTCCCAAAGTTCTCCCTTCTGAAATCTGACATGCCAATTTGTTGGTAAAGAATCAAACAGCACCTGGCCCAGACAAGGTCAGACCCGAACATCTGAAGAATCTGCCAACAGTACTCATCAATACACTGGCTCGTCTCTTCACATGATACCTGTCTGAATTCAAGTTTATGTCCCAATGGAAAACCAGCAGGACTGTACTACTAAAGAAGAATGGAGACATCCACGACATTGGCAACTATCACCCAGTCTTCCTGTTGTCTGTCGTCTATAAGCTGTTCACTGGAGTCATCCAAAACAGGATTAATAGAACACTAGACGAAGAACAACCATGTGAGCAAGCCAGTTTCTGAAAAGGATTTAGCACAATCGACCATATTCACATGATAACCAAGCTCATTGAGGTTTCTCGGGAGTTCAAGGTGCCTCTCTGTCTAACGTTCATTGATTTTAAGAAGGCCATTGATTCTATTGAGACTAAAGCAGTCATTGAGGCCCTAGCCAAACAAGGCATTCAAAGTCAATACATCAGGATCCTCTGTGAGCTGTATTGTGGGTTTACTACCACACCTTCTCACCTTTCTACAGGGAGGTGATCATTGATGTCAAGAGAGGGGTTCAGCAGGGTGATACTATTTCACAGAAACTCTTCAGTGCCACCCTCGAGAACATCATGTGATGACTGGAATGGGAAGGAATGGGAGTGAAGATAGATGGTTGGCAACTACACCACCTCTGCTTCACTGATGACATCATTCTTATAACACCAAACATCAGCCAAGCAGCACAAATGCTAGCCGACTTCAACAAGTGAGTGTGGAAGGATCAGATTACAGCTGAATATTATTACAAAGACAATGTATATGAGAAATGGTCTCATTCCTGACGTTCCATTCACTCTCAATGGGATGAACATCTCAGAATGCAACAGTTATGTGTACCTAGGTTGAGAAGTCAACATGATGAATGATCTGGCACCTGAGTTGCTCAGGAGGAAGAGAGCGGCTTGGAACGCCTTCAAGAACGTCGAAGAAATATCTAAGAGGACAAAGAACCTCCGGATCCGGGCACATCTCTTCGATTCTACTTTTCTTCCTGCATTAACATAAGCCTCAGAGACCTGGGCCCTACGCAAACAGGATGAGTACGCTATTCAGGTCTCCCAAAGAGGAATCGAAACAGCTATGCTTGGAGTATCACACTTCACTCAAATGAGAGAAAGAATTCGAAGTTCTGACCTTCGTCGACGGTCAAGAATCAGGGATGCTGTCTCATTTGCCAAGGTGTCGAAAATCAGATGGGCTGGACCCATAATGAGATTTGGAGATGACCGCTGGACTAGAGCCATTACGGACTGGATTCCACGGGAGTAAAAAGATCATGTGGCTGCCCACCTATGAGATGGTCAGACCCTGAACAATTGATTTGAGGCTCTTCATGTTCCTTGTCATGAGGCTACATTAGCATGTGACGGGGATGAATGGAGATGTTGCTGGCACCCGCTCGAGCGAATCGATGAAAAACGGGATGTCAAGTGATCAAGTGATCAAGTGACTTGATATGAGGTTATTGGTCAGAACATAAATTCATTTTAATATTCAAAATTATGTCATTTATATCATTTCCCAATTTGTTGTTATTAATTAAACTCAATAAAAACACACTATGAATCTTCTCCAGCCCCACTGAATGTACAGATTCCCTCCACAAACATATTCCTAATATACTTGAGCATGTTCATAATTAGGGGAATCTCTTTTCTCTGATTACAATCTATTAAATTTTTGATAATTCTGCTACAAGTGTCTCTCCTGAGACTTTGTTCCCCTCAAATCTCAACCCCTCAGTCTTCTTTTTTATCTGTAGAGTACAGAGCTGATGTCATTCTTGTTTTTCTCTAAGACCTTCCACAATTAAAATTGGTTACGAGATATTTCCTTAATGCTCTATTGTATAGATTAAAATGACCAAGGTCCTCCATATTTTGTAGATTAAACATTACCAAGGTCCTTCATCCTCATATCCTTGCAGTCAATCTGACTAACTTCAGGTTATTGTGGACAGTGTGTAAGAATAGTACAGAGATCAAAAGATGTCTTTAGTGTTATGGCTCCTTATTTCACAGCTCATATAGGTACATCTCTTCACAGCTCATATAGGTACATCTCTGAGGGTTGACTCATCCATTCAGCAATAGCAATAACAACAACCTTTATCTGAAACAGCATACCACCATATATGAACCACCACAAATCAATCACCATTTCAAACTGACATTCCAAGAGCTGAACTAATATAGATTATATATCCTCTACCAGATAGCTGTTTCATTTATCTGAGTTATTATGCATCATTAAGCCACATAAGCTCTTATCTGACCTGTTACTCACTATAGAAATGAGGACTTGTACAACTGATCAGTCACATTACATATATAAATAATGATTTGTGGGACATTCAATCAAATCTCCTATCTTATACGCTTATGAATGTTTGTGGGATTGTGTACAGAAATGAGGGACTTATGAAAGTCTTGATTATCTGGATACTACCTCATCATTTCCTCCATTACATTCAGGCTGGGGTGTATGTGAGAGAGTAGATTAATTCTCTATAGCTAGAGCTAGGGTAAAAAGGATTCTAGGCATATAGTTAGTTCAAATGGCTATAGTGCATGCTTTACATGTGGGAAAATTTGATTTGATCCCTGTTATCACATGGTCCCGCAAGTGCTACCAAATCAAACAAAATAAAAATATTCTTCTTCTCTGTGGGCAGAACTATGTAGGTATGTGTTGTTTGTTAATATCTATCTTTTTTTCAGAACACATTACAATGCTCAATAGTGGACTGACCATTAAGTAGAAAGCAAAACAAAACCATTACCTCTTTGGAGGGGCATTCCATTTAGGGTAATAAAAACGAGACTACATTATCTTGTTTTGCAACTGAATTTCTCATTGTTGTTAGTTGTGGGAGCCAAAAGTAGGGAATCTGGGGGGCCACCAATGCCACACCAGGTAACTCTCAGGGGCCCAACCAAGTTTAAAGCTGCAGACTAAACCAAGGCCCAACCAAGTTTAAAGCTGCAGACTAAACCCAGGGCTTCACAAATGGAAGATACACACTTTACCAGTCGAGTCATATTCTCAGCCTTGAAACTAGATTCAAAAATTTGCTCATCATGTCTATCTTAAGTAAATGAAAAATCTATTGGGGGTTATTTTGATTACAGTGTGCTTCATTTATTACTGTGTCAGGAGACATTTGAGAAAACTTGTCCTTAGAAGTCAGCAATTTACCGTGTGCCAGATGAAAATCCTTTAGCTATTAAAAATAAGCTTAATAAGGTCATTCATAGTTACAGAGTTATGTGGACCATTCTACTCCCAAATGATAATTTATGTACTGCATGTTTTATAAGGAAAGACAACAAAATGTAAGATTCTCTACAAAATGTTATATTTTCTTCTCTTTTTCACAAATGAGAAAGAAAAACTTGTAACTAGACATTGAAGCTATCTATCATCTTGATTAAATGTCAGATTTATACTTTTCAGACTTTTTTGAAGAAGGAAACTTACAAGCATAGTGTTGAAAAACCATTGCAGGAAAGAAAACCTTATTGATCATTAATATTATCTTAATTAGAAAATCACTTTTGATGAAAACTTGTTTGATTTTCTTCTTCAAATCTTTCAATAGCTCTTTAAGAAAATATTCTATTGATTAATTTAAGGCCCAAAAAGGAGAAGTGTCTCCTAACAAGACATGCTAATCACCACAATAATATCCACATACAAAAAAAAATTAATGCAATATATTTTAGATGCCAGAGTTTAAAAGATTTATGCAAATGAGTGTAGGCATTGTATTTTAATCAAATTTAATAATTTTCATTTCTTTATTTACTTAGGTTAAATCATGTAGTAATCAACCATTGCAAGCTGACTTTTATTGATTTATTTTCTGATGATTCTATTTGCCATTCCTTTAAGTTTTGTTGGAGCAAGAAATATGAAATAAATTTGTTATATGCCTGCCACGGGGGGTAGATTGGGGTATTGGAGTGAACCTGAACAAATTGGTAGAGGGAAGGAGATGCTGGTGGTGGGATTGATATCGGAACATTGTATGCCTGAAACAACTCCATTTTGTACAACTTTTCAAATCAATTCCTCAATAAAAATAAATTTAAAAAATAATTCTACAATAAGTACTAGATTGTTAACATCAATATGGAATTTTATAGTATCAATTAATGTTCACTCTCATATTTTTAGCTGAGATAATTCACATACAAATATTGCAACTTTTGTTTTGCAAACCTTTTAATGGGGACTTCTACAGCAATGGTCATTTGCCACTCCTAGCACTCCTAAAACTGTTTGTGGCTGAAACAGACAATGCAGTTTAGTAGGTTTTAGTTTAATTTTAGTCACTATGAGGTACAAGAATGCAAATTCCAGAATAATTTTATTATTGCCCAGATAAACTGTCCCTATTAACAAGCGGGGGGGAAAACTCAACCCGCTCCCCTCCAAGGGGCCCCGGCAAGGACAGTCAGGCGTGGGGGCAGGAGACTCTGCCCACAGGGCAGAGTCTGGCAAACTCCCCGTGGCGTACCCAATATGTCAAATACCAGTAACAATGAAGGGTCTCATTCTCCTAACTCTGAAAGAGCCTTGAATATGGCACTTCTAAAAAAATTCTCAGGGCTAGGACGAAGGTGAATGAGACCAGTTGTAGTTACTGGTCTGTTGAGACGGAAGTGGTCATTGAAGCCCTAGACAATCAGGGCATTCAAGCCCAATACATCAAGATCCTCCGTGAACTGTATTGCGGATTTACTACCAGGATCTCACCATTCTACAAAGAAGTGATCGTTGATGTCAAGAGAGGAGTTCGGCAGGGTGATACCATTTCACTGAAACTCTTTAGTGCCACCCTCGAGAACATCATGAGACGACTGGAATGGGAAGGAATGGGAGTGAAGATAGATGGTCGGCAACTACACCACCTCCGCTTTGCTGATGACATTGTTTTAATAACACCAAACATCAGCCAAGCGGCACAAATGCTGGCCGACTTTGACCGTGAGTGTGGAAAGGTAGGACTACAGCTGAATCTTACGAAGACAATGTTTATGAGAAACAGCCTCGTTCCTGACGCCCCATTTGCTCTCAACGGAACGACCATCTCCGAATGCAACCGCTATGTGTACCTAGGTCGTGAAGTCAACATGACAAATGACCTGGCACCCGAGCTGTGCAGGAGGAAGAGAGCGGCTTGGAACGCCTTCAAGAACGTCGAAGAAATAGCTAAGAGGACGAAGAACCTCCGGCTCCGGGCACATCTCTTTGATTCCACTGTTCTTCCTGCATTAACATATGCCTCAGAGACCTGGGCCCTACGCAAACAGGATGAGAACGCTATTCAGGTCTCCCAAAGAAGAATTGAAAGAGCTATGCTTGGAATATCACGTTTCACTCAAATGAGAGAAAGAATCCGGAGTTCTGACATCCGTCGACGATCAAGAATCAGGGACGCTGTCTCACTTGCCAAGGTGTCAAAAATCAGATGGGCTGGTCACGTAATGAGATTTAAAGACGACCGCTGGACTAGAGCTGTTTCTGACTGGATTCCACGGGATGTCAAAAGACCGCATGGCCGCCCACCTACCAGATGGTCAGACTTCTTCGTCAAGATCATGAATGATCGGTTTGAGGCTCTTCATGTTCCCAGAGCGAACAGATACCATTGGACTACTCGAGCACGTGACAGGGACAAATGGAGACGTTACTGGTGCCCGCTCGAGCAAATCGACGACTAATGGGAAGTTAAGTGATTAAGTGATTAAGTACGAAGGAGACGTTACTGGGACCTGCTTGAGGCAATTGACAAATAACAGGATGGTTGTGATTGATTGTGATTGATTGTGATTAACAAGCAGTATCAGATGAAGAGTCTAGCTTGGGGAGATCTTTAAGTCTCTTGATTATGTCACTATGATAACATTCATTGTCCCTATCAAATTTTTGTGATCAGTTATGTCTTCTCATCAGCCATTAAAATATTCCTGAAGGGGATGGAGCAATAGCACAGTGGGTAGGGTGTTTGCTTTGCACACAGCCAACCTGGGTTTGATTCCCAGCATCCCATATAGTCCTCCGAACACCTCCAGGAGTGATTCCTGAGTGCAAAGCCAGGAGTAACCCCTGTGCATAGCCAGGTGTGACCCAAAAAGCAAAAGAAGTAAATTAATAAATAAAATACTACTGAACAGAACAAGCCCAAATTTGCATTATACTAGAAAGTTTCCTCCAGAAATGCAGGAGCCATAATAAGCACCTTACAGTTACAGTATATTGACCAGGGCTGAAACTGCCAAGTTCTACTGGGAATTAAGCCCATGTTTCTCTAGCATATCCAAAATGTTATCAAGAAAAACACTAATTCCTGCTTTTCCACTGCTCGTCTTTTGCTTATGCCTTACATTCCCAATTTTAAACTCAGCAAGTTTAAAGCTGTTCCACAGACTGTTGTCTATTTAGTCTTTGTAAAGAAAGACATTTCTAAGGCAGAGATATTTTTGAGTGTCCATAAAGTTCCTTAATTTCAAAATGCCAAACTCATCTATACACAAAATAAAGTGAAATAGCCCAATGCACACTATTCTTAGCTCAATCTGCTAGAGCACATTTGCATAATATCACAATGTACTGATTTCAGCTGTTTGTAATACTAGGACCAGACGGAGCAAGGCCAGGAAAAAGAGTGGAAGTGGCAATAGATGCTACACTATTGCTTTTCATTAATGAGAAGCTTAAAGAATGGCCTCTAAAAAATAACACTTGTCAGAGCCTTAAATGGGTACTGTCTAAGGAGTATTGATTGATCTCAACTAGCCAGGAAATTAGAAAGAGGAGAGTCATAGTGGAACGATTCATCTTTGTCAATAAACAGAATCTCTCTTTCTATTGGAAACCATCTCTCTTCTGGTTTACAGGCTGTACTTTTTAAGAGTGGTATATTTCATAGTGATTTTAATGTGTTATCTTAGAAAACCCTCCAATTGTAATAATTTGTTCTTGTACTTGTCACGTTAAATCACTTTTAATCATATCCACCTAGCAACAGAAAGTGCCATAGAAGTGCTGACCCAATGTCAATATTGTAACATTTAAAATGTGGAAAAGCTATCATTTATATCAATAAAATGCCAAAATTATATTCTCTTGCGCTGTAAAGATAGGACAGAAAGGAAGATATTTGCATTGCATATGACTGTAGTGGGTATTATCTTACTACAAACTTTTGGCCCCACATACATTCACTGAACACTGTCATGGTCACTTCTTAGCACAGAGCAAAGGAATGACACTGAGCACTGGGTGTTGCCCACAAACCAAAACCAAATAAATTATGTTCTGTTGTATTCAAGACAGCAGTTTTCCATTATAATGTCAGTGCAATAAGTACTGCAATGTTTGGCCTAGAGCTATGTTCATAGCAACTATAAGATTCTCAATAGTAACTATGGGATAAATAAATAAATGGGTTAATAGATGCCTACTTCTATTCATAGCTACTAAATTTCTACTGTGCACAAGGTACAAGATAAAATTCTTCTGGGAGTTGTAGTGCATTTAGTCATATTAAGGACCTAATATGTTGCAGGGATGAAACTAGATCTTAACGGAATATCAATGGAGAAGATACATGTGCCCTCGTAGACATTATAGGTCCGCAAACAAAGCAGTCAGAAGTAAAAGATTGTCACTCCTTGTGGAATTAACCATTTAAAAATCAAGTTAGGGAGGTAGGGTATGAACACACGAAAGTTAAATAGCGAGACTTATCCAATAAAATGCTATTTTTTATTTTCATAGCTGATTCTAAGTCTTAGAGATTCCCTCAGCAATTATGTGAATTGCCAGTTTTGTTCTATGAGTGATTATTTCAAATATTTAATCCTATCTATTCCCCTTTTCTCTCTCATTTTATTTTCATTTATCTTTTTTTCTTTCCTGTATTCTAGAAAACCCCAGCCAAAGAGGAAGCAAAATAAAGTGTGATACATCTTGTTTACTTTAAACCATCGAAACCTTTCTGCCTACACCATCAAAACCAGTCATACTTCAGTCTATTGGCTGTATCATCTCAGCACTTTTAATTTAGATGTAGTTACATTTGCATAACAGTTTAGCTGTGAATTTGGCAGAAAATTTCTGGAGAGTTATTTTGGTTCTGCTGAGAGCAGGTCCAATGTCTAATAAGCAGAACTCTTATGCAGTACTGCATTTTTATCTTTACAGTAAAGTACCCTGGAGGCCCATACCTTGGCAAAGACTTTTTTTGCTAACAAATAATGTGGTTAACCATCTTGCTTTTCGTGATAGTGAAAACATAGTGAAGCCTGTTGAATTTATGAAACCATAGTAACATTAAAGGAGAAACTCAGTGAAAAAGATGATTTCAATTTTTAATGGTTTGCATTTCTGATTATGAAATATATATTCACGGTCACGGTCCTCCCGTTGTTCATCGATTTGCTCGAGTGGGCCCAGTAACGTCTCCATCGTGAGACTTGTTGTTACTGTGTTTGGCATATTGAAAACGTCATGGGGAGCTTGCCAGGCTCTGCTGTGCGGGCAGGATACTCTCAGTAGCTTGCCAGGCTCTCCGAGAGGGACGGAGGAATTGAACTCGGGTTGGCCATGTTGGCTGCTTGCAAGGTAAATGCCTTACCGCTCTGCTATTGTTCCAGCCCGTGAAATATATATATTTCATAATTATTTGGAAAATTCAGGAAAATACTGAAAGAAAAAACTTACAATAATACTACCCAAAGTTAAGCACTTTAATATACTGGAGTAAGAATTTTAGTTGTTTATCTTTTCTCCCTCTACCTATGTGTGCATGCATGGATATGTGTGTATGCATGTGTGGGCACATGTTTAGTAAACTGTATAAACCAAGGAGGAAAAATAGGTGCTATCCGACATGTCTTTATGACTGATTATTAGAGACTACCAATGAACCAATGAGGATACTTAGACAAAGATAATGTGATGGAATAACAACTGCCTTCTTTCTTCTACTACTTTCTCTTTTTTCTTTTTTACTTTTTATTGCAGAAAATTTCAAACACAAAACAAAATCAGCAATTTTATGTTCCTCATTGGCTTCAACAACCATCAATATCCTAACATTCTTGTTTCATCTATAACACCTCTTATTCCTAAACTACTTGATTGTTACATTTATGCACTTCTTTTATAGGCAGAATTGCTATTTTTGGAGTCAGAGAGATAGTACAGGGGATAAGGCTCTTGCCTTGCATATGACCTCTGCTGAGACCACAGAAGGTCCCCGGAGTATACTGTCAGGAGTAGCCCTGAACACCAATGTGTGTTGTTCCATTTGCATTTATTAAATGCATAAATTTAACTGCACTATTTTAGAATTTGTACCCATATAATCCTAATTGATATCCATAAATTTCCTTTAACAGTCCTGCCACTACTCCACTGAAGGCAACAAGAAGTTTTCCTCTTCAAGAATACACACACACATATAAACACATACACCTCCAGTTTATTTACTCAAAATAGTAGCATAAGAATCATTTGTACTATTGTATTAGTTACTATTTAATTTTTTTACTTTTGATAATATTAAAATATGGATAGGGCTGGAGCGATAGCACAGCGGTAGGGCGTTTGCCTTGCACGCAGCCAACATGGCCAACCCGAGTTCGATTCCTCCGCCCCTCTCAGAGAGCCCGGCAAGCTACCGAGAGTATCTCGCCCGCACGGCAGAGCCTGGCAAGCTACCCGTGACGTATTCGATATGCCAGACACAGTAACAACAAAGTCTCCAATGGAGACGTTACTGGGCCCACTCGAGCAAATCGATGAACAACGGGAGGGCCTTTACCTTTACCTTAAAATATGAATATACCATGATTTATTAATGCACTTTACTATAGGTGTCCACCTGATTGATAGTGTTTAAAATTTAATATATGGTTCTTTTAAAACCAAATAAAATTTGGTTCTTTTAGTTTTTGCTAATGTATTATATATATATATATATATATATATATATATATGTATCATTGTCACTGTCCTCCCATTGTTCATTGACATGCTCGAGCGGGCCCAGTAATGTCTCCATTGGAGACTTTGTTGTTACTGTGTTTGGCATATCGAATACATCAACGGGCAGCTTGCCAGGCTCTGCCGTGGGGGCGAGATACTCTCGGTAGCTTGCCGGGCTCTCCGAGAGGGGCGGAGGAATCGAACTCGGGTCGGCCATGTTGGCTGCGTGCAAGCAAACACCTTACCACTGTGCTGTGCTATATATCGTAATATATATATATATATACATATATATATATATATTACGATCATGATCACGATCATCCTGTTGTTCTTCAATTGCCTCGAGCAGGCCCCAGTAACGTCTCCTTCATCCTAGCTCTGGTTTTTTAAAAAGTGCCATATTCAAGGCTCTTTCAGGGTTAGGAGAATGAGACCCATCATTGTTACTGGTATTTGGCATATTGGGTATGCCTCGGGGAGTTTGCCAGACTCTGCCGTGTGGGCAGGTTACATTCGGTAGCCTGCCATTTTGTCCAAAGTAATAATGAGATAGGAAGATCCTTAAGAGGTGCAACTCGGCGCGCCTTGGGCCGCTTGGGCTGGAGCGATCGCACAGCGGTAGGGCGTTTGCCTTGCACACAGCCAACATGGCCGACCCGAGTTCGGTTCCTCCGCCCCTCTTGGAGAGCCCGGTAAGCTACCGAGAGTATCTCGCCCGCACGGCAGAGCCTTGCAAGCTCCCTGTGACGTATTCGATATGCCAAACACAGTAACAACAAAGTCTCCAATGGAGACGTTACTGGGCCCGCTCAAGCAAATCGATGATCAATGGGAGGGCCTTTACTAATAATGAGATAATAAGATGTCACGCGGCCGCAAAAGCGGCGGCACGCTTCCGGGAGCTGGGTTTTATAGTCTCTGGGTCTTGGCCATTGATGGGATTACACGGCACCAGGGCCCAGTTGGTGGGTGTGACCCCTGCCTACTGGAAGATGGAGAATCTGGGTGGAGGATGCTCAGCTCCGATCCGAGCAGGCTTGGAGATCTCAGCCTTTGTGCCTTTGTTCCTCTGCCAGTACCTTCATGCGTGTGGAGAGTGGTCTCAGCATGTTTGTGGATATATATATATATATATATATATATATATATATATATAATGTATTGACTGAGGTTCTGTGACTTACAATACTGTTAGTGATGGTTTCCCGTACACATAATCCAACACCACAGTCATTATCAGTATACTCACCTTTCTCCTACAAGGACCCCCACTCTCCTCAATTGCAATACCTAAATATTTATATTATATATATAAGGTAAAGGTAAAGGCCCTCCCGTTGATCGTCGATTTGCTCGAGCGGGCCCAGTAACGTCTCCATTGGAGACTTTGTTGTTACTGTGTCTGGCACATCGAATACTCTCGGTAGCTTGCCGGGCTCTCCGAGAGGGGCGGAGGAATCGAACTCGGGTCGGCAATCAATAAAATTAAAATGTCTGTGAATACAAAGTACACAAGAATGATAAACTTTTATAAATTATATATATAATATACTAAATATTATATATATATATAATTTATAAAAGTTTATCATTCTTGTGTACTTTGTATTCACAGACATTTTAATTTTATTGATTATTATATGATTAGGCACTCGAGTGGGCAGATGTGTAGCTTTAAAAGAAACTGTCAGACTTTTTCCAAAATAATTGTAACTTGTGTTCACCTCACCAAAAATGTAGAAGAGTTCAATTTGATTTACATCCTCATCCTCGCTGCTAATAGATATTTGGTGGGCATGTTAATATTGTATTCTCACCACTGATGAGGATTATCAAACATCTAAAATACATATTTGACGCTAAGTCTCGGCCAGGATTCAGTAGATAACAATGATATCCTAAAGTCTAGGGATGTTACAAAGGCTGCTCCTTGATTAATGAAAGGCTTATGTATAAGGATAGAGTGGGTGGAAATGAGCACTGGTAACTAGCATCTTGAGAGGCTCAGAACCAGCTGGATAATCAAGCTGAGACAATCACAGCAAAACAACATGGAAAAAGAACAAACACTTCTGGAAACCACACAGAGCAAATCACTTCCAGGAAAGAAAAAGTTCTCAGTACAATAACCTGTAAACCCAACACATATTTCTTGCTTTGTTGTGTCAAAATTAAAGACTACTCAAGACTTATCACTATTAATTACCCATCTCCATTTTCCACGCACAATCAGTTCTGTAATATCACTGTCCTCTAAGACTTTAATTGTCAACATATTGCAAAAACAAGTCCAACACTAGCCAGTGTAACATATGTTCTTGTAATGAAAGTTTCCCAAACTTATTTGGTCTACTGATCCTTTTTCAGAAAAAGAGAAAAAACAGAAAGTACTTCTTAAGTGGACCACTTTGCTGAACTCCTTGATTGCGCCAGCCCCTGTAGCCCATTATCTTCCACAGAGGGGAAATCACTATATTAAACAGATACTCAGTGTTGGTTACCTTTGAAGATGCAAAGACATGAAGGTAAGATTCTCAAATTCAAGAAGTATGGTTTATTAAATTACAAGATATATTCTCCAAGTCCTTTATTAAATCAGTTGGAGAATATTTTTCATTGCTAAATAATTTGAAAACAAATGAATTCATGGAATACCTATATTCATGGGGATATCTCAAGCTAATGGCCAAGTTCCTTTAGTTTCCCTTTCCTTTTTTTATCGTAAATAACCTTTAATTTTTTTATTTATTTATTTTTATTTAATTTTTATTAGTGAAACACCATGAGGTACAGTTGTAGACTTACAATTTTTTTGTGCTTGGGTTTCAGTTATACAATGATCAAATACCCATCCCTCCACCAGTGCCCATTTTCCACCAACACGGGTCCCAGTATCCCTCCCACCCCCCATCTTCCCACCCCACCCTGCCTCTGTGCCAAATAAAGGGTGTTGGGAGGATCCTCCCAGGATGGGAGAAGCATGCTCAAAGTAGACTATAGTCCCTTTCCTTCTTGGTTAACTCCCCATCAGTCTTTCACTAGCATCAAGGAAGAGCCCAAAAGCTTTTCTCTGTACATAGGAACAGAAAAGTCTCCCTTATTTCCTCTTTTATGTGACCACCTTGCTGCATATGTACTTCATTGCAGGCTGAGTAGACTGTTTTATTGATGCTACTTTACTGGACATGAAGTCCTTGAATGCTTGGTATTTAAGTTTCCATTTCTGCACCTGATATCTGGGATCTGACCTCTGACAGAACACCCCTTTGTTACTTGAGTGATAGAAAAGTAAGAATGGTACAGTATGTTTATGCTTCTTGACAAAGATACATCACTGTCACTGTCACTGTCCTCCCGTTGTTCATCGATTTTCTCAAGCGGGCCCAGTAATGTCTCCATTGTGAGACTTTGTTGTTACTGTATTTGACAAAGATACATATTTTATGTATTTCTATAAAATAAATATTTTATATATTTCTAAAATTATTTCCATTGTTTCAATACAAACCCCACCTTTTTATTGAGGTTCAGCTTAAAACTATAGTTAGAAGTTCAACATTAAATAAATGATAGAGCACGACTAGTTCTAGACAAGCATGTGTTTCATTTAATGTGCTCACTTTCCTAGAATTTTCTGTTTCCCAATTTAAGGGAAAAGTCAGAATGCAAAGATTTTTTATTTAAAAGTTTGGTGAAGTTTGTGTGTACAATTTGTTAAATTATTGAAATAATTTCCAATCATTCATGAATAACCACAGCTTCTTCTAGGTACCATGCAACTACCAATCTAGCCACTATGAATCTTCCTACTTTCTCACAGTGCCACCTTAGTAAAAAAATAAAGAGTTAATACTTATTATGTCAGGGCACTACTATGGTTATATATCACTTGATCACTTGACTTCGCGTTAATCATCGATTTGCTCGAGGGGGTGCCAGTAACGTCTCCATTTGTCCCTGTCACGTGCTAGTGTAGCCCAATGGCGTCTGTTGGTTCTAGGAACACGAAGAGCTTCAAACCGATCATTCAGGATCTTGATGAAGAAGTCTGACCATCTGGTAGGTGGGCGGCCACGAGGTCTTTTGATGTCCCATGGAATCCAGTCCATAACATCTCTAGTCCAGTAACAACAAGTCTCAAAATGGAGACATTACTGGTGCCTGCTTGAGAAAATCAATGAACAGTAGGAGGACAGTGGTACAGTGCTACAGTGGATTGTCCTAGTGGTCCCTACTCTATCCTTTCTTCCCCCAGCAATTGAGGCAGGCTTCCAACCAGGGACCAATAAATTCCTGTATCTCATCATGGAGACATTAAGTCCTTGTATGAAATATCACTAAGATTCTATTACAGATTAAGGCTTCTTTGTTTGTTTTGTTAATCAAGATTGGTTGCCTTGTTCCATTTGGTGTTCTAGTACTGGTTTATCAGTGTAGCATTTGAGATGTCAGGAAGCTCAGTATTTTTATCTGTAAGGTAAAGCTGTAGTAGACTTTAACTGAGTGGAAGCTTTGGGCTGTGGACATGGCTCCTGGGACTTCTGGAACTACAGTGACATGGGGCAGGTAGCTCATTCCAACCCTGAGAAAGCCTGAGAATTTTGTCAAAAATCCCATCTACCTGAATTTTCAGCAGGTTAATTTCTTGCTGAGGCCCATCCTGAGATGGTGGTGTCCAGCTGGGGGCACGGCAAAGATTTTGGATTGTGGGTGCAGCTGGTTGCTGGAGACTATGTTTGTGTGGGCACTGGGCTAACGCATCCCCCTCCAGGATGCCCCGGATGATTTGAATATGCACGGATTTGAAAGATCTTCTGAAGCTTTTTGATCTCTTCCAAGATTTATTCATGCGTCTCTGGAGCAAGGTCGGTAGAAGAGCTTATATGGTGGCATTGTAGATGAATCATGAGCATGACTGCAGTATACCTCTATTTTGGCAATTTAATTTCTTGTAAAACTTGACCCCGACTTGGAGTCCAGCCTGAGGTATGGCAGCAATTTGAGGGTATCAGGAAGCCCAAAGGCACTATCAGATGGCCTATATTCTTCTCCTGTGAGTTGACCCATCAGTGGCACTATAACCTCTGGGCCCCAGCAATAGCAAAGATGGAGGCCTCAGCCAGGACTGGGACTAAGGCTAGGACGGCAACTGTGCATGACTTGGGTGCTCTGTGGACAGCAGTGGTGGCACCAGGTTGGACTCGAGAAGCACTGTTCATTCACACAGAGATTCTGTGACCCCAGCAGCTTTCTGTTCAGAACACAGAGAGCCCCCGCCAGTCTGCCAGCCCTGGCGCCTGCAGGTCCCCTGCTGCCGTCTCTTCCTACCAAAGCAGTGGTTTTAGAGAAGCAACTTTTTAATGCTAATAGCACAGAATGTGGCCTCAGAGGTAACAGCTTAAATGGCACTAAAGATGATGACTGAAGAACAAAACACTTTTTTCATGACAGTAAACACAAGAAGTTTGTAAGGTGATAACAGTGTGGATAGGGGGAGTATTTTCAATCAAAATTGAAATGAACTTAATGGGGCAGGAATTTTTATATGAGATTGATGAGTAATAAAGGAAAAATCAAGCAAATATACAAGAAAGAAATTATGATCATATTTATTTCACTTGTTTTCAATTTTTGTTTGTTTCAATTTTTTAAAAAGAAGCTAAAGAAGATATTTTTCATATTTAATTATAGAATTGTGATTTACAAAGTTATTGAGTTGAAACTTAGTCATATAATATTTCAAACACTAAACCTACCACAAGTGTCAACCCTCCTCAATCATTGTTCCCATATTCCCTCCCCACGTCAATCCCCACCCTGTCCCCACCTGTCAATTTGACGGCACACTACAAGTTTTCAGTGGTTGCAGTTCAGATCTCCTGTTTTAAGTGTTGTTGAGTGTTTTGGATATGTGGCTATACCACTCACCAATATCACGATTATAACTGAAACCCTAATGCCTGTTTACCCATTACTTCCTGTTCTGAAGAAGAGGTTAGTATTTTGATGTAGCCATGATTCTACCTGTGGAACATATTCTTCTTCCATCTCTCGTGGATACTAATAGGACTATCACATATAAGCTACTGTCTGGCCATCTAAGACTCTCATTCTTAGATGAAGCAATAATGAGTCTCATGATAATATGTAGATAGAGCCTCATAGAGTTATATGTGGTTCAATAAGCTTTTTATTTTATTTTTCATTTTGTTTTGTTTTGGGCCTCATTCAGATGTGCTTACTCATAACTCTGTACTCAGGAATCACTCCTAACTATACCCAGGGGACTACATGAGAAAACAAGAGTCAACTCAGTTCGGCCATGTGTAATGCGAACAGCCTACCTATTTTGATTATCTCTCTGGCCCCTGAATAAGCTTTTTAAAAAACATTAATGTATTCTGTATATTTTTCTATATAAAGTAAAAGTAAAGTAAAGGCCCTCCCGTTGATCATCGATTTGCTCAAGCGGGCCCAGTAACATCTCCATTGGAGACTTTGTTGTTACTGTGTTTGGCATATCCAATACGTCACGGGGAGCTTTCCAGGCTCTGCCATGCAGACGAGATACTCTCGGCTCTCCGAGAGGGGCGGAGGAATCGAACTCGGGTCGGCCATGTTGGCTGCGTGTAAGGCAAACGCCCTACCGCTGTGCTAATGAACTCAAAATAAAATAATTTCGTGAACTGTGTTAAATTAAAAAATTTATGTAGCATAACATATTGTATACATTTGTCAGTAAATTTTATGAATAGAAACTAATTGCCCTTCACTATAAGCATCAATATTTGAGATTCACACTGGCTTATTAGGCACTCAATGAGCCTCTCCATTTTCTCCTGATCTGGTAAACGGTACCAAGATAACTTGAATAAGAGAATTGGAACAACTGGATTCAAAATAGAGTTCCCCATTTGTTGGTCATGTGATATTGTAACCAAATGGATTTTCATTCCCTTTAGTTCTAAGTCTTCTAAAATGTAAAATAGGAACAAAACTGTCCATATCTTTGGATTTTCACATGGATTATATTAGGTTATACCTATAAAATACAATTAACACAATGCCTCATGAAGTAGACTTTTTATTTTTAATATTTTAATATGTATATACTTTTTGTTACTGAACCACCATGAGATGAAGAATTACAAAGTTGTTCACGATTGAGTTTCAACCAATGTTCTAACACCCTTCTCTTCACCAGTGTACTTTTCCAGGCACCAATATCCTGTTTCCCCTCTGACCCCTACACCTACCCCTTCCTGCGTCTATGTTAGAAGCTTTTCTTTTGCTCTCTTTCTGCCCTTTTACCCCATTTAGACACTTTGGTTTGCAATACTGTTACTGAAAGGGTATCATGCATATCACTTTACCTACTTTCAGCATCAGTTCTTGTCGGTAGTGATCATTTCCAACTATCATTGTCATAATGGTCCCTTCTATGTCCTAACTTCACTCCCCACTCCCACCTATGGTAAGCTTCCTACCATGGATCAATCTACTTGGTCCTTATTTCTCTTGTCTTTGGGTATTATTCTTATACTATGCAAGCTACCGTGAGTATCCCGCCCACATGGCAGAGCCTGGAAAGCTCCCTGTAGCGTTTTCCATATGCCAAAAACAGTAACAAAAAAATCTCACAAAGGATATGTTACTGGTGCCCGCTCGAGCAAATAGATGAACAATAGGAGGACAGTGCTACAGTGCTACAATGTCTTTTGAACATCCTGCAATTTAGTGCAATTATTCTCTGTTTATTCCTCTCTCTGACTCATTTTACTCAACATGATACTCTCCATGTCCATGCAGTGGAGTCTTAATGAGTAGTTTCACATACCTTTGGTATATTGGCATGTACTACTGGATCTGGGTCTGACATGATTGCTGGATACTTGTGCCTGTGATTAGTGAACACATACTTTTCTAACACACATGGAAACACAAAAGAGTTCTATGAAGTTAAAATTTCAGAATAAAATAGAAAACTGGACAGTTCCTCTTGATTCCCCATTGCCTGGTGATTCTCTTCCCCTGCTCTCTGTCTCTCTTTTCTGTCTTTTTCTCTGTGCTTCTCTGTATTTCTGTCACTTTCCTTTTCTACCCCTTTTTAAAACCCTCTCTCCTTTCCATAATTTGTTAAAGTTGGAGTATCCAGTTGTTTTCTTTGTCTTCTATACATTTGTACTCTGTGTAACAGTGCTGCAAGTGGGTTTTTGTACCTCCGTGTGATGTATTTGTACACGTTGAAGAAACCTACCTGAATAAAAAAATGCTCAATGAATACACATAATGAGCACAGTGGTAATTGCTGTAATGTTCATCCCACAAATATCTGCTTTATTGTCTGGTCATGAAACCCTCCTAACATTAGCCTAACTCTTACATTTCTACTAGAATGAACTTGATGGTCCTTTTCCAATAACTTCATGTGTATATTCTTCCTTCAGTGGATAACTCCCACATTACTTTACCACATCCCCAAATGAAGTATCTGTTTGAGTAGAGAATATTGATTTCTAAACTTATAGGGAATGTCACTATATTGGGTAATGTCAAGAAATTGATTGTTATGCTGAGATCATAGCTGTTGGTGAGATAGACAATTTTTAATATTTTTCTTGCACATGGCAGGGAGTTCCATGTGTTCAGGAAGCCCTTGGAACATATACTAATTATTCTCAGCCAACTGATCCAGTGGTTCAATACAAGGCCCTGAGGTTATGGTGCTGCATGGAACCTGTGGTGACTGGAATTACCGGCAATGCTAAAGGTATTATGAGGTGATAGGTATTGAGTCAATATTGGCTGCATGCAAGGCTCATACCTTAACCCCTGTACTATCTCTCTAGTCCTTTAAACTTTCTTAAAAACTGTAACCATGTATCTCACGGTGATTCAGTAAAAAAATTAAATTTAAAAATCTTATAATCATTACTTGCAGCACAAAGCATCATCTCTAGTATGCGAGACTGAACAATTCAACAAAGAAATTTGTTTAAAGTACTCAGAAAAAGGTTTTTAGATTTTTGAGGCTCTTTTGGGAAATCTCTTTTGGACTTTGGAGTTGATACAATTGAGGACTCATGGGGTCAAGCCCTTCAGGAGTAGAGAAATAAACTAGGGCAGTATTGACATGACTTTAAAGACTTGTGCTTTATTTGTGTTTGAGTTTTTAGAGGAAACATAGTGGTCAGAAAAGAAAATCATCACATCTCCCCTAAGCCTTGTTTATTCATAACCTTAATGACATCATAGAGGAGGAGATATTGCAAACTTTCATGACATTTATTTTTAAATATTTACTCTTATGGTCACACCCACCACCTGGCCCCCTGGCGCCGTGTAATCCCATCAACGGCCAAGACTCAGAGACTATAAAATCCAGCTCCCGGACGAGAACAGTGCAGTCTTCTGCCCCCGCGCCTGGCTGTTCCTCGCCGAGGCCCCTTGGAGGGGAGCGGGTTGAGCTTTCCTCCCCGCCCCGACCAGGGCTCTGGCAGCCGAAGACCTGCAGGACCAGCCACCACCATGCTGAGACCACTCTCCGCACACATGAAGGTACTGGCAGAGGGACAAAGCCACGCGGGTTCCGGGGCCGAGATCTCCAAGCCTACTCAGATTGGAGTCGAGCATCTTCCACCCAGATCCTCCAAATTCCAGTAGGCGGGGGTCACATCCACCACCTGGCCCCCTGGCGCTGTGTAATCCCATCAGCGGCCAAGACTCAGAGACTATAAAATCCAGCTCCTGGAACCACGCGGCCGCATTCGCGGCTGTGCGACATCTTATCAGGACATCTTTTTATGACATCTTATTATCTCATTCCTACTTTGGACAAACTTGCAGGCTATCGAATGTAGCCTGCCCACAGGGCAGAGTCTGGCAAACTCCCCGTGGCGTACCAAATATGCCAAATACCAGTAACAATGATGGGTCTCATTCTCCTAAAGAGCCTTGAATATAATCTCAGGGCTAGGATGAAAGAGACGTTACTGGGGCCTGCTCGAGGCAATCGACGAATAACAGGATGATGAAATGAAATGAAAATGAAACTCTTATGTTGGGCTGGAGTGATAGCACAGCAGGTAGGGCGTTTGCCTTGCATGCAGTTGACCTGGGTTCAATTCCTCTGTCCTTCTCTGAAGAGCCTGGCAAGCTACCGAGAGTATCCTGCCTGCATGGCAGAGCCTGGCAAGCTCCTCGTGGCATATTTGATATGACAAAAACAGTAACAAGTCTCATAATGGATATGTTACTAGTGCCCCCTCAAGCAAATCGATGAAAAATGGGAGGACAGTGCTACAGTGCTACTCTTTTGTTAATTTGGTTAATAACATGTAATACTTTTAACTTATATCACTAGAATAATTCTAGAAGAGTCATAATGCATTTTTTATTTTATTTTAAGTACAAATTGCTAATATTTGATATAATATCTTTGAATTTATATATCTCTTACTGGAATATCTTTGACAAGTATTAGCATCAGATTTATTGCATTTTTGAAAGAGTTTATGTGAAATTATTACCAATTTTTAATATTTGATTAATTCACGGATAAAATAATCTGTCCCTGGGGTATTGCTTATGTTTAACAACTCTAATAATGATTTTAGGTACTTTACCACATATAAGACTACTGGATTCCCTATTTCATTTTGTGTCATGGTGACACAAAAAAGTGCTGGAGCACCCAGGCTAACTGCATGGGATGTTCAACCTTGTGGTGCAGGCCTGACAGGTCTGAGCTCACATCAGAATGTGTGGTGCTTAGGATCATTGTTCTTGAAAGCCACTCAGTGCTTGGGTGCCACCAGGTTCTAGAGGTCTAACTTAGGGCCTTCTGCGTCACATGTTAGGCCTGTGCTCTACCACTTGAACTATTTCTCTACTCCCTTGCATTTGTTTTACTTTATAATTTCTTTATTTCCTACATATTGTGGTATTTGGACCTTACTACATGGTTTGGTATTCAGGGATTGCTACTGATAGTGCTCCAGGGACAATATGAAGTATCAGGAATATAACTCCGATTCTTGGTTCAGCAGAGTTAAAAGCAAGTGCTTCAATTCCTGGATCATCTCTCAGGCCCTCTATTGTGGCAATTTTAATTGCTTTGTATAGCACAGCAGTAGGGGGTTTCCCTTGCTTGCACCGGCCAGGCCAACCCGGGTTCGATTCCTCTGTCCTTCTCAGAGAGCCTAGCAAGCTACCGAGAGTATCTCACCCGCCCAGCAAAATCTGGCAAGCTACCTGTGACGTATTCGATATGCCAAATACAGTAATAAGTCTCACAATGGAGACGTTAGTGGGCCCGCTTGAGCAAATCAATGAACAACGGGAGGACAGTGCTACAGTGGTACTCTTATTTATTTAATAAAATGGCAAGATATTTCCCCACTCCTTTTATATCTGTAAAATTTATAGGGATATCTGTTTAATTCCTAATACTGCCTTTTGGTTTTGTTTTCACATCTCTTGTTTTCTTGGTTAGGCTTGCTAAGGTTTTGCTAATTTTATCAACTGCTTCAAAATCAATGCCTGCGTTAGTATAATTTTTATTTGCTTGTTTTGATTTCATTAATATATATTCCTATCTTTATATCATCTTTTTGTTTTATTTTATATTCAATTGGATATTATTTTTCTAGTCCCATAAGACAAATGATACAAATATTCTTGTCCTTCATCATGAATTCATATCAATACTTATAGTATTTCTTTCAAGTATGTGTTAGCTGCCACACACAAAATATGCTATTTTTTCTTTGAATTTGAAATGCTGTTTATCTTAGTTTTAGAGTCCTGACTTTTATACCTTATTTAGAAATATGTACTTTTATTTTACAATAATTAGACTTTTGTATCTATATTTTATTAATGAATTTAATATTATTCCATTGTAATCAGAAACACTCTAAGATTTTAAGCCTGAGGGGGTATGGTGCCGCCAGCAGGTCAATCTGTACCTGTGAGGCAAGTGCATCAGCACCTGATGTCGCCTTCAGACTTCCAGATACCCCAAAATTGCTGCTGTGACTTTGGCCAGACCCCAAAAACTTGGGGCAAAGTTTACCAAGAAAGTAAACGACCAAAATTTGGGTATGTGGAAAACAAACCCACAAACCATCTCTGGCTCAGCTATAGAATTGGAGGCATGGCCTCTCTGGTTCCTGATTGAACTGCTTAATGGCCATGATCCCAGAGACTCAGAAACAAATCTCGAAACCCAGCGGCTTTTGGCAGAAAGGTGTCCAGTCCCTGCAGTAGGTTACCGGTGCTTGGCCAACCCAGGTGGAAATAGGTTTAGTGCCTTGGCCTGCTCCCCCTGGCGGCCCGGTAGACACCATCCTCCAGAGGCCACTGGACAGTCAGGTTTGGGCTCGCAGTGACGAGACACTCAGGGCCTCACGGGATGGGGGTGGAGCCTGCCTCTCAGGCTACTGATCAAGCTGCTTAATGGCCATGATCCCAGAGACTCAGAACCAAATGTTGAAACCCAGCGGCTTTTGGCAGAAATGCGTCCGGACTCCACAGTAAGTTATTGTCGCCGGGACACCCCAGCGGAGAAAGGGTGCTGTCCATCCGCCTGCTCCCCCTTGGTGGCTTGGTGGCCACTATCCTCCAGAGGCCATTGGACAGTCAGGTTTGGGCCCGCAGTGATGAGATATTTTGGGCATCACAGTATGGGGGTGGAGCCGGTCCTGTCCTCCCCACCCCAACGAGACCCCAAGTCATCACCCACAAATGGCCTCTCTGACTCTTGATCAAGCTGCTTAATGGCCATGATCCCAGAGACTCAGAAACAAATCTCGAAACCCAGCAGCTTTTGGCAGAAATGCGTCTGGACCACGCAGTAGGTTACTGTGGCTGGGCCAACCCAGGGGGGAAAGGGTTTTCTCCCTCCAATTGCTTCCCCCTGGCGGCTCAGTGGCCGTCATCCTCCAAAGGCCATTGGACAGTCAGGTTTGGGCCCGCAGTGACGAGTCATGTTGGGCCTTATAGGATGGATGTGGAGCCAGTCCTGTCCTCCCCACCCCAACAAGATCCCAAGTCATCGCCCACCAAAGGCCTTTCTGGCTCCTGATCAAGCTGCTTAATGGCCATGATTCCAGAGACTCAGGAGCAAATCTCAGAACCCAGCAGGTTTTGGCAGAAATCCCTCCAGATTTAAGTGTTAAAATTTCGGAATTTCAAAATCACACGGCCACTACTGCAGTCACGCAACAGCATACGTTATTCATAACCAGCAATAGAAAACAAATTGACTACTGTTGTCTTTTCAGCAGATCTGACTGTTGGGGTAAAATCTCAAATAATAATGGTGGGTCTGGTGTCAAAATATTGAATGTGATCAAAATAGAGAGAGTAATGTGGAAATCATCTGCCCCACAGGTAGGGGGAGGGTGTGGAATGGGGGTATACTGGGTTTTGGGGGTAGAGAATGGGCAGTGGTGAAGGTACAGGTGCTTTATTGTATGACTGAGACTTAAACCCAAAAGCTTTGTAACTGCTCTCACGGTGATTCAATAAATAAAATTATAAAAAATAAAAAAAAAGATTTTAAGCCTGAAATTCATTGACTCCTGGCTAGTATCACGTACATGATGTATTTGGTTGTACATGTTACATACATGTAAAATATATATATTCAATTTGGTGTTTTGTTCTATAAATGCCTTTTATATTAGGCTGCTGAAGTGCTCTTCATATCTTCTGTACACTTACTTGTTTTCTGTTTAGTTCTGTTATTGAAACAGTACTCTTAATATTCATATACAGGGTCAGATAGATAGCTCAAAGGTGAAGGAGTCCCAGGTTCAGTTCTGAGCACCAAGTTATACAGTGAGCACCAGTGGGAATGACATTGAGCAAGGATATAGGAATAACAACCTAGCACCTAGCACCTAGCACCTTTAGGTATGGTCCAATCTCCAACCATTACCTGATATTTTGTGGTCTTATTTTTGTATCTCTGTTTTAAATAGAGATGATTACTTTGATTAATTTTTGGTGTTTTATTTTATGCATCATTAGAATTCTACTTTTACCATGTTTTTTTTTATTTGGAGTCACATCTGGCTCTGTGCTAAGAATCACTTCTGGCTCTGTGCTCAGGGATCATGTCTGGAGGACTTGGAGGACCATATGGGGTGTCAGGGATTTAACTTGAATCAATTGTGTGCAAAGCAAGCTCCCTATTCACTTTAAATCTCTCTGGCCCCATGGTTAGAATTCTAATATAGTCCAATTATATTGCTTGTTATCTTGAAGAAATGTCTCCCTTTATCTTCACAAAACTATTTTTTCTTGAATTGTATTTTACATACTATTTTGATCGTAACTCTAGAATTATCTGGAGAGTTTCTTATAATAGTACTAACATTTTACGTAATTTTATATAATCTATTTTCAATGGTTTTGGTTTTGAGGCCACACTGTGGTATTCAGGGCAAACTTCTGACTTCGTGCTCAAGGATCACTCCGGGTGGAGCACAGAGGACATTGTGGAGTGCTAGGGATCAAACTCAGAGTGCCCATGTGGAAGGCAAGCACCCTGACTGCTGTACTATCTCTCTGGCCTTCATTTTTCATTTTCAGCTTTCAACCTGTTTGTGAGTATTTACTTGAAGTTCTTCAATAGATAGTATACAGTTATATCTCATTGGTTTATTTTATTTGCTTGTTAATTTATAACACTCTTTATATTGTCTCAAATGAAAATACTATCATGTAACCCATGTGAACACATAAGTCTCATATAATTATTTGATACTTGTATATACTTCGAAATGATTACCAAATTAAGGTAACACCTCAATCCCTCGCATATTTGCCATATATGTTTTATGTCTCCTACCCTATGCCTGACTGTCTCCACCAGGGCCCAACAGCTGAAGACCACCGAGGCCCAGCCAAGGCCATGCTGGGAGCACTCTCCACACACTTGGATGAGCCTCACGCATAAAAGAACTGACAGAGGAACCCAGGTGTGTGGGACCCGGGGCTGAGATCTCCAAGCCTGCACAGTTTGGGACTGGACCTGCCAGTAACTAGACAGTTATACCCACCAACTGCTGTGTAACTCCAACAACGGCCAGGATCCAGAGATCATCACACTCAGCTCCCGGAAGCGACATCTTATCATCTCATTCCTAATATGGTCAAACTGGCAGGCTACCAAATGTAACATGCCACACGGCAGAGTCTGGCAAACTCCCCGTGGTATATCCAATATGCCAAATACCAGTAACAATGATGGGTCTCATTCTCCTAACCCTGAAAAAAGCCTTGAATATGGCACTTTAAAAAAAAATCTCAGGGCTAGGACGAAGAAGACGTTACTGGCACCTGCTCGAGGCAATCGACGAACAACAGGGTGGTCGTGATCGTGATCGTGATGTTTTATGCTGAGAGCATTTAAGGTCTAATCTTATTTAAATATTAAATGTTATTTTAGTGATTTAAAAGTTTACAGTATTGTGAACCATAGGGCTTCATGCATACAACATTCCCAATAAGTGCTCCCCATCAGAGTGTCCGTTTCCTGCCACCGTTATCTTAGGGTCCCCCACTTACCTCTTTCCACTCTCCACCTTCCCGGATCTCAACCACTGTAATTTTCATTCTGTGGACCTGTTCTTAGACTCTTTTCTTGTGTCCACTTGATATTCTCTTACTATACCACCACTGTAGCATGTCCTCCCTTGTTCATCGATTTGCTCGAGCAGGCACCAGTAATGTCTCACAACAAATTGTGAGACTTGTCGTTACTGTTTTTGGCATATTGAATAAGTCATGTGTAGCTTGCCAGGCTTTGCCATGTGGGTGAGATATTCTTGGCAGCTTGCAGGGCTCTCCGGGGGGAGGGGGGAGGAATCGAACCCAGGTCGGCCATGTGCAAGGCAAATGCCCTATCCGCTGTGCTATTGCTCCAGCCCTATTCCCTTACTATGCTTCTTTATATTTCCTATACGGAGAGACGTCATTCTACATCTGTCCTCTCCTGGCTGGCTGCACTCAGCATGATTCCCTCTAGTTCCACTCACATGGCAGCAACATGCATGATGTTGCTTTTCATTTTACTTAAGGTCCACTCTTAATTCTTGTGGCTACAACATTAATAATTATATATTAAGTGCTATAAATTTTATCTATAATTAATATTATAACTGGGAATTTGTACTTTTTGATCAAAATCTTTCCATTTCCTCTGATTCCCACTCGCTATTAAGCATCTGTCTATCTTATATTCTATGGCCTCAGGCTTTTCAAATTCTTTATATAAATGAAAATGCACAATTTTGTATTTTGTTGTGTGACTTATTTCACTAGCATAAGAACTTGAAGGACAAGGTCACAAAAATGATTATCTTTATAGTTGAATAATATTCGATTCTATGTCATATATAGTCTACATCACATGCTCTTTCATCTGTCTGTTGATGCTCGTTCAGATTCTTTCCATGTCTTGGCTGCTATAGCTAATGCTCAATCAACGTTAAGGTATAAATAGTTCTTCAAGATCATGTTTTCATTTTCTTTGGATATATATCCAAAAGTAGGATTACTGTATCATATGGTACTTTAATTTTAATTTCTTTGAAAACCTCCATACTGTTTGTCAGCGGCTGCACCATTTATATTCCCACTCAGAGTGCACAAGAATTTTTATTTCACATTCTCAGTAACATGTTATTTCTTGTCTTTTGGGTAATATTTATTCTAAAAGGAGAGAAGTGATATTTCCATTGTGAATTTCTTTGACATTTTCTTGATAATTTGTAATGTTGAGCATATTTTTACATACCTCTTGGCCATTTGTATAATTCTTAGAAAAAAGTGCTTTCACCTCCTTTGTTAATCTCAAAATCAGATTTTTGGATGTTTTTTTGCTGTTGAACTATATTAATTCCTTGTATTTAGGGAGACATTATACCATTATCTGAGGTATGACTTGCAAATATTTTCTCTCACTTAATGCAGTCATTTCATCTAGCTGATTGTTTTCTTTGTGTAGAGAAGATTTTAAGCTCTCTATGTTCTCCCACTTGTTTATATTTGTTCTTGTTGTTTGTGTTATTGAGTATAAATGATATTTACCAATACCGATGTCAAGGCGACTTTAAGAGTTTCTTAAAGTGTTCTTTACTCGAGATCTGATATATCTTATATATTAAGAGGTTGAGCTGGAGCGATAGCACAGCTGGTAGGGCATTTGCCTTTCACACAGCCAACCCAGGTTTGATTCCTCCGTCTTGGAGAGCCCGGCAAGCTACCAAGAGTAACCCGCCCGTACAGCAGAGTCTGGAAAGCTCCCTATGGGGTACTCGATATGCCAAAAAACAGTAACAATAAGTCTCACAATGGAGACGTTACAGGTGCCTGCTCGAACAAATCAGTGAACAATGGGAGGACAGTGCTACAGTTAGTACTACTAAGAGGTTATCGTCTGACAACTCTAACCTATTGTGTGTTAGAAGATTTTCTCTCACTTTTTTTTTTACCACATCCAACTGTGCTCAGGGCTTATGCCTGGCTGGGCACTCAAGGGTCACTCCTGATAGGCTGAGAGGACCACACGGGATGCTGGGGGTTCAAACCGGAGTCAATTGTGTGCAAGGCAACTGCCCAGAATTTTTTGTCCTGGCTGGCAGGAACGAGAAAAAAATTTAGTCCTGAGGGATCTTAGAAAATTGTTCAGCCTAGTGTATTACAGTGATTCTATTTCCTGTGTCTGGTAATTTCCTCTCATGCATACACGGGAGTAATAAGGCGAATACTCAAGGGAACACCTCTAAAGATCTCTGTAGTTTTCTCTCTGCAGCTTTTATACAACTAATACTCTGCCTCACAGTGACCAGCTAGCTACATTATCCTTCTGGCATTTTTATTCAGGAACTCTGCAATCCTGTTTTAGGGTCCTCCAATCCTTCTGCATTGCTGTTTCAAAGCACCTACAGTCAACTAAGTTGGGACAATTAAAGGGATGATCTTATTGACTACTCTTGTCTCTGTGCTGCCTGTCATCCTGCATAAAGGGAACTGATTCATGTATTTTGTATTGTTCTCTATTTTCTTTTGGCAGTAGAGTACATCTCTTCCATATTTTTCTATCATGGATGAATGTATGTGGTTTTTTTGTTAGTTTGTGCTGGGGTCACACCCAGTCGTGCTTGGAGCTTACTCCTGGATTTACAGTCAGGGATAAATCCTACTGGGATTCAGGGAACCATATTAGGGTGCTGGAGATAAAAATTCTGCTTGTCTGCATAGAAGGCAAGTGCCCTGACTGCTGTACTATCTTTCTGGGCCTGATCCTAGATAAATGTAGAAATCTGTGATACATGTCATGGCTTCTTGTTTCCTTTTGTTGGTTGGTTGGTTGGTTGGTCCATTCTTGGCAATGCTCAAGGCTTTTTCTGGCTCTGCACTCAGGAATCACTCCTGGAAGTGCTGGTGATTGAATCCCAGTCGGCCTTGTGCAATCAGCCACTTTATAGGCTGTGTTCTCGCCCTGCCCACTCTTGCCACCTTTGAAAGCCTCTCTTTTCTTTCTCTAAGCATAGTAAGCATGGTTTATTTTTTTTCAGTTGATTACTAATAGTTCCAGTTTCTAAGGTCTTTGTTGACTATTATGTTCTACTGTTATGCAACAAATTATTACAAATTCAGTCACTTAAATGAACAACAAATTTTAGTTCATGGTTCTCTCTGTGAGAAATTCAGGAGGCATACTCTGGAGTTTCACAATGCTAAGAGTTTCACAATGCTAAGGGGGCAGGTTGAATGCTAATTTGCAGTGAAGCATCCTTTTTCAAGTTCACATTGTTGTGACAATTAAATATCTTGCAGTTGAGCTATTAAACTCGCCTAGGGGGTAGGACACAGTTACTAGATAATGCTTGCTTTCCTAGGTACATGACTCACTCCATCTTTAGAGGCAACCATATGATCTTTATACTTCAAATATCTTCATCAGGATGAGTCCTGTACATTATCTTCAGTGGACCTGATCAAGTCCCTGTTTCAGTCCCATGGTGAAAGGGAGAGAGAAAGAGAGAGAGAGAGAAGAAAAGTGCCTCCATAGAGGTGGGTGGGGGGATGATGGGAGAGAAACTGAACACATTGGTGGTGGGTGAATGTACACTGGTGAAGGGATGGATGTTGGAACATGATATGACTGAAATCCAATCATGAATAACTTTGTAACTGTGCATCTCACTGTGATTTAATTAAAAAATAAATAAAAAATTAAAAATAAGTAAAAAGTTATTTAAAAACAAAACAGTCCTGTGATTTTAAATCAATAAGGTTAAATAATGAATAGTAAGTTAATTATTAATTTATAGTTTATAATTAGGTGGGGATCTTGACAAAGTAGAAGGGGCCAACATCTTAGAATTTTGCCTAAAACTGTTTGCATGTTTGTATTGCTGGAAGTTTCTTCTGACTTTATTAATCAAAACTATCAAGGTCTGTATTGATAATTTATTCATTTATAAAGGGATTTTTTGTGTATTTCAAGTATCTGTGGGAATTGCTTTTTCAGATATTATTATTATTATTATTATTACTATTTTTTGGTTTTGGTCACACCCAGTGATATTCAGGGGTTACTCCTGGCTTTGCACTCAGGAATTACTCCTGGCAGTGCTCAGGTGGCCATATGGGATTCTGGGGATCAAACCACGGTCGGCTGCATGCAAGGCAAATGGCCTACTAGCTATACTATTGCTCCTGCCCTCTTTTTCAGAAATTCATAGTGGCAGTTTATGTTTTGTGTTTTTCTGCCCTAACAGATGATTATTAGTGGTCTGATTTACCTCTGGTTTATCTTCATTCTGGAATACAAACCTTTGAGAAAATGACATTAATATAATCATTGCTATGCTAGTTTAGTGGTGGGGGTATTTATTCTCTCTTCCCACCATAGAATGATCCTGGGATTTGATCATTGTCTTCTTGATCCCAGGATTATGGCCCAAATGAACATCATTCTTGAAGCTGTTTCTTTAGAGAGGAAAAGTAAGAAAAAGAATCTACTACATCCCTCAGAGCAAAAGTAGTTTCAATTTGGCATTCTCTTTTGTTCTCTTCTCCTAGGTTTGACTTATTTTTTCAATTCTTTTGTGCTTTAATTATACAACTATAATATTTTATCCAACTTGCTTTGTATGTGCTCAAGAGAATATTATTCTAATGAACTAGCTGCCAACTTTAGAGTGAATATCATCCTGTAGTTTAAAATCTATTTTTAAGGAACATAATATTGCCTTGGATGTGACCAGTTATATTTTTCCATTGGAACATTTTGAGACCCAATTTTTAGCTCTAGTTTTGTATAATTTCATGATGATGTACACGGTGTGGGTAATTTTCCCATTTGCAGTTCTCAGCATGTAGTAGATTCTTTTGATCTGGAAATTGATGTCTTTAGTTATAAGAAATTGTAAAAATATACTATAATAGTTTATGTGTTTGCTTCACTAGCGTCTCTTTCTAGAACTTTCATTAGTTGAAAGTTCGACTTCCTATAATGATTATCTAATTTTCTCGTCTTTATTTCTCTCTGTGCCCTTTCTTTACCTCCTTGTCCCTTTCTTCTATTTGACAGAAATTTGTCTAAGTCCATTGATGTGTTTTTTTTTTCATTGAAGTTTTACATCAGTATGGGGCCAGAGCAATTATACAACGGGTAGGGTCTTCCATGTGGTCAATCTGGGTTTTATCCCCAGCACTCTATATGGTCCCTTGAGCTCCCCAACAGTGATCCCTGAGGGTAAAGCCAGGAGTAATTCTTGAGCACCACTGGGTGTGTCCCCAAAACCAAAAAAATTCCCAACTAAAAACCCATTTACATCAGTAAATTATATGTTTCAGTTCTCATACATCATCCTTATTTTATGAAATTCCCTTAGATATCATTTTGTGATATATTTTTCTGATTATTGGGTAATATATATTTGTATGTACATTGAAGTTATATTTGATTATATTATATATTTTTTATCTTCTAACTTCTTTATTTCTGTATATCCTGATCTCTATTTTCAATATGAAAGTCTTTGTGTGGTTATTGGTTATCCAGTCACATTTTGTAATGAGTCACTAAAAGACTCATTAAAACTTGTACATTTGGGAAACATGGATTTCTGCTTGTGCAGTACACTATGTATTAGGAACTTCTGAGTGGGAGACATCTGTCTGTGTGTGTGTCGGCCTGTCTGTCTGTAGTATTTATTTCAGGACCAGTATCCACAGAGAGAATTTCTCTGATATCTACTCTCTTAAGCCCTTTTGGGGGGCCAACAGACAAGATTAAGCTGGGTTGTCAATATCAATTTTGAAAACTTTAAGCTAATGACCTTATTTTCAGTACAGAAATTTACTCCAGGCCTCTATCCAATATGGTAAACTCCTGTCCAAAATATGTTTAATGTTTTCCTGTCTTCTGTCTCTTCTCTATGTATGTGCTTTATATTTTGTATCTACACTGTGACTTCCTTCAGTTTCCATTTCCTTAATTACTGACATGCATGGAACTATGGGATACCATGGAGGCAAGCTTTCGCCAGCACCCTATGTTGTTTCAAGTATCTTCCCCGATCATGTTTCCCCTTTGCAGTGTCTCTCCATTTCAAATACATATTCTTTTTTTTAATTTGTTGAATCACCATAAGAACAGGAACAAAACCTTTCACTTAAAGTTTCAGTCAGTCATACAATGATCAAACACCTGTCCCTTTACCAGTGCACATTTCCCACCACCAAGAAGCCCAGTATACCCCCCCTTCCAACCACTTCCCACCTGTGTGGCAGATTTCCACTTTACTCTCTCTCTCTCTCTCTCTCTCTCTACTTTGATCACATTCAATATTACGACAAAAGACCCACCACTGTTATTTGGAATTTTCCCCAACATTCAGACCTGCCACAAAGACATCATTAGAAAATTTGTTTTCTATTGTTGATTATGAAGAGCATATGATGTTGTGTGGCCACAATAGTGGCCATGCGAATTTGGAATTCTAATATTTTAGTAAAAAACGTAGAGGGATTACGGCCAGAAGCCCCTGGGTTCCTAGATTAGTATGCGTGCCTCTGGGTTCATGGTCGGTCAGAATCCGGAGGAGGCATTTGAGGGTGGCGACCCAGAGCATCAAATTCATATTCTTAGGAGAAAGAACCAAATTCACTCTATTTTTATCAGTTCAGTTTTGTTCGTATCAAGAGTAGGGGATAAAAGTTAGTCATATACAACATATATAAACAAATTTAAACTTCTGTCAATCAGAAAATCATATACAAAATGTCAAAGAAAATTGCAACCTTGGAAAAATGTTTGTCATTATGACAGTGTTAACATATATCTCTATGAGGATAACAATCAATAGAACTAAAGAATATAGTTTGTAGGGGGAAAATGGACACAAGACTTGAAAACGCAATTCATAACAGTTACAAACATCCAGTAAATTAATCAATGCCAAATAATAAGAAAATAAAAAACGTAGAGGTAAGTTCTTTTATCCATTACATAAAAACAATATTATTTTTAATATTAGTGGTAGCTCATAAGAGGCACTATCAGACTCTTTTGATAAATATTTGAATTGGTAGAATTTATATTGAGACCATCTCATATTATGCTTCACAGGAATTTAAATAAAGCATCCTTTGTTTAAATGTCATGGGGTGCTCACTATGCCTTGGAAGTGGTTCCGTGTATACTACAGGAAACAGGGTGCATAGGTTTCTTGGAGTTTTCCACTTCAATGATCACTGTGGGATACCGAGGAAATGAGATAATACCCATAAGATGATAGTCCTTTTTCCTAGACTTAGAACCCCCTCACCTTACTGAATCTGCTGTTGGAGTCTCTAACTACAAGTGTCAGGGCCTTGTCCTTAGGGCTACTCAAAGTTCAAGATCTCATTAACAGTATGAACCAATATGCTGAGTGCATTGCCTGGATAATCACATTTGTTCACACAGTAGATGCTACTAGTATCATGGACCACCAGCTAAAGATGATATTTCTTTCAGAGTTCAGCAAGATATAATATACTTAGATGGAATAAGAGTAGAGTAACAAAACTGATGTAGAAGTAAAAACCAGAAACAAAATGAAGAAACAACTTCAAAATGTTGAAAATGCGTGTAATGACATCATGCTAGCAGATGACTGCTTAATAATTTATTAACTTGAATTTTGATAAATACAACATTAAAAATGGTAAAGTAAAAATGCAATAAATGGTTGGAGAGGCAGATAAAACCTTGCAATAATAAACAGGTGTTTTAAATCTACGGTGAAATCAGTTAGGCAAGTTTTAGGAGATTTGAAAGCTCTGTTATACTGCAAAAAATTGAGCAACATAAACCTTGAAGTTGATGAACTTAAAATTTTATAACACCTTACATTTTTTGTTCAGTCAAAAGTAAGTACTTCTATTAACCTAACAATCCCATTTCTAAAACGGTTATCCAAGCCAAGGAAAACTAATAGGAATATGTGTTAAAAGTTAAGCTTATGATCAGCAGAATATAATTGACTGTGGAGAATAAGAGCGAATAAACTAGCATTCATCAATGGATGTCTGGATATAAATATATATGACATGTATAATTGAAAACTGAAATCTATAATTTGAATTATATTTATTATATGTGTATTTTAAAATTTATAAGGCAGGTGTAATATGCTAACAACTTCTGCATTCCTTTGTGCAGCAATTATTTCCTGTCTGTTGAAGAGAAAGGAATTACAGCATTGATTGTTTCTTCTCCCTCTTGGCTATCCACATACCCCGAGATCTTTTTCAAGAGCATATTTGGTAGTTCCATAAAATCATAAAGTAAGTAAGTAAAGGCCCTCCCGTTGATCATCGATTTGCTCGAGCGGACCCAGTAACGTCTCCATTGGAGACTTTGTTGTTACTGTGTTTGGCATATCAAATACGTCACGGGGAGCTTGCCAGGCTCTGCCTTGCCGGCGAGATACTCTTGGTAGCTTGCCGGGCTCTCCGAGAGGGGCGGAGGAATCGAACTCGGGTCGGCCATGTTGGCTGTGTGCAAGGCAAATGCCCTACCGCTGTGCTATCGCTCCAGCCATAAAATCATAACCATTAGAAGTGAATCACTCTACACATAAGCAAAATTTTATTGTAATTCATTTGCGTTAATAGAGGGTAATGGACAGACTGTAAGAATTAACATCACGATCACGATCACAACCATCCTGTTGTTCATCAATTGCCTAGAGCAGGCCCCAGTAACGTCTCCTTCGCCCTAGCCCTGAGATTTTTTAAAAAGTGCCATATTCAAGGTTCTTTCAGGGTTAGGAGAATGAGACTCCATCATTATTACTGGTATTTGGCATGTTGGGTACGCCACGGGGAGTTTGCCAGACTCTGCCGTGTGGGCAAGTTACATTCAGTAGCCTGCCAGTTTGTCCAAAGTAGGAATGAGATAATAAAATGTCATAATAAGATGTCGCATGGCCGTGAATGAGGCCGCGCACTTCCGGGAGCTGGGTTTTATAGTCTCTGGGTCTTGGCCGTTGATGGGATTACACGGCACCAGGGGGCCAGTTGGTGGGTGTGACCCCTGCCTACTGGAATTTGGAGGATCTGGGTGGAGGATGCTCAGCCCCGATCCAAGCAGGCTTGGAGATCTCAGAATTAACATCAGCTAGTGTAAATACGCGATCAAGTTTTAAGAGTGTTAATATTTTTATTATGAAATCAGTGATGAAACAGGCACCCTCAACTCCTACATTATCAGCAACAGACCTCTCAAGCCTTCAAACTCCCAACGACCTAACCTCTGAGCAGTGCAAACTCAAACCTTATTTTATAATTCTTTCTCAAAACTTCTCCTGTCATTTAGTCTCTTGTTAGCCACCTAGGCAGTAGATAAATCTCACTTCTTGAAATCTGACTGTTTGGCTCTGCCTATAATGGAAATGAAAAAGAAAAAATACCATAAATTTCTGACAGCATCGTGATTCCTGAAAAATATGTGAATATAATATTGGCATTCTGATATGAACCTGCTTGATGATTTCTTTTCAAAATTCACAAAATAGTTACTAATAGATTTCTTTGGTAATGCTATGCCTGATGATGACTCATTTTTCTATATAATCTCTGCTTTTGAAAATGCATTTAATGACCCCAATTCTTACAAAGCACTGCCACCCCCATCTCTTCCCTCATTTTCCCTTAGGAAACTGATCTCTACCTAAGAATAAAATAGTGACCTTAAACCAGTATGCAGTCTCTTTACATATAATCTTAAATATATGTATGTACACTTCCTTGAAATCCTAAAGAGGTCAGTTTGGGTGAATGAAAATTCAGTATTGTTGAATGTTTTAGATGAAGAATATTAAAGCTTTTATGCGCAGATTACCTTTCTGTTTCTGAAAGAACTTCAAATCTACCGTCTCATTTGGTCCACAAAACAGCAATAAGAAGCCTATAGTATGGGAACCAGCACTCTCCTCTTTCATTTGAAGAAGTAAGGAGCTCAGAGGGACTCTCAGTTTATTCATGAAACGAGTTTTGAGTAGACACTAGGATCCATACGCCATAACTACTACCTAAATGACTTTTCTCCTACATGCACTTGAGCTATTTTATGGAAAACTGTCACCATTGGTATTGATTTTAGGATATTTGAATTGATGAGTTTAACAAAATCATTTAAATGAACTTTATGACAACTTGATACAAAATTAGCATTTGTGAGGTATTTGAGATGAGCTAATGAAATTGTGCTGTTACAAAATGATTACAAAGGTATTTGGGATTTCTCAATAGAAAAGGCAAAAAGTCAGAGAATTTTAGGCAGTATATAAAGCGGTAGAAAGCAGTCTGTCATTTTCTGATCAAAAGATGACCTTTTAAATGTGACAGAAAAAGGTTACCAGGGTTATCATTTCCATTTAGTGTACTCAAGCTGGTTTTCTCATGGTAAATACAGAAGTCATGAAAATTGAAGAATAAACATTTTCACTCTTTTTCAAGACACTATGTTTCCTCTTAGCTTCTACTTCAATTAATTATAAGTGTGCATTCAGCAATTTTATTATATGTAGAATTTTCTGATACTTTGAACTCCAGGGAAGCAATTCCTACTCACTGATGCTCAAACTGCACTTATAATTTCTTTTTCTCCCCCTCACATTTGCCATACTAATTTCCAGTATCAAGGTATTTTAGTGTATTTGTTTCAAATATAGATTTAGGAATCATAGAGAATTATGTCAGATCTTATCACTGATAAGCCTCATCACTTTCAGCCATGTGAACTACATGGACTCTATGTAGACTCCTTATTCAGAGTCACTGATTTCTCAACTTTGAAATTATAAATTAATCTGCATGTAGCAGTATGAAGATTGCACCGACATGGAAGGCATATGACTGGGGCGATGCAGTCATACACTAAAAGTAGTTTCATTGATATTAAGCCCAGATTATTTTGCATAAGGATTACTGTGTAACTTTTTGCCATAGCTAAAAATTGCTCGAGCAGGCCCAGTAACGTCTCCATTGGAGACTTTGTTGTTACTGTGTCTGGCATATAGAATACGTCACGGGGAGCTTGCCAGGCTCTGCCGTGCGGGTGAGATACTCTCGGTAGCTTGCCGGGCTCTCCGAGAGGGGCGCAGGAATCGAACTCGGGTCGGCCATGTTGGCTGCATGCAAGGCAAACGCCCTACCAATAGTTAAGTAGATAGATACAATAGGTAGTCAGATTCAATATACAAAAATAGGGATAAGCTTAAACATACATAAAAAATCGAAATTACACCATAGTAAATTATGTTACCATCCAAGTTTAAAAATATCTCCTGATATATACATACTTTTGTTATATAGTTTTTATAGTTTATTAAACTTCAGTTCTTCTGAGACTTTATTAATAGGTTATTGGTTGCAAGTAACAATACCTTACTCACAGAAGACTTAAAATGATAGGGATTTTTTATCTTACTTGTTAGTGTCTTCCCTCTCCTGGTTGCAAAATAGCAGCCACAGCTCAATATTGGGCACTCTTCACATTGTCAGAAGACTCCAAAAGTGGGAAGAATGAACTTACTTCTACTGCAACCTCAGATACTCATCAGGAACCATCTTTTCCTCTGGGAATACTATTCTTACAGTTTAAATAAATATATTTAAGTTGCAATAATTTATTTACCTCCCCTAATTCCCCTTTGCGGTGATGTTTTTGTTGTAGTAAATGTTTTTGCAACAATTTTGGGTGATCAAGAGACAGTGATCAAAATACAAAGACAGTCTATAGAATGGGAAAGGATATTCGCCGAATACACATCTGACAAAGGGTTGGTATCAAGGATATACAAGGTACTGGTTGAACTCCACAAGAAGAAAACATCCAACCCCATCAAAAAATGGGGCGATGACATGAACAGAAACTTTCTCAAAGAAGAAATTCGAATGTCTAAAAGGCACATGACAAAATGCTCTACATCATTGATCATCAGGAAGATGCAGATCGAAACCACAATGAGATATCATTTCACACCACAGAGACTGGCCCACATCCAAAAGAACAAAAGTAACTGGTGTTGGTGTGGATGTGGTGAGAAAGGGACCCTCCTTCCCTGCTGGTGGGAATGCCGACTGGTTCAGCCCTTTTGGAAAACAGTATGGACGATTCTCAAAAGATTAAGAATTGAGCTCCCATTTGACCCAGCAATACCACTCCTGGGAATATATCCCAGAGAGGCAAAGAAGTATAGTCAAAGTGACATCTGCACTTGTTTGTTCATTGCAGCACTCTACAATAGCCAGAATCTGGAAAAAACCTGAGTGCCCGAGAAGAGATGACTGTTAAAGAAACTTTGGTACATCTACACAATGGAGTACTATGTAGCTGTTAGAAAAGATGAAGTCATGAAATTTACATACAAGTGGTACTACATGGAAAGTATCATGTTAAGCAAAATGAGTCAGAAAGAGAGGGATAGACATAGAAATATTGCATTCATCTGGGGAACATAAAGTAACAAAATAGGAGACTAACACCCAAAATGGCCGAGATTAGTACCCGGAATTTTGCTCCATGGCATGGAGGCCAGCCACACATGCTAGGGGAAAAGGCAGCTCAGATAGAGAAGGGAGCACCAAATAAAGGGTGTTGGGAGGATCCTCCCAGGATGGGAGAAGCATGCTGAAAGTAGACTATAGACCAAACATGATTGCCACTCAATTCCTCTTTTGCAAACCTCAACACACAAAAGGAGAAAGAGAGAGAGAGAGAGAGAGAGAGCGAGAGAGCGAGAGAGCAAAAGGGAATGCCCTGCCACAGAGCAATGTTGGGATGGAGGAATGGGGGGTGGTAGGGATACTGGTAACCGTGGTGGTGGAAAGTGGGCACTGGTGGAGGGATGGCTACTTGATCATTGTATAACTGAAACCCAAGCACAAAAATTTGTAAGTCTACAACTGTACCTCATGGTGTTTCACTAATAAAAATTTTAAAAAAAACAATAATTTGATATCATCTTAAACTACAGAGTCTGACACACATCCAAAATAACAAGAACAACCAGTGCGGGTGCAGATGTGAGGATAAAGGGACTCTTTTTCATTGTTGGTGGGAATGCCAGCTAGTCAAGCCTTTCTGGAAAACAATATGGACATTCCTCAAAGAACTAGAAATGGAGCTTCCATATGACCCATCTAATACCTCTTCTGAGAATATAAACCGGGGGTGCAAAAAAGCACAGTAGAAATGGCATCTGTACCTGTATGATTATTTCAGCAATGCTCACAGTAACCAGAATCTAGAAACAACCCGAGTACCCGTGAGCAGACAACTGGTTAAAGAAACTATTTACATCTACACAATGACATACTATGCAGCTGTTAGGTATGATTGTCATAAAATTTGTTTGGAAGTGGATAGACGTGGAGAGTATCATGCTAAGTGAAATAAGTCAAAAAGAGAGGGACAGCCATAGAATGACTGCACTCATTTATGCAATATAAAGTAATATAATATGAGACTAACACTCAAGCACAGTGGAGATAAGACCAGGAAGACTGGTCCATAGTTGGAAGCCTGTCTCATGAGCTGAGGGAGAAGACAGCTGGGATAAAAATGGAATCACTAGGACGGTGATGGTTGTAGGGAATGCTCAGGATGGGAGATGTGTGTGAAAGCAGATAAATGACCAAACATGATGGCCTCTGAGTACACATTTTGCAAATCAGAATTCCCCAAAGTAGACAGAAAGAAGTAAATTGTCTGCCATAAGGTCAGGGTGTGGGTTGAGGTAGGGGTGGCAGGAGAGATACTTGGGACATTGGTGGTAGAAAATGTACATGGGTGGAGGGATAGGTGTTCGATGGTTTTATTACAGAAACTCTATCATGAAAGCTTTGTAACTGCATCTCTCGGTGATTCATAAATAAATAAATAAATAAATAAATAAAAGAGTTGCTTCTTTGAAAGAATGTGCAAGCTATAGAAACCTTTGCATAGTCTCAGAATGAAAAAAGCGATTAAATAAATTGAATCAGAAAGAAAAGAGAAGAAATTACAAGAGAACTGACAGAAGATTTCCACAAATACAGGATTATTGGAGTTTAGGATGAGCAACTCTACTTTGTTAAGTTGGAGAAACTAGAAATACTGAATAGATTTCTAGAAATATTTTGGTGATCTCTCAAAATTGAAAACAAAAATGGGTAAAAGTAGAAAACCCGAAGAGGTCAATTACAAGCAAGGAAATCGAAACAGTAATTAAGATTATCCTCAGGAATGAAAGTCCTGGCCCAAATGGGTTCATGGATGAATTTTATCAAACTTTGAGAGAAAACATGCTATTCATCAGTAAGCTTTTCCAAACTAAGAAGAAACAGAAATCCTTGCTAACACAGTCCAGGAAGCTAAAATTGTACCGATACACAAAGCAATCAAAAGTAAAACAGAAAAAGAAAATTCCAGAACAATCTCCTAGATAAATATTGGTGCAAAATTCCTCAAAGTAATTTTAGAAAGTCATGTACAACATTATATTGAAAAAGAGAGAAAAGAAAAAAATCCCAAAGCAAATCGACATATACAATAATCAAGTGGGATTCATTCCATGGTTTTTAGGATGATCCAATATATACAATTCAATTAATATAATACACTATATCAGTAAAGAAGGCAAACATAGAAATTATCAGTAAAAGAAAAGGTGCAAAACATATAATCATAGAAATAAATGAAGAGAAAATTCTTAAAAAGATACAATACCCATTCATCATAAACTCTTAATAAAGGAATGCTTGAAGGAAACTTCCTCATAGTAGTGACAGCTATGAATAAAAAACATAGCCAATATTTGTTTCAGAGGTGAAAAACTGAAATCGTTCCCACTGAAATCAGGCAAAGGGTAAGAATATTCACTGTCTCCACCCTTATTTAACATTGTATTAAAAATTCCATCAACAGCAGTCAGGAACGAAAAGGGAATCAAAAGAATTAAAATTGGGGAAAAAAGTAAGTAAATTCATCCCTAATCCCAGATGATATGGTGATATATATTGAAGACTCTAAAGTGTTCACAAAAAGACTCCTAGAAACAATCAACAAATGTAGCAGGATGATAGGACTTATATGTGTCAATTAGAATATCTGGACGAGGAATGAAATGATTTAAAGGAAGAAACCCATTTCACTCTTGGTTCAAGGAGAAATATTCTCTTCACTCCTAATTTCATAGATATAGACGGGAAAAGGCTCAAGCTCTGATGATATTTCAGAGGGGGATGTGTGATGGCACTGAACATGATAGAAGGTAATGACATTGGTGTTGAAATAATATATGCCTAATATTTCAATATTAGTAGCGTTGGAAATAACAAGCTTTTAAAAAATTAAAAATGATTTCCTATAAACTAACATGTATTAATTTTAAAAGGAATGGAAAAAAATTTCTTCCACCCATCTCCTTCTATTGTACATTCCCTATATTGTAAGAAACTTAAGACCTATGGAAGGGCTAGATAGTCATCCAATATAAAGTAATCACTAGTATATCCCAGACCCCCAGTAATAGAGTTTAAAATTTACAAACGCCACACTGTCAGATGAAATTTCTTGCTCAATAACTTGAGATGGTGCACTGTAGGTAAGAGAGTACAGTGGGAGTAATTGAATTTCCATATAGGAAATAAAGAATACTGAAAATTTTAAAACAGAGCTGAATTTGAGTAAGGCCAGGCATGGATTTACATCACCCCATTCGAATGTTAGGTAATATCTCTGGTAAGTTATAACTTCTACCCCAAATTACTCTTTAGAGCTTTTTCTTGTCTGTATAAAACATCACTATATCACTGTCATCGCGTTGCTCATCAATTTACTTGAGCGGGCGCCAGTAACGTCTCCATTTGTCCCAGCCCTGAGATTTTAGCAGCCTCTCCTTACTCATCTTTCCCAAGGCTGCCGTTATGTTAACTAACTCTATTGAGGAATAATTGAAAATAATAACAGGTGTATCTAATTGTATAACTGACTTGTTTTAAGCCCATATGTAAACAGACATACAACAATACCATCAGACAAATGAAAATAAAATGGTTTACAGAAATATTTTAAATCTCCCACCACAACCTCAAAATATGTCAGGAGCAGTGCATTGTGATGTCAAAGGGAGCCCAGCATGCTATTGGCTGGAGCAGTGCATTTATGACCAAACAATAAGTTAGGATGGGGCTCTTGCTTGCCTAGTGGATGGTATATATAGGAGGTCAGGTGCTCCAGGAAGATGATTAGATATCATCAACAGATCTAAGTCAGACCACGTTGACATCACTGGAAAATGGATCCACGAAAGACTACTGGAGCACCAGGATCAGAAAAACAACAATCAACTCCCTGTGAGAAAATCTTTACAACTTCCACGAAGCAACGAGACCCCAAAATTAACCAACCACTTGCAACTGTACCATATCAAGTAGTAACAACTATGGAACAACTCAATGCCATTGAACAACAACTCCTGGCGAAGAAACAACAAAAATTCAGTGGCAAGACCACCAATGCAAAAGAGGAACTTAAAAATTCACAGGAGAGAGATAAAAACATAAGTATGGAAATAAAAGGAATCTAGTAAGGAAACAAAATCCACAACTTCGGAAGAATCGAGCTCTAGTAATAGCAATGAGAACACTACTGATGAGCAAACAATTACACACTGGGACAACACGAGCTCAAGTGAGGAAACAGTTGTAGCAGTTGTATATCCAGTAAGATCAATTGCAGATATTACAACTAAAAGAACTGAAGAAACAGCTTCAAGTTCTAAACAAATGACAAATTTAGAAGAAACAAGTACAACTGATAAACAAATAGCCTCCTCAGAGACTCAAGGGGTGCCGTTGGCAACTGAGGGTCAACCTCCTGCATCTGCCAACATTCCAAGCAGTAACAAGCCAATCATCCCCAAGTAAAAAGCGAGAAACCAAAACCAGAGAAGAATTAGTAGAGTCAGAGAGCATCTAAAATCAAAGACAAACATTTTCAAATATAAGAATGGAACATCTTTCTACTAATATAGAAGAAACAACCATAAGTGCTCGTTGTGGGATGAAGAGTATGAACCCCTTTCAATGTTAGTGCAATGATAATTCTGAAGTGATACTTCACCATTAGGCTCCTCACCATTTTTTTGTCATCTAGGACTTCCAGAATCATCCTTAAGTAAAATCATTTGGCCGGAGGTAAGGGATTTATGAAGTTTCCTTGGTATCATCCATCCCTTTCATCCTCCGATGTAATTCTTTGTATCCTCCAACTCTTTTAATCCTCTTCTGAATTTTTTATGCTGTGTGGAACACAGTTATAGAGAAAATGATGTCCTTGTAATCTCATGCACCACAAAAGATGTTACTTCTACAAGAGCAACTGAAATTAGGGAAGCAGAATGGAAGAAATAGTATAGACTCATACTCATAATGTAATGCACGGTTACCAGCGAGGTCTTTAACTGTCTAAGGACTATTGCTCCCTAAGAGCATTGGGAAATGGTCATTCTATATGAAATATAAACATCAGCGGGTTAGAGTGGTTGTGTTATTGATAATAAAATCATCGTGTGAAAATGATAACTTTGTGTCTGTGAGTGCTCTGATGCAGAGGGAGGAGGCTGGTGCAGGTGTATCTGGTTGGGGTCCTACAAGGTGGGGGTGGCAACAGAACTGAAGGTGAACACTAGATTTCGGGAGATAAAACCTACTTGAAGGTTGAAAACAAATCAAATTTGCCTCAAAGCTATTTCACTGCATTTGGGAAATAGAGGAAAAGGATTTGCATGAGGCAGGGAGAGGAGAGAAGGATGCCTATGGGGAAGGAGATAGAGGATTTGGGAGTGCATTGGGGTGGGGTAAGAGCACACACTGCTGGAAACCAGGGGAAGATGGGGAAACTTTGTGTGAGGTGGCATTCCCATCTATAGAAGACAATGTCCATCCAAGGCACTCACCCAGCAGGATTTGTTGCTCCCAGACTCACTTTCACAGGAAGACAGAACCAAGTAAGCCTTCCTAAGAACACAGTGCCCATATTGAGTAAAGTAACTGGAGCCCTTTCACATACTAATAATTCACTTTTTGATGAAGAAACCTGACAAAGAGCAGCCTTATGCAGGTAGGCGGGAGAGGTGGCTTGACTTGAGCTGGGAAATGACCAGTGAAGTATTTTATCACAACGTGAACATCAGGTAAGAGGAGCCCCTGTTTTTTTTTCTTTTTTTATTAGTGAAACACCATGAGGTACTCTTTACAATAGCCAGAATCTGGAAAAAACCTGAGTGCCCAAGAACAGATAACTGGTTAAAGAAACTTTGGTACATTTACACAATGGAGCACTATGTAGCTGTTAGAAAAGATGAAGTTATGAAATTTACATACAAGTGGTACTACATGGAAAGTATCATGTTAAGCGAAATGAGTCAGAAAGAGCGGGATAGACACAGAAAGACTGCATTCATCTGGGGAACATAAAGCAACAAAAAGGGAGATTAACACCCAGGAATGGCTGAGATTAGTACCAGGAATTTTGCTCCATGAATTGAGCCCCTGTTTTTATTCCCATCATAATTTTAGACAATTTAAAAAGTCCTATCAGTCATTCAGTATTCTGTCCTAATTTATTTTTCATATAGGGGTGGCAGTAAAGGGATCTCTCTCTCAACAGAAAATATTCTGTTGTTCTAAGTTATTTATTGTAGAGGGGTGGTGGTAAAGGTTTCTCAACCTCCAATTTCGAGTGTTGACTTAATCATATTTCTTCACTTGGGTTTTAAGGATGCATTATAGTTTATTAAGTAATCTGGTACCCTGTCTTTTTTCTTTTTGTGTGGGTGGGGGAGTGGGAGGTTTGGATGACACCCAACTGTGTTCACATCATACTTTTTCTCATCCAGGAGATAGCCTCTGGCAAATTTAAAGAATCATATACGCTCCAGAAAACGGAGCTCTAGTAGTGGCATGCAAGGCAAAGTGCTCTGCCTCCGTATTTCTCTCTGGCCTCTACCCTTTCATTTTTTTTCCTGTGTGTTACCTCTTGTCCTATACTTAGAAAATAATGCAGAATTCCCAATTTTAATCTGGTTATAACATTTCCTTGCTGAGAAATTTAGGGTGAGTTTCAAAAAGGGGCATTATAGGAAAATTGAAAGCAAGAAGAAAAGACTAAATACCTCCTTTTTCTTTTGTATCATCATATATGTGCACTAATATTTCTAACTAATGTCTGTGATAGCCTCTTCTCCTATATCTTTTCCAGGTGTTTTTGTGTTCTTTGTAGAAAATTTTCAAATATTTATTAATATATTAATGGCATAAAAAACTTGCACAAAGTATATAATTTTATGATTTTTGGTCAGTGAATTCACGTGTGAAATTAAAAAACTTCTGCTTTTAAAAATATCAGTTTTCCAAAGAAGGACACAGGGTATTTTGTAATGGACTGATGGCTTTTAGAAAACAAATACTCCAGAGTCCTATCTAAGCTCTAGAGAAATGTCTGCCTTTATGCTGACCTCCTGAATTACTGGCCACACAGTGAATGCCTTGTACTATGCACTTTGGATATTACTGTTAACAACAATTCCTAGACTGTAGATTTAGTGGTAGCGCTATTTTTCAAATAAGTATTTAAGCATAGTATTTTTGCAACTTTTAATGAACTCGAACCTTCCATTGTAGTGACATTTCTTTTGTAAATGATTTTTAAAGGTATTTATATATTTTATTTATTGATTGATTAAAATTTTAATTGAATAATTCTCGGAACCTTACAAGTCTGTTCATGATTAGGTTTCATTTATATAGTGTTCCACCCCCCATCCTTCCAACATTTACATTTACCAGCAGTTTTTTTTTCTCAGTTTTCCTCCCATCACACCCCCCCCATAACTCACCCCTGTCCTGCCTTTATGGTAGGCAAGTTTCTTCTCCCCCCCTTTCTCTCTCTCTTTCTCTCTCTGTCTCAATATGTCTCTCTCTTCCTTTTGTGCATTGTGGTTTGCAATACAGATACTAACAGGACATCAGGAATGCCCCTTTTATATACTTTTTTTTTTATAATTTATTTATTTATTGAATCACTGTGGGAAAAGTTACAGAGCTTTCGGGTTTAGGTCTCAGTCATGTAGATGCCGAACACATTTCCCTTTATCAATACTCATTTTTAACCCCGAACCCCAATAGACCCCCACCTCCCACCCCTCCCAATTCTTGTGAGGCAGATGAGTTCTAGTTAATACTCTATCTACTTTTACTAGATAGATTATTTCGATAGAAGATGCACAATTATTGTTTAGAGTTTACGACCCCCCCCCCCATCAGACCTGCTGAAACAGCGTTGTGAAATGATTTGCTTTCTACAACTTGGTTTAAGAATAAAATGAGGTTTTGAATTTCTGCTATTTTACTTATTGACCCTGGAAGAATTTCTATTAAAAGTTAGCTAGTTAAGAGATTGGTTTATGTGCCCTGGAGTCGTGGCCGTGCCGGAGAGCCGCTCGTGGGGGGCAGCTGGCGACCTCGGTGGGGCGTGGGGGACGGCCCACAAAGCCCCCCTTCCCATGAGGTCCCCGCCGCTCCCCCGAGCCCGGCTCAAACCTGCTTTCCACAAGGCTCCCGTGCGGCCGCCATCTTTCTTTCCAGAGAGGAGCGGGCAGGCAGGTCAACGCCCTTCCCCCTCCGGGCAGGCTTGGTGGCGCGGATCAACACAAGTCCATTTGCTTTTCTGCTCCAAGCGGCTGGTTCTCTGTGCTAAGTCCTTGTGCCTCCGGGGCCGTGGCCGTGCCGGAGAGCCGCTCGTGGGGGGCAGCTGGCGACCTCGGTGGGGCGTGGGGGACGGCCCACAAAGCCCCCCTTCCCATGAGGTCCCCGCCGCTCCCCCGAGCCCGGCTCAAACCTGCTTTCCACAAGGCTCCCGTGCGGCCGCCATCTTTCTTTCCAGAGAGGAGCGGGCGGGCAGGTCAACGCCCTTCCCCCTCCCTATATACTTTTAACACTCAGTTTTTTCTAACATGGTCTTTTCCAGTTGTTATTGTCAGGCTGTTCTTTTTTCTATCTTACTTACCCTCTACCCCACACACTTGTGGTTTATTACAACCAATGACCAGTCTTCTTAGCCATTGTTTTTCCTGGCTGTGCATATTCGTTACACACACACACATCACATATTAATGCAGTATTTCCATATCTGACTCTCTCCTTCTGACTCAGTTTATTCAGCATCCTATTCTCCTTGTCCATCCATTTATTGACAAATTTCATGACTTCATTTTTCCTAACAGCCCTGTAGTTTTCCACTGTGTACATGTGCCATAATTTCTCTATCCATTCCTCTGTTCTTGGGTACTCAGGTTGTTTCCAGCTTCTGCTTACTGTGAATAGTGCTGCAATGAACATCGGAGTGCAGATGGTGTTTCAGCTGTGTGTTTTGTGTCCCCAGGGTATACTCCATGTAGTGGTGTTGCTGGCTCAGATGGGAGCTCAATTTCTAGTTGTCTGACAATGTCCATATTGTTTTCCAAACTGGCTGGACGAGTAGGCATTTCCACCAACAGTAACTGAGAATCCCTTTCTCTCTTCATCTGCTCCAACATTAGTTGTTCCTGTTCTTTTGGATGTGTTTAGATCTCTGGTGTGAATTGATATGTCAGCGTTGTTTGGATTTGATCTCCCTAATGATTAGTGGTAGGGCTGGAATGATAGCACAGAGGTAGGGCGTTCGCCTTACACGCAGCCAACATGGCCGACCCGAGTTCGATTCCTCCGCCCCTCTCGGAGAGCCCGGCAAGCTACCGAGAGTATTTGATATGCCAAACACAGTAACAACAAAGTCTCCAATGAAGACGTTACTGGGCCCGCTCGAGCAAATCGACGATCAACGGGAGGGCCTTTACCTTACCTTTTAATGATTAGTGGTGAAGAGCATTTTTGCATGTGCCTTTTGGCCATTCGAATTTCTTCTTTGAGAAAGATTCTATTCATTTTTTCTCCCCATTCTGATGGGGTTGGTTTTTTTTTTCTTGTTGAGTTCAACCAGTGTCTTGACTATCTTTGCTATTAACCCCTTATCATAATGCTACTGAGTGAATGAACTTTCCCATTAATTTGGCTGTCTTTGTATGTTGGTTACTGTTTCTTTTGTGGTGCAGAAATATCTAGTTTAAAGTAGTCCCATTTGTTTATCTTTGCTTCCACTTGCTTGGTCAGTGGCATTCCATCTTTGAGGATACCTTTTGTTGTAATACCGTGGAGGGGATTGCCTAGCTTTTCTTCCATGTACCTTATAGATCTGGTCTGATATTGAGGTGGTTAACTCATTCTGATGTGACTTTTGTGTATGGACTTAGAGATCTGAGCCAATTTTATGCATGTTGCTGTTCAGTTTTGCAAGCACCATTTGTTGAAGAGGGTTTTCTTCTTCCAAATTTGCATGTTTTGGTACCTTATCAAAGATTAAATGATCATGTATTTGAGGGTGTTTGTCAGGATATTCCATTGTTCTGTTGTTCTGTCTTCATTCCAATACCATGCTGCTGTTATTAGCACTGCTTTCTAATATAGTTGAAGTTGGGGAAGTTGATGTCTCCCATCATCTTTTTTTTTAAAATAAATGCTTAGCTACTCTTATGGGTTTATTGTTCATAAGAATTTCAGGAGTGTTTGATCAATTTCTTTGAAAAATTTCATAGCTATACTTATATGGAATCTGTGTACTGCCTTGGGAAGTATTCCCATTTTGACAATGTTAATTCTCCCAATCCATGAGCATGGGATTTTTCTACATTTACTTTCATCTTCTTTTACTTTGTAGTAGCATTTTGTGAATTTTCTTTGTACATTTCCTTTACATCCTTGCCTTTTCCTCTTCACCCCCTAAGCTGTGCTGATTTTCTCCCAAACCCAGGTCAGTACATCTGCCAGCACTCGAACCCGGGACTTGGATTTCTCCCTGCAATCCCCCTAGGCATCCTCTCTGACAAGCTGTGCTGGTCTTCTCCCCTACCCAGTCTTTACTCACCCCCCACCCACCAGGTACACGTGGGTGCGTGGCCTTTTCAGAAGTGGGCGTGGCTTCTGTACAAGTGGGCATGGCCTATTTTTCATTGGGCCAATGCTCACGCAGCCGCAGATTGTTTAGCCATACCAAGGAACCTATACCCCAAACCTACACACCAACAGGAAGAAACAACACAAATGCCCACCACTTGGGGAGAACAACAAAAAGAATCCAGAAGCCTCTGTCGATACTGCTCACCTAAGGGACCTCTCTAACAAAGAATTGAGATACAAAGTCATAAAGATGTTCAATCAACTCCAGTGAAACAGTCAGACAGATATGCAGTAACATGACAGAAAAAAAATCGACAAATTACGGGAAGAAATGAGAGCAGAAATGTCACGAATAAAAGATTCCGTGGATGAAATGAAAACTCAGTCTCTGCCCTAAATAATAGAATGACTTCAGCTGAGAATTAGTGAGCTGGAAGATCAGCTGCACCAAGCCAACAGGCAACAACAAACAGTGGAAAGGGACCTCAAAATAGCTCTAGAGAGAATCAGAGTCCTAGAAGACGATTCCAAGACTTTAGAATCATTTAGAATCACATTAGAATCATTGAACTACCAGAAGCTCAGCGAAACAATCCCAATGAAAAAACAAAACACGGTTAAACAAATCACTGCTGAAAAATTCCCAGAGCTCGATAATGCAGCCATTCAGATTCAAGGGGCCCAAAGGGTGCCAGCTAAAAGAGACCCTAACAAAAACACTCCAAGACATATCATAGTTAGAATGAACGATGCTGCCGATAGAGACACAATACTGCAAGCAGCAAGGTCAAAGAAGGAAATCACATACAAAGGAGCACCCCTTAGATTTACAGCATATTTATCAGAGGAAACCTTCCACGCCTGAAGGCAGGGGCGAGATATAGTGAAAAAACTCACTGAAATGAATGCTTTACCAAGAATACTCTATCCAGCTAAACTCTCACTCAAAATCGAAGGAATGGTACACTATTTTCTAGATAAACAGCAGCTCAGGAACTTCATAGACTCAAAACCAAACATAAAACAAGGGCTAAAGGGGCAACTATAAGACAAGACAAACCCTACAACCACAACAGACCCTTACAAAAAGATGACACAAAACCCCATAACAGTAATCTCTCTCTATGTCAAGGTCTAAATTCACCATTTAGGAGACACAGAATAGCAAAATGGATACAGAGACAGAACCCAAAATTCTGCTGTCTACAAGAAACTCATCTCAACAGTCAGCAAAAACAGACTCAAAGTGAAAGGATGGAAAACAATCCTGCAAGCAAACAGCTCCTTCCAGAAAGCTGGGGTAGCCACACTAGTATCCGACAACATTAATTTCCGGTTTAAAAATATTAGAAGGGATAGCTAAGGCTATTTTCTCTTCATCAAGGGATACATACAACAGGAAGAAATCACACTCTTAAATGTATATGCATCTAATGAGGGAACAGCTAAATATTTAAAACAACTGCTAACAGATTTTAAGGAGGACATTGCTAGCAACACAATAGTAGTTGGAGACTTCAGCATCTCTTTATCACCTCTGGATAGAGCAACAAGAACAAAACTCAGCAAGGAATCATTGACTTTGAAAGAAGAAATAGAAGAGAAAGTGCGTATAGAAGTATACAGGGCTTTACACCCCAAAAAGAAATAATACACATTCTTCTCCACTGTGCACGGAATATTTTCCAAAATAGACCACGTGCTAGGCCACAAAACATATCTCAACAGAATCAGGAAGATAGAAATATTAATCAACCATATTTTCAGACCATGATGCAATGAGGATAGAAGTGAATCATACACAGACACGAAGAACCAAATCAAACACCTGGAAATTAAACAACTCAATGCTGAACAACGAGTAGGTCAGGCAGGAAGTCAAGGATGAAATCAAAAGATACCTGGAAACAAATGAGAATGAAGACAAGAGCTACCAGAGATTAAGGGATGCAGTGAAAGCTGTATTAAGGGGAAAATTTATAGCTCTGCAGGCATTTCTCAGGACGGAAGAATGGATGCACATAAACAACTTGACCTCACAGCTCAAGACCTTAGAAAAGGATCAACAGGAAGAGCCTAAATCAGGCAGATGGAAAGAGACCATAAAACTTAGAGCAGAAATCAATGACATGGAAACCAAAGATACAATCCAAAAGATCAATGAAACCAAGAGCTGGTTCTTTGAGAAAATAAACAAGATAGATAAACCACTAGCAACACTCACAAAGAAACAGAGAGAGAGAACCCTAATAAACCAAATCAGAAATGAGAATGGGGATATCACAACAGAAACCAAAGAAATTCAAAAGATCATCAGCTACTACTTTGAAAGTCTGTATGCCACGAAACAAGAGAACCTAGAAGAAATGGATAAATTCCTGGATTCCTATCATCTCCCAAAGCTGAATCAAGAAGATCTAGAGTACCTGAATAGAACTATTAACATCAGGGAAATTGAAACTGTAATCAAAAGTCTTCCCAAAAGCAAAAGCCCAGGTCCAGATGGATTCACTAGCGAATTTTTCCAAACATTCAATTTAGGACCTACTGACAGTCGTTCTCAAGCTTTTCCAGGAAATTGAAGACAGAAACTTTCCCAAACAGTTTCTTTGAAGCCCATATCTCTCTAATACCAAAAGGAAGCAAAGACACCACAAGAAAAGAAAGCTACAGGCCGATATCCCTGATGAATACGGATGCAAATATTCTCAACAAAATACTAGCAAATAGAATTAAACAACTCATCAAAAAGATCATACACCATGTCCAAGTGGGATTCATCCCGGGGATGCAAGTATGCTTTAACACTCAAAACTTAATCAACATAATCCATCATATCAACAAAAGAAAAGATAAAAATCATATGATCATATCAATAGATATAGAGAAAGCATTTGACAAGATCCAGCACCCGTTTATGATGAAATCCCTCACCAAAATGGGTATAGAGCAGACTTTCCTCAATAAAGTTAAAGCCATCTACCACAAGCCTACAGCAAGCATCATCCTCAATGGGGAAAAATTGAGAGCCTTCCCCCTAAGATCAGGAATGAGACAAGGATCCCCACTCTCTCCACTGCTGCTCAATATAGTACTGGAAGTACTTGCAATAGCGATTAGGCAAGAAAAAGATATTAAGGACATCCAGGTAGGGAAGGAAGAAATCAAGCTCTCACTATTTGCAGATGATATGATACTATACTTAGAGAACCCTAAAACCTCTACCAAGGAACTCCTAGAAACAATAAATAGATTTGTATAGTAAAGTTGCAGGCTGTAAAATCAATATCCAAAAGTCCATGGCTTTTCTATATGCAAATAGTGAAAGAGAAGAAAGTGATATGAAGAAAACAATCCCATTCACAATTGTGCCTCAGAAAATCAAGTACCTAGGAATCAGCTTAACTAAGGAAGTAAAGGACCTGTACAAAGAAATTACAAAATGCTACTTCAGGAAATAAAAGAGGACATGTGGAAATGGAAAAATATCCCCTGTTCATGGATTGGGATAATTAACATTGTCAAAATGCCTATACTTCCCAAAGCACTGTACAAATTCAATGTGATCCCTATTACGATACCCATGATATTCTTCAAAGAAATGGAGCAAACATTCCTGAAATTTATATGGAATAATATGCCCCCTGAATAGCTAAAGCAATTCTTGGGGAAAAGGAAATGGGAGGAATCAACCTCCCTAACTTCAAACTGTACTACAAATCAGTAATAAGTAAAACAGCATGGTGCTGGAACAAAGGCAGAGATGGAGACCAATGGAATAACGTTGAATATACTGACATCTCCCCCCCCAAGCATATGATCATCTAATCTTCAATAAGGGGGTAAGGAAAGTGAAGTGGAGCAGGGAAAGCCTCTTTAACAAATTGTGTTGGCAAAACTGGACTGCTGCATGCAAAAAAGTGGGCTCAGATCTCTGCCTAATGCCATGGACAAAAGTAAGATCAAAATGGATTGAAGACCTCAACATCAGACCGGAATCCATAAAGTTCATTGAAGACAAAGTTGGCAAAACCCTCCATGATATTGAAGCCAATGGTATCTTCAAAGATCTCACACCATTGGCCAAGCCAGTGAAAACAGAAGTAGACTAATGGGACTATCTTAAACTAAGAAGCTTATGCACCTCCAACGAAACAGTGACGAAAATACAAAGACAGTCTACAGAATGGGAAAGGATATTCGCTGAATACACTTCAGACAAGGGGTTGGTATCAAGGATATACAAGGTACTGGTTGAACTCCACAAGAAGAAAACATCCAGCCCCATCAAAAAATGGGGCGATGACTTGAACAGAAACTTTGTCAAAGAAGAAATCCGAATGGCTAAAAGGCACATGACAAAATGCTCTACATCATTAATCATCAGGGATATGCAGATCAAAGCAACAATGAGATATCATTTCACACCACAGAGACTGGCCCACATCCAAAAGAACAAAAGTAACCGGTGCTGGCATGGATGTGGAGAGAAAGGGACCCTCCTTCACTGCTGGTGGGAATTCCGACTGGTTCAGCCCTTTTGGAAAACAGTATGGGCGATCCTCAAAAGATTAGAAATTGAGCTCCCATTTGACCCAGCAATACCACTCCTGGGAATGTATCCCAGAGAGGCAAAGAAGTATAGTCGAAGTGACATCTGCACTTGTTTGTTCATTGCATCTTTACAATAGCCAGAATCTGGAAAAAACCTGAGTGCCCGAGAACAGATGACTGGTTAAAGAAACTTTGGTACATCTACACAATGGAGTACTATGTAGCTGTTAGAAAAGATGAAGTCATGAAATTTACATACAAGTGGTACTACATGGAAAGTATCATGTTAAGCGAAATGAGTCAGAAAGAGAGGGACGGACATAGAAATATTGCATTCATCTGGGGAACATAAAGTAACAAAATAGTAGACTAACACCAAAGAGTGGCCAAGATTAGTACCAGGAGTTTTGCTCCATGGCTTGGAGGCCAGCCACACATGCTAGGGGAAAAGGCAGCTCAGATAGAGAAGGGAGCACCAAATAAAGGGTGTTGGGAGGAGCCTCCCAGGATGGGAGAAGCATACTGAAAGTATACTATAGATCAAACATGATTGCCACTCAATGCCTCTTTTGCAAACCACAACACCCAAAAGGAGAGAGAGAGAACAAAAGGGAATGCCCTGCCACAGATGCAGGGTGGGATGGGGAGATGGGGGGTGGGAGGGATACCGTGGTGGTGGAAAATGGGCACTGGTGGAGGGATGTCTACTTGATCATTGCATAATTGAAACTCAAGCATAAAAATTTGTAAGTCTACAACTTTACCTCATGGTGTTTAACTAATAATCGTCGATTGCCTCGATCAGGCCCCAGTAACATCTCCTTCATCCTAGCCCTGAGATTATATTCAAGGCTCTTTAGGAGAATGAGACCCATCATTGTTACTGGTATTTGGCATTATTAGTTCGTGTAGAACTAATAATAATTAAATAAATATAAGAAAACAAAAAATAATTACTTTGGGTGAGTTCTGTATATTTGATTGAAATGCTGGCATACTTGGTTGTGGTGTTCACAAGAAGTAAAGGAATACCCAAATTCAAGCTATTTAAAATAAAAGAGTATGTTAATCATGGAATACTGCTTTGAGTTATTTCTTTTCTCACATAGATGTATTATTTTATATACAAAACCTGTTGGCTGAAACTGGAGTTTGAAAACGGAAAATTTAGGGTATTAACAATTCCTAGATTTTCTGCTTGAGAATTTCATTCGGTTTTTAAATTTTCAGTAGAGTATCTATGTCAAATAATTGTTATTTTTTCCTTGAATGCTTTTAATAATGGGTTTCTCACTACCTCCTGTTGTAGTTCAGTGCTTCTTTGAGTTGTTCCAGCAGTTAAAAAAATTGGGGGCAGGGCCGTCACCCAGTGGCGCTCAGGGATTACTTCTGACTGCACTAAAGGATGACTCCAGGTGTTGCCCAGAGGACTGTATCCAGTGCTGGAGATTGAATCAGTCAAGTGCAAAGCAAGCGCCCTACCCACTGTGCTATCTCTCCAGTCCCAATAGTTAGAAATTTTAACTTGATCCTTACTCAAAAATTTTGTTTCTTTCACCTCTCCTAATTATTTAATCTTGAGACATACAGAATGAATCTAACTTCTCTTATAGATCCTATGCATACAGAAATTGCTCAGTCCCTCTTCCATGTAACAATACTGCAAATATATGACAAAAGTTATTGTTTACTTTTATGCCTCTTTGAAGTTATTTGCCCTCAGATGTTGCATGCTTTCACCACCTTTTACCATTATGGTTCCTTGCTTTTAGTCTTCAATTGTCTTAAAGATGCGCCCAGAAAGGAAGAATGAAGATGTTTGGATTGGTCTGACAAATTCAGAATACAGAGTCAGGTTAGGGTGGAGATGGTGGGACTCTGCTCCCTCATTAAAATTCTGGATATCTCTTAAAGCAGTCCTAGTGTGCATTACTCTTGTAAAATTCAAAATGGGGGATTTATCTTGAGCTAGTTTTTTAGTATACCTAAGGCTTTCTACACGTGCTAATGCTTAAATTCGTGTTATGTCCTTAAAAATACAGCTTTTATTATTTGTGAGATTTTTAGGGGAGGCATGTAATTTCAGAAAAGGACATTAAATTGATTCCTCTAAATTTTCATCATAATCAATTGATAGGATGCTATAAGAATAAAAGAAATCTAGAATTTGTTTAGATTGGTGATCTCAACGCTGACTACAAAATAATAATCCCTGGAAAATTGCAAATGCAAACAAAATGTCTAGTGTTCAGGCCTGTTGTCATATCACCTTATTCAGAGCCTTTAAACAAAGGTTTCTGTGTCATCATTTAAGAACAAAACTCCCCAGGTGACTTTTATGACTAGTCAGAATTGAAAATAGCTGCATTATAAAGTTAGGAAATTATCCTCATTTTAAAATTATGGCATGTCAGACTAGAAGTGACATTGGACATTGGTGGAGATTCATAGGTAGGTACTCTGTGAGTGATGGAGGGGCAGTAACTTTTTGCATCAAAAGCATACTTGTTAACAGTATTGTAACCATGTTACCTACAGTCCAATAAAAAATTAAAACAATAAAGGCTGGGATTATTAGCATAAAACTGTCATAATTCTCTCAGGTTCAGATGTCTCTAAATTTTTTATATTTTGAACACAGTTTAGAAATCCTGTCAATTTATTCATGGAACATATTATTTAAAATTATAAACATTTTGGTATATTCTTACAGTATCCTAGATATCTATTTTCCCTATAGTTTTAATCATATCATTTTTGAATCAAAATAATTTCAGGTGTTCTTCTCTATTCTTGATATTTAGCATTTTTATGAATGAAAGCCAAGGAAAATCATACAATATGCTTTGTTTACCCATTTGCCACCTATTAGACATTTATGATAGTTGTTTTAGATAATGCTTTATGAGCACTTTCATTCAAGTAACATTTGCTATATTTTGAATAATTTCATAAAGATAAGTCCCAGAAGTGGAATTAGTCCAAAGATATGAATATACTTTGCATATTTTTGGATTGCTTTCCAGTAGGTATCTAAAATTTGTGATAAAATTTCCCATGTATTCAAAAACTGGTTCTGCTACATTGTTCCTAGCATTAGGACTTATTTAATTTTTTGTAACTTAATAAATACATACAGCGGGTAGGGCGTTTGCCTTACACACAGCCCACCTGGGCCAACCCCGGTTCAATTCCTCTGCCCCTCTCAGAGAGCCCGGTAAGCTACTGAGAGTATCGCGCCTGCACGGCAAAGCCTGGCAAGCTAACCGTGACATATTCAATGTGCCAAAAACAGTAACAAGTCTCACAATGGAGACATTACTGGTGCTCGCTCGAGAAAATCGATGAATAATGGGAGGACAGTGCTATACAGTGCTATAATAAATACAAATGGCCTTATATTGCCTTCTCTTGATTATCTGCAGGATTAAATGTGTACCTAATTGTAAATATTTCTCAGTTTAGTATTTTCATTTTTCTTTTTGAATTTCTGGGTCACATCTAGTGATTACTCCTCAGGATCCCTCCTGGCAGTGCTTCAGGACCATATGTGGTTCTGAAGATCACACTGGGTGGGTTGGATTCAAGGCAAGTATCCTACCTGCTCTACTATTATTTCCCTTTTTCCTTTGAAGTAAAGGGGTAGAGTTAGTTAGAGATAATAATGATAACAATATGCAATTCTGTACACATACAGATTTGGGGAGGGGGCTTACACCCGGCGATGCACGGAGTTTATTCCTGTCTTTGCACTCAGGAATCACTCCTGGCGGTGCTCACGTGACCATATGGGATGCTGGAAATAGAACCCAGGTCGGTTGCATGCAAGACAAACGCCCTACCTGTGTCCAACCCCTGCAGCTTTATATTCATGTATATGCAGTGAAATAAATGACAGCCTCTAAATGCTACCTGGGTCAAGGCAACCAGACTTGAGGAAGGAAAGTTTTGGTGATATTGGGTTATAAATGAGAAGGGAAGATGATAAGTTGAAGAGATTTACTTTAGATTCTCTTATTTTGAAACCATGCATAAACTTGAAATAAATATAGCAAGTAGATTTTGCAGTCAGTTTATACATACTGTACCCCACAGGAAAAAGTACCTTGAAATAAATTATAGGAACACACCGTACATTTTATGTGAATATGTTGTTTTTGAGAGAGTGGTTCTTATTTCCATCAAATCTTATTGAGTCATAGTTGTTTTACCATACTTCAAAATTCCAAGACTAAAGCTTCAGATCTAGATATGTGAATATGTTTTTACCTGCTCATTAACAGTGCCACCCCAGGATCAAATGGTGTCCCTCTATCCACTTCTTTTATCCTTCTTCTTCTTTGCCTATGGCAGTAACCACGTTTTTCAATCTAAGTTATTTTTTTATCTTTTACTTTAATGTAGAAAAAAGGCACAGTTCTTAATACAATTCTAAATTAAAATTGATTAGATAACAAAATTCCAATATTAAAATCAATAAGTATAAAATCAATTTATCTGAAAACTGGTATATCTGATTGCAAGGTTGTGAAGTCACTGTCTAATAACTCATTTAGCTCTTTGTTGCTACTTGGGCCATCTGTGTTATTGTTCTTATTTGTTGAGTTTAGTCATTTTCTATGTTCCTTTTCCACCTAATTTGATGTGCTTCTACTGACATTTTAGTATTGAGGAATTAGGAGGTGTTGGAAAACTTTAGGATGTGGGCCAATTAGTGGATATGGCAGTAGCTGTGGGGAGGTGGGCGTGGCTGCCAGGACTACGGAAGTATGGGGGATTGGACGGGGACTACTCACCACGACTTTGAAAAACACCTGAGATCTCAGCTTGTGCATAGGGTACCTGAAAGGTTTTTCAGGTTGCATTTCGGAAGAGAATATTCGTGAAGCAGTGGATTTGAGCCCTTGGCGTGGCTGCAGTGGTGGGATGTAGGTGCAGCTGCTGAACTTGGGCTGAGCGCATATTTGGCAAGCCAGCCTCCGGGAGGAGCCTTGGAGTTTTCAGCTGCAGGTACTGGTAATTCCATAAAGTTTAGCTGCTTGGCATACATCTCCTGGGAGATTTAGTCGGGAGTCATTAAAGCAGGGCCCATGGGTAAGCCAACAGGCAGCAGCTGTGGGAGGACGGCCCTGCCTAAATTATTTGTGTTGTTTTTTTTCCATTCGTTTAATTTGGTTATTTGTATTCTATACATGAGTTAAACCATCTGGCAATTGTCTTTCGATTTCTTATTTATTTAATTTAACACAATCAACTCTAGTTTCATACATGCTGTCATGAAGAAAAGATTCGTTTCTCCATTTTTTTGAGGAGGGGGCACTCGACGTGCTCTAGGGACTATGTGTTGCTGGGGGTACAACATGTGGCTCCAGCATGCAAAACCTATGCTCCAACCGATTGAGCTAACCGACACAAATTCATGTGTTTTCAATGGCAGAGTAGAATTAAATTGAGTATATAGACCAAAACATCCTTTTCCATTCATCTGTTGATAGATATTTGGGTTACTTCCATGAATTTGCTATTATGAATAATTCTGATATGCACACAAGGGTGCAAATATCTTTTAAAGCGGCTTTTTTCCATATCCTTCAGATAAATGTCTAGGAAGAGAAGTGGTATTGTGAATTGTATGGTATTTCCATTTTTATGATTTATTTATTCTTTTTGGGGGGTGGATGTGGGGGCCAAACCCAGTGGTGCTCAGAGTTTACTTCTTTCTCTGCACTCATCACCTCTGGCAGGGCTTAGAGAACCACATGTGGTGCTGGGAATTGAACCTTGGTCTGTTGCGTGCAATGTAACATTCTTCCAACTCTACTATCTCTCCAGCACCACTTTTTATGATGTTATGTTATGTTAGATATTATATTAGTAGGGTTTCATACATAAAATCATCCAACCCCACATCCTTCACCAGAGTGTCTGCTTTCCTCCACCATTGTGGCTTCCTACTGAAGACAAGTTCTTAGCATTGGTTGCCTTTGGGTATTTGTTAACCCTTACTATGTTTCTTTATAACTGAAATATGAGAGATACCATTCTGTCACTGCTATTTTCGTAAAAGTTCCACCAGAGTTTCTTTTACTCCGCATTCTCAAAACTCTTTTGTTACCCAAGTTTTATTGGTGGTGGTGGGGTGGTTGGACCACACTAGACAGTGCTCAGAAACTACTTCTGGGTCTGTGCTTAGGAGTGGTCCCTGCAATTGTTTGGGATACCATAGGTGGCTCCAGGGATCAAACCAGGATCAGTAGAATGCATGACAAGTGTCTTAACCCCTGTATTAGCAATAGGTCATTCTCAGCAGTGAAGTGATATCTCATTATTCTTTTGATTTATATTTCTCTAACAGTAAGTGATGCTGAGCATTTTTCATGTGTGGAGGCCATGTATATGTCTTCTTTGGAAAAGTACCTATTGAGATCTTTTGCCCATTACTTTTTTGGGTCACTTGTAAAAATATTTTGTCCAGTCACTAGGTATCCTTTTCTGTGGCAGTGACAGTATGTTTTGTTGTGCCAAAGATTTTGAAAAAAATCTCATATAGCACCACTCCACTTATTTCTGCTCCCCTTGCCATTGGAATTGAGTCCCCATCTATATATCTGATGTTGAGGTCCTGGCGTGTTTCACTTGTATTTTCTATGTATTTTATGATGTCAAGTCTAATATACAATTTTTTAATCCATTCAGGCATTTTTGTGTTTTTAATAATTTGTCTAATGTGGGGGAATTATGGTCTTTTGTTTTCCCAACCCAATTTATTGATGAGGCTTTACTTTCTCCAAAATATATAATGCTTTTGTTCCTTGATTTTTTATCTTGCCACATTTCAATATTTTTAGTTTTTTTGTGAATTCTTTGACATTTTATGTATAGTATCATCAACTTCTTTTAATTTTTTAAGCTATATCCAGCTGTGCTCAGGAATTACTCCTTGCTATGTGCTCAGAGATCACTCCTACTTGTGAGTGGGGCACCATATTTGGTGCTGGAGATTTGAACCAAGGTCTACCACAATCAAAGCAAGGGCCTTACTCCTCTACTATCTCTCCAATCCTTTTCAACTGTAAATAGATATAGCTTTAGTTTTTATTTAAATTTGAAATCCTTTTATAATTTTTCCCTTCCTAATATAACTAGGACTTCCAAAACTATGTTCAGCAATAGTATTGAGGGTAGACACACTTACCTTCTTCCTGGTATTAGGTAAGTATTTTATTTAAATCCTTTTAGTATAATATTATGTGTAGATATACACAGCTTTTATTATGTTAAGGCATATTACCTCTGTTCCTTATCTATTGAGAGCTTTTCCATCATAATTTTGTACTTTTAAACATTTTTATGAAGCCGGAACAATAGTACAGCGGGCAGAGCACTTACCTTGCATGTGATCAACCCAGGTCTGATCCCCAGAATCCCATATGGTCCCCTGAGCATTATGAGGAGTAATTACTGAGTGATGAGCCAGAAGTAACCGCTGAGCATCACTGGGTGTGGCTCCAAAACCAAAAATATTTTATAGAATCACAATGAATGATAAAGTTGCTCATGATTATGCATGTCGAAAGTAGACTATGGACTGAACATGTTTGCCACTCAATGCCTCTTTTGCAGACCACAACACCCAAAAGGAGAGAGAGAACACAGGGGATTTCCCTGCCACAGAGACAGGGGGGATGGGGGGATGGGGGTGGGAGGGATATTATCCATGGTGGTGGAAAATGGGCACTGGTGGAGGGATGGGTATCTGATCATTGTATAATTGAAACCAAAGCACAAAAAATTGTAAATCTACAACTTTAAAAAAAATAAAATAAAATAAAGGGAAAAAAATGGAAAAAGAAAATCTAAAAAAAAAAAAAAAGGGCGCTGGTGGAGGGATGGGTACTTGATCATTGTATAACTGAAATCCAAGCACAAATTTTGTAAGTCTGTAACTGTACCTCATGGTGTTTCACTAATAAAAAAAAATTAAAAAAAAAAAGTTGCTCATGATTGAGTTATAGGTGTACAGTGTTCCAACACCAATTCCTTCACCACTGCCTACTTCCCTCTACCAATGTCCTCAGTTTCCTCCTGCCCACAAGCCTGTCTCTATGATAGGTACATTTTTTATTTTCTTTTTTCCTCTCCCCCTTATAGGCACTATGGTTTACATTATTGTTGCTGATATGTCCTGGTGTTGACCACTTCCTGATATCATTGTCATTCTGGTCCCTTATCTGACAAAACCTATCTCTCCCCTCCAGCAATAAGCTTTCTAAAAATGTCCAGTTCTCCTATTTTCCACTCCTATTGCTTTTGGACTTTAGTGATTCCCCTACTGAATTTCCGTACATCCCACATTTGAATAGGATCAATCTGTGTCTGTCTCCCTCTGACTCACTTCACTCAGCCTGATACACTCCAAATAAATTCATGTGTCAGAAAGTTTCATGACTTCATCATTTTTATGGCTGAATAGTATTTCATTGTGTCTATGTACCGTAGCATTTTTATCCACTAATCTATTCTTGACCACTTGGGTTGTTTCCAGAAATTAGCTATTGTAAATAGTGTTCCAATGATCACAGGAATGCAGATATCCCGTCTGCATTGTGTTTGCTGGGGGGGAGGGGGTGTTCCTTCTGAGTGTGGCTTCTTAGCTATGTTTTTTTTGGAAACTTTGAGATTGCTAGACTGGTGGCGTGGTGCTGCTAAGCTGCACTGGAGCTGGAGCCTAATCAGGTGGTAGGAGGGCTTACAGGGGTCTCCTGAACTGGGGAGAAATGACAACTTCAGAGTGCTTCCTAGTTATCTTTGAACGTTTTGAATTCCATAAATAGGCATTTAATAAAATGGTTTTACAGCATATGTTTTCATCAATTATTTTATTTGGGGTTGATTTTGAGGTCACTGTGTTCAGGTCTTACTCTTGGCTATGTGTTTAGGGATCATTCCTTGTTCTCAGGGAACCATATGGCTTTCTGGGAATTGAACCCAGTCTGCTACATGCTAGGCAAGTGACTTATCTGCTATATTCTCTCCACCCTATTCATGTGATTTTACTGATCATGTGATTTTTATATTTCCTTTTCTTGTGGTTAATTACATTAATTGATTTATATATGTTGAGTCAGTATTGCATCCGTAGAATGAACCTTATTTGGTCATAGTATCTAATTATTTTAATAGGTTGTTGAATTTTGTTTTCCAAGATTTAAGTGGGGATATTTTTCATTTATCTTGATAATTATTGCTGTATAATCTTTATGTGTGTTCTGTTCTTTTATAGTTGGGAATAAAAGTAGTTTTGGCTTCATAAAATATGTATTGGAGTTCTGTTCCCTTTGAATTTTTTGAAGAGTTTCAAAGGGACACTTATTAAATATTTTTTTGAAAATTTGCAAAATTTGATTCTGAAGTCATTTGGTTATGGATCTTTATTCTAGAAAGAACTTTTGGTTCCTGTTAAAATTTCAGTGCTGGGGCTGAAAGTAGACTATAGACCAAACATGATTGCCACTCAATGCCTCTCTTGCAAACCACAGGACCCAAAAGGAGAGAGAGAGAGAACAAAAGGGAATGCCCTGCCACAGAGGCAGGATGGGGGGTAGAAGGGATGCTGGGACCCGTGGTGGGCGAGGATAGGCACTGGTCGAGGGATGGGTACTTGATCATTGTATAACTGAAACCCAAGCACAAAAATTTGTAAGTCTATAACTGTACCTCATGGTGTTTCACTAATTTAAAAAAAAGAAAAGGAAAAAAATCCAAAAACGTTATAAAATAAATAATTAGACCCAGAAAAAAATTTTCAGTGCTTGTTATTTATCCTTTCAAAATATTTATTTCTTCATGATTTAGCCTTAAAAGGTTATGTGATTCTAAAACATAACTTCTATATTGTCAATGTTTGTATACAGATGTCTAGAGTAGTCTTGGTTTTTCACATTCAATTAGTGTCTTAGGTTTCTGTTTTTCTTTTCTTTATTTAATGAAGCTAAGTAATAGTTTATGAATATTTTTGTATTTTTAACAATTTTAGTTATGTTGATCTTTAACATTGCATTCATTTTGGATGAGTAAATTTATACTTTCACATTTATATATACTATATTCTTACCACTACCAAAGTCTAATTTCTAGAAAATATGACTTCCCAACTTAAAACTATGAGAACCAAAGAAAAAATTTAATATTTCTTTACCCCTTATGACTTTCCAATGTGTTGTCAATTCTATCTGTGTGTAAACATACTACATTACAAGTTCACATCACTTATGTATTCGATAATCCTGAGTTTTTTTTTTTTGAGGACTGTAGCTCCCTCTTCTTCAGATTATTATCTATATTAACTTAGTATTTTAGTAAAGCAGCTCACCAATGGCAAAGAGGCTCAATAATGTGTGACTCCAACAAAAACAACTGATATTAATTTACATGTGCAACTGTCCCATTTCTAGTGATTCTGTGCAAAGGTGAAAAGATGTTCATCCACTTCCTTTTATCTTCTAGAGTATTTGGCTTGTATATTTACATCGTAAGACACATATTATTGTAAACTTTTCCTTTTATTTCTCTGATGCAGTAATTAGTACAATCTAATGATAAAAAGGTAAAGGTAAAGGCCCTCCCGTTGATCATCGATTTGCTCGAGCGGGCCCAGTAACGTCTCCATTGGAGACTTTGTTGTTACTGTGTCTGGCATATCGAATACTCTCGGTAGCTTGCTGGGCTCTCCGAGAGGGGCGGAGGAATCGAACTCGGGTCGGCCATGTTGGCCGCTTGTAAGGTGAATGCCCTACCGCTGTGCTATCACTCCAGCCAATGTAATGATTACATAATGTTTATTAGTAGGTATAAATTTTATTTCAAGATGTTATAGGTTAGCTGCAAAATAATAAGGGAATATTCCATCTTACAGGATTGATAACCACTCTTTCAGACATTATTGCATTTTTCACTTTGCAAATGAGCTTTCCTTAATATGTTCCACATTGCTTCCTGTCAGTTGTATCTTTTGATGATCAAGGCCTTGATTTTTTTACTGTGGTCAATGAACTTTTTTAATGGTATTTGTGCTTATTGCATCTTTTAAAAGACATTTTCTTGAAACTCAACAATAGATGATGAGATGTATATAAAGGTAGTTGGATTCCTTCCTTTTATAAGCTACCATCGCATTAATAACCTAAACAGTTTTTCATTATTTGTGTTCTTATATTCTTCTTACCTTCCCAAGTACATTATAAGAACCTCATTTTCATTTACTCCTTTTTGTGTCACTGATTATAAACTTCAGTCTTTGTTTCTCTTATCGTGATGTGTAAATAAAGGTAAAGGTAAAGGCCCTCCCGTTGTTCATCGATTTGCTCGAGCGGGCCCAGTAACATCTCCATTGGAGACTTTGTTGTTACTGTGTCTGGCATATCGAATATGTCACTCTCGGTAGCTTGCCGGGCTCTCCGAGAGGGGCGGAGGAATTGAACTCGGGTCGGCCATGTTGGCTGCGTGCAAGGCAAACGCCCTACCGTTGTGCTATCGCTCTAAATATGAAGGTCATTATTATTATCATCATTTTTATAATGACGAGAATGCAGATGCTTGTTATATTGTCATACAAAAAATAATGTCCTACAATTATGTGACTACACTTAGGAAGAGCATATTATCAAAAATCATTTTGTTTTCCTGATAGCTTAGAAACAGTGTAAACTAAATATAAAAGATCATTAACAACCTTGTCATGTAAATCTTAAGTTCCTCACAGTAAGATGGAAATTCTAAAAACATATAGGTTTCCAAACTGATAATAAAATGCCAGTTACCTGAGACACTTCCGAAACATCCCCAGTCCTGAAGTTCCTTTGGTGATTGAGCTTTATTGACAAGCCTCTATGTTTCAGTGCCATGGTTGGTGCAATATTACATTAGTCAGAATAGGCTTAGTTATGGTACAGAAACAACTCTTACATATGAGAGGGTTAAAAAACCAAAAATGTATTTTTCGCTTATACTGCATATCTATCATATTTCAATGGCAGAAATCTTCAACTCATCACTTACAGCTCATCACGTACTGAGAGAATATTCATTTTTATGCTTCTATAATTGCTTAGCCAGAAAAAGGAACTTTGAGGGCGTCATATCATATTTCCTAAGTTTTTGCTAGGAAATGATAAGTATTCTTTGCATTCAGATTTGATATAACAACAAATGATGAAGATGAAGTCAAAGTAAGGCATTTGCCTTGCATGTTGCCGACCTGGTCAACCCAGGTTCAATTCCTCTGCCTCTCTCAGAGAGCCTGGCAAGCTACCGAGAGTATCTAGCCCACACGGCAGAGCCTGGCAAGCTACCCGTGGCATATTCGATATGCCAAACAAAGTAACAAGTGTCAAAATGGAGACGTTACTGGGCCCACTTGAGCAAATCGATGAACAATGGGAGGACAGTGACAGTGACAGTGACAGATGAAGCTGGACTTAATCTCCAGGAGTCAAGGAAATGCCACCTACCTCCCTAAATTTTTGGATGGAGGATTAGATATATTTGATGAATAGCTATAATAGCTACTACAATGATGAATATGAGATAATATACCCCTTCAGGGTACTCAACGTGTATGACTCATATTTACATGCCATTATAAAACAGAGAATATAATAAATGCCAAAGAAAAGATAAAGTATTTTGGGACTTTAGAGGAGAAAACTCTATTTGGCCATGGTGGTCTAGGAACATATTAAAAGAATACTTCTTTTAATTCCAAGTTTGTGCTTTCAAGATAAGTTTAAAAGAATAATTCTTTTAATTCCAGGTTTGTGGTTTCAAGCTAACTCAGAAAAGTATCTTTGGATTTTTTTCACATACCTCAAGATATGTGCAAGCAAAAATATGTTCTAGTGCCCAAGTGTACTACATATAAAAGGTTAACAAAACAAAGTGAGATGGAATTAAAAGGCCACTGGTCATTAGTTTTTGCCTATGATTTAGTGTAGGAGAGAGAATGCATTTTAGGTTTATGTATGTAATTCAGCTCAACTGATGTTATTGTGATTATTTTGGAGTTTCCATTTATTTTAAACTTTCCTCCAAAGATGCAGACTCATATGTGAAATGTTGACTACCAACACCTGCACAGTAAGAATAAATATCATAGTATTTTAGGCATGGTACTTAGACTTTGGGCATCAAAACTGATTATACTTTGAAGTTTTCCATTTGCAGGACAAGAACATTGAATTACTATTCGATTCCTTTTAATCATTCTTTGAGAACCTCTCAGTGGATTTGAATTTCAGCATGGTTTATTTATTCATGTATCAATAAAATCACAAATATAGCTTCATATGTGGGACGCTCCCTTCATTTACTGAGAAACAGAAATTGAGATAGAGCAGGAAGCAGGGAAATCATCTTCATGAAGGATCCCATGCACAGACACTGCAAAGTCTAGTAGCTATTTCTTTTTGTCTGGCCATTTTCCAGAAAGATCACCTCTATTTCCCATGGAGCTTCGTGAGCCATGTAAAATGGGAAGGGGGTCGATAAGAATATCTCCTTTCCATGTTCTCAAAAAGGTGCAAATGAACTTTGAGTCTTTCAAAATAGCCCTCACTTATTGTGAGCTCTGTTCCTCTACTTACCGCCCCTGCACTGTGATGAAGGTGAGCAGCAACTTTGCTTGTACTGTCAGAGAATGAATTCTACCTGACTGGGCAATGCAGGAGAACGACAGGGAAAAACTCCTACTGAACACAGCATAAACTATCTACACTCTCCAAGCTGCCTCACTTAAACACAAGCCACATCTCCCGCACCTCCCACACCCCCAAATAAACTTTTCCTTGGAAGAAAAACTCTGGCAACTTGAAAACTTCATTTTTCTCAAGAGCCAAGGATCCTCTAGTTTACAAAACGGTAAGAGCATCTCATCACCAAATCTACTCACCCTTTATGCATGAATTCCCACACATAGCTCCTCCAAATCCTCCACATTAGAATAGGAGTCCTACTCAAGGTGATGTAGGCAGGCAGATAGGGTAGGCCCCTTCCCAAGGCAATGGCAGTAAATCTCCTGGGTATCAATAGCTCTGATCTCATGGAGAACTACCCGGCACCAGTCCACCTGTCTGTGACAGACCCTGCGGAGGCTGGGCATCTACAGGGATGACAGCAGAAGAAATAGATCCCAATTTCGACCAGAGAGAGATTAACCAGAAACTCCAGAGCTGTTCCTTTGACACCTGACCAACCCCCTCCAACAGAAGCTCTTGCAGAAACAAAAGTCAGGAAAGAAATTTAAAAGAAGACCATCACCACTCCCAACTCCCTCGGTAACTGCCCTAGCAACAGACTTTTACCTAGGTAGAAGCCCCACATAGGGGAAGGTTGGAGAAACCCTATAAAGGCCACCTTGAACATAGGAGTTTCGCACATATGCTGCCTGAGCACATGTGTCGCCCACATGTCCCCTCTTGAGAGGTGTACTTTCATATTTTCATGTCTAATGCTGGGGTGTGTGCAGGGGCTCTCTCCATCCTTGGAGAAGCCCGGGCTCCCTACTCTCTCTCATTTTCTCTCTCTCCTTGCCTTCAAAACCTCCAAATAAAAACTGTGTAATTTCACTGCTCATCTACTCCTGAAATTTCTTTCTGTGAGGCAAGACAAGAACCCAGTAACCCTGGGTCCTGGGTGGCAGAGGCGGATGGGGAGAAATTGACCGTTTTTCTCCTCCGTGCGTCACATAAGTCACCCGAGGGGCCCACCGACACTAAAGGGATCGGGCCCCTCTCTCCTCAATCAGCATATGCTGGCAAGAATATTTTATGGCAAGAATAAAGAATCCACACTTGGTAAAGGGTTCTTGTTCACTAAAATTACCCTGTCTAGCTAGCACAGCCATCCTCCCCATTCCTCCACCCTCATGTCACTGTTGTGTGACTAACACATTCTCTAAAATTTAGCATCTGAAAACATGATAAACTAGGTCATAGTTCATGCAAGTGGAGGAGTTGAGAGAAACTTATTTAGAGGCCCTAAACAACTAAACAACTAAACTAAACTTGTTTAGTTTCTTCCATTAGGCTGGAAGTAAGCTGTCAGCCAGGACTACCATTACAATTTTATAAAAACTTTAGGATTCACTTTCATGCAAACTCACCGGTGTTTTGGGGGTAGGCCTTGATTTGGGCTGTTTGATGAAGGCCTGGGTTCCCTAACTTATAACTTCATTTCTCCACATTTCCATAAGCTTGGCAGAGTAGACTGCTTTTTTCCTTATCAGTGCAAAGGCAGAGTGACAGAGAGAATCTATGAAAGAAAAGACAGCCTAAATGAATCCGAAATGCCACCCTATCACTTCAACTAAACTGTATCACTCTATCACTGTTATCTCATTGTTCATCGATTTACTTGAGCGGCGCCAGTAATGTCTCCATTTGTCCCAGCCCTGAGATTTTAGCAGCCTTTCCTTACTCATCTTTTCCAATGATTGGAGGCTCTTTCAGGGTCAGGGGATGAGAGCCATTATTGTTACTGTTTTTGGCATATCGAATGCACCACGATTATCTTGCCAGGCTCTGCCATGCAGGTCAACTAAGCTAGAATAATTGACTAAATCCAGTCAAAAATCATAAGGAAGAGTATTATACATGGGAATTCAATCATGGGAGAGTAGTTTAGAGATGACCATATTCTCAAAGGTAATAACAGTATTCCTCTGATTTCTGTTCTATTTAAACTCGAAAGTGTTATCTGTATTGTTCTCTTCATGTTCTTATCTCCCACACTTAGGTTTTTGCCTCCCCCACTTCAGTGAAACCATGAACTTGCCAAATCTAATGGCTCATTCTCAGACTTTATGATTTATCCACAATACTGTTCAATCATCAGTAATATATTCCTGAGCACCCCCCAAATTTAGAGTTCAAAAATATGAATTCAAAATTCAAAATAGTGCAACCATACAAAATATTGGTCAGGTAAAGCTCCAAGATATCTTCTTAACTTATATTTAGGTATACAAAACTTTACTGTTCCAGCAAATTCAGTGGATTCCACTTTAAAATATATCCCAGACTCAACCTCGACTCACCAAATGCAATTAGGTGCAATATTCCAAGACTTCTGAGATGAATGTAAAGCAAAAAACCACGTGTGTTCCTTCACAGACAGCTTCTTCATGCATTTTTTCATGTTTGTGCACCTTATTTTGTTTCTTTTCAAACATTTTTTCTTGAAAAAGGGCGCAGTTTACATAATGTGTCACTGTTGAAACTTAGATTTTCCTCTTACTTGGGGCAGGATATTTTATTCTTTATTGTGCTTGGTTTCTATGTTCACTTTATTGAATTTATGTTCTAAAGTATAATATTTATTACTGAAAATTATTTGTTGTGTGTATTCACCACAATGTCTGTTCAGTTACATTATTGGTCAGATAATGTTCTAATCGAGATTTCCCAAATGTGCATTGCACCCATTTGTGGAATATAAAATAACATAATAAGAGAATAACACCTAAGGATAGTAGAGCTAAAGGCCAGGAGGGTGGCCCCATGGCTTGGAAGTCAATCTCATGTGCTGGGGGAAAAGACAGGTGGGATGGAGAAGAGACCACTAAGCAAATGATGGTTGGAGGATGACTTGGAATGGGAGATGCATGCTGAGAGTAGGATATGGATCAAACGTGATGGCTACTTAGTGCCTATGTTGCAAGCCATAACACCCAAAAGGAGAGAGAGAGTAAGAGGTAATGTGTCTGCCACAGAGGCAGGGGATGGGAAGGGATTGCAGGAAGGACACTGGGAACATTGGCGGTGGAGAATGGGCACTGGTGGAGGGATGCATACTCGAATACTGTTTGATTGAAATATAATCATGAAAATTTGGAATTCTATAGCTGTATCTCACTATGATACATTCATTCATATTTTTCATTCATCATCCTGTTATTGTTCGATTGCCTCGAGCAGGCCCCAGTAACGTCTCTTTCATCCTAGCCCTGAGATTATACTCAAGGCTCTTTAGGAGAATGAGACCCATAATTGTTACTGGTATTTGGCATATTTGGTACGCCACGGGGAGTTTGCCAGACTCTACCCTGTGGGCAGGCTACATTCGATAGCCTGCAAGTTTGTCCAAAGTAGGAATGAGATAATAAGATGTCATAAAAAGATGTCCTGATAAGACGTCGCGCGGCCGCGCGGTTCCGGGAGCTGGATTTTATAGTCTCTGAGTCTTGGCCGCTGATGGGATTACACAGCGCCAGGGGGCCAGGTGGTGGGTGTGACCCCCGCCTACTGGAATTTGGAGGATCTGGGTGGATGCTCAACTCCAATCCGAGTAGACTTGGAGATCTCGGCCCCGGAACCCGCGTGGCTTTGTCCCTCTGCCAGTACCTTCATGTGTGCGGAGAGTGGTCTCGGCATGGTGGTGGCTGGTCCTGGAGGTCTTCCACTGCCGGAGCCCTGGTCGGGGCGGGGAGGAAAGCTCAACCCGTTCCCCTCCAAGGGACCCCACTGAGGAACAGCCAGGCGCAGGGGCAGGAGACTGCACTGTTCTCGTCCGGGAGCTGGATTTTATAGTCTCTGAGTCTTGGCTGCTGATGGGATTACATGGCGCCCGGGGGCCAGGTGGTGGGTGTGACCACCTGGGCTGGAGAGATAGCACAGTGGGTAGGGCGTTTGCCTTGCAAGCGACTGACCCAGGTTCGATTCCCAGCATCCCATATGGTCCCCTGAGCACTGCCAGGAGTAACTCCTGAGTGCAGAGCCAGGATTAACCCCTGTGCATCGCCAGGTGTGACCCAAAAAGCAAATAATAATAATAATAAAGTATGCAAGACTGGGGATGTGGCTCAGCGGCAGAGCACAAGCCTAGCATGTGTGAGGACCTGGATCAAAGCAGTAATGCCAAAACAGATGATGCATTAAAATAAAAAATAAAAAAATAAAGATTTCCCAAATGTTTGAAACTCCATGTCTTGCAGTGTTAACCAAGGGTCTGTGCGAACAAAATATACATGCACTCAGTTCACTGTCTTTATTTTCCATTTCTGAATATCCTTCATGTCGCTCAAGATGAGAGTTGATGCATGGTCTTCAAGATTTCTAGGACCACTTCAACGCCCCTAATGAATAATTCATTCACAGTGTTTCCTTAAAGTGTTTTGTGCCACACCTGTTATCTTCTGCTTCAAGCAGGCAAGATTTGATTTCATACAATTCTCAGATTGGCTTTTAACAAACACTATTTTTGCGGTAGGTGCTTCTACCAAATTTTTATTTATTTATTTGAATTTCATTGAATCACCTTGAGACAGTTACAAGCTTTCATGTTTGGGTTACAATCACACAGTGATCAAATACCCATCCCTCCACCAGTGCACATTCCCCACCACCACCAATATCTGCAGTATACCCCTTTTTTCCCACCCTCCCACTGCCTCCATGGCAGACAATATTCCCCATACTCTCTCTCTACTTTTGGGCATTATAGTTTGCAATACAGACACTGAGAGGTTATCATTTTTGTCCATTCTCTACTTTCTGCACACATCTCCCATCCTGACCAGTTCCTCCAGCCATCATTTGCTTAGTGATCCCTTCTCTATTCCAGCTGCCTTCTCCCCTTTGCTCATGAGGCAGGCTTCCAGCTTTGGAGCAATATTCCTGTACCATGTATCTACTCTCCTTAGGTGCCAGTCTCATGTTATTGGCTTTTAACAAATACTTTTAAGAAAAGAAAGCGTTCGGCATTTTATGTTAATCAGTCAGACAAAGGCACACTATGAGATAGTATCTACTGGGCAATCAGCAGTGTAAACAGTGATGATTCTTGAAATAGGCCTGACCTGATCCTCAAAAGCTTTCTGTGCCCACAGGCTGCTTGTAGTTCCTGCTGCTTGCATGTTTCTGTCCTTTGAGACTACTGTGAGGCCGTGGAGAGAAGGTTGAGCAAATAAAAATGCCATAAAGACAGGTTTCAGTTATTCTTTCTTCAATAAGTTCTCACAGATAATTCCAGGACTTTGGTGCATTTCTAAAATTTGGGTTCTGATATTTTTTTTTCTTGCTAGTGATAGTAGCGATAGCACAGTGGTAGGGTGTTTGCCTTGGGCGCAGCCAGTTCGGCCAAGCCGGGTGCGATTCTTCCGCCCCTCTCGGAGAGCCTTGCAAGCTACTGAGAGTACCTCGCCCCGCAAGGCAGAGCCTGGCAAACTACCCGTGACATATTCAATATTCCAAACACAGTAACAAGTCTCAAAATGGAGACGTTACTGGGCCCACTCGAGACAATCGATGAACGGGAGGACAGTGACAGTGACAGTGATGGTAACATAGGGACAAGGTGGGGTAGGTAGAGTAAAATTAGGGAAAGGGACTTCCCTGAGAGTGGAGTGTGAGAAGAAAATGTCACAGGACCAGATCTAAAGCCCAGAAAGCCTTGTGTTAGCTGTCTTAACATTTGGTCTGCCTCTATCTTGACATCCAGCTTAGAGGAAATAAAAACCGGTGCCACGACAGTTTAGAGTTACCGTGGAAACTCATGACAGTGAACAAATATGGTGAGGAACTCAGACTCCAAGTATTTCTCACCCATTTTGGAAGGAGAGTAGGAGGGAGTTGAAACGGCAGACATCTGTAGCCATAGAAAGAGGTGAAACAAAGACCTCTTTGGTATTCCCCTTGAATTCCCAGTCTGTGCTTGCAGAAGTGTTTTTGCTATTTTCTGTCTTATTTTCTGGCTTTCTTAATTAAAGGCCTGGCTTTGAGTTTAGGCACTTAATCATCTCTAGCTCCTTGATCTTTGCTGATCAACAAGAGCCTGACCGTGGTAAGACTAGTGCTTGAGATGAGATGATTTTTTAAATTCCTTACTTCACAGTTCCTGTAGATGTTGTCTAATTGCTGCTATTTTGATTTGAATGTTAGGTCTGAATCTCCATATGGCAGGATATCTGAGTTCACACAGGTCTTTCCTCAAATTTTACTGCTCAGAGTCACCTTCGCCCACTCTTTCTAAAATATTTTTCATCTATTTACCCTACTATATTGCACTCATAGTACCTGACATTGTATTCTGTATTTCATCGGTGCCTCTCCCTGTAGAATATCACTTTATTATAAGGGAGAGGTCATTATCAATTTTTCTTACAGTTTAAATTTCATTACATATAAAATAAATATGAATATTTAATTATATTAACATTTTTACTATTGAAATAATGTTGCACGGCACGTTACTAGTATCCTTCATTAAACATCAATACATAAAATAAATGGATAAAAATACGTTACATTCATTAAAGTGCAGTTTTTGTTGTTGTTGTTGCTGTTGCTGTTTTGAGGTCAGATGTGGCAATGTTCAAGGGTACTCCTGGCTCTGCACTCAGGAATCACTACTTGCAGTATTTAGGGGACCATATGGGATGCCAGGGATGTCAGAAATTGAACCCAGACAAGCCACATGCAAGGCAAGCACCCTACCTGCTGTACTATTTCTTCGGCCACTCCAGCTATTTTTTCATTTAAACATTAAGGTATATTTATAACAGTTTTTAGAAATGATGTGATTTGCTCTAATAATCGTCAAAGGACTTGCATTGTTTATATGTATAGGAAGGATAGCTTAAAGAGAATAGCTCAGTCAAATGCAACTGCTTCCAAAGACAAAAGGAAAAGTCCCATGAATATATAACACCAGGTAATTTTTTTAGGAACATAAATTATTTCGGATTATAGCATTCACATGGACTTTTGAGGTGCCCACTTTAAAACAAAATTAGATTTTTAATAAATAAGATATAAAAATTTGGACACTAAGTTAACAAATGACCCCTAACCCAAATTTAAATGACCTTTTAATGTTTTTATTTAAATTCTGCTACATTCAATTAATTTTCCTAGGTTTTCCTGATGAAAAATTATATTTCTGAAACCTATGATTTTCTTTCACTTTTTTGTAATAGGTATGCTCTGTGTAATTTCATATCTTATCAAATCTCTAAGTATTTCAGGACTATTTATAGTATTAGTAGTGTTAAATGCAGAGACAGGAGTAAACACCTGGCGATGGCCTAAAAACTAAAGTATCAATAGTGTCAAAGTTCATTAAAGTTGTTAAATGTTTAAATATTTTGAGCACTGCCACTGTAAATAATGAATTACTGTGTATTTAGAAAATATAATACAGATATGTATTTCTTATTATAAAATGAAGATATCTTTGTGTTACACTTTAGAAAGGATTTTTACTTACAGGGTTTTTTTTTAATCAGGTCGAACTGTTTAATTGCATGAGATAACTTCAGAGATATCTTACTATGTCACTTGATTTTATGTATTAGACAAATATTTCCCCAAGTACAATGTTAGCCTGGCATACTTAACCTAAATTTTGCTTTGTCTTGGTACATATTTTCCAGCTTGTTTCTTTTATTTTCTCCAATTTTTATTTCAGCACCATGGTTTACAATAGTGTTAATAACAGATTTCAGGCATACATATTCTAGCCCCAGATTCACCACCAGAGTGCTAGCAACCTTCAGTGTTTCAAGGTCCTCTTTTACTCCCACTCCACGCCCATGGCAAACTCATTTATTTATTGGTTTGGAAGCTACATCTGCAATGGTCAGTGTTGACTTACAGCTCTGTGCTCAAGGATCATTCCTGGTGTTCCTGGGGGATGGTGGGGGGACCATATAAGGTCTGGGAATTGAACCCAGGTCACCTACTTGAAAGACAATTTCACTACCCACTGTTCTCTTTCTCTGGTCCTGGAAATATTTTAAAAATGTGATTTCCTTTTTTTTTTCAATTGGGGCATGGTCATTTACAAAGTTATTGGTAGCTGAGTTTCCAACATACAATGTTCCAGCAATGTTTCTTCCTACTCCCTACCTGCCTTTTGACAAACAGATTTTTAAGTTTGGTTGTTGTTTAGGATCAACAACCCAACTACATGATTTCAGTACTTTTAATTTGTTGGTTCTGTGGTTCAGATATGCCCCACCTCCTCTATAGTTCAGGTCATATGCTTACAGTACTGTTAATGTTTATTGTTTTGATGCACAAATCTGCATTACTTTACCATCACTAAAGTGTTCAAGACGACCCAACAATATCCTTATGCTGTATCCAGTCTATCTTATCATTATCCTCTAATTCCTGCCCAATGGTTTGGCATTTCAGTTCTGTAATCAAGAGCCAAGATTTTTTATTAGTTGATGCATTCCATTCTCATATTCTTTCTTTTATATCAAAAATGAGTGATATCATCCAGTGTTTGTTCTTTTCCCTCAGATTTTGCTTAACGTTATATCCTCCAGTTCCAAGTTGAAGTGAACTGCATCATTTCATCTCTTCTTTTATTATAGTTGCATAGTATTCCATTGTGTGTATATATACAACAACTTCTTTATTCATCTGTCACTGGACATATGGGGTGTTTTCACATTCTGGCTATTTTACTACAAGTTTATGTACATAAGTGTACATATATCTATTTTAACTAATGTTTTCTATTTGAGGGGTAAATGCCAATAAGTTTAATTGATGTGCATGGAGGATACATTTTTGGGAAATCTCTGTGCTGTTTTCTATAGAGGATAGACTAGATGATATTCCACTATCAGTGAATAACAGTTCCTTTTAAACCATATCCAAACCAACACAGGCTGTTTCCAATTAAAATTTCAGTTTGAACTTTATCACATAACACTATCTTTGGCAAATAATATAAGATAAATGATTATTTGATAAATGAGTAGATTAAACCATTTGATTTATCGTTTCCCAAAATAAAATATCTGATTTAAGGAAATCTGCATTTGATAAATTAATATTGTCCTTTAATATGGCATAATAGCAAAATATAAAAAAAACTCATTAAAATATCAATGTAGGGGCCAGAGTGATAGTACAGTGGGGAGAGAAATTGCACTGCACACAGCCAAGCAAGGTTTGATTCCCGGCATCACATATGGTCTCATGAGCACCTCCAGGAGTAATTTCTGAGTGCAGAGACAGGGGTATTCCCTGAGGACTTCCAGGTATGGCCCAAAATCCAAAAACATTAAAAAAATCAATGTAGAAACAAATAAAAAATTATGATTACAACAATTGAGATTCCTGTGACCATTTTTGTATATATAATATAGATTTGATTTATTATATTTTACTTTAATACATTTCTATATGTGCATAATTCATAAATTATTTGGCCATTTACTTATTGTTTAATATGGAGCCCGGCAAGCTACCGAGAGTGTTGGATATGCAAGACACAGTAACAACAAAGTCTCCAATGGAGACGTTACTGGGCCCGCTCGAGCAAATCGACGATCAACGGGAGGGCCTTTACCTTTACCATACTTTTTATAAGTAATGCTTAACATAATTGTACTTTGTACTTTTTTGTAACTAAGATTAAAATCCTATAATTAAATTTATGCTCTGTGGTGTATACAAAATGTCAAGTTATTTTTAAATGTAATTCCCAAACTTCTCTCAAGATTATTTTATTACATCATCATTAAGAGTACTGGAGTATTCCTATTCCCTTAAGGCTTTCCAACCTTGAAAACTTTTATATTAAATGCATATATTTATAGGCAAATATAAGGAATCTTTTTTAAATTTCAATTTCTTTTATTACTAATAAGACTGTACAGTTGATGTTTATTAAAAACATTCATTTCAGTTTTATGTTTAGTCACTCATCAAGATTTTGAATTGTTCTATTATTAAAGTTTTCCTTACTGATATGGGAGCAATCTTGTAAGCAATTCCTTTCTTAAATTTATAAGCTTTCTCCTGGTTTATTTCTATTTTTATGTAAGTTTTAATGTTTCATTTATAATTCAGCCAAATGTCACAATTTTATTTACATATACACTGAATATCACTTGTATTTAATTATTGATGTCAGATATTCTCTTGTTACTGTGAATAGAATTTTATTTATGGTTTTAAATATTCATATTAATTTATAATTATATTCATTGATATCTATTTAATTTTAATAAATGTCATTTTAATTTCTAGATGGAATTACCTCTTATGTGTGTTTAAGGAAATTTAAAAGTACTTATTGATATGGGAAAAATAAGTAGCAAACCAACTTCAGTCTTCATGGACCTATTCCTCCAGCAGAATCTTAAAGTGTAGCATTCAGGGTCAAAATAGAAAAGTGGTTAAATGTACTACAGACTATTTATCCAACTACCCATGGGCTTTTTTGAAGATTATAAGTCTTGCTTCAAAATAGGTAAACATAATTTTAGTGGCCCTGAAAATCCTCCCCTGTCAAAACTTGCAGTTTTCTAATTTCTAGCTAAACAATAAAGCTTACACTCTTATCTTAAGAAAATACATTCATTCTATGCTCCAATTAACGATTTGCCTGATGCATTTCCTTTCCTTTCTTTTATTAATACCACTAATCTATTTTTCAGTCCATGTCTTTCCATCTTTTCATTAACAAGTACTTAAAGTTCTTCCTCACTATTCCTTGTTCATGCTTATAATGCGATTTTATTTTTCTTAACATGTATTAGTTTATTGTCTTTTCTTTCTACATTGACTGCTGTGACCTGAAAATAATGATGAGTTCATTCCTTTATTTAACACTTATTTATTCAGTCCTGTTGTCAGACAGAGCTCTTCACATTGCGGATATGTCCCAGAGACAGAACAGATGATAACTGTACCCTAAAAGCATAAAGTAGATAATGATCAAGCAAAAACCTTTCACAATATATCTTGTGGTTATGAAGTTAAGATAAGTGTTATGAAGAAAAATAGAGAAAGAGGATATTGAGTGATGAGAGCAGAAAGAGGTTGCAATTTTAAGTAGGGTGGTACAGAAGGGACATTCTGATAAAGAGACATTTGAGACCTGAAGGATGTTAGGGAGTAAGCCAGGCAAAGATCAGGATCAGGACAAACAATCTTCCAGATAAAACAGGATATGAAAACTGCTGGCCTAAATTAGAAATGAGATGATGGTACACAGTAGACCTCCAGAAGGGATTAATCTTGCAAAATTGAAACTTTATGTCCTTTGACTGACACCTCTCTGTATCTCCAGCCCCTCACTATTTCAAACCCCCTATTAGTTTCTCTAAATTGTATGAGCTTCACTTAAAATTCCTCTTGAACATAAGAACATGTACAATATGTAGATGTGACACATGCAAAATCGTAATAATGTGAACCATTAAAAAAAAAGAAATGAGTCTGATATTTTCAAGGAATAGGAAGGAGGCCAGTGTGTGGCCTTGACATGGAGTGAACAAGATGGAGGATATTTGGAGGTAAGGTCAAAAAATATTGAGAGTGGGAGAATGTGTAGAACCTTATTAAAATATCTCTTTTATTGAGTTATATGGGGAATTCTTTTCAAGGAAACAGTGGCATAATAAGACTTAAAAATTATAAAGATTATTCTGACTCCCAGATGATGTATGTAATGACAGGGAAGGATGAAAATGTAGACAAAGGCTATTTTGGGGTGTTATTTGAGTGGTAGTAGTGTTGAGAAGCATCTAGGATAAAAATGTATTATGAAGGTGAAAGTGATAATACTGGGGCAGGAGAGATAGTTCAGTAGCTAAAGCACCTGCCTTGCATGCTTTAACCAAGCTTCCATCCCTAGCATCCCGTATGCTTCCTTGAGCACCACCAGGAGTAGTTCCTGAGTGAAGAGCCAGGAGCCACTGAGCACTGCTGAATTTGGTCCAACTCCAAAAATCAATGATGATACCTATGGACTTGGTGTAAATTATGAAGAGTAATAAGGATTAAAGTATAGTTTCTGTCTTTGGCATGAACAACCAGGGTAGCTAACGGTCTAGCTATTTAGCAAATGGAGAATTCTGGGGAGGAAATTAAGAATTATTAGACTTGTTAAATTTGAACTTCCAATTAAACAGCTAGAGGGAGATGTCATATAATTAGTTGCATATGCAGAAACCTTCAAACAAATGAATGTTTGGATTTCATCTGTTTGTAGGAGGAATTTAGGAGGTGCTGGGGGTTGGGAGGAGACACACCCAACGATGCTCAGTAGCTACTCCTAATTCTGCACTCAGGAATTACATGCAAGACAAGCATCCTACCCACTGTATTTTCGCTCTGGGAAGTTTAGGAGGAATTTAATACAACTGGGTTATGAGATCATCATGCAATTTTATATATGAAGGCAAGACCTCAAAGTCTGTGCCCTGGAGTCCTCTCAAGTGTATATGGCATAAAAGAAAGACCTAGCAATAGAGACTGGAAAGAGTAGCTAAAGAGGTAGCTTACAGAATACATAGATCACAAAAGACATGTGATTAGTTGACATAATAAACTTTTAAAAACATTGTTCTTTAATATAAGTGCATTATTAAGCATGCAAAAGCCTCCATCCCTCTCGGAGAGCCCAGCAAGCTACCGAGAGTATCCCGACCACACGGCAGAGCCTGACAAGCTACCCATGGTGTACTCGATATGCCAAGAACAGTAACAATGATGGCCCTCATTCTCTTGACCTTGAAAGAGCCCCCAATATGCCATCGGGCTACACTAGCATGTTACAGGGACTAATGGAGACATTACTGGCGCTGCTCGAGTAAATCGATGAACAACGGGGTGATAGTGATAGTGATAGTGATAGTGATAGTGATAGTGATAGTGATAGTGATAGCGATGGTTAAGGAAATGATCATTGAAGTTTCAAGCTACTAGTTGCAAAATAAACTGATACAAACTACTGTCAATGATGCATAAATATCAGAAATCTGCAATAAAATCTCGAAGTGGGTAAAATTCTTTGATCAGACACTTTGGAAGAGGGTATGAATGTTCAGTAGGACCATAGAAAGATTCTCGGTATCGTCCTCATTCATCAATAACACATGCCAACAAAACTTGCAAAGGCATATTGCCACATAATATGAATGGTGGAAAGTAACATTTAGAAATGTCACGTGTACATGGTGAAAACATCCAATCATTATATTAAAAAATTAGAACTTTTCTTAAGAATACTTTAGATATTTCTGAAATTAAACATACACTGACCACGAATCAGTAATTCTATTCCTGCATTTTTACTCAAGAGAGATAAAACTGTACCTCCACAGTTTTTATACAGAATATAAACTTTTTGGTAATAGCCAAAAACCATATTAATCTCAATACTCAACACATCAATACAATGTAATATTGTTCCTCAGTAAAAAAGAAATGAACTACCAGATCTCAAATATATTAATCTGAACAAAAGGAATCAGATACAGAGTACACACTCTTATTACTTAATATAGATTAAACAAAGACGAGGTGATATGATCTATAGAGACAGAAAGCAGGTAGTTGCCTGGAGCTCATGCTCGGTTTATTGGTGGTGAAGGTGGTAGTGGTGGGAATTGACCAAGGAACTCTGACGGTATTTTGATGACACAAACACACCTTTTGGGGATAATAGAAAAGTTCTATTACCTTGATTGTACTGGAGTTATATAAGTATATTAAATTTTTGGAAAGTCAATAAATCATACACATAAAGTTCTTTTGTAGATGCATTTTGTAGCTACTACAACAAATTTTATCTTAAAATAATTTTGTACCCTTGGAGGTAGTTATATAATTTTCCTGTCTACCTATAAATGTAAGAAATACATTTTAATTTCCTAATGTTTAGTTTCCTTATATTTATAAAGAAAAGCACAGTTATATTATCTTATTTTCTATATTTGTCAAATTTTGAATTTTATTCAAGATTTTCAGTTTATACTTATAAAATGTATCACAGTATCACGGTCCTTCTGTTGTTCTTCGATTTGCTCGAAGTAACGTCTCCTTCGTGAGACTTTTGACTGTGTTTGGCATATTGAATACGTCACGGGGAGCTTGCCAGGCTCTGCTGTGCGGGTGAGATACTCTCAGTAGCTTGCCGGGCTCTCCGAGAGGGGCGGAGGAATCGAACTCGGGTCGGCCATGTTGGCTGCATGCAAGGCAAATGCCCTACCCGCTGTGCTATCTGTGCTATCGCTCCAGCCCCTACTTATAAAATAGGACAGTGATTTTGTTTCACTTTCATTCTGTCACATTTATGTTTGGTTTTGGGCCACATCTTGTTTTACTGACAGAGCTTTGGGCTATATGTGGTTCTGAGGGTTGAACCATAGCTGGCTAAATGCAAAACAAGTGCCTTAAATCCTGAACTATCTCATCAACTGACCCTTGTTGTAAAATTTAAGACCATGGCCATGACAACATTGTGAATAAATTTAGAAGCATTTAAATTTTTTTAAATAAATTTTTAATTTATTTTGATGTAGAAAAGTCACAACAGCCAATACAATTCTAGAGTTGAAATGGATTAGATTACAAAGCTCAAATATTAAATCAATAAGTATAAAAATCATTTTTAAAGTTTTCATATGTAGTCATGTTGCTTTTATTTCAAGTATCATTAGCATTTATGCCACATGATTCCATCATGTAATTATTATTCATTTACACACATATTCACACCTTTAAAAATTCAAGATCTTTTCTCATCCAAATATTGTTAGATGTTTTCTTAAAAATACTCCCAGAAATGGTAGGTAGCTACTACATTCTCTGAATTCTTATGTATCCTCAAATATTTTCTTTTACCCTCACAAATGAGGGGTTATCTTTGCTAGATGTAATGATTTTGGATAAACTTTTTCTTTTGCGTTTTAGATATTTAACTGTATTGTACACATCTCCAGTTTGATACTTACTCTCTTTTTTAAAAAAAGTATCCTTTCCATCTGAGAATAAACAAATTTCCTCTACTCCTTTGAACTCAGAAATTAAAAAATCAATTTTTATGTGAAAATTATTATATCTTGTCATGGGGTTGTTAAGTCCTTGTCTAAGAATTTATTAAGCTGTTGCTGTTTTTGTATTGAATCATCATGAGATACAGTTACAAAGCTTTCATGTTTGAGTTTCAGTGATAAAATGATCAAACACCCATCCTTCCACCAGTGCACATTCTCTACCACCAATGTCCCCAGTATTACCATCTCCCCTTTCTAACCCTCCCCCTGCCTCTATAGCTGAAAAATTTCCACATACTCTCTAATTTTGAGGCTATCACATTGTTCTTTTATATACTTTCAGCACATATCTCCCATCCCGAAAGATTCCTCCAACCATCATTGACTTAGTGACCCCCTCTCTATTCCAGCTGCCTTCTCCACCAGCTATTGAGACAGGCTTCCAACTATGGGGAAATATTTCTGGCTCCTGTGTCTACTGTCCTTGGGTATCAATCTCATATTATGTTATTTTATATCCCACGATATTTTATATCGCTGGAGCGATAGCACAGCGGTAGGGCATTTGCCTTGCATGCAGCCAACATAGCCGACCCGAGTTTGATTCCTCCGCCCCTCTCAGAGAGCCCAGCAAGCTACCGAGAATATCTCGCCCGCACGGCAGAACCTGACAAGCTACCCGTGATGTATTCAATATGCCAAACACAGTAAAAACAAAGTCTCCAATGGAGACGTTACTGGGCCCGCTCGAGCAAATTGATGATCAACGGGAGGGCCTTTACTTTACTTTACTTTATATCCCACAAATGAGTGCAATCATTCTATGTCTGTCCCTCTCTTTCTGATTCATTTCACTTAGCAAGATATTATTCATGACCATGCACCTATAAGCAAATTTCATGACTTCATTTTTCCTAACAGCTGCATAGTATTCCATTGTGTAGATGTACCAACGTTTCTTTAACCAGTCGTCTGTTTTCGGGCACTTGGGTTGTTTCCAGATTCTGGCTATTGTGAACAGTGCTGCAATGAACATACAGGTGCAGATTTGTTTGTTGAGTTCCATTCCATGTTACTTTTCTATCAAATTTCGTGTGCTCCTACTAGAATTTTTGTATTGAGGACTTAGGAGCTGTTCTGCAAACCACACACACAGCCTTGGGATCCAGACACTTCAGGATCTATTGTCCAGGCCAATGAGTAGACATGGCTGCCTGGACTTCTACCAAGTATGGAGGTGGGTGAGGCTGCCCTCTCTAACTCTAGGAAGACACCAGAGTTCTTAGCCTGGGTGCCAGGGTACCTGAAATTATTCTGTTTGGTGTCTTTGCAGAGGATATTTGTGAAGAGGTGGGGTTGAGCGCTTGGCATGCTGCAGCTGTATTGTGTGGGTGCGGCTGCTGGGGGAGCCCCAGTTTTCAGCCACTGTCGGGGGGAACATGTGTGTCAATGCATGTTAGTGCTTATTGTGCATCTCCTGGGAGATTTTGTCAGGAATTGGTAGAAGAGGACCGTTGGTGAGTAAACGTGGCAGCAGCTGTGTTAGAAGCATAGTATGCTTTTTTTTGTTTGTTTTTTTGAGTCACACCTGGCAATACACAGGACTTACTCCTGGCTCTACACTCAGGAGTTACCCCTGGAGGTACTCAGGGGGCCATATGGGATTCTGGGCATTGAACCCAGGTCGGCTGCATGCAAGGCAAACGCCCTACCCGCTGTGCTATTGCTCCAGCCCCTGGAAGCGTAGTATTAAGCACAATTTAATAGTATGAATATACACTTACACATAACTGGAAAGTTCAAGATTTAAGCAATTCTCTAGTGAGAGATACAAATCATGTCATTAATTTTCTGTCACTCTCTCTTAGTTTTATTTTGCTTTCCCTTAACTCCATTTCAAGCTGTTTGTTATATTTATTGGTCAGATGGAGCTCCAAACTTACATTGTTTTCATGGGTATTTGATCCCAGATAATAAGAGTACCTAGCTTTGTACATGTTTAGGAAAAATCTCATGGAAAATTTGATCAACTCACCTTGGAACCTGTGCCCAACCCAGATTCTGTTTGACCAGAAAGTGGTTTAGTGACCTGGCCCCCGTGTTCACTCATGCAATGAATATTCTAAAAAAGTATGCTACTAGAATTAAGTCAAATGGGTTCCCCCAAAGAGTTCTCTTACCCAAAATATAGGGAATGGTAATGTGCTAGGAATTCAAACACTAAGAATTACCTCCTGCATAAGTAAAGTTTTAAACTTCGTGCCCCTTTTATCTTTTCTCACCAGTGTTTTTGCAGTATGGTATTAAATCAGTCAAATTGATTACTATTGAGTTACACATTTTGTGCATCTTTTTGGATGATTGGTTTTGACATTTAAATTAAGTTTTATAAGCACATGTCTCTTCTTTATTGAATAACCTGTGCTCACTAGGGACTAGAGGAAGCTCTTCGACCATTTCTTGCCATTTCTTATGAAACTTTATCAGTTTGTACCTCCTTAACAGATTCTCAGACAAAAAATATCCAAAACCGTTCAGTGACTTTCAGTTAATGAAGATTTCAGTGTAAATCTCATTCAACTTAAAGTAGCTCACTGAACTTAAAATATCTCCATACACCCAATTTTTGGGTACATTGCCTGGGGAATGTTCTCAGGAAAAGGGGAAGTTGAGTTTTTGTGTTATGTCTTTCTCCACTTCTGTTCTGACTCATTCAGTTCTGCCTTATGTTAATTTCATGGTTCATCGTTATGTGAAAAAAGAAAGATAAATGCATAGAAAGTGAAAAGTATTTTGCTCAACTAGCATACTAGACACAGGAGTGGCCAACATGTGTTATAGTCCAAATCTATTTTCTTCACTCATAAGATAATTCTGTGCATTCTGAGAATCTTGTCACTGCAGGCACCTCACCCATTATCCCTTTGCATTGAACAATATGCCCTTGAACTAGTCATGGAGAACTTCATCTTAGTCCCTTAATTAAGTGGTCCAGTCATCTGAGGGGAACTTTTCCTTACAGATAGTTCTATTGGACAGAGTGCATTTCATGAATACTCTATCCAGTTTCTTCCTAGAAGCTGCATCTTAACCAAAGGAAAACTTTTCTTTAGCCAAAATGAACTCTAGAAATAACTACAGACGATTTTTAATATTTCCAAGAGACCAGAAAGTCAGTTATAGCCTCTTTATCTTTAGGCTTTTCTGGACATTGTTAAGTACTTGCACTCAGTAAGCTTCAAGGATATATTTTAATCACTCCAACTGACTCTCTCCAAATGGCCTTCATTTGGCTTCAGGTGGGAAGCAAAAGTTCCCTCATCATTACTATTAATTATTGGGAGGGACTATTATATTACACCAAAATTCTAATCTTTATAGTGATCAACCTCTCAAAGTTTTCAGTCTTTGCTTATATTTAGAAATAATAATGAATAGATACATAGTAGTATGTATAGTTTAGGGACATAACATTTCCAATGGCTTAGTTATTTTATTAGCTGTATTTTCTTTCAGTTACTAAGAATGAATCCAAGTCTCATGAGTGTAGCACATGTGCCTTTTCATTGAGTCACCACCAAACCTTGGGTCTTTACATCAGAATGAAGAGATTTCATTACATCTATATATTTTAGATTTTTTAGATACACCAGAACAGCAGAAAAGGTGTCATTAACAAGCATCAGTAATTCAAGTGACTTGAATCTTATTCAATTAGTGTTAGAAATCACAACTTTAATTTTTGGATTATTCATGTATTCATTTTTATGTCTTATTACTTTTGGTAGATAAATGCTATTATATGTACATGTATATAGTTATTTTACTAATTGTACAAAGGTTCGGAAGACATAGAACTCTAATGATATGTTACCCACGTAGATTCTATTTAGCTTAAACATTTCCCTTTATTTATTTCTTTGACTTTTTGGCTTTTTGGGTGACACCCGGTGATGCTTGGGGTTTCCTTCTGGCTCTGCACTCAGGAATTATTCTTGGCGGTGCTCAGGGATCATATGGGATGCTGGGTGGGCCTTGAACCTAGGTTGGTTGTGTGCAATGCAAACCTTAACCCGCTGTGCTATTGCTCTGGACCCAACATTTCCCTTTAAACTACATTCAACATTTCAGAATCTGACAATCAGCCTAAGTTTATCAAAGAGAAAAGGTAGCAGGTAGGTGGAAAGGGAGCTTGAGACATTGGTTAAGGAACACTGACACGCTGATGGTGAGTGTGGCTCTTTAACATTGTACACCTAAAACTTCATCATTAACAGTATTATAAATCATAATAAAATAAAACAAAAACTATGTTAAACATTTCAAAATTGTGTTTAATATAGAATACCAGTCCCAAAGAAATGAACATGTATTTTTTAAGGTCAAACAAATTCAGGAAGCTAGGGATTTAAATCTATATAGATTACTTTTTGGAATATTATAAATTTAGAGCAATTTTTTTATTTCTGTTGCCTTTGCAAATGAAATCATATTACTGAAAATAACTTAAGGTCTAAATACTGTAAGATTCTGCCAGTACTATCCTCAGTGTATGTTATGGATTCTAGTCTGATCTCAAGGCAACAGAAATAAAAGCAAACAAGTAGGAGTGCCTCAAAAAAACTAAGATTTTTCTGCGTGGCAAAAGAAATATGGGCTAAAATGAAAGGACACCCAGCTGAGTGTGAGAAAATATTTACACTCAACATATCAGATAACTGTTTAACATCCAAAATATAGAAAGAATTCACAAATATCAACAACAAAAAACTCAAAAATAGCAAACTAAAATGGGGAAAGAAAATAAACAACCATTTCTATGAGGAAGGTCATGAAAAGTGTTTATCATCACATCATCACATCATGGAAATCCATCCAGCACCTTAGGGAAATCCATCACATCAGTACATCAGGGAAATCCAAGTCAAAGCTACAGTGAAATATATATGATTGATATGTATCAATCATGTCACTGTCACTGTTCTCCCGTTGTTCATCGATTTGCTCGAGCGGGCCCAGTAACATTATGAGACTTATTACTATGTTTGGCATATCTACTACGTCACGGGGAGCTTGCCAGACTTTGCTGTGCGGGCGAGATACTCTCGGTAGCTTGCCAGGCTCTCTGAGAGGGGCAGAGGAATCGAATTTGGATTGGCCATGTTGGCTGCCTGCAAGGCAAACGCTCTACCCTCTGTGCTATGGCTCCAGCCCATATCAATCATATACAATCATATATGTGATAGTGGTTTATATATGTGATATATATATATCTGAAAAAACTCTTTTGCAATGAAATAATATGCAGCTGCAAGGAACATTGAAATCATGAAATTTGCTGCAATTCGGTTAGAACTGGAAGATATCATGTTGAGTGGAGTAAGCCAGGAGAAGAAAAATAAACAGAATGATTCATTTATCTGTAGCATATAGAATAACTAAATGAGGAAATGTATTGTAGTAAAGGGAGAAGCCTCCATTTACCCTTGACCCCAGAGTTTAGGGAAAAATACAGAAAAGGTAAGGAATCGGGGCAGAAGGAAGAAGACAAGAAAGGGAAGTAATGGATGAACAGGAGTTGGAGCTTGAGTTATATCGGTGATGTTGGAAAGTGGCATCGCCATATATCCAAAAACACAGTCTCAACAGCACTGGAACCATGAGATCAAAGCTGCAACCACCAAACCATTGTAATGTGCCAGTCAAGTTGACAGTCAGAAGGTGGGGTGAGGATCTTGGAGTGAAGATAAAGTATGGGTACACTGCTGAAGGGAAGTTGACACTGGTGGTGGAATTTGTGCTAAAATATTATATGTCTAAAACTCAACTCTCGACAAGTTGTAAATCATGTTTTTTCAATTAAATAAAAATTGATTTTTAAAAATTTGTGTTGACAGGCCTGTGGTGAAAAGGAAACTCTTCAACTGATGGGGGTCCCTGTGGAGAATATTATGAAGATTTCTTAGACAGGTGAGGATAGAGCTTGCATCTGACCAAATAATTTAACTTATTGGTATTTATTCCTAAAACCAAAAAGCGTTTATTTAAAGCACATATATACACCATTGTACACTACACTGCAGCACTTAGAACAACAGCTAGGCTATGGAATCAAACCAGATGAGTAGACAATAAAGGCGTGGCATAAGCACACATAGCAAAACACTGTGCAGTGGCAAGGAATGATGAGTGCATGCAATTCACTGCAACCTGGATGCAACTGGAGGATACATTAAAGTGAAGTAAGTCAGAAGAAGGAAGATGAATATCAGATGACCTTAATTGCCTGTGTATATAGGCAATGCAGTGTATCCAAGGGTGGATACCTAGATTACCCTTAGCCTTATATTATAAAAATGAGTACATGAAAGGAAAGAAAAGGGGGAGTGTCAGAAGAGGATAAAGGGTAGGTTAACAGGGCCAGAGGTCACAGGCATGGGGAACACTGCTGGTGTAGAGGTGGAAGGTGAGGTATACTTATATATCTAGAGTCAACATGACTCTAGGCATAGATCCAAACAGCAATAACCAAACTTAAGTGTGTTCCGGTTTAGAGGACAAGCTGGGGCGGGAGGGAACCTGGGGACAAGGTAGAATGAATTCGACACCTGTGGTAGGATTGGTGTCAGAACATTGTATGTCTGAAACTCTTAATATGAACAACTTTATAAATTATGGCACCTACATAAGAATGAATTTATGTGTTTTATTTCATTACTTAAAAAGGGACATATGTGCAGCAGTTCATAAACTTTTTTGATCAAATAAAACCCCACATGTTTGATAGAAAATTCGTCTAAACTTGCTTCAGCAGACAATTCTTCAGAATGTTCTTTGCAGCAGTGATCCAATATCCTCTCTAAGCCCCAGATATCTGAGGCCAACTGAATATTTTCTCCTTTTCAAATTTAAAACATCTTCCTGCATGCTTGGTTTCTTGATCATAAAAATGGAGGTTTACTCTGATACTTCTCCTCCATAACTTTATTTTTTTTTCCTGAGGGTTATCAAAAAGACTTTCAGTATGCAGATTCAGAACTTGTTCAGAAATATTTTCCTTATAAGATCTTATTTATTTTGATCTCCCAGTTTTTTCTTATTCCTTTTATGCATAATTGTCTACATTTGTATGAGCACTCAGCACTATCATCCCTTCCCTACTGCACGATGCATTAACTTCCTTTCTCACCCCCTATAAGATCCTCAATATTATTGTATTGTTCATTCTGATGTTTTGTTACCTTCTTCTACTTAAAACTCTGCATTATTATGTTCATTGTATACATATTTCAAATATTTATCCCAATTCTTTTTTATTTTTCTGTCTTAACAAAATTGTCCTTTGTATTTCTTTTCCTAAATGTTCAATTTCATTTAGTGTTATACTTTAGATTGTTCCTTTAAAAGTATTCATTAGAAGCATGTTACTTAAAATTTGTTTATCCATCTATAAATCTTGGTTAAATGCATGCCTTATGAAAGTAGAAAGATTTTTCCATGATTATATCCTTTTTGTTTGCAAGATATTATAGTAGATATGATATGCCAGGGGTATCATAATATCCTGTATTTTTCCTCCTATCATTGTAAAAACAGGTTATTGAAAATCCTTACCCAGACTTTCTTATAGTTGAATATAGCCATGTGATATAGTATCTAGTGAATAAAATATAAATACATGTTATTGAGTAGGATTTTCTGGAAACGTGGTTGGGGGCATACCAAATTGTCATGTTCCATCAACCCTGTTTTAAAATTAGCCTCAAATTATAATAAAAAGCTAGGAGATAAAATAGCTATCATGGAACCATAAAGGGTAAAACTGCATACTAAGACTCGAAGAGCAAGAAGAAATAAAAATCTTAGATTTTTAATAATATTCCTGAATTGTTATTAGACCAGACCAGAATGCTTGTCTATGGCCTTTCCATTACGGAAATAAATAGACTCACACTTTTAAAAACCATTAATCTTTTTTCCACATATATACAGGATTTTCTTTCATACATTTACTAAACAATATCTTGGTATTCAAGAAAACAGTCTGTAATGCTAAATAATAGGAATGAAAGGGAGAATGGAGACAAGATTGGTATTCTGGGAAGTCCCAGAAAGATTCATCTTTCTGTGATCTCTTTCTTCTGTACGGTAAAGCCATCAGAGTTATGGAATAGCTTTCTGTATTTAGATGTCTTCTAGCTTTGATGACTCTGCCTGGCCTTCTTCCCAGGACTATTGCCAAAAATGCAGCCATCTGTACAGCTGGCTATCTGCTCCTTATAGTTCTGTGGATACTAGAGCCTTCCAGGATTGATCTTTGTTGATACTGTGGATCTTTATTGGCAAGGAGGAGATGGAAGTGCTTGTTTCACAGTTGCCCTTAGTCCCAACTTTGCCTGCAGCCCATGCCCTTCCAAATAAAGTAGTAATAGAGGACTGTTTTCTTATGGCTGCTATATAACAACATAATTCTGATGTTTTTTCAAAAGAGTATTGAGACTAGAATTTACACTTTTCCTCAATAGGTTGACCTGTCCACGATATTTAGTAGGGTAGGGGGAAAATGCTATCTGAATATAATCTCCTTATGTGTTTCAAGAGATTAAAGTAATATGCAAAGGAAGATAAATTTAAGTTCAAACCCCACTTGAGACAAAATGCCTGCATAATTCCATTTTAAATGTCTGAGGACACATAAACATTCAGAAAAACCAAATATCTTAGTTCTAAATGCTAATGGCACTTGACACTGAATCTAGTACACCTCAGTCTAATTAGGTTGAAATACCTTTGAAGTACATGGACCTGAGTCCTAAAGGTTTGTTTACAAAGTTTTTGACCAGTAACAAAACCTTAAAATTTCTATTTCTCAGTTTACTTATCTCTAATACAAATATGTTGAGGTTTTAGCTATCAAAAATTACGAAAAATAGTAAACTATAGAATATCAGTACTATGAACATCAAAAATAAATATAGCTTCTGCACCACAAAAGATACAGTGACCAAAATTCAAAGACAATCTACAGAATGGGAAAGGATATTCACCCAATACCCATCTGATAAGGGGTTGATATCAAGGATATACAAAGCATCGGTTGAACTCCACAAGAAGAAAACATCCAACCTCATAAAAAATGAAGTGATAAAATGAACAGAAAATTTGTCAAAGAAGAAATCTGAATGGCTAAAAGGCACATGAGAAAATGCTCTTCATCACTAATCATCAGGGAGATGCAGATCAAAACAACAATGAGATATCTCACACCACAGAGACTGGCCCACATCCAAAAGAACAAAAGCGACCAGTGTTGGTGCCGATGTGGGGAAAAAGGGGCTCTCCTTCACTGCTGGTAGGAATGCCGACTGGTTCAACCCTTTTGGAAACAGTATGGAAGATTCTCAAAATACTAGAAATTGAGCTCCCATTTGACCCAACAATACCACTCCTGGGAATATATCCTGGAGAGGCAAGAAAGTATAGTAGAAATGACATCTATACTTGTATGTTCATTGCTGCACTGTTCACAATAGCCAAAATCTAGAAAAAAAAACCTGAGTGCCCAAGAACACATTACTGGTTAAAGAAACTTTGGTACATCTACACAATGGAATACTATGCAGCTGTTAGAAAAGATGAAGTTATGAAATTTTCATACAAGTGGTTCTACATGGAAAGTATCATGCTAAATGAAATGAGTCAGAAAGAGAGGGACAGACATAGAAAGCCTGCATTGATCTGGGAACATAAAGTAACAGAATGAGAGACAAATGACCATGAATAGCTGAGATAAGTACCAGGAGATCTGCTCTGTGGCTAGGAAGCCAGCAGCAGATGCTGGGGGTAAAGGCAGTTTAGATATAAAATGAAACACCAAGTAAAGGGTGTTTGGATGATTCACTTGGGATTGAGATGCATGCTGAAAGTAGACTATAGACTGAACACGATGGCCACTCAATACCTCTATTGCAAAAACAATACCCTAAATGAAAGAGAGAGCAAAAGGGAATGCCCTGCCACAGAGGAGGGGCGGAGTGGGAGGGGATTGGGTGGGGGAGTTGAAGGGCTACTGGATTCATTGGTGGTGGAGAATGGGCACTGGTGAAGGGATGGTTACTTGATCATTGTACAACAAAAGCCCAAGCATGAAAGTTTGTACGTCTACAACTGTACCTCATGGTGTTTCACTAATAAAATAAATAAATTAATAAAAAGAATAAATATAGAATAGGATGTAGAAGAACAGAGAAGACAGAATAATGTAGAAGTATATAGATGTAATTAATATAATATAATATAAAAGAAAAGAAAAGTAGAAGACCAAGAGCCACTGATAGTGATTCAGCAGTTACGTGTGAGGCCTGGAAGATACAGTGATACTGGAGACCACTCAGGCGTCCTATAGTGCATGGGGGCCCTCAATAGTCACCTTGTGTACAGAAGCTGATGTGTAGACCCTGCAGAAGGCAGCACACAGCCTCACAGCCTCCGAGGTACTACAGGCTTGGAGCAGCTCTGTGTCCTTGGACCCTGGCATTGATTGAAACTTCTGTCCCTGTTTGCCAAGTATCAACTAGTGTGACTCCTAGGGGCCACCAAAGATATTTGGGTGACCCTATTCTCTCCCCTCCAAAAAGGAATAAGAGGACTAGAGAGATAGTGTAGCAAGTAGGATGCATACCTTGATTGCAGCCAACCTGGATTTGATCCCAGAATCCCAGATGATCTCCCAAGCACTGCCAAGAGTGACTTCTGAGCACAGAAACAGGAGTAACCCCTGAGAATCACCTGGGGTGGCCATTTCCCCCCTCAGAAAATAAGATACGTGTAGTGGTACTTATCTTTAATATTGACTTAATATTAAATAATTGTTACACATTAGAAAATGAAAAAGCATATTTTCATGTCACGAAATAACAAACAGCAAATTAACTGCAAACAGTAAACTCCCTCCTCCAACTCTGATATTTTACTCACCATTTGACTTTTGTGTTGCAAGAAATTTCCTGATATCATCATTTGCTCATCAAAGATGGACTTCTATATGCTCAACATACATACATGCATATATCCTCATATATGTTCATGTATGTACTGGTTATTTTGGGAGAGGATTGGGACATGCCTAGATGCTCAGGAATAACTCTAGGTATTCTCAGGGGAAGATATTTGTTTACAGGAATTGAACCAGGGTTGGCTGCATGCTAGGCAAGTGACTCACATACTACATAATCTCTCAAGCTCCTTCTTTATTGTTTTATAAGCTAAATAGTTTGTTCTTCTGTAATCAGATAGTTACCAGAGTTTATTCGAGTGTTTTTTGAAATTGTATTTTGTTTAGTTTTGGGGCTACATGGGGCTTACTTTTGACTCTGCACACAAAAAATACTCCTGGTGAGCTCAGGAGACCATATAGGGGGTGTGGGGGTTGAATCCAGGTCAGCTACATGGAAGGCAAGAGCCTTACATGCAGTACTATATCTCTAGCCCTTATCCAAGTTATTTGAATTAGAACTTCCAAGTTTAGTTTTTGGAAGAAAGTGAGACCCTCACTAGGTGGTATTTAGTGGTTTCTCTTGGTTCTGTGATCAGGGTTATACCTAGTTATATTCAGAGAACCATAAAGTTCTGGGGTTGAATAAGGTTGGTTGCATAAAGAAGGTATCTTAACCCCTGCAATATCTCTGTAGCTGAAAGCTGCTTATTTTTAATTTTGTGATTTATTAAAGTTCATGACATCTGCTTTAAAAAACTTTATACAGAGCCATGTATTATTTATGTAATAATAAAAAAGAAAACATTGCTCTTCATATAGAGAGAAACATATCAATTGTGTACGGAATAACAGCAAATACTACATATAGGGTTCAGAGGGATACATAATATGCGCCTATCAAGTTCCAAGTGAAACAGCAACAGCACCATCAGCAATGACAGAATACTTGAAGCTCTTCTTTGAATCCTATTTCTAAATATTAGACCTGTAGGTTTATATTATGTAACATAGTGATCATTTTATTTAGTATGTGTCAGGGTCTGTCTTAAGCTCTTTAATCTTCACCAGAAATCTATAATAAAGGTACAATTCTTCTCCCTACTTAATAACTTAAAAAATCCTAAGGATATGTAGTTCTTTGCTACTGTAATGATATATTATCATGTGAATAGAAGATGAGCACATCAACTAAAAATTCTGCACAGGCAAAGTCCATGTCTTTGGTAGTGAGCATTTGTGAAGGTATGTCCTCTTTATTCTTTGGATTTTAATTTTTTGACTTGATGTAAAAGTTTTGAAAGGGATCAGGTATACTTTATTGTTGATTCTAGTTGAAATCTCAACTTTGTTAATTATGTTCTTTAGAAGTTAAAAAATGCACGTATAATTCAGTGGTTCCAGTATGTTCACAATATTGGACAAATAATGATACTAATTCCAGAATATTTCACTGTGACAAACTGAGACTACGTATATACTAAAAGTAATTTCCCAATCATCTTTTCCCCAGTCCAATTCAACTATTAATCTAATTTCTTTCTTTATCATTTTACTTTACTCTGTATATTTCATATAAATGTGCATTTTTAACAAATACAATAGGTGACCCTCTGTGTACGGCATCTTTCACTTACCTTTATAGTTTTGAGTTTGATGCATTATTTTAGCAGGTGTTTGTACTTTATTCCCTTTTAATGATGAATAAAGATGAACTGTGTCTAGGCCACATTTTGTTTATTCATCCGTTGGTAGGCATGTAATAAAATTACATGGGAGTACAAAGTGTTTATCAAAACTCATACTATTCTATATGCCTCCTTACTAGGTTGTCACAAAATTAATGAAATCAAAATCTTTCTGCCCTTAGCCATGCTAAAGAAGACAAACTATGGCAAGATAAACAAAGGTGATGTGACGTTTAAAGCTCAATGCAGCAAATACTTTTGTTCACTTTTGGCATTTTAAAGATCAGTATCACATAGCTCAAATAATACTAGGGAGTCAAGATATCACTGTTTTACATCTATTTGAATGTAATAGCAAGGAATTATTTTCCAAGAGGTAAAATATAACAAATTATTTTTCTGGACTTTTTCTTAGCCATTTTCCATGTTTATTTATTTATTTTTTGTACCTTTGCTGTCATGAAGACAGAGAAACTGTAGCAACTCCTGCTTTCAGGTTTAGCAGTAAAAGAGTTGAAATAAACCAAATATATTGAATTGAATTGGATTAAGATTAAAAACAAAATTTAAAACAAAATGACAAAAGGAAAGTAAGCCAAATTTGGATAAGGTCTATGGATGATGAGTTCCTGATTTTTGATGGTGCACTTTGGGTATATAATTTTTTACCACTAGGGGAAAAAGGTAAAGGGAACATCAGACTTTTCTATACTTCTTGTGTCTTTCATGAATACACAGTTATTTCAAAAATATAAATGAATAATCAGAGTACACTAGTGTTTACTCATAGAGTTGTAACATAGCACTCTACCATATTTTGATAGCTTTCTTCCTGTAGAGAGAAGAGGTAGGAATGAGTCCGAGTTAGTAATAAGGACATTGAAAGGAACCACATTAGTCCATTTCAGTGAACATAATAGCAGAAGAAAGGTTCAGGAACACTATTTTATGGCACCACAAATTATATATCAAGGATCATCAAGTAATGAGGGACAATTGGTGGAATATATGCTTAGTGAATTCTGTCATTATCGATGGTGCTGTCGTTGTGTCTCTTGTGTCATCCCTTTGATAGAAGCATATTATCTAAACCTACATACATATTATGTAACTCTACATATTATATATGTTATATTTGCTGCTAGTCTCCACATAAATGATAAAAGAAAAAGAATAAAATTTTACTTATTTATTGCTACATAAATAATGCATGGCTCTGTCTTCTTCCAAGTGTTAGACATGGCAGAAAGAGCTATGGATCCATGTGCAATCTTTTTTATGACACATGTTATTTATGAGGGCTCCAACTTCATGACCCAATAATCTCACCATTACACCACCTCTGATTTCATCACATTTGATAGTACCATGACTCTGGGTGAGCACAATTATTTGTACCATAATTGTCAACAAAATTCTGTAAGATAAGTAAGATACCCTTAATTATCTATTTGAAACCAGTCACTTAACAAATGAAAATTTAAGAGAGCAGAAGTGACTTATTGACTACACGTTATTGATAAGAGTTAAATTATCTGCCTCACAAATTGTAACAAAATTAAAATGACAAAATTCTATGTTCCTCTCTACTGATAATGGCTTTCCTCAGGGAACAATATGTTGGAATGATCTGGAACCTGGACGAAAGGTATGCAGTAGTAGATTATTCACTATAAAATGAAGAAAACAAAACTTCTCAGGAAATCCTGACAAGTGCATACTTTGAAAATAAATTTCACAGAAATTGGTGGATCAAAACAAAATACTATATATTTTTTTCATTCAGTATGTTTTATTTGGTGCATACAGTCACGTCAATGTATAAAACCAAGTGAAAATTTTAGATAAACGTTATTGAATATGGGGGCAAAGCATGTGCAATTCTGATAAACTACTTTATCCATGCTGAAGAGCAAGTAATAGAAAAATGAAGGAAACTAAATTGACTCTGAAAGCACTATCAACTAGTGCTAAGAGGATACTTTGAAAAATAGGACTTATTAGTCAAATAATATATTTGAGCTGAAATAATTATTGAAATATGTATAATGTTAAGGTTGGGTGGTTATTAGATAACAGAATAGCCTTTGCTATTTGATCTGAGGAAACTACAACTAGAACCTCTAATATCTAGAAAGGCTGAACTTTTAGCATTTGAAAAACTACACTTTAAAACCTAGAGAGTACATTTATTTGTAATGACTGCAAGGTGATGAAGTGCAGAGTTAGAAAAACATTGTGTGAAGAATAACCTTACTTAAAAATGATCATATGGTTTTAAAGAAGAGAGTTATATGGCCTAAATAATTGTTAGGAAGATTATTAAGATTGTATATGAAGGAAATAGTGGATGATAGGAAAAGTAATCCAGGTGGGAAAATTCCAGAGAGAGTGGCAGTAATAATGGTAAAACAATAGAAAAAAAGGGTCAGAGAAAACCACAGGGTTTGGAACTATTTCTCACACACACCCAATCTTTGTTCAATCCTAGTGCTGCATTGCCTCCTTAGAATAGCTGAACATAGAACTGAAGGTCCCATGTACCTCCAGGTTAGATCTAACGATCCCTGGCAAGACAGAGAAAATATGCTACCACATCCTGGGGACCTAGCATACAACTGAATGGCCTCGTTGGCTAAAATCAGACTAGGAGTGCCCCCATGCACCCTGAACATTACTTTGGATGTGACCCCCAAATAGAGAAGAGATTGTAAAGAAGTACTTAGTGACTGTCATTCTAGGCATGCCGTAAGGATGGCAGTATAAGTATAGACCCTCATTCTAAGTATGGCAAACAAATAATTAAAGGACTTGCTTTATGGGCCTTGAAGCTGATAAGAATGAACCTATTCTTAGTTTGAAACAGTGTTGGGGAACGATAGAGCTACATTGTTTGTTGATGTGGTAGCAAAATGTATATAGTGGTTTGGGGTGTGTATATATTGGATTTAGTTGGAGATTTAATTTTGGACACTCATTGGCCAGCAATGTTAGGGAAAACATGATATAGGATGAATACTTTGAAGTAATGGAAATGTCAGAAGATTAAATAGCGAATCTTGAAAATTGCTCCAGATGATAGAAAAGGATATAAAAATTCTCAAAGGAATATGGCACCAGTAAAATAACCTCTATCAGAATGGCTGGAAATAAGTACTATTAAGGTTGTAGAGAAAAATGAACCCTCCACTTTTGATGTGAATAGCTACTATGGAAAATAGTGTGGTAATTTCTCAAAAAAAATAGAAAGAAACTACCATATGATCTGGAAATTTCACTCAATATCTATTTCAAGATCACAATAAGTGCTGATTCTAAAAGATAAATGCAGATCTGTGTTCATTAAACATTCATTATTTTAGCTTTTTGGGTCACACCCGGTGATGCTCAGGGGCTACTCCTGGCTCTGCACTCAGGAATGACTCCTGTCGGTGCTCAGGGGACCACATGGGATGCCGGGGATCAAACCCAGATTAGCTGTGTGCAAGGCAAATGCCCTCTCCACTGTGCTATCCCTCTGGCCCCATTAAATATTCTTTACCCTAACCAAGATCTGGAAACAACCCAAATGCCAAACAGCAGGTAAGTGGATAAAGAAACTGTTGTATCAATACATAATGGAATATTACTCAGCTAAAAGAAGAGGTGAAATATTGCATTTTGCTACAACATGGATGATACTGGAGAGTGTCATATTAAATAAGTCAGAAGGAGAAAAATATTGTATGATTTCAGATGTCTGATCTAAAGAAATAAAACATAGGACTACAAAATGTCCTATGAAAACAAATCTTCAGACTAATAACCAAGGTTAGCTAAGAGACAGTGGTTGTGCATGAAAGGTCCTATGGTAGAGGGGTATTGGAACTTTGGTAGTGGATGTGCTATGGTAACATTATACAACTGAAATGTAAACATTTTCACTCTTATAAAGCATTGATACATCAATAAAATAAAAGGACTATGGAGAAAATAACAAAAGATCAAGGAATTATTACCCGATTTCAAGACTTCCTGCTAAGTTACAGTAATTTTGTCATTACAGTACTGACATAAGAATCAATAAAACAGAATGAAGAGTCTAGAAATAGGTTCACACATACATGGTTATTTGATTTCTGACAAAAAAACCAAAGCAACCTATTGTGTAGAGTGTGTTTTAAACCAAGGAACCTGGAAAAACAGTATATCAAAATATTTTGTGAAGAACCTTTTACTATATACAAAAATTAATTTGAGTTGAATTATACATCATAAAAGCTAAGTATAAGACACAAAACAGAATAGTTATAAAATAATTTGTAACCTATACTATCAACATTAAAACTCCTGCTCTGTAAAAGACACTTAAGAAAACCTATGAAAAGGCCAGGGACACAGCTCAGTACATCCCTTGCACTATATATGAAGCCATGGGTTCTATCCCCAGCACCAATAAAGAAAATTAATGATGTAAAGTCTATAAAATCTGAGAAAATATTAGCAAATAATTTGCAAGACAAATGTCATGTTTTGTTTATGTAAAGAATCCTTACAAATCAATAATTAAAACAGCTGGTTTTTAAATGGTCAAACCAGGGGAGCAAGGAAATAGACAAATGGCTGAAAAGTCATATGTAGTGGCATTATTTTGGACTCCAATTTGCATTTTTCTGATGAGTAGTGATGACTCGAAGTATATTTTCCTATTCGAAACACATGCATTCTCACACTCTCACACACCACAGGGCAGTGTTCTGTACGTATTTAGTGTTCAATATTTTGGTTAATGTAATGATGCAGTCTGAAATGTTCCTGGGATCCATAAAACTCAAACATTACTCAAGCTGCTGTGTTCAAATGTTTTACATTTACATTAAAGGCAATCCGCTAGTATAGACAGCCTAAAAGAACCAATTCGTTTTGGTTTTGCAAGTTTTTGAAGAAGAAAAGAACACCAGGGTTGTAATCACCCAGTTTGTATAGGGTGTTAGTGAAGGGAGGGTTTCATATAACTGAATACTTATTTCCAATTAAAGTTTCACTTGATTAATCCCAGTATGAAAAGAAAATTTCCCCATAGTTAAACCCCATAATATCTCTTTTTCTGCAAGATTGACTCAATCTCAATCTATTTGTCCTTGTGTGAATGCTTTATCCAGACCTCAGTGGCGTGCTGTGTAGCACTGGCAGCTTATAAGGTAATAAATATCCAGGGAGCCAGCAAGCTGAGCAATTGACTATAAGAGCCACACTTTACTCAGTTGTCGCCCTTGTCTATTTCCCTTTAACTGTTAACTTTACAGATTTGAAAACAAATTCTTTTTACGCTTTGAGCAATTCGGCTACAGAATGTGCCAACACGTAGAACAAACCTAAGTGAACACTCAGTGTACAAAACTGTCTTACCTGGTAACACACCCTTGACTTCTAAACCTGGTTGTCTCAAACTTTCCCACTGAATGTCCAAGTGAGAAAGAACTTCGTGGAGATATTTAAGAGATATATGCATGTTTCTGAGTACTCTGTGAGGTACGGGAGATAAAGAAGAGGCAGTGTGTGGCTGTCTTGACAATTAGGAGAGGGTAGGGCGTTTGCCTTCCACTTGACTAACCTACCCCCAGCACCACATGGAGTCCCTAAAGCCTGCCAGGAGTGATCCCTGAGTGCAGAGTCAAGAGTAAGCCCTGAACGTCACTGGGTGTGATCCAAAAACACAAGCAAAAAATGAAGGACACACGGAGAGATAATTATCTAGAATTATCTAGAATTTTGCAAGTTCTAGAAGGTCTCCTTGCATGTTGATAGAATTACCACTGCTTAATGAATGCCCACAAAGAAAATGGACCATCCCCCTAAATGATGTGTTTTTGTGCACATTTTTTAAATCACTGTAAATATAAAGAAGAAAATATCAGACCCTTTTAATCATATGGTATTTGCAAAAGGGCTGATTTAGTACTGACTATTTTTCTCTGCAACAAATTCAAACTAACCTGTGAAATGGCAGAACAACATTTACGGATTCAAAAGGTCCAGGTCATGATGGTCCATTAAAGAACACCATCACAATGTGACTTTTCTGTTTGGATATTTTTTCTCTTTTTTTCTCAGTTGGAACTAAAGAGCAAGCCAAAATTAGACATTTCCTGTTGAGTGTCCTGTAGCTCATAGCACTGTCAGTCATTAGCAGAAAGGGCACACCTGAGTTGACAGAGTAAGCTAGCCTGGAAGTCTTGTGTTTTCAATCAGGGATAGCTAAATATGTCAAGGCAAACCATAGGACCATGTCATTATAGGGAGGGATGAAAAGTCTCTGTAATTATAGTTAAGAATTTGGGGTATACAAGTCGGAATGTACCTCACCAGAGAGTGGACCAGCAGGAAAGCCCAGATATGTGGGAACCCGTGACTGAGATCTTCAAGCTCACCTGGATCGAGACTGGGCCTCCTGCCCTCAGGTCCTCAGTTTTCCAGTTGCTTAGCAGTCACACCCACAAACTGTCCCTGGTGCCATGTAATCTTATCAGTGGCCAACAACCAGAGACTATAAACTAAAGCTCCCAGAAGAGAGCGGCACAGAACTTCCTGGACATTATATTCTATCCATAGCAAGCAATACAAAACAAATTGTCTAGCATTGCATTTTCAGCAGTTTTGAGTGGTGTTGAGACTGGTGTCAAAATATTGAATGTAACCAAAGTTGAGAGAGAGTATGCGGTTAATTGTCTGCCACACAGGCAGGGGAAGAGTTGAAACGGAGATGATGGTGATACTGGGGATTTTGGTGGTGGAAAATGTGCACTGGTGAAGGGATGGGTGTTTGATGATTGTATGACCGAAGCTCAAACATGAAATCTTTGTAACTGTATCTCACAGTGAATCAAAGAAAGGGGGAAAATAATAATAAAATAAAATTAAGATTCAGAATAGAATAAAAAAGGTAATGTTGAGTTCATGCCCAGTTCAGTCAGCTTGATCAACGGCTAAATTACTAATAAATGGCTAAATTACTCAAGGAGCATATTTTACTCCTACATTATTAAGAAAAATAATTTTATGTGTAAGTGTCCTATGCTAGCAACAATTCACCATTTGTTCTTGAGATCAGAGAGGGTTAATCATTGTATCACAGTCAGGCCCATATTTTGGTATTGGATGGTGGGGTATTGTTGCTATTATCAATAAAATGTAGAACTTGGGGTGCTGGAGTAATAGGACAGTAAGTAGGGTGCTTACCCAGGTTCAATCCCCCACATCCCATATGTTCCCCCAGGCATCATCAGGAGTAATATCTGAGTGAAGAACCAGGAGTAAGTTATGAGCATCACTGAGTTTGGCCCCCTAACAAGTAAAAATCTCTAGCATTGGTCTTGAGAAGCAAGGATTGGTTAGGAAAAGCCAGTTGCCTTGGAAAAGCCTTTTTTTAGTATAATTGTGAATAGAGAAGGGAGGGTAGCTGGCATTTTACATTTGGATGCCACATTATCAGAATTACGCAGTATTGAAGACATACTTGAATGGCATTTTATCAATATGATTTCTGAAAAAGTGCAGGTGATTTCTATCCCCCATGAATTCATTTAGACTATGATTAGAACACTTAGAAACAAATCGGTGTCCGCAAGTCTCGGTGCAATACAGAGAGTAGATTTGTGTTCAGAGAGAATGGTAACAACATGAGATCAAGAGTTATGCCATGGAGTCATGGTTCTGTCCTGGCTGGACAGCAGGTTTATCATTTCTGTAGACTTATCCCAAAGTCATGAAAGCATATGAAAGACCACAGGTAATTCAGGTGCCCACCTACAAAAGGCCCGAAGATCACTCCTCTAAACACTACTAGTAGTACATACTCAGCAAACTATAGTTTGTGAATCAAATTTGTTTATTCAAACATTTCTCAAAGTCAAGTGAACTTTCTTGACAAGGGTGTTATTATCATTGTTGTTGTTGTGTTTTGGGTCACATTTGGAGGTGCTCAGGGCTTACTCTTGATTCTGCACTTTGGTATCACTCCTGAGGTGGCTCAGGGGACCATATGTGGTACTGGGGATTGAACCTTGGTCAGCTGCATGCAAAGTGAGCACCTAACTTGCTGTATCATCACTCCAGCCTCTATTATTTTGGGATTTTTTTTGGTACCAGTGATCAAATCCAGGGTCTCATGCTTGGAACACTAAACTGTACCCTTGAGTCACATGCCCAATCCCAACAAGTGTCTGTAACAATTACAAATTTAGGCAAAATCATTACAATTATGATAGCATTTATGGTATCGATTCAGCTACTGCACCCCACCCTGACCCCCACAAAAGTGTCCAATACCTTCACCAATGTCTTTACACTACTTCAAGTCCAACTCATCATCCCCCTACACTCTCCCTTAGACCATGTCTTCTCCTACTGCTTGGTAATTTCACTTTTGAACCCGAGGCCAAGGTGTTGCCATTTTTCAGTACTGTGTATTTCCTTACAAAAAGAGCTTTTTAGACTTTCATGTGATAATATTTATAATATTTATAATATTACATTAAAGTTCCATAGAAGGGTAGAGAATACGCCAGATTCACAAACTGAGATTCACAAATTGCAGTTCCACAGACCAGAAGCTTACATATCACCTGGGAGCATGGTATAAACCCCAAATTTGTACTTACCTCTGATTGAATCAGTTGGACAATCTAATAGGCCCTCTAAAACTATTCTCTGAGTGCCTATGGGCTTTTTCATGTTTTAAAAAATTATTATTTCCTTCTTTCCTTCCTTTCTCTTACCCTTCCCTTCCTCTCCCTGCCCTTCCCTTCCCCTCCCTCCCTCACTCCCTTCCTTCCTACTTCTTTTCCTCAGTCCTTCTTCCCTTCTTCCTCCACCTGTCACCATCAGCAGAGCTCAGGTCTTACTCCTAGTTCTGCAGTCAGAGGCCACTCCTGGCAGTGTTCAGGGAACCATATGTGATGCAGAACCTAGATTTGCTGTGTGCAAGGCAAGAACTTAGCTGCTGTATTATCTCATACCCAGCATATTTTATCTTTCATCAAGCACATGGCAGGGCTATTATTTATATATGAGCTGGAGCGATAGCACAGGAAGTAGGGTTTTTGCCTTGCATGCAGCCAACATGGCCGACCTGAGTTCCATTGCTCCGCTCCTCTCGGAGAGCCTGACAAGCTACCAAGAGTATCTTGCCAGCACAGCAAAGCCTGGCAAGCTACCCATGACGTATTTGATAAGCCAAACACAGTAACAACAAAGTCTCATGATGGAGATGTTACTGGACCCGCTAGAGAAAATCGATGAACAATGGGAGGACAGTGAGAGTGACAGTGAGTTAATAGTGATGTATTGTGGAATTATCCACATATTTTGGAGCTTTGAGGGAAATACTATTGAACTATTGACCTATTTGGGATTTTTGTGTTTTTATATTTTGAGGGGGCATTTCTGTTTCTACAGAGGGGCTTCTCCTGCTCCAGAGATGCTCTTGGCAGTGTGTTGGGGTCAAGAAGGTGACAAGGAATGGCCTAAGACATCTACATGCAAGTCTGTGCTCCAGTTTGTTGAGCTATCTCTTTCATCCCTAAGTATTGCCTTATTTAGACACCACATTGTGCTGAAAAGGGAACTCTCATCCACTGCTGTAGGACTGTTGTCTAATTCAACCCTGGTGGAAAACAATATGGAAAGTCCTCAGTATATTTAAAAGTTGAGCTGCCAAGTCACCAGCAATTCCATGTTTCATCATCTATCCCATGGACATAAAAACATTCACTCAAAGGACATATGAACACTTTTGTTCATTGCAGCACTTAGTGCAATAGCTAAGATATGGAATCAACTTAGGTACCCAGTGCCAGATGAATCGATTATGAAGATGTGGTATATATACACAGTGGGATACTATTCAGCTGTAAGGCATAAGAAAACTGCAATTTGCTGCAACCTGGTTGGAACTGGAAGATATGTTGAATGAAGTGAGCCAGAAAAAGAAAGACAAATACAGGGTGACTTCACTTACCCATAATATATAGAATAACTGGATCAGGAAATGTAGTAAAGGGGAGATGCCTAGATTCTTCCTGGCTCCAAAGTTTAGGGAAGAGAAAAAGAAGGAAAGAAATCAAGGAGGAAGGAAGATAAGAGGGGTAGTAATGGGGTACAGGGCTTGGGACTTTGGCTGTACTGCTGATGTGGCAAAGTGGGATAGCTATGTATCCAAAGCACAAACTCGACGACACTGAAAACATGAGATCTAAGTTGGCACCACAGAACTTTGTAATGTGCTTGACAAGGTGGCAGGCAGGTGGTGGGGTGGGGAGTTGGGGGTGGGAAGAATATGAGAACACTGGTGGAAGGAAGTTGCCGCTGGCAGTGGGATTGGTGTTGAAATATCATACACCTAATTATCAACTATCAATAATTCTGTAAATCACAGTTATATACATAAAATTATTTTAAAAAACACCACAATCTGTTAGAAATTACTTCAGGTTATGCTGGGAGTAAAGTGTTCTTCTCAGCATTTTCACCTTCTTATTTATACCAGGCATCCCTGAGACCATATCCACATGATAACCAAGCTCATTGAGGTTTCTCAGGAGTTCAAGATGCCGCTCTGTCTAACATTCATTGATTTAAAGAAGGCCTTTGATTCTGTTGAGACAGAAGCGGTCATTGAAGCCCTAGCCAATCAGGGCATTCAAGCCCAATACATCAGGATCCTCCATGAGCTGTATTATGGATTGACTACCAGGATCTCACCATTCTACAAAGAAGTGATCATCCATGTCAAGAGAGGGGTTCAGCAGGGTGATACCATTTCACCGAAATTCTTCAGTGCCACCCTCAAGAATGTCATGTGACGACTGGAATGGGAAGGAATGGTAGTGAAGGTAGATGGTCGGCAAATACACCACCTCCCCTTTGCTGATGACATCGTTCTAATAACACCAAACATCAGCCAAGCGGCACAAATGCTGACCAACTTCGACCGTGAGTGTGGAAAGGTCGGATTACAACCGAATCTCACAAAGACAATGTTCATGAGAAACAGTCTTGTTCCTGATGTTCCATTTACTCTCAATGGAATGACCATCTCTGAATGCAACAGTTATATGTACCTAGGTCGAGAAGTCAACATGATGAATGACCTGGCACCAGAGTTACGCAGAAGAAAAAGAGCAGCTTGGAATGCCTTCAAGAGCGTCGAATAAAAACTAAGAGGACAAAGAACCTCCAGCTCCGAGCACATCTCTTTGATTCCACTGTTCATTCTGCATTAACATACGCCTCAAGAGACCTGGGCCCTAAAAAAACAGGATGAGAACGCTATTCAGGTCTCTCAAAGAGGAATCAAAAGAGCTATGCTTGGAGTATCACGCTTCACTCAAATGAGAGATAGAATCAGAATTCCGACCTCCGTCAACACTCAAGAATCAGGGACGCTGGACACGTAATGAGATTTAGAGATGACCGCTGGACTAGAGCCATTACCGACTGGATTTCACGGGACGTCAAAAGATCGCGTGGGCGTCCACCTACGAGATGATCAGATTTCTTCATCAAGACCCTGAATTATCGGCACGAGGCTCTTCATGTTCCTAGAATGAGCAGATGCCATTGGGCTACACTAGCACACAACAGGGATGATTGGAGATGTTACTGGAGCCCGCTCGAGCAAATCGATGAGTAGTGGGGTATCAAGTGATCAAGTGATCCCTGAGACACCAGTACGCTTCTTTGCTTCTTACCAGAAGACCTATGCAATTACTGAGGAAGGAAAAGGCAAAATCAGCAGCCCAAATAGCCAATGACCAAATCTCATAGGACTCAGAGCAAAAATACCATTGGATAAACATACATTGCACGCTTTTATATAGTGTAGTATTATTCGACTACAAGGATGAAATCTTGCCATTTGCATCAAAATGGAAGGAACTGAAGGGATTATATTCAGAAGCATAAATCAGAGGTAAGACAAGTACTGCATGATTTCATTCATGTTTAATTCCTTACATGGAGTGAGATGTGAGGAAATAAAACATATGAACAGACAAAACAAAGTAAAAATAGATCACTGGTTAGTGATAAGCAAACTGTTACATCAAAAGAGAAGGGTGGGAGGTATGGTTGGATTTATTATTTGTTTCATCACTGTCATCCCGTTGTTCGTCTATTTACTTGAGCAGGCGCCAGTAACATCTCTATTACTCACAGCCTTGAGATTTTATTTTTTTTATTTTTTAACTTTTTTTTTTAATTAGTGAAACACCATGAGGTACAGTTGTAGACTTACAAACTTTTATGCTTGGGTTTCAGTTATACAATGATTGAGTACCCATCCCTCCACCAGTGCCCATTCCCTACCTCCAATGCCCCCAGTATCCCTCCCACCCTCCTTCCCCCCATCCCACCCCACCCCTGTGGCAGGGCATTTCCTTTTGTTTTCTCTCTCCTTTTGGGTGCTGTGGTTTGCAAAAGAGGCATTGAGTGGCCATCTTGTTGTAAAGGATGTTTGGAGGATTCGCTTGGGATGCGAGATGCATGCTGAAAGTAGACTATAGACCGAACACGATAACCCTGAGATTTTAGCCACCTCTTCTCACTTGTCTTTTCCCAACCATTGGAGGCTTTTTCAGGGTCCAGGGAATGAGACCTCTTGTCCTTACTGATTTTGGCATATCGAATATACCACGGGAAGCTTGCCAGGATCTGCCCGAGTGGGTGGGATACTATTGGTAGCTTGGTAGATCTCTCAGAGAGGCATATATTTATATATTTCTCTCTATGATTTGTTGCCTACTGTCTGAACCCCATGAAATATGGTGTGGTAATTATGGTAAATGGATAGAAAGTGTCTTATAATGTGTCGTGAGGCTGCGAAGTGGCCACGTGGTCCGGAAAGCAGCCTGGAGCATGGCAGCAGTTGGGTAGTGGAGGTCGGTTGCCAGGGCTGGGTCCCTTGAGGTGGGGGGGGCTCTCACCCTCCCCACTCTGGGGTGTCCTGAGCGAAAACATCCTGGCGTGGAGCCCGGTGGCATGGTTATTACAAATGATGATAACCATTATTTGTTTACTTTTAATTTTTTGTCTCATCTGACAGTGCTCAGGGTTTATTCCTAGCTCTCTGTTCAGGAATACTTCCTGGAGGAGCTCACAGGATTATATACAGTGCTGAGGATTGAACTGGCATTATCCACATGTAAAGGCAAGCACCATAACTCCTGTATGATCTCTGAGGCCTGGAATTTTTTTTAAATCACTGTCACTGTCACTGTCCTCCTGTTGTTCATCAATTTGCTCGAGTGGGCCCAGTAAAGTCTCCATTGTGACAATTGTTATAAAAAAATAAAATCCGGACACAATGTACCAATTTTACTCTCTTCATGGAAAAGTTGTGAGACTTAAGAGGGACAGAAGTTGAGTGAGTTTACACTCATCCTACATGGTACATAGATTTCTGAGTGCCAAGCTAGGAAGGCAACATCACCTCTGATAGACTTCAAAGCTCAGGTGGAATGAGACTTAAAGACTTTAAAAAGAAATCACTAGACTAGTTTGAAAGACTAAGAAGGAATGACTGCACTCATTTGTGAAATATAAAATAGCATATTATGGAAATGACACCCAAGGACTGGAGAGGCAAGGATCAGGACAATTGGTCCATGGTTGGAAGTCTGCCTCATGAGCTGGGGGAGAAGGGAGTTGTTGGGATAGAGAAGGGTCAACTAAGTCAATAATGATTGGAGGGATGGCTCGGGATGGGAGATGTGTGCTTAAAGTAGACAAAGAACCAAACATGATGACCTCTCAGTATCTGTATTACAAACCATAATACCGAAAAGGAGAGAGAAAGAAGGAAAGTGTCTGTCATGGAGGTAGAGGTTGGGGTGGGGTGGGTGTGGCGGGAGGAATACTGGGGACATTGGTAGTGAAAAATGTACACTGGTGGAGGGATGGGTGTTCGGTCATTGTACGGCTGAAGCTCAATCATGAAATCTTTGTAACTGTATCTTATGGTGATACAATAATAATAATTAAAAAGAAACAGAAGGAATCACAAGGGGACTTGGCTAGGCTGGGCTAGAAGTTACAGCAGCATCCAGTTCAAACATTTTAAAGAATAGGCAGCCTTCCTCCTTGCAAAAAGCATCCTGTATGGGCCCCCGGTAGCTTTATCTGATCCATGCCTTGAAAAGCAACTGCAAGTTGTTGTTTTCCTGTCTCCTTCACTCTTGCCTTTCCTTACCTTCCAGCTATGCCAGAAGCTTAACTGTTAGTCAGTGGAAACTTGGAGCCGCTAAATATCATAGACAATAACAATTTCTCTTAATCCCAGAAGTGGGGCATTTAGATATTTACTTGGAGTTAGATGGGGATACTCTGTGTATATAGTTGTGCCTGCATCTTTTATCTAATAAGAAATGAGAAAAGGGTTAATGACAGTCTGAATAGCAGAGAGAATACTAGAACATGGGTCTCGTTTGTGGAATTCCTTTACCGAAAGGGAAGGAGAGTAGCTGCTCCAATCTGAAATAGCTAATGTGTTTAATACACTTTATTTATTTATTTTTAGGGTTTTTTCAATATATTTTTTTATAAATTTTTTAATGAATGACCGGGAGATACAGTAACAGACTTACGAACTTTTGTGCTTACGTTTCAGTCATACAATGATCAAGTACCCATTCCTCCACCGGTGCCCATTCTCCACCACCAATTATCCCAGTAGCCCTTCCACTACCCCCACCTCATCCTCCCACCCTACCTTGCCTCTGTGACAGGGCATTCCCGTTTGTTCTCTCTCTCCTTTTGGGTGTTGTGGTTTGCACTGTAGGTATTGAGTAGCCATCATGTTAGGTCTATAGTCTACTTTCAGCTCTCATCTCCCATCCTGAGCAGACCCCCCAAGCACCCTTTACTTGGTAGTCCCTTCGATGGATCAAGGATACTTTAAAAAGCATTCCTTTTGTGAGCAGGAGATAGCTCAATGGGCTGAGAAGATTCTTTGCATGCCGGAAGCCTGGGCTTAATCCTCAGCACCCAAAGTTTCCTGAGCACCACCCAAAATGATTTGGGCACAGAACTGAGAGCAGCTCCGAGCATCACTGCATGTGGTCCAAATAAAAAAAAAAAGAAAAGGAAACACATTCTATACCACCAAGAGTATTCATGTTAATATGAATCTCTAGGCTGTAGATTGTCGGAATGGCAGTGAACTAGTGCACTTAATGCAATTTTTTAACTCTTGTTTCTACAAAAGTTAATGTCATGAAATAGATGTTCAATAAATACACATCAATGATTTTTGAATGAATATAAAGAGTTTATTCGGTGCGTATTTGTGTATACAACAACAAATATTAAACAAGTTTTTTTAAACATTTTTTGTGCACAGGACAGAAAACTGCCTGTACATGCTATGTCCACTTTGGGATCACAGATTTTAACAATTATTAATGCACAAAATCTTACATATCATGCAACTCTATGCCAAGATTCCAACTTTCTTCCATGCAACAGATATGAAGATCTAAATGGAAACCTAGCTAAGTCTTAAACACTTTTCCAGAAGCAAGTATAAGTATATGTTGTTTAGGGGTAACCAGTCTTAACATTTCCTTGTACACAATATTCATGTGTCAAATACAATAACAGGAGGACTCATACGTATACAGATAAAACACTTCTTATTTTAACAACACGAGAGACATCACAGTTCCACAGTTCCTGTCTTTATGCGAGAAGCCACAACAGTGTAACGTGATAACACAAATGGAATTAAGAGAAATCTACACTTCAGGATAAATATTTGTAAGTAGTCTTTACTCACTGGGGTTGACAATAGAACTCAATTTCTACATACAATGTACAGCACAAGAACTCGACCAGAATACTACAAATCTAAAACAAAGTTACTGGTGAAAGCATAAGAACACGGTTACCTTGAGCCTGAGATGCCAATTCAGATTCAACCCTGAATTTGGTTGATTTCAATTAAATGACACAGAGTCAAATAGTAAACCACCGAGTTTCCAAAAACCATAAATTTGCACTACACCAAAGTAAAGGATACATCTGAGTCAAGCGTAGATAGAAAACATTAAGCCAAGAAAACAACACAGTTCACATAATTTTTTTGCCCCCACAAAACATTTAAGCATTTATTTTTGTTTTCTTTTTGTTTTTTGAAGAGCAGTTGTGGTCTTTTCATTTTTCTTGGTTTAGAGAGCATTTTTTATCAGCATTAGTGAGTGCTGTGAAATACTTTTGGTTTGTCATCCCCCAAACAAGAGTGAGATCATGAGAAAATTGAGCAGTCTTTCTCCCAGATTTAGTTCTGTGATAATACTTGGCAATCTTTTGCACAAGCTCAATCTAAATCATGGGGCTTTAGATCATAAGAAGGTTTTAACGAAAGGCAGAGAGAATAGTGAATTCTGCCTATTTGGTAAATGTCGTTGAAAAATTTGAACTTTTGGGTGAAGGACTGCTGAAGAATTCAACAGCACCTGGAGGTAAGGTTCTGTTACAGAGCCCTTGTTTTGCCCTCACTGGCTACGTTGATTCATTGTGACTCATGGATTTGCCTCCGTTCAGCACGCCGGAGACACTTCTGCTCTTGGTTGGGGTTCCGCTTCCAGATCGGGAGAACTCGGTAAGATCGTGCAGTGACGGCTCCTTGTACATAGCCACTGCAAAAGCACAAAAAGATGTGTAAAGGGCATTTGAATGGGCACACCATGCTGGCCCTCAACTTTTATTCTGGTTACCAGAATTTCAGCCAGACCCACAAAACTATGCTTCAACTGAGTAGGAACTGGATGAGAAGAAGCCCAAACCAGTCTTGGTACAGTAGTCTGCAAAGAATTCTCTTGCTAAGCTTCCACTGCTTGTGGTGATATATACTAGCGCAACATTTCTCAAGTGGGGGACATATCAGTCGCTGTGTGATCCCACGCTATTCCAAGGAAACCCAGGTGAAAAACGCATAAATGAGGGGGGGTGGTGCTCATGGCAAGAGACTGGAGGGCAACCAGTAAGTCAGGGCCCAGCAGGAAGGAATCAGCACTGGTAAAGGGCCCTGGTCAACCAACAAAGGTTGAGAAACACTGCACTAGGATTTATGGAAGATGTGTTTACTAAGCCTCTCAAAAGTTTAAATATGACCTACAACTTACTGAACGAAGTACTTATTGAAACTTAAAAGCATTTAAAATATTAATTCATGTGCTTTAATGAAACTCAAGAATCTGTTAACACATTTCTTTATGTAATCAATGGTAAATACTATGTTGTGTAGTGCAGTCAAGAGCAGTATAAGATTATACTATGGAACACATAATACATGCTAGGTAGTATTTTAAATGCTTCACAGGCATGATCTCATTTAATGCAAGTAAGAATCCTGTGAAGTAGGTGCAATTATCCATGGTTTACAGATCAGGAACTTGAAGCACACATAATTATTCTTCCCAAGACCATCAAGTTAGTAATGAGTCATGCTGAGATTTAAACAGAAGTTGCCAAGCTTCAGAAAATGCACTTTAAAGCAGGGTTTTACTGATTTGATTGGGCAATAGATCTCTAAGCCCACATTTTGATCCCAGGTGGGTCAACTCTTGAACAATTTATTCTTTGTTTGCATTTCTACCCCTTTCCTACTATGTTTAACATCCTGATCTTCTTTTTAAAAATCTATTATTAAATTTTATTATTTATAATTCTTTACTGTTCACTATCCTCCCATTGTTCATCGATTTGCTCAAGTGGGCCCAGTAATGTCTCCATCGTGAGACTTGTTGTTACTGTGTTTGGCATATAATTCTTCATATCTAGTTTATTATCACTCCTCCACACAACTTCAAAAATAGGCTTTCAGTCCTTTCTTATCTTCCGTACTCACAAATATGCTGCTAGTTTGTTGATAATGTGTGGAGAACAAAACTATCAATGAAAATTTTGTGGACTCTATCACTGGGCCCTTTAAGGGATTCCAGAAGCTTTCCGAGAAGTGTCAAGTATGTATACATTTTTGTTCTGTATTATTGCCCGGGACCATTTTGGTATAATTGGTGTTACTGGCTTCACTGAATTAGCATTTAAGCTACTTGCGTCTAAGGTGCTGCTGTGTGAGAAGGTATTAATGGAATTTAAAATCAAGATATTAGGTGCTATTCGCAATGCTTTCATGTTTTTTTGAGGACTGTAAAATGTTTATAACTTTTTATATATCAATGTCTTAATGTGAAAGATTCTATCCCACTCTTCTAAAGCATGGTAAAGGTTGATTTAATACCGCTGCTCATTTAAACCATCTCACCTAAAGTATGAAGCTTACCTTTTAGTGGCTTGGGCAGAAAGTGGGCTGCAGGCTTGTTCTTCTTCACATGGTTTCCTTTCATGATCTCTCCTTCTTTGTTCAGACCTAGATACCACCCTCGGCCTGACTGCTGCTGACGGTATATCATTGAAGAATACGTCACATAATAATTCTCAAACACCGATTCTTTGAATTTGCACTCAGGCGTGAAATGTTCCTGGAAGGAAAGCAAATAAACAAAAGATCAATATTTACAGCTATGGATTTCATGGTGAACCATGTGAGATTGTCCTTCAGAAGTGAGGACACTCCTGAAGGTTGTAATGGCAAGTTTTCTATCTTAATGGCATGAACTATATCATTGGAAACCCAAGCTGTATAAAATATTTCACTTGAAGTTTTAGAAAAAAACACACTCAAAGTGCTGGTTTTACTAATAAATGATCAGCTTTCTGTAGTAATAGAAAAAGTCAAACCAGTCATGGAAATATAGTACAGTGGACAAGTAATAGAGGTGGAGATTAAAAACATCAGAAAAGCTTCACATGAAGATTTGTTCCCTTCAGGTTAAATATGGGTAATAAACTTACTTTACAGAAGTAACTGCACTTTTTTCATATATGCCCCAGTTCCTATTTACCATAAATGTCAACTGCTCATGACTGACATTCATATTTTAGTATTAAAAATCTGGCTCCCAGTAATTCTAAGGTGCTGCTACAATAAAGGCTACTTTTTGGTAAACAAAATTGATTTTTTATCATTGGACCCTGATTTAAAAAAAATCTTCTTTTGTGATTATAGTAGGCTGACCAAGATTCGAACCCCCATACTGCATATTGTGCCCTGAGCCCATCATGAGTGATTCCTGAGCATAGAGTCAGGAGGAAACCCTGAGCACCATCAGAAATGGCCCTAAAACAAAACAAAATCTTTACCTCATCCTTGCCTTCTAGTAACATTTGCAAACAAAACAATATAAAAGCAAGGAATTTACAATAAGTTAGAAATGAAAAACAGAAATGACACAGCACCCCAGTGAACGGAATGTGATTTTCTGCAACACACTGGCTGTGTTTTGTTTGGACTTGCCCAGACAATGGAAGGCTTCCTGACTCAACACATGCTTCAGGAATGAAATAAAATAAAACCTTCCAAGTTCTTTTGTATATGTGCATGTATGTATAAAGAACAGCTATCAAAAATGGCCATTTGAAAGCCAAGTGAAATGAAGGACGGGTTTTAATCTCTTAAGCATTCCATGCAACAGCAGAGGGTTCACAAGGAGTGGAAGCCAATGTGGAAGACACTTGTTTGCACGCAACAGTGGCGCCAAGGAAAATATAATTTTTTCAGCTTGCTGAGATATCCTGGGGAATGTATTTTAACAAAATTCTTTTAAAAAGCTCTGAAACTCTTGCTATTGCAAGCCTCCTGGAAATCTGTTCTTCTGAACTGTGGCTCTATATTTCTACCTGCCTTCATTTTCATAAGAGATATCATCCTAAACAACATACATCATCCAAATAACAGGATCTGAAGCACTCTCAGTCACTTCAGCAAAGAGGAACAAAACATTCTTGTGAGGTTGCATTTCCCCCCAAACACAAAAATTAACACATACTAGCTTTAAAACTTGGATATTTTTAATCATCTGGAGCTATAAAATTCATAAAACCTGAAATGATAAAATGCATAGAGGAAAAGATAAGCCAAAACCTGATTTTGATTTCAATGATATCTTTGGGGACTCAACGCCAACAACAATGAAAGCCAAAGCAAAACTAAACAATCTGGACTACATCAAATTAAAATGCTCACAGTGAAAGAAACTATCAGTAAAATGAAGCAGGATAGCTATCTCACAAGGGTGAGTGTAGACTTTGCATGCAGGAACCCATGCTCAATCTCTGGCACTACATATTCCCTTGAGCACCGCTGGGAGAGGCCCCTGAACTATAAGAAGACCCCTGCACAGAACCACCAGGTGTGGTCCAAACAAACAAACAAAAACCAAACAATCAACACACAAACATACGCATACACACAGAATTTTGCTTGGAAACTGAAGGCAGGCAGGCTTCACAGAGAGAGTGTTATTTTAGGTGAGTCTTGAAGGATGGATAGAAAGTCAACCCCTCCCCCAAATAGACTAAGAAAAATAGATAAATCCTAAAACCACAGTTCCTCTGACCTCTATTACTATGTCCTCTCTCCTTATCCCAATAGGTCAGAGCTCAACATTTGTCAAGTGCTCCCACTTAGTACTTCAGAGGACCCTGAAGTTCATGAACATCATGAACTTCCACTATCATTGCCAGTGCTCTACTTTGTACTTGCACAGTACACTTTTACTGGCATGAATAGCCTCCCATGTGGTCTCATGTTATATTAAAAGATTTGCCTCTTCAAACTAATTTTTGGGGTGCTGGGCTGATAGTGCAGTGGGTAGAGCATTTGTCTTGCACGCTGTCAACCCAGCTTTGATCCCCAGAATCCTGTATGGTCCCCTGAGCACCGCCAGCTGTGGCGCAAAAACAAAAAAAAATAATCAACTTTTTAAACATTAAAACATTCTGTGTTCCAGGAACTTTTGATCCATTGCCTTGCCTATAATAAAAGGACAGCTTGATAAAACATTTAAAATTATGTACACTTTAGTTACTACCATACTTTCAATCTCATCCCCTCAGATCATAGGTGCCTTAACAAATGCCATTTATTTCCTGAGTAGAGGGTCCCAAACTTGCCCAGAATAATCAGCCTTTTTCAGAAGAAAAATTTCATAAGGTGTTTTTTCTGAAACCTACCTTCCTTAAGCAAGCAACAGGAAGTGCCCCCAATCCCAATGATATCTAAGGCTATTACTGCACCCCAGGCCATTCCAGTGACCCCCCAGGGCTCTGTCCACTTTGAGAAACACTGATTTAGAATATCACTCACATCTTTATCTACTGACTTTCCCTTCATCCCTCAGATGTATTTGCCTCTGGGATCACAGATGATGATCTCGCCCAGTCAGAACTTTATCATACATGTATCTTTGCTCCCATCAGTTCTCCCAGTTGATCACATCAATTAGAATCATTGCCCTGTGACTCAGTCATATATACGATTAATGACCAAAGGCAGGGAACTTCTCTTTTTTTGCTTTTTGGGTCACACCTGGCAATGCACGTGGGTTACTCCTGGCTCTGTACTCAGGAATTACCCCTGGTGATACTTAGGGGACCATATGAGATGCTGGGAATCGAACCCAGTTTGGTCACGTGCAAGGAAAATGCCCTACCTGCTGTGCTATTGCTCCTGTCCCGAGAACTTCTTTTATGTCACAATCTATCTTCTATTCTCATGAATTAGTGGTCTTATTGACCGGAAAACAGTAGACCATTCAACTCTTCTTTATTACATTCGAATTTTAGAGATTCATATCTGAATCTGAGAAATCCCATGATTCAGAAGTACAAACCACCAGAAAAATTCTGCATGGAGGATAGGGTGTTTGTCTTGCACACAGCTGACCCGGGCTGGGTCCCCAGCATCTCCATATGGTCCTTGAGCACAGCCAGGAATGATTTATGAGCAGAGAGCCAAGAATTACCTATGAGTACCTTCAGGTGTGACCCAAACCACAAAATAGTATATATCTACAGGGAATTTTCTTAATATCATATAATGAAAGCAGCTGTATGTAGAAAGATGCTGTCCCCACATGAACAGATCCTGCATGTGTGATTTAGTATCTGTTAAGAATAGCAGATACTACAAAGATACTGGCACCTACATTAGGAGAAAAAAAACTTGGCAATTGTTACAACTATTGGAAGATGGCAAGGAAGGACTCAATGAACTGAGTTCTCTGTCACATCCTGGCAATTTCTTAGTCATCTCCACTAAATTTGGACTAAAAACTCAGTAGAGAAGGACAGAAATGAAGCCAAAAAAAGAATGTTGAAGAAACCAAGGGAGTGTTCTGTTCTTTGTGTGTGACACTGTCATTTTATCCAGTGCTGGAATGAGTAGGCAGATGAGACTTGATTTTGATCAAATGTGGAAGAAATAAATGTGAACATCCCATTCAACATCAGAAAGGCTACCAAAGCAAACATAGTGCAGTTACATTTCTCTCTGTCTCAGGCTTAATGCACATAAAAATATAAACAGAATTTGATCCTAGCCAAGGAAGCCCTATTCCAAGGAGAATAGGCAGATACAATGGAAAGAAATCAATGTTTGTATTATCTAGATATATTTATTGATGTTCTTTAAGAGAGCACCAGAGTGACCTGGAGAATATGTAGGTGCTAAAAAAGGCAACAATAACTGTGCTCTGTATTTAATTCCCACTGGATAAATGACTTATTATAATGACAATGAATGAATGAATGAAAATAATGTCAAGTAGTCTTTACAGCTACGAATACTGGGTGGGCTCGAGAAGGAAAGGTGTTTTATATCTGCTAACATGTTATGCAATAATTTCTCTTAAAAGTTGTTTTCTTCTCTTGCATATCTCTGCTTTTGCAGAGGAACAACATATTTTCAACTCGTGAAAATACCGTCTCTAAACTTTCTCCTCTATGCCATCATCTCTATCTCCCTTTCAAGTTCAAGAAAAATTTTCCTCAGTAAATACTAAATCTTTTTATCTAACAGATCAAGATCCGTTAGTGATATTGATCATATCTTCTTAGGTAATGAAGAATTTACTCGAGCTGCAAGAATGGAATCAATTTTTTTTAAAAAACAACGTATTCACTATTTGGGGACCAAACAGTTCTTTGAAGGTTGAAATATCACTGAACAAGAGAAGATATTGGAAATCCTCATGTCAATTAAATAAAGACACATCAACTGAAATGACAGGAAGACCTGTAGTGGGAGATTTCAGTTGCCCTCATCTGCATGCAAAGTGTATTCTTGAATTCCTTCCAGGAAGTGGCTTGATTTACTGATCTAAAGGAGGACTCTGCAACAGCTGGGTCAGCAACAGTTCCCCAAACTGAAGGACCACACCCCAATCAATGAGAAGCCAGTGCCGCTGACTCTCTTTTCCAATGGCCACTTGTTCAGAACTGCCCCTCACCTGTCCCTGTTCAATCTATGTAAGTTAAAGCCATCACCTGTATAGTCTGTATTTGCTTTATGGCCATACACTTGCATTCCTGAGTTGCCATTTCTCCACCAAATGCACCCATTATTCTGGCACATTAACCAGTCGTTCATATTTCAGATTAATAGCCACAAAATCCCCCTAGCATCCAGTCTGTAGAGAATACTTAGTCACAAGTGGAGAAAAACAGCTGCACTTATTAGACCTCCACAGGCTTTGAGTGACAAGTGAAGGAGGTACTGACACAATCAGTAACCTTGGATCTATACAATACTATCAGATGTTACGGTGTGCCTGTAAAAGGCTTGTCTCCTGTGTCAGTAGCTATTCCCAATTAGGGTCAGAGTGAATTACTGATGGTGGCTTCCCTAACAGAAGCCATGCCACTCAGCACACCATGTGTGGTTATACGCTCAATCCAAAAGAAAGAGCTTAAAAATGTTGCGCATCATTTATGTCATGTAAGCATCCTTAACATATCCACAACAAAAAATACATGCCCCGTAACTAAATGCACTGTTGACTGAAAAATGCAATTTAGAAAATATAGGCCTTAATGGCAGCCTTTCCTACTTTCCCCCTGCTCTTGTATTTTCAGTGATGGCACTGCTGGCAAGGAGGAAATGCTTCACTGAGTCTGTATCTTAGTCGCATGGGAAGCTTTGACAACTGCTTGGTATGTTGTCAATGTTTCTTTTTAACACATAACTCTCAACAATGTTTTATTTGATATTATTTTGGTTTTGGAACCACGGTTGGTATTGCTTGGGGCTTATTCATGGCTCTGTGCTCAGGGATCATTCCTGGCAGTGCTCAGGAGACAATATAGAGTGCCAGATTGAATCCGTGTTCGCCAAGTGCAAGACAGTCACCTTACATGTGGTAATATATCTCTAGCCTCCCCCCCAAAGAATATTCTGAATGGGTTGCATGGATTTTTCTAGGATATATAGAAAATAAAGTCTCATGAGGTTATTCATACACAAAATGTCAACAATAGCTCCAGAATGTTGAATAAAGTCCAAAATCAAAGTATCCCACCTTGTTTGTAATCTTTAACAAATGCATTGTTATGTCACAAACACAATCCTGGAATAGATTCATGTTCCTGCATAGCCATTTTTGTTTTTTTCTGGCCAGCATTTGAATCCGGTACCTTGCACAGGCAAAGTGTGTACCATTGAGTCACATCTCTGACCCTTTCAATACCATTTGTTGTATTTACAAATAACATTTTAAAAGCAGGCATCATATAACGCTGATACAAAAACAATTTCTAGATATATTGGTGGGGATTTAGAGAAACTTTAAAAAGTGAACATAATATAACACGGTTTCCTCTTTCAGAAGGTTTTATAAATATATTGTAATAAATTTTTCTCCTCCTCTCTTTAAGCCTCCCAATTCACCTCTTCCTGCCACATTTTCAGTAGCCTGAAGATCCAATTAATTTAACAATTACTACCAATAGCAGGGGTCACTCATCTAATTCTGAGTCATGTTCTGATGACAATTAATTTCCTAGACTTAAAGTTAGCAGCTTATTTAAGCAGGTCTGACTTGTGTGCATCAATTATTCCCAGCCTAATGACAATAATATGCAGATTAAAATTAGATTTTCAACTCTAATAAAAACTTTAAATAGAATCTTGAAATATAAATTATACTCATGGGGTGACGCTGTAACTACCCATCTTCTATCTTCTTTAAATAGGCTTCCGCTCTATGGCAATTTCAAAATCTAGTATTAGTATATTCAGGACTTTGATGTTCTCTCTGACAGTAAATTTGATGTGAATGAACATCATTACTGAGATGAAAGCACAAGAAGGGATAGATTGGGGAAGGGGAAGTCAATAATCACCCATGGCACTGTAGTTAAGCAAAACTATAAATCTATGATACACAGAGTATAGCTTATTCACTCTAATATCCTCTGGCCTCTGAGATACTCGAGGGTAGCTCCTAGCATAAGGTCTAGTTTCTGGTAAATTTTCAGTACATGTATGATGAAATTAATAAATGAGATGCTGGAATACCAGATGAAGAGAATTTGAACGAGCCTTTGTACAGATCCAAAAAAGAGAGATTAATTGTGGCACTAACTAGAGATGTTTTGAAGTGGAGATGGACATGATAGAACTTGCTTGCGTGGGCAGAGAGAATAGGCTACAAAAGGAGGGAAGTAGCCTAGGGATAAATTCAGTTAAAAACAACTGAAGAAGAGAGAGTGGTAAGTTAGGGAGGGAGGTAAGCGGGAAAGGAGGAAGAAGGAGAAGAGGGAAGAAAAGCTTAATGGGCAAGGATCAAGAGATTTCTGGCTAAGCAGGATATAGATATTAAACCTATATTTTTTGTCTGTGTCCAAAAATACAAAGATATCAGTTTGATTCTACTTCATTTGAGTTTTATAAAATGGAGCTAACCCTACCAGTCCTGCTGACTTTAACAGATAGTTGGATGAGGTACCCTTAAGGGAAAGTATTTTAAAAAAATCTCTGAAAATTGTACTGCTCCATAAATGTGAAATGTGGGTTTACTTTTAATGCAGGACCAGAAATCCAGTGCCAAATAAACAAAAACAAATAAACTCTCTTTCCTTCTCAAGGCTCTTTTTCACTATGGAATCAATTTACAAAAAAATGGAGGGTCTGCCCATATGTGTTTACTTAACATGGAAGGAAATTAATTCTGCCCCAAATTAGGGCTGCGGATGAATTATACGTTGTGTTAAATGTTCTCCAAGCTTCATTCCCAGAAAATAGTTTCACCTCCTCTCATTTTTCATTTGAGTCTGCAGTGGACTGAAAAGGCTGCAGTGCTTCGAGCCATAGCACCAAAGAAATGAACTGCTGAAAATTGGGCTTCTGGAATATCGTGAAACAAAATGACTTAAAAGTACATGTTAATTAGCTACCATTTGTAAAGGAGCACAAATAACCATTAGGATGGATAGGCACATAGGGCTATTTTGCCTCACATGATTGCAATTAAAATTTCTTGGTAGCATTTTTACATTTTAAGATGTAATAATAGTTTTAATTTTACTTTATGCTAACCCACGAAAGAAGTTAGCTGGCTACTGCTTATTCTCCACTATCTCTTACAAACAATAAAATGAAATGTATGCACATAGATATGTCTATATATTTGAATCCGTCAACCAATGGTCTGTTTGAAACAGAACAGTACACCGATTTTGCTATATTTTAGTGCCAGAGTTCATTTTAGTCCTTTGACTCGGCTTCCTCTGGATTTTCATATATTTCAGTGCAGTCTCATGAAACAAATTACTCAGGCTGTCAAATTATAGGAAACAATTTGCTTTATGAAACACACTGAAATAAGCAAGAAAAAAAAGCAGGAGACAAAACAATAACAGAAACAGAAACAATGCATTCCTTACAGAACCTAATAGGGGTCATTTGTGTCGTGATACAAAAGTACATAAAAATTACCAGATCTACAGACCTCACTGAACTCCAAACACATTTTTTCATTTGGTTTTTGGGCCATATCCGGTGGTGCTAGGGGCTTTCTCCTGGCTCTGTGCTCAGTGCTTATTCCTGGCAGACCTTAAGGGCTGCTGGGGATGGAACCTGGGTCAGCCCATGCAAGCAAAGTGGGACTGACTTCCAAGAGGTTCTCAAATTAATTTGGCTGACCACCCCCTTTTCAGGACAAAGAATCACTCAGCTCCTCCCTAAAAAAGTGAACTCCTTTAAGCAAAATACAAAACCAGAAAACATTGCCCAGTTGCATCTGCGGCCACACCTACCCTCTCTTCATTCCAGAGCCTCCCTAACTGCTATACTTTCTGCCTGTCCATGAACATTTTGAAATGGAAGGGTTTTTTTTGCTTAGATTTGTGACAAAGAAGGAAGGGCCACATGTCTCTACGTCAATATACCTGTACCAAGACAGTGTTAGTTTAAACCCAAATCTTAAGAGACAAATAGAGGGCAGACACGTGTTTACGGAAGTGGATAACCTCCTCCTTCTGGAGGCTCTGGAATAAAGAGAGGGTGAGTGAGGCATCAGATACAACGGGGGGGTGGGGGGGGATGTTTTCTGTTTTTTTGTTTTGTTTTGTTTTGTTTTTACTTAAAGGAGGTCACTTTTCAGGGGAGAAGCTGTGAAATTCTTTCTCTGAAAAGGGGGTGGTAGGCCAAATTAGTATGAAAACCTCTTGGAAGGTAATCCCATTCAGTGGCTAAAGATATACTTCATTTTGACAGAAGCTAGGGTTCAGAAAATACAGCAGGTATCACATTATTTTTTAAAATATTGCTAGACCAAAGTTTAACTGAATTCTGTGGGAAAGTGCATTGCTCTAGGTGGGAAACCTGCAAAAAATGAGGAAATTCGTACTCTGAGGAAAGGTCTGTGTGCTAATTCTGGATATTGGCTTTTCTTTTAGCGGGACTGACCCAATACATAAAATAGCGAATCAGATATGAGTTAAGATTCCTAAACATTAAACTTCCCCACGTTTGCTGGTTACTGAAACTCATTTGAACCCACTGAATAAGTATCTGATGTTACTCTGATGCTTTCAAATTTGTGGCTGAATTCTTTGAAGTAAATAAATCCAGCTATAAGAAGATATTGTGGAAAGTATATTGCAGTCAGGAAGAGAATAAGCTTAATAGGATGTTTTTTTGTAGCTGGTAGAAGCCCCTCTTTAAAATTCAAAGACCTGGAACTCTGAAAACTGTTCCCAGGGATTCAACAAGCTGTCAGGTGAAAGAGAGAGAATTTTCCTTCCAGATCAATGAAAATACCCATGGTGAGGTAGGCAGCCTATTAGAAATAAAAGCACCCCGTGGTGCATACGTAGACTATTCGAGTAGTTCAAGCAATTTTGATGATTTCAATTTTGATTTGTGTTGGCTAGCAGTTGTATTCAATTGCATGCGGCTTGTTTCTGTAAGAAGGGGCTCACTTCCTCTAACCAGGGGTCCACATCAAAAACTTTCCAAGAAGAGTCCTCATCTTCTCTCTTGCCTGCACAAGTCAGAAGGCAATGCTGGACAATAGCCACCACCCCTGTCTCATCTATAAAACATGGATGAGAACATTTGTGGCAGAGGACTCTGGGACTGTGAGAGCAAATGACCCCAGCAAATGGCTTCTGAGAATAGCAAGTCAGAGAGGAATTGTTCTATGAAGAGAGTCCATTTTCCTTTCACCACCAGAAAAGAACTAATGAGGGGATGCTAGTTACAGTCACTTAGCGCAACACTGAATGGGGGAGTCAATTCATTAACTTCAAGCTCACCGAGCAGAATTCATGCTAAACTAGGATGCAAAGAGCCTTCCCAGTGCCCCAGTGTGGGAGGTCCATTGAGTACATGATGAACTGACTTCGCTTTGACAGCTGCTCTCTGCAAGAACTTCACGGGCATCTACATCTCTCTGGCCTGGGAGGGTTGGCTTCCCCACCTCAGAGGTGAGAAAACCACAGGACAGAAGCTTTCACAAGTCATTTCTGTGGAAATGCAATTGCTCACTGGCTCACTTTCCACCCAAATACAAGTCACTGTGCAGACAATGGCTGCCATGTCATTTCGCCTCTCCACCCACGCTTCCAACATTTGCTGGAGGTTCAGTTCCTCCTCCTTCCTATTCATGTGCTCCACACCTCCTTGAATAGACGGCTCTGTGCACGCCTGCCTTCCCCAATTTCTGACTCTGGACAATGGGCCTGGGCTGATACTGCATCTGGAAGGAGAGAGACATGGGTTGGGGGGGGGGGCTCAAAGAAGGGTCACAAAAGGCAATGGCAGCGGCAGACAGCCCTGGCACTGCCCACTATGGGAACCCTTCCCTTTGTCTTTGCTTCTGGTTGGTTTATGTGTCATCAAAGCAACCTCTCCTAACGAATGTTGCCGATGGAAACTAATGCTGTCGATGCAAACTAACAAGTAGAGGATTTTCTCCCCACTTCTGAAAGGAATTCAGTAGTGACTCCCTTTCAAGTGCAGGATACATTAGCTTTTTAATTTGGGGCTTAAAATATCTGAAGATTCTAAAACGTGAATTATTATAATGTGTATCAGGGAGCACACGTGATATGAAAGAGATTCATGAAAGAATCCAGTATTAATGGGCCAAATGACATTTCTATGTCTCACTCTAATTACTATGCCACTAAAAGTACAATATTATTATCTGACTTCTTTTGTTCTAAACCACTGTTTTGCTACTTCCATAATGTAGGTTACTAAAAACAATAGTGATGAAAAAGCTAGTAGTATCTTAGGTTTAAGAACTGCCTACTAGTAGAATTTGCTCCAACTGCTTAAAAATGTATGGCTGTCAAGGGAAAGAGAGAGGCCAGTTTAAACATGATGAGGATAGGGACTAAAGAGATAGGACAGTAGATTGGGACTAAAGAGATAGGACAGTAGGTAGGGTGCTTTCTTTGCACACAGCTAACCCGGGATCGATTCCCAGCATCCCATAGGTTCCCCAGCACCGCCAAGAGTAATTCTGGAGTGCAGGGGCAGGAAAAACCCCTATCCGTTGCTGGGTGTGGACACCCCCCAAAAGGATGAATATTACGAAGGTAACACAGTGGAGTTTGGGAGACTTTAATTTGTCTCTAAGAATATTTTTTCCCCTGTGGTTGGAGAAATGGAATCAGAGATATGAATTCACTGGAACCTGGCGTTCACACTTGTGTGGGAGAATCCTTTCCGAGTAGGGAATCAGCTCCTTCTAGAGGAATCTGGGAACTGTTTAAGGGAGCGGGTGTTGAATAGTGAGAGGCTCTTCTTTTAAAGCAACCTCAGCTCTAAGATATTCCCAGGATGCTAAAATGGGGAGGACCCAACAGCCTTCACCCATCGGGGTTGCAGAAGGAAGGAAGAGCATTAATAAACACAAGGCACCAGCCAGGACTGCAACCCCTCTCCCAGCTCACGGCTTTCTCCACAACTCAGGCTTGGCAGCTCTCCATTTATCTTATGTAAATGTGTTGCTTTAATGTTCTCCCAGGTCACCCCTGAATTTTGACAGGTCAGGGCTAGTTTTTTTTTTTCTTTCCAGTGATCTTTCTACTCTGGGACTTTTCCAGGGGGTGACCCTGGAGCGTGTTTACTCAAATTCAGCTTCTGTCTCTCTAGGTGCAGATGTGGGTGACAGGCTAAGAGAAAGAGAAACCAGCCTCCTGCATGTGGGAGGGCGAATGGATGTGTGTGTGTGTGTGTGTGTGTGTGTGTGTGCGCGCGCACGCGCGCGCAAGCATGCTTCAGAAAGGAAGAGGGAAGGGATAGAGACAAAGAAAACAAGAAGTTCAAACAAACAATAAGACAGAGGCAACATGATAAGTTGTTTTCTTCAATTCTCTAACCTTGGAGGCTTTGAGAAATGCCCCTTCTCTAAAGGTTTATTGGGAAAGGTGAAAATGTAATTTGTCTCTCCTCTGCTGGAGAATATCTGCTTCCTGTCCAAATTCCCAGTGGTGCTCAGGGTAATATGTGAGAAAGGACACCCAGGGCAAGCTATGTTCTTCTGTAAAATTACTGTCTATTGAGGAGCCTGACAGAGGTGTAAATCTATTTGTCGCTGGTGTGTTTTCTTTCCTTTCCTTTAGGTTTTGTTTCTAAGGCCACACTAGTTTATGCTCAGGGCATACTCTTGTTTCTGTGCTCATGGATCATTTCTGCAGAGCAGCTTGGGGGACCACATATGATGCTGGGGATCAAACCCAGGTCTGCCACACGTGAAGCAAGTGCCTTACCTGCCGTACCACCTTTCCGGCCCCATCTGAAATGTTTTCTCTGCGTGGCACAGAAAAAAAAGTCTAGATCTTTTAAGAAACTTAGAAAAGAACTCCCATGAGATTCACAGCGAGTTTACCAAATGAGACTCTATGAACCAGAAGACAGTGGCAGTATATAATAAAAAAAAAAAATAACTGAAATGTCAAAAAGAAAGCTCAGGATGAGTACAAGAAATGCTAAGAAAATTCATTGAAAGGAGACACTCTTAAATACAAATGCAAGTACAAGAGGGAATTCCATTTTGTTAAGAAACAGAATGGTGGGGCTGGAGTGACAGCACAGCGTGTAGGGTGTTTGCTTGCAGGTGGCTGACCCGGGTTCGGTTCCCAGCATCCCATATGGTCCCCTGAGCACCGCTAGGGGTAATTCTTGAGTGCAGAGCCAGGAGTGACCCTTGTGCATTGCCGGTTGAGACCCAAAAAGCAAAAAGCAAAAAAAAAAAAAACTGGAATGGTTAGATGTGTAGCTCCCTATGTATGACAAAACTGTCATCACCCATGATGCCATTTATTATTATCATAACCTGCGTTATGGATATGCTGAAGCCTCTATGGTGAAACCAGGATTCCAAAAATGTGGTTACTTTACAGGAGTGTTTAGACCAAGTATCTGGCTATAATTCATCAAGAAGCTTAGCTAAACTGATTTTTTGATTCTGTGTTTCTTGCAATACTGTATCATTTTAATATCATTTTCTGAAAACAGGATTTGATAACATTAAATTTTGAAATAGAAAAATTAGTTATTTATCAGAATATGCAATTTGAAATTTCAAATGTGTCACCTCACCTACATATCATTGTCCTCAAAAATACAATGCAAAGATATCATGTGAACTATAAAAATATATAAAAAAGATTCAGACTTCTTAAGTTTTGCACCACCATGATCTATTTGGAATAATTTTCAGCTTTCATTTTCAACAGCATAGACTGTTTCAACATTTGCATGAGAATGCAAGGTGCATAAATTAGCCCTGCAGGGAACACTTAAAACTTAAGGTAATTATATAGCACAGAAGAGGTTTCAAAGAACTCATAAAAGATAACAAATACTACTACGTCACCCTTTAAAATGATTTTTATTCTGTGCTACCAGTGACCATGACCACTAAAAGTCCCTGTCTTTACAAATGTATTCCCATTATCAATTTCTACTTTGTTCTTTTATTTATCATTATTCATTACTGTACGCTCTAAGAACTAGACAGCTAGTAGAGATGAAGTCTCTAGTCACATTCATGCTGTGAAAAAACCATAATGCTTCCTTAATATATCTTATCATTGCACTTTTATACCAAACATACATCCAAACAAGTCCTATTTTTTACATTCCTCCTGCTCAAAATCTTTTAATGGCTTCCTGCTGCCTACAGGATAAGTTCCAAACTCCTGTGCCTGGTATTCAAGGCCCTCTACTATCTTCCTACAACTCAAGCCAAATTGGAAAAATAAGGCCAGAACCAAAAGAAGCAGAGATTTTCCTTATGAATGGCAAAACACCTCCTCCAAACCCAGTATCTATCTTCAGAGACTAAAAATCCACTAGCGATGGGAAAAGATTAGTGGTAATTGTGAAAAAATATCTAACCTCTCTTAAATTTCTTGTTTATGCCGTGGATTATTAGTATTTTTAATTCAATAAAAAGCACTTGCACTCCTTGAACATCTCAACTGCTGTTTGCCCTGGTTCTTAAAACTGTGATTTAGCAAATAGCTTTGGCAAGGGCTGTCATCACTTTACAACGATGGTTGAAGAATTTTCACAGCATCGAGGAAGAGGATAATGAAACTGTATCTCAACAGAGGGGATCTAAATTATTTATCTCATACCAATCTGTACCAGATGGTGATAAAAAATCTATGCCGGCAAATATGTTGTATATATTATTTTAAAAACAATCCATGGGACTCAGAATTCAAATATTCATAATACATTTGTATTTACTTCTATGGCTCAGGTTGATTCCATACTAAAGGTGATTCTAAGTGCATGTGATAAGTCATACTCCCCCAGTATTATAAGTTGCAACCTGTGTGAAGTGAATAACATCAGCAGTTGGATTGCTTCTTTTTAAAAATCTCTTTCAATAAATCTGAGATGTTGCCATATAATGATGCCCACTCTATTCCTTTGTGTCAGGAGAGGGCAAATGACACACCTTCCCCGAGAATAAAGACCAAGATCTCACCCTTTAAGGAGCTCAAAGTCCTCAAAACTAACGCCTTTACTTCGTTTCAGGCAGAACCTCTTAAATTATGATTTCTAGCTAAAATAAACAATTGACGCAAAGGTGATGATTGTAAAGGAGAGACACCAGATGTGCATCCTTTTTTTCCTTTCTGCTAAAGTTATATTGCCAAGGAGTGTAGGACAACATTGGTTTGTCCTTTCTGCCTTGCCACAGGGAGTTTAGGTTTATTGGGTTACTCCCATCACAGTGCTCCTATTCCTCTGTGTTTATCTGTAACCTCTTTATTTGTACTCTCCTTCCCCAACTGGTCAGTCACCTGTATTTCCTAGTCAGGCTCTGTTAACTTGTAAATATTGCTTTTCTCTTCTTAAATCCTTTGCATAATTAATTCAGAGCAATGTACTTTTTGTATAGACACAGGACGATAGTTAATGCTATGCTTTTGTAATTTGGGAGTTAACTGACTCTGAATGATACTCACCCCTGGGCATCTGTTCTCTTGACTTAAGCCTCACTTGCCCTCACTTCCTAGCATCCCAAAAGTAAGTTCCTGACGAGGAACTGGACAGATGCAGGGCAAGCTGTGAGCTACCCTGGCATCGAAATGGGTCAGACCAAAGTGCCATAATATTTAACTATATGTTAAAAGCATGGTCATGGACAAATTATATCATGACTCAAAAAGTAACAGCTGGATTAGGACTCTGCTAGGGTTAGGAAAGATTAATCTGGCCTGAGCACTTGTAGTCTGAGATCTATAGCTAGATGTCCCCAGGAGAGCCACTGTACAAGCTTAATGTATCTCTTCCTGTGTCCATACAAAGTAACTAATATTAAAAGGTAGAATTAAGATGTTAATTAAATGATTGTTGGACTAAGGAAAGGAGAAAAGCAATATTTAAAAGTTAACAGAGTCTGATTAGGAGATAAAGGTGATTGACCGGTTGGGGAAGAAGAGCACAAAGAAAGAGCTTACAAATAAACACAGAGGAATGGGAGCACTGTGATGGTAGTAACCCAATTAACTTAACCTCACTGTGGCAAGGCAGAAAGGACAAACCAATATTATCCTACACGGAGAGTCATGTGAGTTCAACATCCTATTAACCCCACCCATGATCCACCCTATCATGAATCTATTTTCCCTTCGCTCTTGAGCTCATCATTGGAAAAGGGGTGTAAGACTGTGTTCTCTGCTTGACTCCCAAAGGTCAGTTTGGTTGGGAAAGTATTGAAGACTTTCATGTGCTGGTTCATATGAAATAAAACATTTTCAGATGAGTTTATATATTCCATGCTGCTTTCTCTAGCTAAAAGGCAAGTAAAAACTCCGGTCCCAGAAAGGAATGTCTACAGAATCACAATGCATGATTTACTAGTGAGTTAGAGCCTTTTGGAACATCTTCACTGTTTTGCAGAATATGCCGTATCATCTCTTGCTGACTTAAGAAGAATAATTATCGGTGTTATATTCACACAAATCAACAGAGATTTTGTTTTTGTCTGTCATGCCCACTGTTTATCCTAAAGTAGATGCTGACATTCATGGGGCTTAGCGTTTTGGGGTCAGCAGTTGTCATTCCCAGCAGCAGTAGTACAGCGTATAAGGCAGTTGCCTTGCATTGGCTGACCTGTGTTCGATCCCTGGAATCTCCAGCCCTGCCAGGAGTCATCCCTGAGCATAGATCTAGGAACACCACTGGGTGTGACCCCCCAAAAATTAAAAATAAAAAGCCACCCTAGGTCAGTGTACAAATACGAATAGAAAGAGTTGAGGTGGAAAGCTAACAACTGTTCCTTCAGAACCACATATTAGGATGACCAAAGTTGCTACTGTGATAGCACCTAAAAGAATGTAGTTAATCAGTCTATGATTAGCCAAACAAGAGCCAATATGATCACTATGAATGACAAGTAATATGGTACACTACATATGAGTACAAGATAATAAACTGCATTTAATAATCACCTTTCAGCTTTGTAACATCACTAGAAGAACCCCAGTCACCAGAAGCAACATGGTACAAACACAGATACTCTAGTGAGTTTACACTATACAGACACTCAGTTTGTATTTTCTGTAGTTCAGATCTAGTGAGAGCATACTCATATACTGAACCACAGAGAAAAAGAATGAAAAGGGGGACTTTCAGCTAAGGAACCAGAATAAAGGTCAGTACAAATACTTGGAGGTAACCCTAACAGAGTTTGAAGCCGGGTGGTTCATGCCCATTTGTCAGGCACAAATTTGCTAATTATCTGGCATTAGAAACAGAAGACAAATGAATCAGGTGTGAGGCCACCAGATAGGATATTTAACTTCTTACACCAAATTTTGTATGTGCAAATTCAATGAGAAAACAAATAGAATGCCAACAGCAACTGGTCACTGGCAGACAGACATACACATATACACATACAGCCTAAGAATTGCTCTAGATTACATGATTTGTCTTCCTGGCCACATTAACTCTATTCTTTTAATAGTCTCAATGTTTATCCACAGCACTTACTGTATTTTGAGTAAGCAATAATAGGTTTGGTTTTCCCTGAGACTGAGTCATAGCCTGGCAGTAAATTAGGTGCTTAGGAAGGTGCGTTGCTTCCTTGAGGCCACTGAGCCATCATTTAAGGCATAATATGCTTGCTTTGGTTTATGAAGATGCTCCTGACTCACTTCAGTGGGAGTTGTTTTCCCAGCACTGCTGATGGCTAAGTTAAATGAATGTAACTCATTTTTCCTCTCCTTGCGGTATGGATGAGATGACGGTGTGAGTTCGTTATACATTCTTTCCCATTCTACTGCAACTCACAGAGCAAATACCCATGGTGTTTTGTTAAACTTTGAGAATCATTTTATTGCTGCGAGACAAAGCAAAGTTGGTGAAGAATAGAGGAGATTTGTAGACTCCTTGATAGCAATCTCTAATGGACGGTGTCAGTTGGTCACCAGTTCCACAGCCATGCTGGAAGCTAAACAGTCACTTATAATGTAAAACCAACCATAACGTTCCTCTCCTTAACATCTTCCAACAGCCATTCATCACAGAGTCAAACCCAAAGTTCTTACCTTGGATGGATGATAAAATAGTCTGTGATCAGATCCTTGCAGTTTCTTTGTTCTTATCTACCTCTAACCCTCTTTTTAAAAGACTTTAAATTAATCACAGTGCCTTCCTAGTTTGTCCCTTGATCATGCCAAATATATCTTCACCTCACTTTTGAATTTGTTGCTAACTCTCTCTAGGGTGTCTTTCCATCAGCCATTCATCTGAACCACTTTCTTTTTTGTCCATCAAATGCTCCTTTCACAGAGAGGTTTTCCCTGACCTATATAAAGTGTCATTCTCTCTCTCTCTTCCTCTCTTTCTCAACACACACTACCCCTGTAACTCTTCTTCTTTATTCTCTAATTAAAGTTACACACTCATTTTCTCATTTGTCTGTCTGCCCCTTCTAGAACATAAGCTCCACGAGGACAGGGATTAAGATTTATTTACTGTACTCTGGCATTTGGAATAGCGAATGCCTCAAACTCTGTTTTTATGTCACAGCATTTCACAGAATGAACGGAGATGAATTCTGGGGCCCTGACAGATTGAGGAGACAAATTATTCCAGACTACTTGCATAACTGTTAAATAATCCTATTTGTCATAAAATGGTATTTAACCCCCCACTGAATTACAGTATCAGAGATTTAATTTTCCTATAGTTATAAACTGTATTACAATTATAAACCAGTACATCAACCTATATAACAAAACAAACCTTTACTAATATTTGAGCTACATATGAAAAGGTATTCATAAAAAGGATACTTCAAGATGAAAGAAAATAGCTAAAGAGAATACCTTTGAAAAATGTGCCAACAGTAATTAATCATTGAAAGCAACAACTGCTGAGGACTATTAATTTCAAGGGTTTATCTTAGTAATGTAGGAAACTGCAATCTTCTCTCAACATATTAGAAATGTCCGTTCATTATACTGAACAAAAGAATAAGTTATCTTTCCAAAGAAGATGCTACAATTATTGAGAATGCCATTATATTACATTAAATAATTATTAAAACACTAACATATAAAAGGAAGCTAAGAATTTTATGCTTATGATGGCCACTCATTGCCTCTTTTGCAAACCACAACACCCAAAAGGAGAGAGAGAACAAAAGGGAATGCCCTACCACAGAGGCAGGGTGGGATGGGGGAGATGGGGGGTGGGAAGGATACTGGGATTTGTGGTGGTGGGAAATGGGCACTGGTGGAGGGATGGGTATTTGATCATTGTATAATAGAAACCCAAGCGCAAACATTTGTAAATTTGTAAGTCTACAACTGTACCTCAATGGTATCTCACTAATAAAAATTAAAAAAAAGATTGTTATGCTTTAGGTCCAAGAGACCTCCTTTGTTTCATGGTGAGTCTTGAGGGTAGGGGATGTGGTGCTTATCTTTGTGAGTCTCATATTCAGCTCATGTCCAAATCCAGGAGTCCTCTGCACCCACCATCCCCTGGGCTTTTATTTATTTATTTATTGGCTTTTTAGGTCACACCTGGCAATGCACAGGGGTTACTCCTGGCTCTGCACTCAGTAACTACTCCTGGCGATGCTCAGGGGACCATATGGGATGCCCGGAATCGAATCCAGGTCAGCCTTGTGCAAGGCAAATGTCCTACCTGCTGTGCTATTGTTCCAGCCCCTCCCCTGGGCTTTTCATGGAGTCTTAAAACTGGTTATAATTTTTGTTTCAATTTCTGCATGGCACATGGGTATATCAGGCTAACCACACATCATATAGAAGGGGACTCCGCACATTTATTCACCTGAGACTATCATTGTTCTTAAATTTAGCAAAACCAAGACAAGGATGGTTTAGAAAGAGGGATGTCCAGTAAGAAATAAATGGCACAACATCCTAATTAAATGCATTGGGATAGAAAACTCACTCGAATGCTGTGTATCATATACTGTTTAGAAAAAGGAATATGTCCTAAATAGGCATAGTGAAGGAGAAACAGAGGTTTTGGTTAAAATTTTGAATTACACATTACATAAGTTAGCATCTTAGTCAACAGCAAACAAAAATGCAGTGTCCCACCATTCCAGTCCCCACGTGGCCATAACAGAGAGCAAGTGTTTGAGTGGGGCTGTATCCCCAAGGAATATATGGCACTAACGGCCTGGTATGTTTTTGCCTGTAGCAGAGATTCAAGGTCCTAACCTAGGTGTATTTAATAGGGTTAACTTTATTCCCAGAAATATATTCTTTCAGATGTGAACTAGTGGATTTATATACCGGTCTTATAAATAAAAACAAAAAAAAAACAACAAATACTGTCCTCCCGTTGTTCATTGATTTGCTCGAGCGGGCCCAGTAACGTCTCCATTTTGAGACTTGTTGTTACTGTGTTTGGCATATTGAATACGTCACAGGTAGCTTGCCAGGCTTTGCCGTGTGGGCGAGATACTTTCTGTAGCTTGCAGGGCTCTCCTAGAGGGGCAGAGGAATCGAAGCTGGCTGTGCACAAGGCAAATGCCCTACCGCTGTGCTATCGCTCCCCATAAGCAAAAAGATTCTGGTTGTTGTTTTTTATAGAAACAGGTTTTTAAAAATCACCACTTTTTGTTTGTTTGTTTTGGGAACAGGCCCAGTAGTGCTCAGGGATCACTCTCAAAGGTGATCAAGGTACCATACATGATGCTAGGGATTGAACCTGGGTCAGCCAAGTGCAAGGCAAGCACTTTAACATCTGTACTATCTCTCTGCCCCCTAAGAAATTACATCAATCAACTGTGTTGGGTGATTGAATTTACCATACAAGATAAAGAGAAGAAAAAAAGATAAACAGTCTATAAATAAAGGTTGATGGTAAACAATTTTGCACAATAGCTATACAGCTCTTATCTTCTTCACTTAATGCTCTCTGAAAGTAACTTTGCAAATTAGTTGAGAGCCCAGGTTTGTAAGTCAGTAAGTGGAGCAATAATCAAAACCCGGGTCTGTGTAAACCGGATAGCTGTGCAAGTACTAAAATCTGTCTCTTACTTTCCTCATCTTTAAAACGGCGCTAATAATAGCACTTTTTTCCCAGAGGGCTGAGAAGGATTAAATAAGCTAAATTTCATAGAGAGATACCTAGCTCATAATCTAAAAAATAAACTTACACAGATGTTTAGAAACTCAGAAGTGAATAGCACAATTAGTGTATGCTTGTATTCACACAAATCACACTGAATTTGTGCCTGAGTAACTATATTTGACTGGAGCAGCTAATAAAGTCGATCATGCCTGCGTATGACTGTTCATCACTGCAGTAGGCATGAGGTCTGTTTGATTGGGGGAAAAAAAATCCAAGCAAAAAAGGGGGAAGTTTAGCAAAATACTAAAAGCTAGTAAATTCTAGAGATGATACCTAACAGAATATTATAGAGTTCTGTCTGTACTCTTATCTATGATCCAAATACTTAAAAAATCATTCCTTGCTTTACTCCACTTCTCATTTATTAAAAAATAGGAAAATAAACACATTTTCTATTTATAAAAAATATGCTTCCTGGAGACTTTTGATTCTCAAAAGTGGTCGTTGCACAGCTATTCTGAAAGCTCACTTTTGAGGCACTGCCTGCTTTTCTTTCTGGACTTAATGTGTTGTCCTCAGCACAGAGGTTATACTCTTCCACCTCTTAGGTTTTAAACAAAAGTCGGTAAACATCTGGCTAAAAAAATTCCCTGAGGGATTTCTCTGCAAGTGCTCTGCAAGTCTTCTGCTCTTTCTCAGCTTTTGAGGAGTGAAGCTGCTTCTCCGGTTGCCAAGCAATGAGTTGAAAGAGCTTAAATTTGGATAGAGTCTACTAAAAATGTGTCTCACTCGAGTGCACCTCCTGTTTTCCCTAAATCCTCACTCCTAGGCCTCTGAAGTAGCTTTGTTGAAAGCAGCACGCGAAAATACGATTACAATGCTGCTGTACAACAGTCAGCACCAGTCAACGTCCCTAGGATTTTGTCTCATAGTTCCTCGGATATTAATAAGGAGGGGACTCTTACTGGCTACGCAGTTGCAACTTGCAATTCAAAGTCTGTTTCTTCCAACTGACTATAAGATCATAGGAGGTGGGACTTGTTTTGGCCAACTTGGGAAAATTAATGGACGGTGGCTTGGATGAATGGATAGAAATACGTACGTATATATATATATATATATATATATATATACACACACACACACAATAAAGAGTTATTAAGACAATAGGAGTAAAGATAAAAATAGGAAGAAGAAGCTTACATATTTGGGGTCTCTAACTAAAGGGAAACAAGAGAAACTAAAATTTGATGCATAATTTGGTGAGATTATTAAGAGAGGGTGGAAAATGTTAAGTGGAATTAGGTTCATATGTGCCAAGTAGGGTAACCAGGGTTAATGTTAGTTGAGAGAGAAAGTGTCTTTTAAGGTCCAGTACCTGTAAGCATATTTTATACTATTGGTGACTGTATTTGCAATAGTGATAAGATAATTATTTACTGTCTAATCAAAGGATTTGTTAGTAATATCTAAGTGCGATTACTATGTTCATTCAACCTGAAGTTAATATTCAGAGCCTAATGGTCAATATTGATGTTTTGCCTTTGTTCATAGCATTTCTGTTCATTATGCTCACCCTGTTTGGGGCTGTAACTGGAGAGCACACTCCCTTTGTGGGCATTCTGGGAGTCAGTGACCACTTTTAATATTAAGCCTTTTCATTTGGCAAACCTTTCTTGAACAAAAGCACATGTATGGAAAGTTCATACACTATGCTAAGTATATGGAAATATCAAGGCATGAGACAGCGATATTTCCTTCCCTTCCAGAAATGAGTTTGGTCAAAGAAAAAGAAAAGCTTAGACATCTAAGTCCTGGTATTGTTTCTGCAATATAAATAGTGAGGTAGGAGTAATCACAGTGCACTATGTGATCCTGAAGAATACTAAGCTGCCAAATGAAATCTTAAGAATGAACTTCCATTGGAAAGAACATCCTAGAACTGTGTTTAAGTTATTTCATCCTGATCACCAATACAAGCAGGCTCAGTCATACTAATGAGTATTTGACCACAGAATTGCCCACTATCTACTGAACACTTGCAGTTGTCAATAATGTGAACAGGGCTTGAAATAATTTATCTTATGGACTAATATATGTAAATCACATAAGCTTTGGAAGGGAAAATAACATACTTGCCTTGAAATATTTGTTAGGATTTTTGTTGGTTGTAAATGGTCTCTGAGCACTGATGGAAATACAGAACAAAAACATACTGTGGCATTATCTCTTGTTAGGCAAGGGATTTAGTTGAGGATAATAGTTCATACCATTTTGAGGTTCATACAGATTGAAAAGTCTAAACCATTAGAGTTAGCCTGAAACAAAGCTTGGAACAGTTATACCACACTGCAAGTCACCAGAAGCATATGAGTCCCATACACGTGAATCTTCTGGAAGATACTGGTAGGTCACTAACTCAGTGCAAAATGGCAAAAGGAATTTTTTTAAATGGTGGCAGAAAGGAATTGAGGAATCTCCTCTTTTGCAGTTCTTTCTGTATATCCAACTACAGTGCAAAATAATTGACAGAGGTTTCTCTGAACTTTGGAAAATATTTTGTCCAGATAAAAAGACAGTTGGGAAATCCTAATTTGGGAACAATGTATGATCCATCTTAACCACAGAAATGCCAAGTATGCAAAGGAATAAAGTGCCAGCTATGAATATTGTTGAGCCCAAACTATCTCAACCTCACTCATAGTGTTAAATGATAGGAGTTTTTACATTTAATGACCTCTATTGAAGTTTTTCTGAAATTATGGTATTTCATAGATCAATCATCTCTGTATGTATATGCTGAGCTCTATTCCCAGTTATCAGGAAAAATTAATCCTTCATATTGTTCTCCTTGAATGAATCTTTGTTCTATAAGAATTAAGAAAATCAATCTTAGCAAAAACAAAGCTAATTAATTGACATATTAATTGATTGCCTATGGGAAACGTACTGTACCAGATTCTTGAAAATGAATGAAAAGATGCATTTGAAGCTTTAGTTTTAATTTTGGTTCCTCTAGGGACTCATTTATCATGAATAAACACATCCTAGTAAAGCCTCTAATTTACAGATTAGGTGTCTATGTGACTGCACCTACTATTAAAATGACATTAATCATGCCATGTACATCAATGAACTTATTAGAAACAAATGCAGATATATTCTATCAATTACTGACTTCATACTATCATGAACATTTAAAGACAAGCATTCACCTTTACACTGAAATAGCCAATATTCAGTTTTGCCTCAGGTCAGGAGGGTTTGCATCAACCACACAAAATTATTATTTTAAGAATTGGACCCACTCTTGTACAATAATACCACCAATGAGGCTGGGATTTAATTGCTTACATTTGAGTTTTAGAATTTTTCACTTTAGGGATGTGCCTGTATGTTTAAGAGCGCCACACTTGGTACTAATTGTTGGACTTTAAGAAGCTACAGTAGGGGCTGGAGCAATAGCACAGCAGGTAGGGAGTTTGCCTTACACACAGCTGACCCGGGTTCTATTCTCAGTATCCCATATGGTCCCCTGAGCACCGTCAGGGGTAATTCCTGAGTGCAGAGCCAGAAGTCATGACCCCTGTGCATCGCCAGGTGTTACCCAAAAAAGAAAAAAAAGAAGCTACAGCAGCATTTTGCCTGTTACAATGAACGGGTTACCTCTTATAAAGAGTATTGCATGATGTCACAAATCACAGCTTGAAATATTAGACTGATAGAGGTTTTTAATGTTTCTGTTCTTTCTTTACATTAGAAAATACTTATTTACTATATAAGACAGAAAGTACTCAATGAAGATTTTGCCTGATTGGCTTGCCTCAGATTCTAATGATGACCATATCCAAGTCATATATCAAAAATTTACTAGGCTTTACTGATTTCTTGATGAATAGTCTGATGACTGAAGTTCCCTTTTGCAAATGCAAAACTGTACTAAGACAAAGTCAATGAGTGAAACTGAGCAGTGAGATTTCACCAAGACTGCAATATATGTGTTCAGGAGGGAAAGATGTTTTCTTTAAGGTGGAAGGAAAAATAAATTTTCTACACTCAAGTAACTTTCTCACGTAATTTTCAGAATAAGCCAAAACATGTGAGCCTGTCAAAACAGACAAGTTTCCTTTAAAGAAAGATGTGAGCAATGAGACTGCACAGCACACGTAAGAAAACAATCCAAACCTCCTTTCCTGCGCATTCCACTTTGGAATTGCCAGTATCCCAATTTGGGACATGTAACTCCTTCTGTTTACTTTATAGGGTACACTCTTCCCTCTGTCTCTGTCTCATCTCTCCTATTTCCAAAATAAAACTGTTTTATTTAAATGTAAATAGGCATAGTGAAATGAAAGCAATTTTGAATTAATTTAATCCAATTATTTGAGGTTGCCTTTTAAATCTATTTAGGATTAAATAATTCAAAAGATACAACTATGACAAATTCTAATTCAACTTACCAGCATTGAAAAATCATCATTCTTAGAAAGTATTGTGGGAAATAACTTCTGTGGGTCTAAAACACATTTGAGTAGTTTAGTGTCTGGAGTGATTTCTATTCAAGTCCAGTTACAATCATTTAGAACAAGGAGTTTTGGTGAAAGAATTTTGGCGCTGACACCAAATTAACTAAGACACCTACCAAGATATGTGCAGTGTTTTTAGCCAGGAATCTCATCCATTATATAATGGACAGGATGATACTCACTTTTCTCATTTTTCAGTTAAGGGATGACAAATATTATTTCTAAAAGGCCATATAATTTGCTTTTGCCCTCGAGATTGTCTTAAAGAGGAAGTTATTTTAAAAAAGTGTGATTAAACCCACTTCTTCTGCATATTCTGACAAATACCTTGAACTGAAAGAAACTGGCCCACATCACACCTCAGTGATGCAAGTCAAAATATAGGATCTTCACTCTAGCTGATGGTGAAATACCAGCTTGCCTTTTCTATCCACCTTATATAATCATGAAATTTGTTTTTCTTATCTCTCTAATCCTTCTGAAATGTGAAGGACATGAGCAATGGCTTGTGAAAAATGAACGATGCATCTTCAATCGCGTTAATACCTCCTAAGTCAAAGGCTATAGCAATAGCACAGCGGGTAGGGCGTTCGCCTTACAAGCGGCCAACATGGCCGACCAGAGTTCGATTCCTCCACCCCTCTCAGAGAGCCCGGCAAGCTACCGAGAGTATTCAATATGCCAGACACAGTAACAACAAAGTCTCCAATGGAGACGTTACTGGGCCCTCTCGAGCAAATCGACGATCAATGGGAGGGCCTTTACCTTTACCTTTACCAAGTCAAAGGCCATTTTTCCATTAAGTAATTTTGTTTTTTTTAATTAAGGGTAAAACCAACATTAGAATGTTAACTATTTTTCTTCCTCCTAAGTTCTATGGCTTTAGACATCTGATGTATGACCCTTAGTTTATTCAGGTCTAAACAAAACTATCACACGGGTTTTAACTCAATGTCGATCAGGGGACATAAAAGTTAAGAGGACGCCAAAATAACTTGTAACGTTACTAGAATTCATCCTTTAGAAGTGAAGTGCTACTTGTGGGGACAGGCAAGACTGGCTCCATGCAGCAGTGTAATGTTGAAAGCTTACTCCAAGGGGGTGTTGGGGGACCATATATGGTGCCAGTGATAGAACCAAGGTTGAAATCCTCTTTGGCACTTTGAAAATGAATTACTATGACCGTCCCTAAAAACTACAAAGGGTTGCAAGTAACTGGCAGTAGACTCCTAATGTCCTTTTAACACACATATACTTTTTTTTCATAAAGTATTTTCACCTTGTCTAGCAAAGTGCCATTCCTAAAAGTTTTTTATGGTATAAACTGTATTTGCATGTTGTTCCTTGTAAGATATTTTTAACTTTCAGGATTAAAATGATTTCAAATTGATTATGTTTTGGGGAAATTACACAGTACATAAACACTCACTTCACTTTAGTGCTCACCTAAGAAAACTGCAACAAGGAAAAATAGTGCCTGGCCCAAATACCATCCTGTAGAGTTCAAAGATGCCACGGGAGCATATTTGAGGGGTTTTGCCCTTTTTGAGAAACTGTATGCTGTGATTGGTAACTGAATAAGTGATCCAAACTACAGGGTTATGGCTAGTCAGAGTCATGGCAGTTTCCCTCAGTGTCCCAGATCTCTACAGTTGTCTGATTCAGCCTCTTCCTCTTATTACATACTGAATAAATCGGAGCTTGGAAAAGTTTATTTGAAGCTCTATAACTTAAATCTCAACCTATAATGTTTCTCTACGACCGGCATCTATGGACAAAGAGTCATGAAGTCTTTGTGCTTCTAACATTCATTTAAACAGTTGTTCTCATTCTTTTGCAGAGGTATCTAAAATCAAAGAAGGTTCTAGTTTTCTAAGTTCTGGCAATGAGTCTACTAGGAACTCCTGTGGGGATAAATGAAAGAGTTCTTCTGTGAACTCAGAGGATGTTATTGGTACTGCATTACTTAATCATACTAGATGCTTTCTGTGACAGCGACTATAAGGTACCAGAATTCTGTTGGAGGTATTCCTTATTTCTCACATAGATTCTTGTCACCAGTAATATGGCTAATTTAATTTATCTGAGAGGCAAGGAATTTCTAGATAAGGTGAAAATAATTACAGAAGAATTGTTGGAAATTAATATTTCCTTATTTATTTTCACAGGAATTTTGCCATTTTCACCTGTCAAATCTATGGAAAGAGTTACATTTTATTTGGTTCAATAATGGAAATATAATGAGAAATAGAATCAAGCTGTGAAAATGTTCATGATAAATTCTCACACTATTTCTTTAAATATCAGAGAAATTTCATCTGATGGTTCCAATCTTCTTTATCATCTTAATCTTTCGGAAAAATAAAACTCAATCCTCAATAAAAGTTTTAACTTGCATATTAATGAAGTTTTTCTTCTCTTTGAGGGATAGAATAAAATACAAATAAAGCTCCAATATAAAACGTAACAAAATTTGCATTTACACAAAGCCCTTTCTATGTCTGTGGAAAATTTTAAAAAAAGCTTTTATATAAATAAAATTGAAATTCATGAGGTTCTAATGATGCTTCCCTGATTTCAAAAGGCATAACACTGAATGACTCAATTCCTAAGCATTGACAAAATCAGATCCATTGTTCCTTTAATTTTATTTTTTTCCATAGTTGTTTTTATATCAGAATGCCATGATATGTAATGACACACACAATAAAAACAAAAATGTTCCCAACTAACAATGAATGATTAAACTGTTTCAGTAGCAGTCAATATGGCTCCATATTTCTGATGTGAGTTAAAAGATGCTTTTAGAATGTTTCAATAATCATTTTAATAAATATATTGTTTGGCATGAGAAAATTAGCTTACCAAATAATGGTTTTTAAAAAGCATCTGAAAGTAAGAGCAGCAATCAGCAATTCATATGCTAAATCCATGTCCAGAAAATTTCCATTTTTAGGTTAAATAAAGTATGTGTCCATGACAGATGGATAAAAAGTAATTCAAGTAAAAGTAAAATGCACATATGAATTTGTAAAGAGCATTTCTATTTTACCCAAGAGCTTTTGCTAAATAGTGAAAGTGGCAAGGACCTCTTTAGTTTCCATTTGCTAATTGTTTTTAACCTATTCTTTAATAAAACAATAAAATGGTGTACTCATGGATAATTATTAAGGAGGGACTAGCTTTCAGCTAGATCCCATTCTCTCAAGATCCAGAGAATTCATCATCTGTGGTTCCAAGGCTTTTGTGCCTACTGAGTAGCCGCTGGGTATTGTCACCAGCTAGCTGCCAGCCATGCTACTAGTGTCTCTTGGCTCCCAAAAGCTCTCTCAGCTTTTACATTTCCTTTTGAACTCATTTTATTCAAAGCCTTATTCAGTGTCTCTAAACTAGTTGTTCTTTGTAAGGAGCTACAGCTTGGACAAGACTAGCTACTCCCTATTCCTCAAATGTGATTCTGTATCCAAGGAAAGGGGTGGGGGTGTGGGATCAGTATATATCATCCATGAGAATTAATTCCTCTGAATGTTTTCTCTTGGAATTGTGCAACATAGCATTAGGGGTGTTTATATTGCTATTTTTTGCTCAGCCGATTTTTAAAATGATTGTGTATTTCCCAAGTTTTGTCAGGCAGAGAGGAAAAATTGGGGAAGTAAGTTTCAATTGAAAGAGTTTGGGTTTCAAAAGACTTTCTCCATATACAAATTGCATTTTTCCATGTCCTAATTGCTTCTGATGAATCGGAGTCAAGTAGTTCAGCAAAATCCACAAAATACTTAACACTCCTTTGATACCTATCAGTCTTAAGGAATAAAATATGCAAAATAACTAATGTCCTTTATAAGAGTGTGCCATTCAGGTCCACACCAGAAACAAGGACAGTCGTTTCCAAATTCCTGCCTTATGTACAGACATCCACAAAAATCTTGAGAATGACAATATTTGAGTTAAATACTCTTCTGTGTCTAGTTCCCAGTGAGTCACTCCTCAACGAATCTCTCCCTCTCCAGCACGTAAGCATATAGTAAATGAATGGACATATGGTCATGGGTAACCCTAGCTACAGGCACATGTTACATTTATTAAAAAGAGAACTGGCCTACTATTTAAAATCCAAAATTATATTAGAAATAATATAGGACTGGTGTGTGTATCTCTGTGTTTGTGTGCGTGAGCGCATGCACATCCACACTTATACATGAAGGGGGACAGATGGGTGAATGCATATTCTGATCTATATTTTTTATGCGTTAGATTTCACTCGACATCATTGCAACTGAAACTATGATTTTCAGAGTCATTCTGGGGAAACTCCTACTGAAACCCATACTATCTTCTATGACTCACCAACCACTTTAGTATTCTTTGTCATCTGATTGTCTACTAGTCATATTTAGGACTTAGAACAACCCCAAGGAAGATCTTAGAAATGGTCAGTTAGTGTAAGATTATCTTTATAAATGGCTCTATAACTGGATAAATAAAGAGTATGTTCCGCTGGCCTATTTGGGATCAAAGACACAAACTCCCAGCTGGTGAATTCCCCAGAAACCACTATAAGAACAATCTATTTTATGCAGTGAAGTCTGAAAATGCTATGGCATGAAACTCCCTAACTAGACAGGATGGACACTTTGGCTAACACAACCTTTTAAAGATAATAATGTGAAACCCCACCTTGCATTTTAGAGGTGCAATCATGACAGTCAAGGTATTACAGATTATGAATCACTTCTGAAATGTTTTATAAAATATAGAGATAAAATCCGAAAAGACATAATTCCTTAATTCCAGTGAAATAACTCAATGAAAGTATTTTAGAAGAAAATATACTATACACAAAAGCAAGCAAGAAAACATAACTGAATAAAGGAAGTTGCGACAAAAAAGATCAGTTGGCCATTAATCCTCAAATTGTAGTCAGATGCTGTGCATGTGTGTGAAAGAGAGAAAGGAATATAAATTAATAAAAAAAATCTACAGGGAAAAAAAACCTCTTCCACAGATGGCTGGTGATAGAAAACTTGGCAGCTAGAAAATGCCAAGAGGGTTTCCCACATAGAGCAAAGAAAAATGAGTTTACCTCTTTTTAAAAGAAGCAGCAGCAGCATAAGAAATAAGAAACAGGGAAAGAGAGGTCAAAACATGGAAACTCTTTCTACTCCAGCAAATCTGGCTCTAAGAAGGCAGACAACATATAATAAATAAGTGGCTTGGTTCTAGGTGTCCAAGGAAACCAAGTATAAGAAGTGAGGGTCCTGCTCTCTTCCTCACTACTGCTGCATTAAATTTCTATGTTGTTTTCCATTTCAACAGTGCACGAGCTGCCACAACACAATGATCCCTGGATATGAGGTAAGATGCCAAGAAGATCTATTTATGGAAGGGATTCTTGGTTTGCTCCATAGCTCCTTCAAAGGTACCCAATCCTGGAAAGTATGATCTATCTCTGAGTGCACAGAGTTCACCTCACACCCGCCTCCACCCAGGCAAGATGCACTCCTCATTCAAATCTAAAACACTTTGCTTCATAATTAATCTGAACAAGGCAAAGCCAGAATATCTGCATGTTCCTCTTCTTGTGAAGGCTTAGAGAGTGTGCCAATGCCCTCTCGTGTGTCATGTTCATTCTGGGGTTCAGTTAAAGCCAAGGCTCTTATGATCCCAAGTTCTTCTCGATCTCTACATGAAATTAAGTTTCACTGATGTACATCAAAGAGCCATTGGATGTACTGCAATTGTTCCTGGTTGATCCAAGGAGATAGGAAGTGAGCCAGTACCTGTGCTTTTTCAGAAGAGATGGAGGAAGTAATTTTGCAGTATTTCATAAACCGCTATAATCCACATATCTAAAATAAGCTCTTCAGATGGACCTTTGAAAATGTATCTTAAGGACCTGTTCTGTATTTTATTTCCAAACATTAATTCTGAGTGTAGGGAAACCACTAAAAGCATAAACATATCACTCTCCATGAAGAATATACAGGTTGTTTTGTGCAATTGCTTCCATATTTTGTAAGTGCTCATTCAAAGCAAGTGGTTTAGCTCGGATGCAATAGCGCTGAATCCTTGAAATAAAATCAAAGTCTCTATACTCACATGAAACAGGTGGCAAAAAACTGTATGCCTGACCACTTTTTAAATAAGGAACAGGATGAAACAGAGCATAAAAGGGTGCTATTTTTAAAGAAATAAGGAACGTAAGCCACATTGGGGGATGGGGGGAACCAGGAACAATAATGCCATCAACTAAATGAGGGGTGACACAGAGCTGGGAAGCGGCTGTTCAATGGTTTCCCAGGTAATCAAGTGAGAAAGGAGCCCACCCTGGTTATTGGTGTGTGTTGTGTGTGAGTACACACACGCACACATTCACACACACACATGCACATACACTCATTTCTTCTCTACCTACACCTGGAAATCAAACTGAAAAGTGAACTAGATGACATATAATCAAGGAAGACGGTGGAATATTCTCAATGACACTCCAGCCAATGTCTTCTAATTTTAATACATCTCTTAAAAGTTTACATAGAAAGGGGAAGGAGAGATATTACGGCAAGTCGGGGGATTTGCCTTATATGCAGCCAACCAGCTTTGATTCCTCGTATACCATATGATCCCCTTAGCCTAACAGGAGTGATCCCTGAGCGCAGAACCAGGAGTAACCCCTGAACATAGCAAGAACTGTCCCAAAACCCTCCAAAAAGTCCCAAATAAAAGGTTTCATAGAGAAATTCAAGTGACTTAATTCCCTGGAATTTATACTGTAAGTAAAAATATTCAAGTTCTGAGTGACTGTAATGAAGCCTCCCAAAAGTTTTCAAGAAATGAAATGAACATTAACTTTCCTACTAAAGGCTTGAGTTGTGACAAAAGGGACCTCATAAACATTATCCATAAAAACTCAACACATAAGAGTTTCTGAGGTATAATATCCAGATTTGCTTTGATGAAGAAGAAAAGGATTTTTTTAATTGTTAGAACAAGCAACAGCAACTTTTCTCCCACTGATGAAAAAGGAGGGATTACAAGTTGGAACACGGTTGAAATGGTTTGGGAAGATGATTCAGAATCAGAATTCTTCAATCCAAATTCAAAAATTCCAATTCTGCAGTTTACTTATTGATTGTGTGTCTGGCAAATTACTTCTCTCTAAATGTAAATTTCCTCTTCTCTCAAGACATAATAAGCCCTGCTATGCCAAGCTCACAAGATAACTGCAGAGAACAAACAAGGACATGACTCTGGAAACAATATACATGCATTATATATAGATATATGTGTGTGTTTGTGTCAATTCTAGCATTATACATGGGTAGGACTCGAAAAAATACATAATCTGTAGGTTTAACATCATACACTGAGACCATTTCATAACAGTTTTCAACTTCAAAAGTGTCATGAGTTTCTGAGCAAGACATAGAATTTCTACACAATTAGTTCTGACACAGAAACAAAACCAAAGAAACAGAAAGTAACCTGAACAGACTATTATTCCCATGGTACCCTTAAAATACTATGTCCGCAGTGATTATACTATGAGTATACGTAATACATGTGATATATATATATCATCTATAAATGAGAGGGGAGAGAGAAAATGGCAACTTTTAAGAGAGTTAAAATTCTTAACTAACCTAGGACTTTAAGTTACAAGGGCACTTCAATAATGACTTAAGGGACTTGTCATGGTTCAGTCTCTCTCTCTCTCTATCTCTCTCTCTCTCTCACTCTCTCTCTCTTTTTCTTAGATGACCAGCTGCATTTTCCTGAAGCATTAGGCTGGTGGGTAGATTCCAGATGAAATGGAGCTCCAAGCACATTTTGCCATGCGGTGGTAGCCTGTGCCCTCTGTATGGGAAACCCTGCCCTGCGCTCCCTTAAAAAAGCTTACAGATAGAGTGCAGACCAGGGTCTCCCAACAGCAGCTAAGTCCAATTCCACTGCAGGGTTGTCTCTTCAGTTGTTATGTGAGGTTCTGGAGTTACCTTTTCCGTTCAAATGTCCGTTGCAGTGATGGGCGCTGGCTGATGAGGGTAGATGCTACTCTTGTGGATCACTTTGCTTCCTGTGAATAACTATAATTTTTGGACTTGATCTAAATCCTATGAATTTAGTATTAGGATAAAGAAGAATATGGTGATCCAGTACATTATAAGATCCTTTTCATTTTTCCAAGAATTATAGGTGGCTACATGTTGGTTGAATCCAGCATATCACTGCATAGAAAGTCACTGCAAATAATATGGTGGAACACTGATTAACTCTTTAAGGACCCTGTGACATCTTTGTTATTATCATTTCCCTTTTATAAAAAAAATCTTTCTCCCAAGTCACAAGTCTTATAAGAATCTGAGCTTCTTTTCAGTTCCATGCATCTGGCAGAATCCTTCACTTCAACTATTTGAAGTCAAATATTAAGGATCGCTTATTAATGATGCCGCAGCTTGCTTATGTCTAGGACGTCAAAGGGCTGTTATCATAGGATGAAATGTATTTTGTTCTATTTTGGAGAGAAAAAATGACTGCATTATTAGCTATTTGGAATTCACAGAGGCTGATAGTTATAGACAAATGAAGGGGTTTGGCAGTCAGGTGGATAGAGAGATAACTGTCTCTCAAGAGGAAACTTGTTTCCATATGAATGGTAACTGGAAACACAAAAATAGATCGAGTCATCTAGAGAATATATACAATGGCAAGGACCATCACGGAGACTGGAACCTGGTTGTAGGGAAGACACTGACACATAAGCTGAAGGACAGGGAAGACTCAAGAGAAAAGTAGAGGAGGGACATAACAGGAAGTAGAGAGGGGACGTATTAACATAGACCAATGATGCAGAAAAGAGGAAAGAGATAAGAACTGAAGCAAACAATGGATCTTATTTGGTGATCATCGAGGACCACAGCAATGGGATAGTAATGAGGGTAGAAAACAAAATAAAAATGATTCAGGAGCTGAGGTGAAATGATGAAAGCAAAAATCAATTAAGTTGAAAAAGATGTTAGCAACTGAGTGGGAATTACAGTTGCAGAGGAACTTTTAGAATCAGGAGACAGAAAATGATCTGCGTTTAGATCATTGAAATCATTTGATTATGTGATTTTGAAAACAAAAAAGTGGATATGTAAATAGTGAAAGTATAGGTAACAGTATAATTAATGGATCTGGGGATTCCTGGCCCTGGAGTTCCAGTCAATCAAGGGAAAATGAAGGTTTATCTCTAGAAAGAAAGGGGAGATCATTTGAAAGAAGAAAAATAAACTGAATTGACCAGCAAAGTGATTCACAATACTTGAAATTGTTTGTAAGGGATAAAATATATCTAACTGGTATTGTGTGAATGTGGAAGGAAATGTGAGTCTATGTGTCTAAGATGCTTCTGTATGTATGGTAGAGTACAAGGAAATATTACAAAGATCTAGTATACTTGTATACCAATATACAATAATGAATACGCTCATGATAAAGCCTAGTCTTTAAAAAATAGTTCTCTTTCTCATCTTGCCTGGCTCTCTCTAAAAGCTGAGAATGAGATGTGACATGTTTGTATGAAAGTGACATATAATCTACATGTAAGAGGAAAAGAATATTGTCGAAATATGTCACTTTAACAATGTGGACTGGGACTCCCTACCTCACCCCTGGTCTCATGATGGCCTTTATATCTCTCTCTTTATATCTGCTTTTCCCTAAAATATTTTTAGGATACCTTCTGTATGCATAAAAAAATGATAGCATGATGTACATTTCAGCACTTACTCAAAGAGTTTTCCAGGTGCTAGATACAAGCTGTAGAAGATCTTGTGTTTTTCCCTTTAGTTCTAAATAGTCTGAATCTCAGTATTGCTCATGGGAAGTGTTTCAAAGGCTGAAGTGTCAAAATCAGAAAGAAAAGAAATGTGTGGGTGGGAAGCTGCTACTTGCAAACCTGTCATATTCTTCTTTCATTTTCAGACCTGAATATGCATGGATGCGGAAATTATAGCTTATTCCAAAGTTTTTATTGTCAGCATCAGATACAACAAAAATACCAAGAAGGTAAGACCGGTATGGTAAAGTAAAAACGTTCAGTATATTTGATCTTTAACTCAAAATATATCTAACTGTTAATGAGCTCTTTCATTCCCTTTGAATATGCTTTAACATGGAGCCTGAGGTAAAGTACAGAGTAAGCACATTTATTCAAATTTCACTACCTTGAACTTTTCAATAATTTAAGAGTAGAATAAGGGAAAAACTTACTTTTGTTTAGTGATTTATTTAGGCATGAACAGAAAATAATAATAATGAAGAGAATTTTTTTGGAGTACAACTAACATGAAAAAGTTACACGTGTGAAGATTTTTCCCACACAAAGACAAGCCACAGAATTGTTTTATAACAACACAAAAGGGAATAATTGAAGCATTCATAAATAGAGAATTGGATAGGTAAATATGGTACAGTTATTATTCAGTATCATTTTTATAATAGCTGAGAATTATTCAGCTTTTAAAATGGTGTGTATTCACAATTATTTAGAAATATGTGTACAGGGTGTAGGCAAAATATTTACAGAATGTACACACAGAGCTGTCACAATCACATACAATTAAGTACATACATGTTCATATCCATAGAGACAAACACTAAAATCATTGGTTTTAGGTTTGGGGTGGCATTTTACTTGTTTACATTTTAGTATAAAATAAAAAGAATAAATAAGATATCCATGAAAAAATTTTTGGAGTCTTTAAACAAGTTAAAATTACAGGTAAGTGCATAAAAACAACTGAGGCGTTCATTGTACATCGTTTCATTTAACCAGGACATTTTGGAACCAACACTAAAATGGTATTAGTAAAGCTAGAGTTAACATAAGGTAAAGGTATAATTTTCTCTTTAAAAAATATGTTACAAGACTGACCCACTTCATAATTCTTTTTTAGTAGTGAGTGGGCTGTGTGTGTGAATTGAACAGTAAATCTCAGTTATTTTTAGCTGCAGGACACAAACATCACTACTATCACCACCGCCACCACCAATGACATCATCATCTCCATCATTAACCTATGCCATTGTAAATGATATCAGAAATATAATGAACTTTATTGCATAACTCATCATATAAATATACATCTCCCTAAGACACTCACGATGTTACCTAGCAACAAATCCAAACAAGGGAGAGGGGAGCCATTGTTGGACTCAGAAGTGCAATATAAACTAGGCTGAATAACACCTCTGCTTCGTTTAGTGGAATACTCATAGCAAGGAAGATCTCTGGTTTTAATATTTATATTTATCAGTTTTTTTAAAAAATAGCATTTTCATAACAAGGAACAGGATAAATTTTAAAATACAGCCAATAACTATATTTCCTTAGATAGAACTTGATTATTGATCCATTACGCCGATTTCAGTTTTAGCATTGTCTTTGGAATATGTTTCCATACCTGAGCCAATTAGCCAATTAAAAATACAAAAGTAATCGAACACTACTTTAGGTCTGGCATTGTTCCAGGCATTAGAGATAGATGACTCAAGGAAATGAAAACCCAACCCTCAAGAAGCTAACATTCTAGTAGAGGAAGACAATACATAAACACATGCTTAATTCATTCTTCCAACCAAAACTGAGACCATATTACCACCAGAAAGAAATTCATATTATAGCACTTTGATGCAAAATAAACATACAAGTAAATATTTTATTAAAAATATACATCCAACAATTTGCATAACAAAATTAATTTACATAACATCTTACATACAGAAAAACATACAAATAAATATTGTATTAAAATATGCATTCAACAATTTATCATGATGGCTTATTTCTATGTGCTATATAAACAGTGAATACATGCACACACACATATACAATAACAAGAGGTGGTATAGAATGAAGGAGATGAAGTTCTATTTTAAATCTATTAGAGGACGCCTTCTTTCTGAGATGATGCTTGATTAGAGACTTTTAGGATTAGAGAACAGCAATGAAAAATATCTGAGGAAGAAGAGCCCAGACAGAAAGAATAGAGCAAGACTATTTCAGGGGAGGGTATGTGAGCATATGCTGAAAGAACAGAATGAAAGCCACAATGTTAAGGACAGTATGTGGTGAACTAGAGGCTGTAGTGGCACTAAATGAGGAGAGTGCAGTCAGATAACTAACTGAGGGACCATAGCACAGAGGCCCTTTCAGTTTTATTCAAAGAACTTTGGGATTTACTCTGAGGAAGCCACAGGAGGAATCTCAATAGAAAAGCTATTACAGGATCTGATTTACATTTGAAAAAGATGATTATGCAAAGAAAGGATTGGGAAGGCAAAGCCATGTAAGAATGAAGACTAATGAGGAAGCTATTGTGAGAATGTTATGTGAGAGAGAGCACCTAAGGAGTTCAGTGGATAAAAGCAAAAGTTTCCCAAGTGCATGTACTATTTTTGTAGTCACTGTGAAATAACAGAATTTTTCATGACCGAGTTTCAGGCATACAATGTTTGTGCACCTATCCCTTCACCAGTTGTCCACTTATTTTTTTAATTTTATTGAATCACTGTGAGATAGTTAAAAGCTTTCATGTTTAGGTTACAATCACACAATGATCAAATACCCATCCCTCCACCAGTGCACATTCCCCACCACCAATATCCCCAGTATGTGCCCCCCTTTTCCACATTCCCCCTGCCTCCATGGCAGACAATATCACCCAAACTCTCTCTCTCTACTTTGGGGCATTATGGTTTGCAATACACTGGGAGGTTATCATGTTCAGTCCTTTATCTACTTTCTGCACACATCTCCCATCCCAACTGATTACTCCAGCCATCTTTTTCTTAGTGATCCCTTCTCTATTCCAGCTGCCTTCTCCCCTGTGCTCATGAGGCAGGCTTCCAGCTATGGAACAATCTATCTGTCCTGTGTATCTACTATCCTTAGGTGTCAGCCTCATGTTATGTTGTTTTATACTCCACAAATGAGTGCAGTTCTTCTATGTCTGTCCCTCTCTTTCTGACTCATTTCTCTTAGCATGATACTCTCCATGTCTATCCATTTATAAGCAAAGTTCATGACTTCATCTCTCCTGACAGCTGCATAGTATTCCATTGTGTAGATGTACCAACGTTTTTTTAACAAGTCATCTGTTCTAGGGCACTTGGATTGTTTCCAGATTTTGGCTATTATGAACAGTGCTGTAATGAACATATAGGTACAGATGGAAGCCGTTTTTGCACTGTGGTCTACAAACTGTTGCTAGCAGGGTTTCATACATAACACTTTCCCAACTTTCAGCATCTCCTCCTCCCAGCTGAATGCATCCCTCCACCACAGCCCCCTCAAGTGGCAGGTTTCCTACTAAATATCAGTTGTCATGTTTCCATTGTTTTGGGAGTATTTGTTATTCCACCATTATGTTGCTTTATATTCCGCAGGAGAGACATCACAAGTATATGTACTTAAGCAAAACAAAAACTCAAACCAAAATTTGTGTGGATGTGTTAAATTAGAGAAAAGAGATAAAACAGCTCAAAAGGTGTTGGCCTTAAAGAAATGGAAGTAGGATGGCCATTTTGGGGATGAATTAAAACCTTGGGTAGAGAGGTCAGAGCAATAGTACAGTGGGTACTGCCTTTCATGTGGCAGACCTGAGTTCAATCCCTGGCAAGCCATATGGTCCCCCAAGCAGCGCCAGGAGTAAATTCCCGAGTGTAGAGCAAGGAGCAACCACTGGGCATTACCACGTGTAGCCCCCAAAGCAAAAAAAGACCTTGAGTAGAGTAAATCTGTACAAAAGTATATGAAAAATTCTAATCAAATGAGTTAGCTATGAGATGTTAATCTGGCACCCAAACCGTGAGGGAGGCCAAGGAAGAAAACAGAAACATGATTCTGGATTTTATTTATTTATTTATTTATTTATTTATTTAATTTTTATTAGTGAGACACCATAAGGTATGTGGCCAAGGCTGAAGACTTGGGAGGTCTCCCCTGGATAGGTTGAAGTATTTGAAATCATGAGAGTGGTATATCAGAATTATGAATGTGAAGAGAAAGAACAGAGTCCTCTACTGAAATCCAAGTGAAGTGAATGTTCTCAGAAGGCATGAGAGGTGAACAGTGGCAATCATCACTGCTAGGAGGAACACTGAAATCTGGATGCTAGACTTAGAATGATTCAGGTAACTGGGCTGGAGCGATAGCACAGCGGGTAGGGTGTTCGCCTTACAAGCGGCCAACATGGCCGACCCGAGTTCGATTCCTCCACCCCTCTCGGAGAGCCCGGCAAGCTACCGAGAGTATTCGATATGCCAAACACAGTAACAACAAAGTCTCCAATGGAGATGTTCCTGGGCCCGCTCGAGCAAATCGACGATCAACGGGAGGGCCTTTACCTTTACCTTTACCAGGTAACTGATGACTTTGAGAAAGTCAAAGGGGAAAATCGTGAAGGTTCAATCTTGATTGGAATCTAAGTGGGAATTGGGAGTAAATGTGATGAAAAACATAATTTTTTGGAGGGATGACTGCATCAGAGAACCAATAGATGAACTAGTAGTTGGTAAGAGATACACAACAAAGGGAGATTTTACTTTTATCAGTGAGAAATGTGAGAGCATGGTTGTAGAACGATGGGTAACTATTAGAAAGGGACACAAGAAGGAGTAGGGACGCCAGAGTGATCATCTCAACTAAGAGATATGGGGTTGAATCAGTGCAAAATTCTCAGGGCCGACCTTATTCAGTAACAAGGAAAAGTGATCTGTAATGACAAGGGGAAAGGCAGAAAATGTGGGCATAGTTCAAAGTGGGTAAGTATATGTGCAATGGAAGTACAGACAATTTTTATCTATTTTCTCTGTGAGAGAAGAATCTTAGCATAAGGAGGAAGAGAGGCTATTGGGAACATCAGGAGAAGGAAAGTATGAAATAAATCAATTTCTGGAAAAGTAATTCAGCTAGGGAAAATCTAGGGATACCATGGTGAAGGAGATGGAGGAAGAAGAGAAACAAAGAATAATATACCAAATATCAGTCATTCTGATGGTGGCTTAACACTCTGTCGTTTAATTTTCCTTATTTTATCTGTACTCTCATCCCCATTTATGGGTGTTAAAGTTTTTCAAGTTTCAGTATTATAAAAAATGCTACGATTGGGAGACTGGAGCAATAGCACAATGGGTAGGGTGTTTGCCCTGTACGCAACCCACCCGGGGTTAAATTCCCAGAATCCCATATAGTCTCCCCAGCACTGCCAGGAGTAATTCCTGAAATCAGAGCCAGGAGTATCCCCTGTGCATCGCCGGGTGTGACCCAAGAAGCCAAAAAAAAAAAGCTACAATTGGGCCAAGTGGTAGTAGAGCAGGTAGGGTGTTTGTCTTGTACACAGGCTGATCTGCGTTCAGTCTCTGGCATACCATTTGGTCCCCCAAGCACTGCTAGAAGCTATCCCTGAACTCAGAGCCAGAAGTAACCCTTGAGCACCACTGGGTGTGGCCTCAAAAAAAAAAGAAAAAAGAAAATGCTACAGTCTACAGTAAGTATATTTGAACTTAAACATGTCAGTGGGGAGAGATTTGGGTGCCATACCTGGTGGGTGCTCAGGGGCTACTTACAGCCCAACCCTCAGGGTTCATTCCTGGCATTGCTCAGGAGACCATGTAGTGCTGGGTACTGAACTTGATCCTCCTGCATGCAAAGCATGTACTCCTGACTGTTGAACTATCTGCCGTCCCCCCCCAAAATAATTACATACTTTTACATTTGTATAAGTTTTCTGTGGGCTGTAGTGATAGCACAGCAGATAGGGCATTTGCCTGGCACATGGCCGACCCGGGTTCGATTCCTCACCCATCTCAGGGAGCCCGACAAGCTACCAAGAGTATTTAGCTCACATGGCAAAGCCTGGCTAGCTACCCGTGATGTATTTGATATGCCAAACACAGTAACAACAAGTCTCACAATTTGTTGTGAGATGTTACTGGTGCCCGCTCGAGCAAATCGATAAACAATGGGAGGACAGTGCTACAATGCTATTGTTTTATAGGCTTTATATGAGCTGGAGCGATAGCACAGCGGGTAGGGCGTTCGCCTTACAAGCGGCCAACATGGCCGACCCGAGTTCGATTCCTCCGCCCCTCTCGGAGAGCCCGGCAAGCTACCGAGAGTATCTCGCCCGCACGGCAGAGCCTGGCAAGCTCCCCGTGACGTATTTGATATGCCAGACACAGTAACAACAAAGTCTCCAATGGAGACGTTACTGGGCCCGCTCGAGCAAATCGAGCAAATCTTCAAAATCTATCCAACCGTGTCACATAGTTTTAGTATAATTCTCATACTATGTATTAGAAAGCAAAGTAAAACCAGCTGCTCCTTTGTGAAGAAGGCTCCCTGGGTAGCACTGAGGGCCCACCAATGGTCATGAATTGAAAGTGAAACCAAGTCCTCAGGACTGTTCTTCCCAATAGCTCAAATTACAGAAGTAAAATTCACACAGATGTGAAATTAGCTAGAGTTGGAATGATGTCCAATAATTATTATAACAATGGGGAAAGAGGAAAATTAAATCAGTGGTATAGGAAAGAGTGACTGTCATGATGAATTGCGCCATCTAAGCCATGGAAAGAGATAAGTGAAGAAAAAGGGGGGTTGAAAGACTAAAAATTATTAAACATAAAAGTCTTGAGAGGGATCAAGAAAAATTTGAAGGCCAGAGAAATAGAAAATAAATCCCACTGCACGCAGGATGCTCAGGTTCTCAACCTGACCACCCCGACCCCTGTGTCAGGGAGCAGCTCCCGAGAATGGCTGAGTTTGGCCCAACTGCTTCCTCCCACAGAGAAACAGAGTCCAGGACTGGCAGGAATGACCTGTAGAGGGAGATGGTAACAGAGTGGAATACTTAAAATCGAGATAGGGTGGGTAGGGGAGTTTACTTTTCATCATATTCCAAGATTTTCTGTAAGAGTACATAACTGAGACTAGATGAACCATATCAACGTAGGAGGCAAGTTTGAGGAACTGAATAGTCAGAGCACTTGGGTGGATGTGGCAATACCTAGGAAATAAAATAGCAAAGGAGCAACGGATATTGTTGTCGGAGAGAATGAGAATCAGGCAGCAGACAGGCTTCCAAATAGCCTCATTTCCCTTCACAGGAGGGCTAAGTCATTCAAGCATTTAACTAAGTAGTGGAGTATAGTACAAGGTAAACTTAATAGCAAAGGACAGCCCATGATTACTTTTCTAAAAGGAAATCCAAAATTTCCTAAATAATGAGTACTTTGGTCCCTAATGATTTATAACTAGTAGAAACTATCAACAGTCTATACTATGACCGTGAGACTACCATGTTGACCATTTTGTGCACATTTATGATGGGACTATAGGGTTTTAAATTGTTTTTTAGTGCTAGCTATGTGAGCCATACAAAGCCTTGGCTCTATAGTGATATAGACTTAGATAATGTAAAGTTGCATAATGTAGTATTGTTTTCCCCATTGATTTTCCTCAGTTCATTTGACTTAGAAGAACTTTCTATCTATAATAATCCAAATGTGCATACCAGAACTGTCTGTCTTTATAAAGAGATTTCATTTTAAAATATTGTAACAAAAATATTACTCTTCTAGAAGCCACACTGGTAAATTTTAGTCCGAGTATGAGAAACTCAAGAATTGTTTCTGAAACACAGACAACGCCTCAGTCCAATGTTCATTTAATCACAGAGATTGGTGGTATGAATAATTATTTTGCATCAAATAACATACACTTGCCTTACTAACCCTCCGGAAAAGATAATCCTCTAGTTTCAGAGGAGGAATCCAGAGTTCAGAAATTGAAGGGAACCTGCTCAAAGTCACATAGCTAGCAAGTGCCAATGAATGATACACATGCATGTGATGCCTGTATTGGCAACTCAGGGGAGAATCCCCGTAGGAAGTCTCAATGTGGGTCCCCCTATTTTTCTATTTTCTGTGACCCTGTGAATAGGGGTTTTTTTGCTTTTTGGGTCACACACAGCGATGCACAGGGGTTACTCCTGATTCTGTACTCAGAAATTACTCCTGGTAGTGCTTGGGGGACTATATGGGGTGCCGGGAATTGAACCCGGGTCGGTCGCATGCAAGACAAACATCCTACCCACTGTGCTATCTCTCCAGTCCTGTGACCCTGTAAATATGGGATATGACACTCTGTGGCTACCATTACAATTACTACCCCCCTTCGACAATTCTGTAGGCATATTATGAGACAGAAAGTTTCATGCATTACTACACTCACAGAAGATTTATACTGCCCTCAAAGACTGGACCACTAGGATGTTCTGTCTAAGAGAGAATAAAGTTGTCAGCCGTAGACAGCTGCAGCAGGGGATTCCTTAGCACTAATCTACAAGTTAAATGTAGTCAGAATCCTTACAGTTCCTCACAGAATTATACACATCTTCACCTGCAAATATATTCTCAAAGAAGTCACATTATACTTTGTCTAAAATAAAATAATGTGGCTGAGCAGGGATTTGATGACAGAAACTATAGGATAACGTTGCTTTGTCCTTTCTCCCTTGCCACAAGGAGCTTAGGTTTATCGGGTCACACCGATCCCAGTGCTCCCCAGTCACTACCATTTTTTTGTTTATTTGTAACCACTACTCTATGCTCTCTTCCCCAAACAGTTAATCAGCTTATTCCCCTAACCTGTTTCTGTTAATTTGTAAGGTCAGATTTTTCTAGGACACTGAACTTATATTGTAAGTTAACATTGCCTTCCTCCTCCCATGTCTTTTGAATAGTTTAGTTTAAAAGCAATGTCCTTTTGTATAGACACAAGAAGACAATTCATATTATGCTTCTGTAACATGGAATTTAATTGGCCTCGAATATTATTCATTCCTGGGCATCTGTTTTCTCAGCTTAAGCCTCAGTTGCCTTCACTTCCTAGCGCCCCCCAAAGCAGGGTCCCAATGAGGGACTGGATGTAACCAGGGCAAGTGGTAAGTTATGTGCTACCCTGGCATAGAGATGGGCCTGGCCAAAGCGCCACAATTCTTAACTATAAGTTAAGAGCTTGATCATGACAAATGCTCTCATGATCCAAAAGTAACGATGAGACTAGGACCCTGCTATAGATAAGAAAGACTGATCTGGCCTGAGCACTGTAGTCTGAGATCCGGATGACACCAGGAAAGCAATTCTATAAGCTTAATGTATCTCTTACTGTGTCCATACAAAATGATTAATATTATGAATGCTTATATGTTTGATGGACAAAGGGAGGAGAAACACCCATGGGATTCCACCCTTGGGTGGGTCATCCTGCTGAAAGAGAATCTATCCTAGAGGTAGCATTCCCTGAGAGAAAAAAAAAACTTTACCCCTATTGATTAGTGACCACACCTATATGTAAGCCCAGCCCCTCATGGTTGGGGGATTTAACTAGATTGTAAGAGTGAACTGGGGGGGTGAAAAACAGGATCAAGATCTAGAGTCAGAGCCAGAGGAAGAAAGGGGTTCCAGATCAGGGTCCGGCAGAGAAGGAGAGAGAGACAGGAGTGAACAGGGATGAGAATGGAATAAACGGGATCTGATCAATCAACCGGCTTGGCCCTGCTTCCTCTGCCATCTGCCCTATGGCCCGGGCTGCCCCAGCTGGGGGAGCGGCCCAGGACCCCCGAACCTGGGCGGCCAGGACAAGAGCCATCGGGGCCACCCCCTGGCTGCTCTTGGAGTTTTATACCTGAAACTATGTCCTCTAACAGTTGTCCGTAATTTCACTGCCATTTAGAGATTAGGGAAAGAAGCCTCGTTAAGATCGTTCAGAACTGACTGAGTTTGAAATTTAGAAATCACAAGTATCAGCATTTTGATTCTTGGCTAACTAAAATTAAAATTCTAGGAGATGAAGACTAGATAAATTCACACAAGAGGGAATAGTCCCATGAACGTATCAAAAGCTTCTTGATATTTCTGTACTAACACTAATAAATTCCGAAGTTTGATCCCTGGCTCTGCATGGCCCAAGTGGCCCTGATAGTCTCCAAGCAACACCAAGTGTATCCTGGTGACCACAGTTGATATGATTATTGCCAACAGTAGACCATTGGCATAGTCTCCTGCCTCCGCACCTGGCTGTCCTCACCGGGGTCCCTTGGAGGAGGGTGGGTTGAGTTTTCCTCCCCACCCCGAGCAGAGCCCCAGCAGCTGAAGACCTCCGGTTCCAGCCACAGCCATGCTTAAGACCACTCTCCACATATTCGGACGAGCCTCACACATTAAGAAACCAGCAGAGGAACCCAGGTATGCGGGACCCGGGGCGTCGATCTCCAAGCCTGCTCAGATTGGGACTGGGGCCTCCTCCACCCAAATCCCCCATCTTCCAGTATGTAGGCGTTACACCCAACAACTGCCCCTGGCGCCATGTAATCCCATCAACAGCCAAGACGCAGAGACTATAAAATCCTGCTCCTGGAAGCACACGGCCGCGCGACATCTTATTATCTAGTTCTTACTCTGGAGAATCTGGCAGGCTACCAAAAGTATCCTGCCCACACGGCAGAGTGTGGCAAACTTCCCGTGGCGTATTCAATATGCCAAAAAACAGTAACAATGATGGGTCTCATTCTCCTGACCCTGAAAGAGCCTCGAATGTGGCACTTTTTAAAATCTCAGGGCTAGGATGAAAGAGACGTTACTGGTGCCTGCTCAAGGCAACTGATGAACAACAGGATGACAGTGATACAGTGAGACCATTGGCAGTCTCCCCTGCATCATAAGTGCTGATGTGAGATGAAAACAGCTGGGAGCCGTTCTTTCCTTTACTTGGCTTCTAGTTCATGGGTAATGTACTCACAGTTTCTAAACATCATATAATCTACCTTTTTGTCTGTAAGGAGTATATTATATCTATTTCAGGGATTTGTTTTGTAAATGAATGAGAAAATAAATTGCCCAAGAGTTGAGCTGGTTAAATATTTCTTTAATGGTGATTAAAGTGATCCTATAAATTATATCACCTTTGCAGCTAAAATGCTACATCATTTTACTAATACTTTGAATACATGTGTATTGTACTGATTTTAAAACATGTATAGGGGCTGGCAAGATAATAGGGCAGATAGGGTGTTTGCTTTTCATGGGGCCTACCTATGTTCAGTCTGTGGCATCCCATATGGTCCTCCAAGCACCACCAAGAATAATTCCTGAGTGCAGAGCTAGGAGTAGCCCCTGAGAATCACAGGTATTACCCCCCAGATTAACAAAAATAAATAAAATCATGCATAATATTTTAAGTTAGAATACTAAAAAATTATGCAGGATATTTTTACCTTCGACAGACCCTCGCAAACACCCCATGGCGTATTTGATAAGCCAAAAACAGTAACAAGTCTCACAATGGAGACATTACTGGTGCCCGCTCGAGCAAATTGATGAACAATGGTAAGACAGTGCTAACACACCAATAAAATCCATTAACAGAAGATATAACTAGGGTAACTCTGTGATTAATCTGTTTTAATTTGACCTGTAATTATATATCTGTTTAATCTTGCATATTCAGCTATGCTCAAAGATCCCTTTGGATACCAACTTTTCTAATAATGTTTTACTGGGTTTGGAATGAAAGTATAGAATGGATAATTACCATCCAAGTGAGTAAAGCCTCTAACTACCACAATTATCTACATTAATTCAAATTGCATGAAAAGAGAAAAACAAATGTTTGGAAGACTGCACTATGAGGGAAATTAAACAAACCAGCACCAAAAAAAAAAACCTACAAAGGAAGAAAATAATGTGTTTTTTCTCTGCAGTAAGGGGAATCATGAAATTTCTGCTCTAAGAGTATTACTTGCTTCGTGGTCATTACCAGAGGGGTAAGAATATACACCATACAAGTGAGCCCTTCATTAGATGATGAAATAACAGTGCCTATTTCAAAGACCAAAGGGAATTTTTTGTTTATAAATATCTAGTTATGTACCTTACCATTTTCAAATGCTGTCTACCTCTCTTTATATTCAGCAAATTGCTGTATTTTGGCACTTTCGACACATTCATTCATTCTATATGAGTCATAGATCATGGAAATGTGATATTTCCCATAGCTTAGTGGGATGAAACTCAGGACCATTAAATGCAAACAATTAGAAGGTACAAATAATTATCCTTCAAACCAATTATAGCCCCAGTGGAATCCTAATATATAAATAAACCAGATAATCAAAGGCAGAGAAAAATAAAAGACTGTTATCATGAAATATTCATTAGAAACCCATGTCTACTATACGGATAATGAGTTGAAAGTAACTGTTTCTTTCCCTGGTTACAATCCATGCATTTCAAAGACGATTTCCTAGTCAACCAATACCAAGGGGCACCATTAAATTTGCTCTCTATTCAGTGCCATTGCTGTGGATTTTATTAAAAGTTTAATAATAGATGCAAACTTGAGTAATTTATTAACTCTGAAATAGATTTCAGGGGTCACAGGAATGAAAGGTAATTTAATATTTGAGGTAAATGAGATTTTGACAATGGATGGTAGCTACCCAGGTTAACATACTCATTTGAACGGGGTTAAAGACGCATCCATACATTTTAGTTTAGCATGCTTGTGTTGTCACTCACTTCCGATGCGAGGGTATAAAACTACCTGTACACCAATGTCTCATGTATCGAAAGAAAGATACAATTAATCTAATGGTGTTTAATTAGCCACTAGTTTGAAATGGTGATAAAGACTTTTTTTTATACATATAAGCCTTCATGAGGAAGAGGGAGAGACACATGAGCACAAGCACAGACATAGAAAGACATAATTTTAATCACAGCTGACCCCAACTCTGACCCCGGCAACACATATGGTCCCCTGAGCACAGAGCCGTGAGTAAGCATCAACACAGTCTGGTGTGTTCCAACACCACTCCCCTTCAACACACCATTTTATTTTATTTTATTTTATTTTATTTTGCTTTTTGGGGGTCACATCTGGCGATGTACAGGGGTTACTCCTGGCTCTGCACTCAGGAGTTACTCATGGCAGTGCTCAGGGGACCATATGGGATGCTGGGAATCGAACCCAGGTTGGCCGCTTGCAAGGCAAACTCTCTACCCGCTGTGCTATCTCTCCAACCCCACCATTTTAATCTCGAAGTGGTTCCTTACTAAAATGTACCATTCTTTTAAAAACTTTTTCTAAATTACACTATATATGTATATGTATAAATACATATAAAGAATTTTCTTGAATCACTGTGAAATAACCAGTTACAAAGCTGTTCATGATCAGATTTCAGTCATATAATGTTTCAACACCCATTCCTCCATCAGTGTACATTTCCCACCTCCAATGTCCCCAGACGCTCTCGCTCTCTCTCTCTCTCTCTCTCTCTCTCTCTCTCTCTCCCCCGACCCCCAGTTTGGGCATTATGGTTTGCAATACAGATACTGATGGTTATCATGTTTTTCTGGACAAGAATTGTGTGCTGAAAGTAGGTAAAGCAAGTAAAATGTACCATAAATTCAATCATTCCTTAGTATGTAAATTAAAGAAATAATTTATTTTCTGTCAATTTTCAACTTTTTGTACAGCGATATTTCTATCATCTTTACCAAATATTAGTAGAATGTTTATTGGGTATTTGGTAGTAAATGTGGTATGATGAGAAATACAAAAATAAAAGCAATCGCACCATTTTATATACAGACAAAGTCTGGGCAAACAATATTCATACACAAGAAACATTTCAGGGGGCTGGAGCGATAGTACAGCGGGTAGGGCATTTACCCTGCATGCTGCTGACCCGAGTTCAATCCCCGGCATCCCATATGGTCCCCACAGCACTTCCAGGAGTAATTCCTGATCGAAGAGCCAGGAGTAACCCCTGAGCACCGCTGGGTTTGTCCCCCCACAAAAGCAAAAAAAAAAAAAAAGCAAGAAAAAAAAGAAAGATGAGGTCATAATAGCAGAAAGTGAAAATATTATGCATATTGTCATCTGAGAACATAAAGTGAGGTTCTGAGATGATACTCAGGCTTTAATAAGGTTGTAATGTCACAAAGAAATGGTTTAGATTTAGCAGATACTTCTTCATTATCTATGGTTACAATTTAGTTAATGAAGTCCAAACTAGGCATGGCCTTATGAATAGATGATCCATATTCAATCCAGGGACTTTTGCTAAATAAATATGTGAAGGCAGTCTGTTTTCCATGAGCAATTCAGAAAAGAAAGAAAAGGTTTTAGACAAAACAAACAAGAAAGCAAACCTAAACAGAAATCCTGCTTCATCTGAATTTAGTAATGAATTCATTTACATCTGAAAGGATAATTTAATACTAGGTATTCTTATAAAAGAAAATTTCCATCAAAATTGAGATGGTAAAGCTTCATTTTAACAACCACTAGAAACACAATGCACTGTCTGAAGCAATGTTTTCCCCTGAATTAATTGAAAAGACCAGTGAAGGTAGTTAACTTCCTTAGAAATACTGTTAATGTAACATCAAAGAAAACTTTCTAAGACTTTTGTGAACTATAGGAATCTGCCACAAGATCATATCTGAGTGTCAGGGAAGTAGATCAGCACTGGAGAACCTTCCTTACATGTACCAGGGTTAGATAGATTCCTGGTACTATTAATGAAACAAAGAAAAAAACAAAGAAAAATTAAGAATTTATTAAGTCACTGGTTCGGAAATTCTGAAGACGATTGAAACTCATGAAACAATTAAAGAAAAGTTCATTTATGTTGCAAAAAATTCAGTTTAATTTATTTTCATTATAATTTAATTATAATTTTAAATTAAATTATAATTAATTGTATTTAAATTATAATTTAATCTATAACCTTCACATGGGGCTGGAGCAATAGCACAGCAGTAGGGCTTTTGTCTTGCAAGTGGCCTACATGGCCGACCTGAGTTTGATTCCTCCACCCCTCTCAGAGAGCCCGCCAAGCTACCGAGAGTATCTCGCCCGCATGGTAAAGCCTGGCAAGCTCCCCGTGACGTATTCGATATGCCAAACACAGTAACAACAAATCTTACAATGGAGAGGTTACTGGGCCTGCTCGAGCAAATCGATAAACAACGGGAGGACAGTGACAATGACAGTGAACCTTCACATGCATAACATGTAAAGATTATATGAAGATAGCAAGATAGTAAAGGTGGGTAAGGCTCTTGCCTTGCATGGTCCCCAAGCACTACCAATAATGATCCCTGAGCACAGAGCCAGGAGTAAGCCCTGTACACTGCTGAGTATGGCACCAAACCCCCCCCACTCAAAAAAAATATGTAAAGCCTACATCTTCTAGAACCGTTTTAGTGTGACTTTAGATTATAGTCATAAAATAATCAATGAACAAAATTATTATTTTCTTCTGGTTATGAAATATGCCTATATTCGTAATTAATTCAACAGAACAGAATAGTAATCCAAATACAGGAGCTTTTTCTTTTTTTCCCATTTTATGGGCCACACCCAGTGATGCACAGGGGTTAATCCTGGCTCTGCACTCAGGAATTAATCCCAGCAGTTCTGGGGGACTATATGAGATGCTGGGAATTGAACCCGTGTAGGCCACATGCAAGGCAAATTCCCTACCTGCTGTGCTATTGCTCCAGCCCCAACAAGAGCTTTTCTTGATAGGCCAAGTACACATACTATGATGGAAGGGAATATAAACAACAGGGATGTAAAAGAATAAATCATTCTCCTTAATATTATAAATTTCAATAATATTGCACTGGGGTATTTCTATAATACTAACATTAGAGTTCTTTGAGGCAGTACAAACTTAGAATGTAAATTTTTATAGCAAAGTTTCTTTGGAATGACTCAAATGAAATTATCACATGAAGTCCTTCTATAGAAAGACTATAAGGGCCAGGGGCTGGAGCGATAGCAAAGCGGTAAGGCGTTTGCCTTGCACGCAGCCAACATGGCCGACCCGAGTTCGATTCCTCCGCCCCTCTCGGATAGCCCGGCAAGCTACCGAGAGTATCTCGCCCGCATGGCAGAGCCTGGCAAGCTACCCGTGATGTATTCGATATGCCAAACACAGTAACAACAAAGTCTCCAATGGAGACGTTATTGGGCCCGCTCGAGCAAATCGATGAACAACGGGAGGACAGTGATACAGTGATAAAGTGATCGGGGCCAGAACAATAGTACAGAAAGGGTAGGGCATTTGCCTTACATTCTACCAACCTGGGTTCGATCCCTTGAACCCTTGAGCCCACCAAGCTTGTTCCCTGAGCACAGAGCCAGGAATAAGTAATGAGTACTGCCCGTGTACCTCCCAAACAAAACAAAAAAATAGAGACCATATTAATATCAAAGAGACTATTAATACCAAAAACTATCTCATGACCTTTTGACCATTATGTATTTTCATGTAACAACTCTGTATGTGGCTTCCTGTAAGATTAATTTCCTTAATCTATTGACTAAACAATGGCTAATGATGAATTGGTAATGGGTTGGGTGGCAACAATAACAGCAAATAAAGGTTTAATAAAATCTTATTAGAAAGTCTGGCTTCCTCTTTTATTGCTGTACTTAAATAAACTCATGAAAAACATTCTTGACTTTTAACATCTTGTTGCTAATTCGCAGGAACAAAAGGTAGTCTTAAATTTTAAGAAAAAGAAATATTTCTCATGCAGAATTTATATGGCTAACTTGGTTCCTAATGCATTTACACATGTTTGAAAATGCCACTCAGGTGGGGGAACCCATATGTTAAGTTATAGCCAATGCCAGCCAAACATGCTAGGGGAAAAGGCAGCTCAGATAGAGAAGGGACCACCAAATAAAGGGTGTTGGGAGGATCCTCCCAGGATGGGAGATGCATGCTGAATATAGACTATAGACCAAAAATGATTGCCACTCAATGGCTCTTTTGCAAACCACAGCACCCAAAAGGAGAGAGAGAACAAAAGGGAACGCCCTGCCTCCAAAGAGGTGGGGTGGGATGGGGGGGTGGGGAGGTGAGAGGGATACTGGGATCATTGGTGGTGGAGAATGGGCACTGGTGGAGGAATGGGTACTCGATCATTGTATAACTGAAATCCAAGCAAAAAAATTGTATGTCTACAACTGTACTTCATGGTGTTTCACTAATAAAAAATTTTTTTAAAAAGTGATAAAATCCAAAAAAAGAGTTATAGCCAATGAAACGTTCACTGATTAAGAAATTGAATGTTGCTAACAGTTAGAAGCGGTGTTATTGTGCTTATAAAAGTGAAATGGAACAGGATGAACAATTTGTGAAGTAATTAACTAATGTGCCAGAAGCGAGCAACTTGCTGATGATAACTTTCCAGCTTTTATCTCAGTGGGTCCTCTTTTCATTTTCCCTGACTTGGAAATAAGCACCATATGAAATTGGAGATCCCTCAGTTTGAGGAATGCTGAGCTATATAAAAAGCATAATTTGACTACGAATAGATTCCATTTATTCAGTACATCAGTGGGTTAATGTCTCATGATTATGACACATTTCACAGAGAAAGATGTTAATATGCTTTTATCTCTATACAAGTGATTTGATGTCATGATACAATTTATTGGATAACTTGATTTTGGATTTGATAAAATCTATATAATGCCAGTGAAGAAAATTATATAATATTAAAGGAATTACTATAATTGTGAAAATGATACCAAATTTTAGAATTAGTTATACATTGATAATGCTAGAATGTACATTTGTAAAGTCTCACGATGAAGTTTGACTTAGTTCAGCATTTAATGATACATAATAATGCTTCAGAAAAACATAATAATAAAAACACTCAATTATGCATGGGATGCTAAAGCAAAGTAAAATTCTCAACCAATTTTCAATCTTCTTTCAGCATGCTTTTATATCAGCACTTATTCTAATAACCAACCCACCTTACCAATCAAATGCCCGGTATGATTCCAATTGTTAAATTATTCTGACAGAAATGGCAAGTACTTCCAGCTCTCTCCCAAATGGAAGACTCGATATATAAAAAAAGATTATTTCATTAATGTTTATTTAACTATTAAAACACCTCAAAATATATTCGGAGAGAAATTTGCTAACCCAAACAACAGGAAATCTGACCTTTACATATGAAATCCAGATGAGAGCTGGTTTGCTTAGTAGCACAAATGGGGGAGACACATTAAAGGTAAATTCAATTGAAGGTATCGATCTGTCAATAAATAATCTCTTTGATTCACTAAACTGCCTCCATTTTATGGCATGTCTTCACCACTAACGTAGTGAGAGAGAGGCAAGCGGAGGCACCTGAATTTGGTACTTCCACACTATTGAACCTAAAGGTAGAACTGACCACATACAGGGTGGTCAGAATCGCAGAGAGTACTGCGAACCTTGTGGAAGAAATTGTACTGCATTTTCTTTTTGGTTCTCTGAAAAGACCAAGACTGCAATCATTGCCCAAAAGACAACTGGATCTGAAACTAATGTCATCCGGAAGTGCTTAAGAATGTAGGATTCTAGCATCTCTTTATTATTCTTGCATCTTTGGAACATCTGGACAGTGCACAATTTCAAAGCAACTCTGTCATCCAGGCAGCTTGGGCACAACCCCTGGCTTCCTGCATCACATCGAGTTGCAAATCCTAAGAGTCAGAGGTCCTACCCCATTTGACAACAAGAACCATCAATGGTTAACGCAAATCGATGAACTATCACCAGGCTGAGATATAGATATTGAGACACAAGCATAGTTAGACACCTCCCTTGGTATTGAAACTCCATTCGCTAAACTAAATTTCAGAGGCCGCTGCTGGAAAAAAAGAGTCGCCAATAAAAGGTTGAATTGTGAAAAGGAGAAAGATCTCACCAAATTCTGGCTCAAGGTACACCATACCATGAAAAATAAAATACTGTTCTGCATCCTTCGATGTGGGCAGAAATGAGAGCAAAGTCTGATGTCAAGAAAAATATGGAAATGGGCTGGGGTTATAACACAGTGGGCAGGGTGCTTGCCTCACATGCAGCCGATCTGGGTTTGATCCCTGACACCCTGTATGATGCCCCAAGCCCCACCAAGAGTGATCACCGAGTGCAGAGCCAGGAACAAGCCCTGCGCACCACTGGGTATGACGCCATATTGTTAAAAACAAGAAATGAAAGTATGGAGTAAAAGCAGCTATGTTTCAGCTGACCTCTATACACATGGTTAACTTCCAGGTTGAATAAATACTCATGGCTAGATCAGATACATAAGCAATTTAAAATGTTTTGTGAACCTCTCAACTTACATAAACTTTAAGAAATTCCTCTGTAACATAAAAATGATCTGATTTCATGATAGTGTCCCGGAAGCAGGCTTTTGGTTGAATCAAATTTATTCTCTTCAGGTACAGAGGAGTAGAGAGACACAGTGAGGTGCCTAGATGACCCCTCAGGTTGGTAAGAATATCGAGACTAGAAGTATTCTTAGTAATAAAGTGCTTTATTTATTTATTTATTGCTTTTTTTGGGGGGGGGAATCACATCCAGGATGCTCAGGGGTTACTCCTGGCTCTGCACTCAGGAATTACTCCTGGCGGTGCTTGAGGGACCATATGGGATGCCGGGGATTGAAACCAGGTCAGCCGCATGCAAGGCAAATTCCCTCCCCACTGGACTATCGCTCCTGTCCCAATAAAGAGTTTTGATAATGACTTTGTTTTACAGTGTCTTTCGTGTTAACCACCCATCTAATCAAACAGCCGTGGTATAAAACAGGCGTCTCAGAGTAGGCAGAGATGGTAGGGTCAAAATCTGCTCCATTTTCTTTTCTCTCATGAAAATCACTGGAAGCAAATGGCAACTCCCTTGTGGAAAAATGTGCATCTGGTGTTCTTCTAAATAACAGGTATCACTTTATCTTGCTCGATGATAAACAGCTCTAAGAAGTTGTTTTGCTGTCTAGGAATCAGTGTTTTTGTTTTTGTTTTCTGTCTTCTAGGCCTTCTTGGGAAGGATAAGATAACAGAAATGATGGGGGAATATTCACTCATAACAAGTGGGGTGGATTCTATAGGTCAGTGAAAATCTGCCACCTCCAAAGGCCTTTAGCAAGAGATTAACTTCATGGGAGGAGACTTGAGGCCAAGAAGAAGGCTATCTTTGAAAGAGATATTTCTGTGCCAACATGAGTGCATGTCTTCGGTAAGATCTACTCAAATCAGAACGCCTTTTTTGTTTCTGTGCATTTTCATGGTAACCTTCCTGACATTCTCCTTCCCAAAGTACTCTGCATCACCTATCTAAAGATGGTGTCTGAGACCACATGGGAGTGACTCAGCTCAACTGTCTCCCCCATGTGTGCCAAATGCATACATCTTATTAATATGTTTATCTTCACTGAGGGCTGGTGTGATAGTACAGTGGGTGGGGCGCTTTCCTGACACATGGCTGATGGGGTTCGAATGCTGGCACCCCATATGGTCCCCTGACTCCCGTATGTAGTGATCCTGAGCAAAGAACCAGGAGTAAGCCCTGAGGCACAGTTGGATGTGGCCCCTAAACAAAACAACAACAAAACACCATTATCTTTATTTTCCTCTATTAATCTCCTTATGCTTAATTTGTCCAGATTCTCAAGGAGGTGAATGGGTACAGGATGATTTCTTCTGCACGCCATCAACTCTGCTATCTTAAATATTTGGGGTTTTTTTTTTTGAGTCCTCCGTAATCTACCTGTGTTGCACAAGTAGATCTTTTTCAAAAACACACACACACTTATAAGGCTTTTAAAGCACTTAAGCTTCAGTTGCTTCTTGATTAGCGTTGAAAACAATTTTCCAATATATCCAATTTTATGTTCCATGACAAGGTAAACATGGTGTTGATGTGATATGCTGAAGATTATAGTGTCAAACATCAACTATATGTTGGTTTAAAAAATGGGAAATTTCCCTAATAATGCACTTACACACACCCCCATTTTAAGGGGCATCCAATTTGTTTCCCTATATGGAATTTTCTTACAGTGATCCCTGAACTAAAAATAGCGTTGTCTGCCTGCAGAAGTAGGGAGGAAACAATTTATGCAGATTCTTCCTGTAGTAGATTAACAATTAAGGCGCTAAATTTAGGATAAATCTCTTGTATGCTATAATATTCAGCTGATATGCACATAGACCAGGGTGAACACTGTTTGGGTGCATGTTAATTTGTAGATATTACAAAGATACCAAGAAATTGACTGTTTGACCAAGATCCTGTATCATTTCCTGTCTGTTTTTCTGGGAGTGAGATGTGTAACTAGGCTTTCTAGGACTAGAAGGAGGTTTCAGGAAATATCTAGAAGTTACAATTATATATATATATATACATATATATATGTATATATATGTATATATATATATATAACGATTTAAGGCTGGAGCCATAGCACAGCAGGTTGGGCGTTTGCCTTACAGGCAGTCAACATGGCCAACCCGAGTTCGATTCCTCTGCTCCTCTCGGAGACCTGGGCAAGCTACTGAGAGTATCTCGAACGCAAGAAAAAGTCTGGCAAGCTACCCGTGACATATTCAATATGTCAAACACAGTAACAAGTATCACAATGTTACTGGGCCCGCTCAAGCAAATCGATGAACAACGGGAGGGCAGTGATACTTGAAGGATTTAAGTTCTAGGGGTTTCCTAGGCCCCATCTCAATCTTTTTCAAACATGTAGCCCATAAAGGGGTTCTTTAGTTAATACTTACACTGAATAACTGTTATAATGTGGGTTGGGCCCAGGGGATACTTAATATAATATTTTGGAGATTTCCTTGATCAGACCAACTGCCAAATGCTTTTGTTGCTGTAGCCAGATTTTGTGGTCAGATCAGAGCAATGGATCGGTCGTGAGCAAGCTTTATGTTCTCTTGCAGAATTTGCTAATACAATGAATTTTTACACACTGGAATCTCAAACCTCATTTCTGAAAGTTTACACACTGGAATCTCAAACCTCATTTTTGAAAGCTATCACTGCCATTTTCTGATATCTCATTGTCAATTATGAAAGCATTATGGGATGACTCAGATCACCTCCCTGCAAAATATTTTTTATCCTCTGTGTTTCTGCAGTATATGCTGTAACACCTAAGAGTTCTTATTTGCATTTACCTTTAAAAATCTTTAACATAACGTTTATAGGGGAAAGGGACATCATATATTGAATAGTTACTATAGATATATGCTAAGTCAGATTTTTCTATACACCTTGGAGGCCCTTATGGGAGGAGATGTTATATATTATAGCTACTGGCTAAAAGCAAAATCAATTGAGGATTTCCCAGTGGTTCCACTTCTAGAACTGTCAAAAGCAATTAGCATCAGAGTTCCTGATGAATAACTTAATCAGAATTTTAGCACAGAGCGTAATCTATTCACACATTCAGTCTCGGCAAAACATATTAAATGTATTAGTCAGGGGCTTGCCAGTTATTAACCTTGGTTACAGCTATTATAATGATCAGAGAAATCTTTCATTTAAAGTTTCCCTGTTCAAAAGTCCCAATTCCCTTTAAGCAGTGTAACTGCTGAAACCAGTGCTGCTGCCTTCTTTTTTTTCTTGTGTCTCAGTAATTTACTTTCTTACACAATCTTGAAATGTTAACACTTGAAAAGATCTATGACGTTTATAATTGGACTCTAACTTATTTTAAATATTCAGAATGCCTTACAGAAATAACATGTTTATCATTTCAATAAATAATCATTGCAAATTTAATTTTGCAGGATATTGCTTGATGACTAATGAAGAATGAAGAAAAAGATCTTGACGGCTTTGCTTTTTTCTCTGCATTGTTCATTAAAATTATACAAATAAGAAAGAAGGGAGTGAAAACAATGTCTATACTAAGACATGATACTAACTGGATCCCTATATAAAATATAGAGAGCATAGTCTTTTTTTTTATAAAGTTTTAAGCATCACCAAATATGATGCTGAAGAGACCACCAATGTATTAGACGTTGAGTATAAGGTAATGTTTTCAAAAGATTATTTAGAAATTAAAATCGGGTTTAGAGACATCATTTGCCTGTACAACACATGTTCAGGCACCCCCATATGGTTCCCCAAACACTACCAAGAGTGATCCCTGAGCATAGACCCAGAAACAATCCTTGAGCACAGCTGAGTGTAACAGAAACTACCCCCCAAATAAAGAACTGGCCTCAAAATACCAACAGAATAATGACTATAAGGTCAGCTTCTCCCATTTGTCTCTTGTGTATGTGTGCTGGCTGTGTTTTCTTGCCAACTGTTTCATTCGTTAGCTACAAGAGAACTGGCCCTCTCCCTTAAAATATGAATTTTGCTTGCTAGTTAAAATCATAAGACACTCTTTAAAATATGTGCTCCATGACCTCTCATTTAGATATTTACTCAACTTGGCCTGAAAAACAGAATACAGAGCCAATTTTACTCTAGCTACAACCAGTATAGTCTTCTTGATTCTGAAAAAGTACCGTACTCCCGTCATTTTTTCAATTAAGAAACCAAACCTTCACCCCGAACAATTTAACAATTTTGGTTATTTTTTATAGGCTATAAAGAGAAGGCATTTGGCTTTGAAAGCATAAACAACCAGATTTATCTAATTTCATGCTGAAACAATGCCAAGCTAGAGTTTCTTTTGCATTTGAATGCAATTTCCATCAACTACAAAGAAAACTAAACCTATGAAAAAAATCTATGACTTAGGAAATATACTTTGGGTTTCAAAACTATCCCACTCCACTATTTTTATAAACGAATATCTAAATTGAATATATTTTATAGACTTTGCAGTATAATAATTTTAATGACTTGCACCAGAACAATAACTAAAAGTTTTAAAACATAAAATTTAAAATATGTGCCTCATGTCCTCTTATATATTCATTCAACCTGATCCAAAAAACAGAATACAGAGATACAGAGCCAATCTTACTCTAGCTACAATCAGTATAGTCTCCTTGATTCTGAGAATGCACCATATTCCATCATTTTCCCAATTAAGAAATCAAACCATCACCTTCTTGAGCTACCAGTGATTAATGAACAAAATAACAAATGCCCAAAGGCAATAGAAATAAAGAACAAGAGAAATGGTCTTCAGTAGGAAATTTGTCACTGGGGCGAGAGTGAAGGGACAGGTATTGGGACATTGCACATCTGAAAATAATAAGGAATAACTTTGAAACTCTGTAATTCAGTTATTCAATTTAAAAAATGATTTTCTTTTTTTATAATAATTTCATTTTCTGCATTTTCTACTTGTAGTGAAAGTACAGAGATATATGTTTATATGTGTTTAATTGCCCTTAATAATCTGAAAGTTCCCACCAAAATGTTTAACTCCCGAACCATTAAATACAAAAATGTTTGTTATATAGAGTCACCAACATTAGAACCTAAGTTATGAGGATCAACATCTTTTTAACTTTATCTTAGATATACCAAATTTAATAGTTTTGAATACAAGCATTCCAATACATTTTAAAACTTCTAATAAATATATGAAGGTTGGTGGATACTTGCAAAATGTATCCAAGAAGTTAATTTTTTATTTGATAATTAATTTCTTCTATTTTTGATACTTTATTGCTCATATTTTTAAATTCATTTCCTTTTCTAATTAAATCACTGTCACTGTCACTGTCCTCCCATTGTTCATCGATTTGCTCGAGCGGGCCCAGTAACATTGTGAGACTTGTTATTGTGTTTAGCATATCAAATACGTCACGGGTAGCTAGCTTTCCAGGCTTTTCGGTGTGGGCAAGATACTCTCAGTAGCTTGCCGGGCTCTCCGAGAGGGGTGGAGGAATTGAACTCGGGTCAGCCGTGTTGGTTGCGTGCAAACGCCCTACCCGCTCTGCTATCGCTCCAGCCCTAATTAAATCAATCCCACCTTAATAAAAAGCTACAATTTTTAAATCAGTACAATCCATTTAATTTTGTCAAATTTTAAGTCTCTAGAAGTTAATTAATTCTCTAGAAGTAATTCTAGAAGTTAAAGTATAATGTATTATTTTTTTGCTTTGGGGGTCACACCCAGCGGTGCTCAGGGGTTAGTCCTGGCTCTGCACTCAGGAATTACTCCTGGCTGTCCTGGGGGGGACCATATGGGATGCCTGGAATCGAACTTCGGTCTGCCACGTGCAGGTATATGCCCTACCCACTGTACTATCACTCTGGCCCCTATATGTATCTTTTGATACATGAATCTGACATAACTCAAACATTTTACAAGCTGGGAATATTTTCTAGTAGTGCATTCTGAATTGATATGAACTTGATTAGTGCAGCCATATCATTGAAAAATTACGTCTGCAAATTGTCAGACATTGACATCAGAACTAAAGAAACGTAAGAGTAAGATTGCAGTTGAGAGCGAAACATACTGGATGTCTGAGATATCTTAATATGAATAAACCCAACCCACAGTATAAAATTAAGTCTTATATCAGATCAGATTTTAAGTGACCTAAACAATATAATCTTACATTTCATTAAATAAAGATATTTGTTCCAGTGACTAGAACGTTAAACCTCTACTAAAAGTTAAATTTCTACTAAAAGTATAAGGTTAAACCTGTAAAAAAGTTTTCACTGATGGATCTGATTTTTTTATGAAACTTTTTTCTTCATCTTTGGAGAAAATCAGTTAATTTTTTTTCTACCACAATTCAGTTACTGGTAAACTTACACGGTCAAATTGGAATCATTGGTCAATTCTATTTATTTTTATATTATTTTTCTGAATAAGCTTGGAATTCCTAGAATATATATAATTAAAATCTAAGACTTAGAAACAAAGCATTTATTTAGTGTATCCCAAAGGATTACTTACTACCTGCAAAAGAAAAAAAAATCATGTTCTTTACACTGGAAAATCAAAAAATCTTTATCAGATAATCAAAATTAACATCACCAAGGAAGAGTAGGTAGATATTTTGAACCCACAGCAATGATATAACAATAAGAATACAAAATTACCTATGAAATATTCTTGCTGGAATACTTAACCTCAATCAAATAATGGGTGGCAGGAACATTCAAAAATGGGAATGTTCTACAGTAACAAAATAAGAGACTAACACCCAGAACAGCTGTGATAGATACCAGGTTGTTCTCTCCATGGCTGAGCGGCCAGCTGCACACTCTAGGGGTAAAGGCAACTCAGATAGAGAAGGGAGCACCAAAGAAAGGGTGCTGGGAAGATCTGCCCAGGATGGGAGATGCCTGCTGAAAGTAGTCTATGGACCGAACATCATTGCCACCCAGTGTCTCTTCTGCAGACCACAGCACCTAAAAGGAGAGCTAGAACAAAAGGGAGTGTCCTGCCACAGAGGCAGGGTGGGATGGGCGATGGGGGTGGTAGGGATACTTGGATTGGTGGGGGTGGAGAATGGGCACTGGTGGTGGGATGGGTACTCGATCATTGGATAACTGAAACCCAAGCACAACAACTTGTAAGTCTACAACTGTACCTCATGGTGTTACACTAATAAAAGAGACAAAGAGAAAAAAAAATGGGAATGTTCATTTGAACAAATGTAGAATCAATTTCATTCATCAACGAAGCTAATGTAATATAATATATGTAATATAATATGTAATATATAATATGTAATATAATAAATGTCTATAAAAATGTTAAATGAAACTAAATAGGCATGACAATTTAATGCGCTACCTAATCCTAAACTAGATCCTGCTCCGACTAAAGAAAACTATACCACAAAGAACACCCCTTGGTCAACTGACAGCAGTGGGATATTAAGAGTGTATTAGATAAAATATTGCACCAGTGTTAATTCTTAAATTTAAGAACCATTCTGTGGTTTTATAAGAGAATCCCTAGTCTAAGGAAATACACAAAGAATTATTTAGGCTTTAAAAGTCAAGATACAATTTATTCTCAAATGACTCAGGAAAGCATGATAGAGATAGACTGACATAGGTTATAAAAAAAGTGAGAAAGTGGGGTAAAATGAATTCAAATAAAGTTTATAAAGATTTATTTGTACTTGAGTTATTCTTTATATTTTCTATAATTTGAAAAATATTTCCAAATTACAAAATGTGCAGTGGATTTAAATCACACTCTTAAACCTCTATTTCTCTTTACCTTTCATGACCAACTCAGTCAGTCAACAAATATTTATTGATAAATGAAAGTATACACTATTCAAAGCACTGAAGTTGCAGTAGTGAATAAGAGAAATGGAATGTGTACACTCAACATGTTTACATTCTGGTGGGCAAAGATGGGAATAAAAATGCAAATTAATTCTTTAAAGTAGCAATAAGCTATTGTGGAGGATAAATGAAAATATAGAATTGAATGCCTCAATTACTTTAGGGACAGTTTAGAAGTAGCTGTTCTAGAAAATATTATTCCATATGACACATGAATTAAAAGGATATAGCTAGCCAGTTATCTGAAGAAACAACACCAAGTGTCCATCAACAGATAGTGGATAAACAAAGTGTGATAGAGTCATACAATGAGATGTTATTTTACTATAAAAATGGATTAAGTAATAGCACATATACCAATTTCTATGAGTCTCGAAAACATCATGCTAACTTTTTGCAAGAAGCCAGATACAGAAGTTTACATAACATATGATTCTACACAATGTGAAATAGACAAATGCATATTAGGTTATATGCCAATTGATGGTGACTTCTGACAGGGGAAGGTGCTTGGAGCTTGTTGCTAATTAGCATTGGATTTCATGTAGAGTGATTAGAATATTCTGAAATTTCATGGGTGGGGGTGAATGTTGTATACAGTGTTGATATAGTAAATGTTAGACAATATACTTTCAACTGGTCAATATACATTCTATGAATTTTGATTAAGTCATTTTTTAAAAAGAGGTCATGGACAGAAAAATGATCAATAAGCAATGTTTAAAGGTTTGGTCTTGAGGTTGGTGAGGTTGATGAATAAAAAATATCTTTAAAATTAAAAAAGCCAAAGACAAGGTTTTTGGTTGAGTAACTTATAGGGACTAAGGTAACCAAAAGTGTACATATATGACTAACAGCAGCAATGTCAGTTTCTTCGAAAACAAAGACAGTAACATGAGCCCTACGATTTCGATTATCTAGCAGATACTGCATCAATGACTCTCATGTCTCTACCCACTGGCTCAAAACAGCCTAAATATACTTGTGCATGTATTCATATGTATCTTAGTCATCATGCTCTCCTCTTAAAACTTGCATGTTTATAGGTAGGGTAACATGGATTAGTTGTCCAGTTCACTTTCATATTTCTATTATTTACTTTTTAAGTCAATGACTCTTAACTAATCTTGTAATGGCAAAAAAAATTGCAATGGGTATTGTTGAAATTGTTGTTGGTTTGGTTTCTGTGCCACACCTGGAGGTATTTGGCGGTTACTATGACTCTGAGCTCAGAAATTCTTGCTGTGTTCGGGGGACCATCTGGGATGCTGGGGATCAAACCTGGACCAGCTGTGTGCAAGGTAAGCTCCCTACCCACTGTACTCTTAGGCCCCTGAAATTTTTATGTGGGATTTATTTATTTTTCCTGAATGAGGAACTGTAATGTACAATATTAATGCTAGATTCCAGTGCATATAATTCCACCATACCCACCCCCCAGTTTGCCCACCTTCTTTTCCCAAAAATCTGAATGCATCTCCCTTTCAAACTCTCCAGTCCACATCCCCCCTGCAAACTCAGTTTTGTGGATCAATTCTCTCATTGTGTTGCCTTTGGCTTTTTGTTGTTACCTTGCGTGTAATCTTTAAATCTCAAATAAGAGTGAGAATATTCTGTATCTATCTCTTTCCTTCTAACAACTTCATTCAGCATGTTGAAGTTGTACTCAAAATCCAAATCACCTCAATTTCAATTAAATCTAAAACTTAAATGAAAGCACTTGACACACTTGGCTTTAAAGGAAAGAAAAGCAGAACTGTGCAAAGCAATACAAGTGAATCTAACACGTGACAACTACTAGGAAGGGAATTCTCTCATTTCTATAACCATCCCACTGAAGGTGACTGCATAGTGCAATGCCACATGTGATATATAAAGTCAATTTCATGTAAAGAGAGACAAAAAAAAACTTGGCAAGTTTAAGGCATCTGGAAACAATCCAGTAGAGAAGCAAAGTACATTTGCTGAGTTCAGATTCTAAGTTTGACTGGACCTCTGGGATGGGTAATAAATGCTTCCTCTTTCCCATGGCAGAAAGCTAAGTCTCAGAGTGACCAGCTTTCTGTTCTCAAGTCTATTTTATTGAGATTGTCCCAGACCCATATAACATGGCAGTTCAAAATTACTCTTAGCAAGACCTCCTTGGAAGTACATAAATGAAATGTTTTACTTGTCAAAGGATTATCACTTGTCTACATATTTTAGCCACATCTCAAACCCAACAATTCAAGCAATACTGCTCTCTAAAACAGAACATTAGTGTTGATAAAAGATAAGTAATTACTTAGGTTAAAATGCTGCTACTTAGTTTTCAGTTATTCTAAAATCAAAAGGAAAGAGTTCAACTTTGAATTTTTATTATCCTGTTTCTAGTATTTGTTAAGCACCCTTAAAAATGATGCAAGGACATGAATATTTGCACATTTAAGGTTGTTAATTTCCTTTTATGTTTAATTTCAGTGATCTTGAAATATGTATTACAAATAGCTCTCTATTACTAAACTGTTGCACTGCTAAGTCTTGAGTAACACTTACAACCTTACAATACAGCTTATTATTGTTGGTAAAGGCAAACCAAAGGTATGAACAATGAAGATACACAATGGATAATAATTTCCTTACAGTTCCAGAAAGACTGTTATATCACGGACAGAAGCAAATATGTTATGAAATAAGGGCTAATTATGATTCTTTGTGCCACAGATGGTTTCTCACTGCCACTTGAGCCTACATCAAGTCTGTCCCCCATGGCAACAGAAAAAAAAAGGAGGGCGGAGGGTGCAGTGCAGGAATCTAGAGATTAATCACGAAAGTTAATTGTTCTCTGTAGCAATAACAATGTGGAGGTATTGTTTCTGTATTTTATAGACAAGAGGTGAACACAGTGGGGGAAAAAATTGAGACTGACTAGAAAAAAATGGTGAGATGTAGGAATGCAAACAAGGATAGAAAAAAAAGGGAAGAACTTTTCAAGGATAAGAATCTCGATAAATAGCCCTTGAGGAATGTAAAAGCAATTTGTTTGCAAGAGTACAAAAAGAAGTTTATTACCAGACATTCTGAGTAAATGGCAAAGTGTATATAAATTCATGGTTTCTGACTCTACCTGAGATGGGGGGCTGCATGCTATTCAAGCAGTCATTTTTCTTAACACCAGATTAATGGTTTCCAACCCAGGCTACCCATTAGCATCACCTGGGCAGCTTTAGAAAACAGTCATGCACATCTCCCACCCTCAGACGTTTTATGTAATTGGTTTAGTGTAGCACAGAGAATAGAATATTTTAAAGGCTGGTCTCTAGGTGATGCTAATGGGTATCTAAGGTTGAAAAGTATTGTCTTATCAGGGTTCAGGAATCTTTTTTCAGTAAAGGAAAAGACAGTGAATAACTTAAGTTTTTGTTTGCCAGTAGGGGTTCTGTGGCAACTATTCAACTTTGGTTATAGCCCCGAAAAGAGTCACAGACAATAAGTAAGTGAGTAGGCATGACTGTGATTCAGTAAAACTTTAATTTACAAAGGAAAGTGGTAGATTTAGAGTATGCAATACAGTTGAATCGCACCAGCCCTTAGTTTCCTATACCATCTGTATGCCTCTGACTTTTAACTAAAGATCTCTCCACTCCAGTGGGAAAACATAGGTCATTGGCTGGAAATCCTTTCCTAGCTTCTCACCTGAAGACTTATATTTGCCCTCACTTTGTTGCCTCTACCAGAAGCTGTATCCCTTTCTGTTTGCCAAGGCAAATCTAGTCCTTTCACTTATACTCAATCCCATCACTCTCCCCAATTCCTTTATGGCTTCACTCTATGAAGCATCCTATTTCCTATGCCATTAGTTTCTCCTTCTCTACTGTCTCTTTCCCTTCATTTAATATACCCAAGTGATTTAATCAAAAAACTTTCCAAAATATCAATACTGTGTCCTTCTCGAACCAATCCCCCATGTTCCCTTCCCTGAGAAAGTCTAATCTACCGCCTCTTCCCATTCATTCCTCACACCATTATAAGTCTGGCTTTTGTCCCCATGACCGCACAGGATGTGATCCTGTTGGAATCACTCAAGGCCTCCCTATCTTCTTAGTGCTACTTGATTTCTAGGAAGCACATGACATTGCTGACCTTCCTGGAAACTACATCCTCACTTAGGACTCACAATATCATGAAAATGGCCGCAATGATTTCTTCTGCTAGCTGCTTTCAGGATGGTATTCTCTAATATTATTCAAAAGTTTTATATGCTATATATTCTCACAACTTCTCTAGTGGTGTAAACCACCATCACCAATGCTCCCACATTTTGTCTCTCGTATCTCCTTCTCATGCTCCAGGCTCATATTTTCAAATATTCATTTCAAGTTATATTCAGGCATTTTCTTCCCCAGATGTGTTCGTTTTCCATTATTTCCTAACTGCTGAAGATAAAAGTCTCCCTTAAAATTCTCTGTTCCTCAAAAATCCTGAGAACCCACAATTGTGTCATTTTTGTTTTAAAAAGTCTCTACTTGAACATGAAACTCTGTATCTCTATATCACTGTGATACCCTGCAGTGATTGACAACTATACATTTCATTTTCATTTTCATTTTTACATTTTTCATTACCCTACAGCTTTACAATACTATGGAATTTTAGGGGTTTAGTTCTCATATTTCAAGACACATTTTTTAGTATTCCCACAAAGAGAGCTCCACTTACATCTCATTACTCACTAAAATGACTACTCTATTCATTTTCCCCACCAATTCCTCCTTCATTCCTCTAGACTTGATTTTTAAAGGTAGTTTGTTTGCTATATCTATTCACACTCCACATTAGAGTTAAAAATCTGGTAACAATCTTCCACTTTCACTTCTTGACTTATTTCACTTGGTATAATCACTACAAGATTCACTCACTCAGTTCACAAAGGCATGATTTCATCTTTTTAATTGATGAATAGCATCCCATTGAATATATCATTCGTTAACAGGCTTTTGGGGCAATCATACCTTTTAAACTACACATTAGCCATGCTACCTCTCCCCTCAAAGTCCAATCAGATACCAAATCTTGCTGTTTCTACCTCTACAGTATCTTATTTATCCTCCTAGCTACTGCCACTGCAACAGCTTTAAGACATACCTTAGTCATTCCTTACTGAAATTACATTCAATTTTATCCCAACAGATTTTTTTTACTTCTCAATATCAATAGGCACAAATTTCTCTTCTTATGGTTACTTCCTTCTTAGGTCATTAATTGTCCGTTATCATTTCCCTTTACCAAGTGACAGTTAATAAAACTGCATACAGTATTTCAGTAGCAAGTTTTCCCTTCTCTCCTTTATTAAATATTATATTTCCATGACTTTTTGGTATCAGCAACACAAATTACAAATCCATTAAGACAAATTGCAGAGCTTGGGCACTACACCTTAAATGAGAACATAACAAAAGTAGAGCATCCACTAATAATGTTGATCAATATGTTGAAATAACTGCAAAGCACAGCTAATACAGAGTAATAGAAAGACCTGGAACTTTTATCCTGGAGAAGATTCAGATTTCTTCCCTGGAGCAGGTATTTTTCTTGTATGATTCCAGGATGGTCAATTGGGCATATTTTCTCCTTAATGAAAGCATGTATCTTTTTCTTCAGTAGAAAATATTTTATATTCCTTAATAGGAAATGAATATAAAATACCTTGCATTTTGCTATTTATACAGATCATAGAAATGAAGCCCATCATCATAAAATGTTGAAATCCTTGAAAAGGGGGAGCTTAAGTGAACATTTACCAGTTTTCTAGAATAATGGTCCATTTGACTGCTAGGGCATATATTTTTTCACATCCATTCACTACAGGCAACAGCTTTGACACACTTGGGATGCCTGAATATTACCTAACTTCAACAATTCTTTCTCATTGCCACTTAAATATTATTTCCAAAAATAGTTTAATCGTGTTGTTGCAAATTTAAGAACATTCAACTTTTTTCACCAGGGCACCGCAATGATAACCACAACTCAGTGGCCTTCCTAATGCTTTACTAGTAAGCATTTCCTGGTACATGTCCCCTATGTCATCTGGGATGTGCCTCTCAAATGTATGCCAGCAGGTTCCAGTTCTTTCCATGTCTGCATAGCAGCTTCAGAAAGCAGTCATTTCCTTAAAAACCTACCTTTGCATCTGGTTCTGTTGAGGCAGCCTGTTGATCTAAATATGGTTAATTAAAACCCTTGACTGTTAAATTATTTTACCTTCATGCATAATTCTGAAAAATAAATCGTCTTGCCTATCATTTATAATAGCAATGTATTCATAAAATGACAGATTTCATTAAGTCCACAATAAATTCAAATCTTTCATTTGTTCAAAGAACAAAACCTGGCCAATTATTAAACAAGAATTTAAAATGGCATGGTAGGAATGCTGACGACAACCAGGTTTTAAGGACCATGCTCTTTTTAATTTTAATATGAAAGAGACTACTCAGTTTATCCAATCAATGGGTTCTTGGCAGTCTTACTATCCTCCCATTTTGGCCTCTGAAAAATAGGGTTATGACCTGGTGAAACTGCCAAAAATCTTTCTACAAATTTGAGTCTGAAATTCAGGAAACAGTGTGAACAAGAGTGGTGACTACTGCAGTTCGAGAAACCAATTTCTCTAAACATTATAGGGATCCTTCACAGTCCTCTAGCAGGAAGATTGGCAAGTCATTCCCTTCTTTTAGAGACATCCTATCCTTCTCTTAAAATACAATAAGTTCAAAACAAAGATTAGAAACTATTCTTATATTAAGTGGTCTCCTGCCATCACTCAAGGAATCTACTGATATGAATGACATTCTAACCCTGGTACCATATCTTATCAGCCTATATTCACATGTCAAAAAAACCCCTGTCAGATTAATTTGGCTCCATCCTCTGAACTGAATTGTCTACACTAGTTATACATTTCTTGAAAGAGGCCCCACATTTTAGCTCTGCTCACGACACACTTGTAAAGAAAAGGCTAACAGGAATGCATATATTAGGAGAGGTTAAGTTATTCTTGATGTAGATACAGCATTTGAAGGAGAGGCATACAGCAAGCAAGAGTTAATCCAACTGAGGATAAAAAACAAGAACATTTCTAGAACTGTACTTTATGTGCTCGAGTGAATCTAAGAAACAGGTCTCATTAGATTCTCTAGGAATAAACTCAAATATTTTGTTTGTAGAAATAGTTACAGAGTTATAGAAATGTTCTTTTCTTCCTCAGCTGCAAAATGAGATGGGAACAGTGATCATTATAATAAATGCTATGCAAAAATAATAACCTAAATGTCATTGTATACAAGAGGTTTAGAGGGTCTTGGATTTCATAGCCAACATGTTCTCTTCACATGATTAATTGGTAATAGATAAAATTTTCACAGGAAGTTAATTTGCTCTTTCAAATGAGGTATTGCCATCAAGAACTCTTTCTCACCTCACAGGAATCTTTACTGTTAATACATATGAACTATATTTCACATCATATGAAGAGTAGGTGGTTGATACATGAACACAGGAAAAGACTTACCGAGGTGTAAAGGTATCCCTCACTGTTCATTGCCAAATACAGCTTGGTTTGAACTCCTTGAATGGCCACCACTCGGAGACCCACAGGGATGAGGTTAAACAGAGCTGAAATTTAAAATGACACGTGTCAATAGTGTTGTAATTGTGGATTCTATAGTTTCCCAATCTTTCAAGCAGGACCAGGGGTCCTTCAAAACTATCATATCCTAGCGAAGAATAGAAAGATATATTGTCATATGAAAAACAGAGAGAGAGAGAGAGAGAGAGAGAGTCTTGTCTACCTTTTTTATCAATCACCTAACTGGGTCTCTAACTATATATTTTCAAGCACCCAGAAGAAAATGGAAGACAATTTCATGGCTTATACAGTGCTACAGGCATTGGATATTGATGTCTTTGGAGAGCTCCAGTATCAGGAACCAGTCAAAACCCTCAAATTTTGAACTGATCTCTTAGATAACTGCTGAAATCACAGACAGAGGTACCCATCTCCAGGAGAGGCATGGTGCTTAGACGATGATCACAATGCTAGTTCATTTCTAACCTAACTATACTACTTTCACTGCTTCAACCTCAACGGAAATCTCAGCTTTACTGGGGAGAGTCTCTTCTCTACTCATATTCCTGAATTTTTTAAAAGAGCCATATATTGTTTAGTGAACTGACATTTTTCAAGACAGGGTTGATAAGGTCCTAGCATTGTTTTCTGGGGTGAAGATAATAGGAATACAGTAGTGAAATTAAGAGGGTTGTTTGTTTATTGTTTTTCCTTTCCTGGTTATTGCTTATAAGGACTTTTTGTGTTGATGTTTCAAAATACTTGCAAGTGAGCAACTGGCTACTGCCGGGCAGCTTTCATTTCTCTATTTGAAGGTTTGACTTCATAAAACTTACACCCAGGCTCTCCTCCCAATAGCACACCACTCACTGGAGAAAAACCAGTGGGTGTCCTCCCCCAGCCAGCTGTCTACTCCCTCCCACACCTCGAACAAAAATAAAACAGTACATTTTTACAATGTAACGCTTGCCACACACATCTTTTGAAAATAGCCCGTGTACCTTGCTCTCGAGTCATGGCCCCATGTTGATGGTTTTTAACTCCCGTGTGTAACTTTATAGAGGATTACAAATGACCAACTCTCATTTCCCTGAACAAGCACATAGAGAAATCACCCTATAGGTAAGAATCACTTTCCCAGGATTTTTTCTCATTGTGCATATATATATATATATATATATATACATATATATATATATTCTACCGCAGTAGTTGGATGGGGGGTAATTACAATGAGGAATATTAATGGAGAACTAAATATTTCATCGTGATCCTATAAAGTATCTTTCCCTTAAAATCATGGTGTTACCAAAGAGGAGCTAGGACATATTGTACAGTTCAAAATACAAGTGTTCCTACCACATGCCACTGATGCCATTTCATTCAATACTCATCATATTAAAAGCTGTGGCCTTCTGTTATGTGAGGTAAAGGAAAGTAATTGCACAGATTGCAAGCTAGGATCTCATGCTATATTTGACAGTGCAATCACAGGAAAAAGTCTATCTCTGAATATGATACTTTTATATATTTATATATAAATACATTTATATATATTATCTACTTCTGCTTGGTGATTTGGTTAGAGCAGGTGCTCAACGAATATTTGTGCACTGATAGAAGCATTGTTTTGTAATAAAATAGCTCATAATCCCATTATATAAAAGCTCAGAGTTAAAAATTCTAAGATCAAAAAAAATTCTAAGATCTACAAAACCAAAAGAAATCCATATGGGTTTGGTTGAAAACCATACCATAGACAACTAGAATATCAGCATGTGTCTGAATCCTAGGTTAGTCAGAGTAGTTGATGACAGTGATAAGTGAAATTCAGAATTGCTTCTAGAATTTCATTTTTTCTAATATCTTGTAGTTCCATAGTTCTCTCTTAATCCAGCTTATATTGAGCACTAATAAAGAGAAAAAAGTGTTTGATTTTTCACTGCACGTCACAATCACTTTCAAATACCAGGAATTTGAAACCTGCAAATGCAGGTTTTAATAAGCAATACAATGTTCATATTCTGGGCCTAAGATCTAAGAGGAAGAGAAGCCAATCAACACTAATCCATGCCCGAAATTGGCTATTCATGAATGGTATTACCAATCTAGTAGAGCATTCCCTTTTCACTATTACCATAAATTTTCATGAGATCTGACTCAAAACAATACTCCCTTTAAAAAACTGCAAGAGAACAGCCTAAATGAATAGTGGCTGGTTAGACTTGTTCAATCTCTTCTTTAATAATTTAAGATAAATCATAAACTGGGTTCATTTCAAGACTACAAGGGCATTCTTTCTAGATAACAATGCAAAGAAATTATATCAGAGACAAGCTTGAACAGAATCAGTATTTTACTACCTACTTTCTCTAAATCTGGAATACTTCTTCACTGAACATATTATTCTGATTAGGATAAAACACTATAAATGTGAGAAAAAAATGAGTTTTATACATGCAAAACACAACCAAATTCTGAAATCTTATCTTCCATCCAAACTTTAAAAAATGACTTTAAAAGAGAAAGGTACCTTCAATGCTTTTTTTTGTATTGCGTCCTTCTAAGCACAATTCAACACCTCTACCTCACAAGGATGTTTTTCTGAAAGATATGCACAGATCTGGTATTTGTGTTTGTGGACAATAACCCAAAGGCGTGTCTATTTTATCAGCTGGACTAAGGCTAATTTCTCAAAAAGAGAATTGAATAAAAGTATTTCTCAATGTAGATTCGGAATCACCTGACATTGTTAAGCTTGTACCAGTATAGCAGGTTTGAAGAGAAAAGTTGCGTATACTTTTAAAATAGCCCATACCATACCAAGGTGGATATAATAGAATTGCTGCCAGGAAATGTGTTTTCAGGGAGAAATACATAATTTACAATGGCTGGTTCACTCATGATGAGATCTTATTGGACTGACATTTACCATTGTAATAAATCTCCATAAGGTCAGCTAAATGCATAATTATCAGGCATCATGTTTTTAGAAACAGATATACCTGGGTAAATGTGAACTGGTTTGTTTAATCATGATCTTGATTCCCATGTCAGAATTAAATCAACAAAATTAAGAAAATTGAAGAAAAATAGAACAGGTTTGATGGAAACACCCAAAATTAATTTAAAAAACAAAAATGTAAACAATACCAGCAAGAGCAAGAAAATACTGAATCAATATAAGAGTGACAGTTGAAAACAACAAATTGTGTTTTTGTTCAATGTTTTTAAAATCAATAATGAGTACCAAGAAAAGTTCTTAGCTTTAGGGGAAAAACTTCTATGGCCAGAATTCTATTTTAATGATGTTAATGATTTATATTGTTTCACGATGCCTTATGTGAAGAGAAACCAACACATTAAACTGTGATCATACATGGCATTAAGCATACAGTAAAACCCCACTGACTTCTTTTGAAATATTTTTATTTGTATGTTTCATGTCTGATAATACTTACCATTGGTTTACTCACCTCTCTTATCATTTCACCTGTCTAAACACAGCCTCTGGTTAGCATACTATGTTCTTTTAAGGTCTAACAATATTATTGGTACACAGTAATGCCAAATGTATTAGTGCTATAAAACAACCAAAGATATAAGCTTCATATATATGAAGGAAGTGGAGAGTAAAATCTATCAGATAATTTAAAGCTCCAGGGTAAGGAATGTAAACTTCATTTATTTAATCTGTATGAATACATGCGTCTGTGTGTGAGTATGTGTATATTCTAAAGTGATTACTTAGTATGACCTTGATAATTGGTGTTTCTTCTTATGGACTTGGGGGCCACACTAGACAGTACTCAGAGGATATTCTTGGCTAAGTGATCAGGAATGATCCCTGGTGATGCTCAGGGTACTAAATGTGGTGTCAAGGATCAAACCAGGATTAAACAAAGTGTCCACATGCATGTCAAGTGCCTTATTTCCTGGACTACGCCTCCGGGTTTGATCTCAAGCTTAATGTTATTTATATGGCACTGCAAATGAATCCTCTACTTTAAAAAAATATTTTCATTTCAGAAAACATGTGAGCAATAGACCCAAATATATTTCTCTGATTTTGATCTGGAGAAGAAGCTAAAAATAAGGGAAAAAATTTATTGGGGCTTCATAATCATGAACTTACCTTCAAGAAAGCCCAACAGATCCATTCCGCTGAGGCAATGTTGGGAAACATAGCGAGCAGTGTACGTTCTCTAATGCCTTCCTCTAATACCAATTTATAGAGACCATTTATGGGAATGTTTTATTGCTGATCATCATGTACCAATGTCTGTTATATGATTACAGTAAACTCTCTGTTTACACTTGACTAATGCCTTCAAATAGAAGAGTACACATAAAAGAACATCCTGGATGTTCTGTAGAATGTTAATATCACAACAGCAATAGCACTGTGTAAAAGTGTAAAGCACCATTTGATATGGCGTCTCATCCTAGGAACCAACAGAGCTTTCTTCAAGGGTAACTAAAGGTGACTTTCTCTTGAGGTCAACCCAAGTAGCATTCTCTAAGGGAATTAAGTATTTCACACTTAACAGGGGGACTCTTGTCTATAGCTTTGCTGTCGCTAGCCAAGCATCTCTTTGAAAGCCTAAGAAGACATTCAAAATGGCTTGCCTTGGCTGTTTTCTTAGGTAACAATGATGATATTTCTGGGAAATTCTTACATTCTGAGGAAAATAAGATCAAAATCAGAAAAAAATAGGGCGTGGATTCTTTGTAGGTGTTTTTAGTCTCTGTAGCAGAGACTAAAAACAGAACTTCAGAAATCTGTATATTACAAAATAATAATTATCAGTGAGGAGAGGGCTTCACTACTTTTGAGCTTGTTTGCATTTATTTGGGGCAGAAGGTATACCCAGCAGTATTCAGGGCTTACGCCTGGCGTGGCGCTCAGGGATCACTCCTGATGGAGCTTAGGGGACCATATGTGATGTTGGGGATCAAACCCAGGTGGTACCTGTGCAAGCTGAGTACCTCATCACGGTACTACTACTATTACTGTTACTGCAAATAAAACGTAGATAAGAAGAGGTTATGCAATATCTTCAAATCACCTAATTTCAATTATCACCAGTAAAACTGATTTAATTTTGATTTGCCATTTTAGTTCACCATTAAGGTCTCCAATTTAGTCCTTACTTAAACTATGGTTAAAATAAAGCACTAAGAAGAAATCTCGTTATCCACCCATGGAGGTTATTTCAATGTTCAAATCCCAGTTAGTCTCAGAGTTACCAGTGTGTGTGGAGGTGGGGGTTCAGAGAGAAAGGCTGAAAAGGTGAATCTTCGTGACATGAAACCACTCCTCACTCTTGGGCTGAGGTGGGCTCTTGGGAGTAGAGATAATGTGCTATTTCAGGATTAGTGTGTGGAACAGTCAATTCTCAAGAGGAGGCAGGAGTAATACAATCAACGGATGATCATAAAAATCTAACAAGTTTACTATGGAATGACATTTTGATTGTGCCTCAAACAGTGTGAACATCATTGATTAGGTCAGTATTTGCCATGTCGTCATGTTCAACTTCTTCCAGGTTAACCGGGCTAAACAGGATTGTATATCGTGAGTACATTTTAAATTCGTTTGCAGGAATCATAGCAAGGATTGTTTATAAAAGGAAAGAAAACAGCAAAAAACAACAACACAGTGTCAACTATAAGCCGGAAGAGACTATTTATTTTGCAGTTACTTACTGTATGTGCTGTCCTCATCTTTTGTTCCATCAATGGTTCCATCTGCCTGCAGCTGCAAGTGGTAGCCTTGTCGGCTGTATAGTTTGGTAACTATACCCTTAAGCTGAGGTTCTGCAACGAGAAGATGATTTTAATCACTTGAGAAGTTTTTACATGGAGTTGCAAAAACTAAGGAATTCAAAATCCTAATTTCATTTGCAAATTTTAGTGTAAAATGTCAAACTCCACCTCTGAAGACATCCTGGAAAAGAGAAAATAAAATTCTGAGTTGCCGAAGCAATCTCCAAACGAGAAAAAAGAATCCGCTTGATTTCTACCTAGGAACATGGGTAAAGCCCTAAAGCCTCGCACAGAAATCAACAGTTTTTGGTAGTGTGGTTTGGCATACAGAGTGGTTCTCTCTCTCTCTCTCTCTCTCTCTCTCTCTCTCTCATTGAACATTCAAACTGGGTTGGCAAATGGCATATTCTACCTTTTAACAGTGTGCCACTTTTCATGTGAAAGGAAATGGATAGATTCAGTGTCCATTTCAGTGTTCTGGACCAAGGGTCATGAAACTCACTGTCAGAAATTTCCTTCAGAATTACCTCAATTTGATTAAATAGCCCCAACGTCCTAAGAAGCTTGAAAATGCATATAATCTGGATCAAAGGATTTATATTTAGCAATGTGAGAAGTGATTGAAAAAGGGGAGGGGGAGAATAAAACAACCATTACCAGACACTCATTAATTATCTTCTGGAAATAAATTGGTGAAACAGCCAAGGTCTTTTGTTAGTGGAGAGGAAAGAAAATTAGTTCATATTTATTTTCAAGTTTAATCACATAAATATATTATGCAAAATGTGTATTCAAAAATGAAAATCATTTTCAATTATGAATCACCACAGATTAATAAACTACTCAATTATCAATAACAGCCGTGTTATCCAAATTTTGCTCTCACTGAATACAGACACCTGCACCGAAATAGTATGTATGTGATTACTCGGGCTACATAATCATGCTTTGCTAACCCCCCTTGTAAAGCCAGTCTAATTTACAGCTAATGCCTCGAAAACTTGGTGCAAAGCGAAAATGAATATCTGCGTTCCATTCCAGAGAGGGTAGAACCCATCCAGAGAGAAATAACAGAAGGGTAAACAAGTCTGAAATTCGGTAACATTTACTTAGTCCAAGGTAAGAAAGGAGCACGAAGGATGAATTTGGTTTTGAACGGCTAAACCCGCTGCCTGTTTGCCTGAAGAGCTCGCTTGACGCAACCTGACACCCAGCGCAGAGAGAATTTCCCCCGGCGTCGGAATATCCCGCTACTCTGATCAGGAGGCAAAAGAACCTACGATCTGGCCAGGACTTTGGATTCTCTCGAGTATTTCATGTTACTTGTAGGGAATTACAGTTTGACTAGTCAGAACGCATCACTAAGCTCCTTGCCACACGGTGCTTCGGCTCCACTTAGCCCCTCCAGCAAATATTTCGAAGCTGCACCCCAAGTCTGTCCGGGAAAGCTTTCCAAAAGTGATCAGAGACACAAAATGCCTAGAGAGCGGAAGCCCACTTCCCCTGGGGGACGCCAGCCTCCAGGGAAGGGTCGGAAACGCCGAGGATCCAGGCGACGAAGGGATTCCCCGCGTTTCCCGGGAGGTGAGGGGTCGGCAGGGGAGGGGTATGTTAGTGGCGTCGGTCCAGCTCCACGCACACAATTTCCACAACCGCACACGCGATGACCATGCCCGGGTCATGCCATCCTGGAACGCACACGCACATGTGGCCCGTCCGATGCAGAGTTCGCACCCCCGGGACTGGGGTACGGGGGTCCCCCAGGCTCTGCGCCTGTCCCACGGCTGTTGCACTGCAGCAAGCCGGCTCGTGTTAGAAGGGAGCCACCGTTCCCCAAGCACGCACCCCGGCTTGGTGACCGCGGCCGAGCCCTGGGGTTTGGAGGGGGGGACCGGCGGCGAACTCCCCTCAGCGCCACTGCACGCCCCATAGCCCCCTCGAAGCCCGGCAAAGTGAGAGAGGGGCGAGGCAGCCCACCGCACTCCACAGCACCCAGCTCCCCCCAACCCCCCAAATTCCCACTCCCGCCGCCCCTTCCAACCTGGTCTCCTCCGGCGTCTCTTCTTGGAGCCGAAGAGTTTGACCCGGGAAAAGACGTTTAACTTGTTTTTGTCGCAGCTGGTCTTCCCCTTGCTCGGGCTGCTGACACACTTGCAGGCGTTGGATTTCTCGCGCTCGCGGGCTTGGCGCTTCTGACGGATGAGCGAGCTGGCGATCGCCGCCGCCATGGCCACGACGCCCACCAGCACCACCACTGCTCCGGCCGCCCCGCGCGGGCCGCGGCTCCTCCTCCCGCTCGGCCGCCGCCGCCGCTCGCCGGCGTCTCCGGGGGCGGCCGCGCGCTAAGGGCTCGGCGGCGGAGGGGGGTCGGCGGGCGTGTGCCCCGCGATCGGGAGATGGAGGGGCGAGGGGGGCGTCGGGCGGCCGCGCGGACGATCAGAGACCCCCGCGGGCCGCGGGGTCCGAGCCGACGCCGGCCGTGCCGGGGCCCGGAGGCGGCGAGCGGGCTAGATGCGGCGACGGCAGAACTGCGCGGCTGCGTGCGCTCGGCCCCGGCGCCCTGAGGACACTGTGCGCGTCCGGGCGGCGCGGGTCGGACTTCGGCGGGGCCCCCGCCCCGGAGGAGCCGCGGAGGGGGGCGGGCGGCGCGGGAGGGGGGGGGGCGCGCGCGGGCGCCGGCGGGCGGGAGGCCGGGCGAGGGCGGGCGCGGGGAGGAGGGGAGGCGGCCGCGCTAGGTGTCAGGGGTGGGGTGGGGGAGTCCGCCCTCGCCCCCGGGGCCCCCCCCCCGAGACCCCCCCTACTAGTCCCGGCAACTTCTCGGCCCGGCGGTGTGGAAAAGTTGGCCTCGACCGGCCTTCCGACGGGGCTCGAACAGGTAACGGCCTGGCGTCATCGCGGCGGCAGCGGCGGCGGCTCCCGGCGAGGCACTGTCTCGGCAGCCGAATGCTGTCGCCGCCGGCACCCTCCGGAAGAGCGCGACGGCCTCCCTGGGGGGCCCCCTCCCTCCGCCGCCACGGCCCCTCCCTCCCGGAGCCCGGCCCGCTGGCGCCCGGCCGCCCCCCGCCCCCGCCGCACCCCTACCCCACAGTCCGGGGCTGGCCCGCGAGGGCTGAACACCTGTAGGGGCTCCGGCACGTCCCAGCCCCGTCCCCTCCCCGCCCGCCCCCCCAGATCGCGCCCCCTCCCGTTCCCAACCGGAGCTCGGGGAGGAAAGTGACGGGGGAGGCTCAGGGAGGAGGTAGAAGCCTTGGAGGAGACGGGGGAGTGGCGGCTGGGGTGTTTCCTGGGTGGTAAGTCTGAGTGGGTCGGAGGAGGCTGGGGTTGGAGACCTTGAGAAGTTGGTCAGCCCCTGTCCTCGTCTGGGACTCACCATGACCCCCAACCCGGCACATCTCCGCCCCTCCGCCCCCCGCTGGAGGACGGCCCCCAGGTACACTTGTAGCCTTGCTGGAAGGCGGCCAGGGCTCCCCAGATGGCTTCAGCCCCCGCGCCTGAGCCGCCACTGCAGAGCTGCGCCCGCACACCACGCTGCCACCCAGCGGTTTTTGCTGACTTTTCATTTCAGGCCAACGTGTGCCGTCTGAACCCCGTTTTCCCTCTGCGCCCCCTCATTCCCTGCCGGCTCCCAGCAGAAAGCTGGCGTCGTGTACCATACATAGTCAGTGCTGGGGAAACGCATAGCAGAGCCTCTCTTGTCTGGCCAGACTCCAGTCTCCTAATTTCCTTTTTTTTCCTCTCTTTTCTCTTTTCTGTTGTCTCTCTGCTCTCCAAGCTCAGGCCCTCCCTCCGACTCAGAAATCCAGTCTGACTGTTCTGCTGCCATCTCTCCCTTCCCTGTTTCTTCACCTCTTCATTTGCAGGACTGGAAGGGATGTTGTTTAAGTTCAAGAACTCTGCGAAATGGGGGCACACTGGTGTGGGGAGTATGTGCACCTAAACCATTGTTCACAGGATTGTAAATCACAGCCCCTCAATCAATAAAAACTTTTTTGTGGTTTTTGGTTGTTGTTGTTGTTGTTGTTGTAAAGAAGAATGCAGAAGAGAGGAGTAAAACCAGACATCATTGCTTTACTGTTTGACTTCATTTCTGATGCCAAAAAGGAAGCCCTTAATAGTAGGACCTCCGGGGCTGCTACATTCTCTTTCCTGAACCTCTTCCCTCATCCTTCAAGACCTTTATTGAGCTGCTGTAGGTGGACAAGGAAATGCTCAGCCTCCGGCCCTCCTTTTCTGGCCTGAACTTCCAACTAGGAAACATGTTCAGACTTCATAGTCTACTGGACCCGGATAAGCCTTCTGCCCATTTCATTTCACCCCTGGGGAGCAGCTGCCTGCTTTCTTCTCACTTTTTACAAGTGTCTCTTGTTCAAGCATGTCCCAAACACTACTAGGTGTCTGCAAAGGCAGGATGCAGGAAAGGATGCAGAGGCTGAGGCAGATCTTTATAGGACATTGATGCCAAATAGTCTAGTTCCTTGTACTCTTCCCCCTACATAAAAGTCTTACAGGTAGAAAAGAGGTTTAGCATTGCAAGTGAACGACTTAGCCAGTTCTTTGACCTTCTCTTCCTTGGGGAAAACCCTACTCTGTTCCCACTGAAGTTCAAATGCATTGAAATTAAGATTGGATCTCATTCCCCACTATATTCCTGTCTCCAGGTACAATGCCTGTTACAGAGCTGATGCTTAATAACAGCTGGACATAGTGGACCACTGGCTGATTTATATGGATTCTAAAGAGTTGGAGGATATTTCTCAGCCCAGTATCTTTGCTTTGGGTACTAGGTCACTTGAAGAGAAATACTCTCACTACAGTCTTAGCAGGGCCAGATATTGGGGTATCAGATAGGCGGTTAAGAGGTTCCCAACCACCCTACCTGTTTTTACCTGCTGTTGAATTCCAACCCTCAGGAGACTTATTTTCTTTGCTCTTGCTTCTCTCTTGGGATCCTGAACCCCAATAGGCATTGAAAAAGCAGAAAAAAAGAAGTGCTGCTCCAGAAAAGGGATAGAATGTGGGGAGAACAAGGTGGAGTCGGGGGTGTCATGAAGAACATGTGGATGGCTTTCTCGCTCTCTCTACTGATTTCCCTTTCCATCATTTTTGCTTACTTCTCCCCCACTCCAACTTTTTTCCTTTCTTTTTCTTTACTTCCACTAAGAAAGCAGTGTGTGTCTCATCACCATTCACCAGGTATTTTCAGGAAACCTGCAGGATTATGTTTGCAGCCACTGGGAGGTTGGGTATTAGAGAGAAAACACTCTGGATACTTTAGAAACACACACAGGAGGGAAATAGCATCAGAAATCTGTTACTAATCCCCATTCATTACTCTCAGCTTAAAAAATTTAATTAAGAGAGGCCAGAGAGATAGAATATCAAGTAAGTATCATCCCGTTTGTGGCTAACCCTCGTTCGATCCCTGCCATCATATATGGTCTTCTGAGTCCCACCAGGAGTGATGCCTAATCACAGAGACAGTAGTAAGTCCTGAGTAGAGTCGGGTGTGGCCCCAAACCAAAATACACGAGTAAACAAATTCATTAAGGGATTGAAATGCTGTGCTATAAACTCATGGAATTAAGGCTGATAAATGGGTTTTCCTCTTTTGACACATGACTGTCAGCCCACAAAGTGTACTTCTACTTTTGAATATTACCCCTTTACTTTTCTATCTCCATGGACAAGGATATGGCATAGGACGCCAATAGAGTGTGACTGATGAGATAAGAGATTAGGGTCTCTATGTGATCTCTCTGTCTATAGATCACATGCATTCTTTTCTCTGCTCCATTAAGAGTCTGCCTGTGATGTGACTGAGGGCATCCAGGGAAAAGTGGAGGAAAGCAATGTGACTTTGGCTCCAAATCATATTGTGTAATCAATTCATCCTTTCCTAACTCTCAGTGCTTCAAATTTGCAAAGAAGAGTGGATGGGAAGATGGTACAAATAGCTGGAGTTCATGTATTTTATGTTGAAGCCCTAGGTTTCATCCCCAGCACCACATGGCCCCTCAAGTTTTGTTGACTGCTCCCCCCAACACCCATCTGCTCAAAGCAGAGAAGTGTCTAAATATAATTCTCAAGTCCTCAAAGGAGAACAACGCTCAAACTTAGGAAGGAAGACATAGGGAAAGAATTACAGCCCACCCCAGGGAACTGCCTTTTCTGCTTTACTGCCACCCTAGGCCAGTAGTAGTATTGCACTTCAATGGAAGGAAGAAATTACCATGCCAATGATTTCCAAAATGCTCCTGATCTCCTGTCTTGCTCTATCACTGCTATTACACATTGCACCCTTGTTATGGAACTTCCTGACTCCCCTCCACATTCAGTTTTAATTTAATAATAAAAGAGGAGCTGGAGCAGTAGCACAGGGGGTAGGGTGTTTGCCTTGCATGCAGTCGACCCGGATTCGGTTCCCAGCATTGCATATGGTCCCCTGAGCACAGCCAAGAGTAATTCCTGAGTGCAGAGTCAGGAGTAACCCCTGTGCATCACCAGGTGTAGCCAAAAAAGCCAAAAAGAAAAGAATAAAAGGGGCTTGGAGGAGGGGAAGCAGGGAAATTACTAGAGATGCTTAGCCTCAGAAGTACCTGGGATTCAGTAGGTGGTGCTTGAGGGCCCTTTGTAGTGCTAGGGAGTGAATTCATGGCTCTGCACATTATAGGCATGTGCTCTACCATTTGGAATATTTACTTGGTCCCAATAGTATTTTTTATTTTTTCTTTGTGGGGCCACACGCAGCAGTGCCCAGGGCCTACCCCTGACTCTGCATTCAGGGATCAATCCTAGCAGTGTTCAGGGGACCATATGTGCTACTGGGGATAAAATCTGGGTCAGCTGTATGCAAGGCAACTCCCTAATCCACTGTATTTTTGCTCTGGTCCCTGGATTCTTAGCGTTTTAACACTCCCTGCTTAATCCCAGAGCTCCCAACTCTTGTTTGTGGGGATAAGTCCAGTTTATCAGACCTCTCCTCCCTACTATTTTGCTCTTGACCATATACCCTCCTTGATCATGTTAATATAGGAAGTCATTCTTACAGCCTTTCTCTTCATCTGAGAGAGTTCTAGATTGGATAACAGTACAAATACATTTTTATCCTGTCTTGATCAATAACTGGTTGTATGGCATTGGCCACATAATTTCTCCAATGGAGTTCCAGTTTCCACTCCTCCTTTAAAATAATCTTTTCGAAACTTTGTTGATGGGAATGTATACCAGTGCGCCATTATGAAAAGAATTATAGACATTCTTCAAGACATTAAAAATAGAACTAGCACATGATCTGTCATTTTCAGTGTTCTCATATATATCATCAGGACACAGAATCACTACATCAAAGACATATCGTAGCCCATGCCCTGTGAAGCATTATTTACAATGATATGGAAATAATGTAAGTGCCCATAAACTCAAGAAAGGATAAAGAAGATGTTGTATATGTACTCAATAGATTATCCTTTGGCGATAAGAAAGAAATCCTGCCACTTGTAAGAACATGAATGAACCTAGAAGGTATAATACTTGGTGAAAGAAGCCAGAAAAAGAACATATGATCTCATTCATGTATGGCATATAGAGAAAATAAATAGATAAATTAAGTGAAATGTAAACTAACTTTTGGACTCTAAGATTTATTAGTGGTTACTAGCAGGACAGGGGAGAATGGGGCATGTGTAAATTAGGATAAAAGGGACGACTGTAAGGAGAAGGATAGAATCAGACCTTTCATGGTTAACTTAATGCAGTCCATATACAGGTTAATTTCCTATGATTCACACCTGAAACTTATATAATGTTATAGCAATATGGAGCTTCAATTCTTAAAACACAGCAAAACAAATCTTTTTGATATGATTCACAATTCTTTCCTATTGTATTCTTGGAGCCCTAGAGTACCTGGAGGTGATGTAAGTTCCCTCATCAATGTTTCAATCACTGTACTTTTGCTCGCATCTATTTTATATCCTTCGGCTTATTGTAGGTTTTTCTTTTATTACAAACTGTTATGACAGTTTGTTAAAAACTAAACATTTGTAAAACTCTGGATAAGTTGCTCCTCAAAACTCTTTTCGGCACTGGGAGCTAACCTTTCGTATATTTTTGCATACACTGCTATTCCTCCTAGATTTATCTTTCCCTCCTCATACTTTTCCTCCTTCCTTTTCCATTCTCACCCCCCTCTCGAACATAGTCTCTAAATTGGACTCCCACGAAAACTACGAAAGTCCCCCTGGTGCCATTCCCCATGGGTACACTTGAGAACCAGGTTTTAGCATTCTTTTCAGAGTTATGTGGGTTATCAGAGCATAGAATGCTGAACATTCTGTGCCAATCTCTTTTGGCAGACCTCAGATGAGCCGTGGAGAAGCTAAGGGGACCTGCTCTCAAGAGGCATCTCCAAGGAGAAAGACAGAAAGCCAAACAGATGTGCCTGTGATGAGTAAAAATGAGAGAATTTAGACAGCCTAATCAGGAGCAGCCTCACTATCTTTTCAGCAGGAAGGAGTTGGCTGTCTTTCTGAGACTGCAAATGAGCGATTTCAAACACCCTTCCCTCATGAAGATAAACATAATCACAGCCACTTGCCAGTTGGCTCTTAATCTCTGCTGAAAGTCCATCAAAACATAGGAGTGAACGGTTTTTAGGCCAAGGACTGAAGTTTGGCTCAAAGGGGGGAAAAGAGGCATGTTCAAGTGCACCAAGGTCAAGCAACACTGGGGTCATGCAGTTCACCGAGTCAGGCAGCAGATGACACAGACCAGAGACAGGGACACCTTTTGATGTCTACCTGATTATGTCCAAAAGCCCTGAGAAATGACTGGATAGAAATACTAATGACAAGATTAGAGAAAAGCCATTAGAGAAGGCTCTTACCCCTTAAGTCCAAGCCGCAAAAAAAAAAATGCAATTGAATGAAGTCTTCTTGGTGTCACAGTGGAATTCCAGAGATAGAAAGAGTGACTACTGTATTTGGTAACATAACTTGACACATTTATTAGGTAGCAAATAGCCCTTCCTAGTAAGATTGTTTGGGGAAATTATGCTTCAGCAACAAAGGTCTCCAGAACCAATTTTTAAGAAATTGATCGGTTCTCTGGATTTGCGTTCAGAATAGAAAGCAAGGGAATCCTAGGCAGGGTTGCATTGCACTATGATGTAAGTTGGTCTTCATCGTGTCTTCTCTTTGAGATTAATCTGTAAATGCTTAAGCAATAGGATTTATTGAAGCTACCTCTGGTTTATATCTAAAATCAATTGGGAACACATTGATTAATTCTGATCCTTACAGAGAAAAAAAAAACTCTCGCTCACATAAAAATTTCATTGTTCAGTCATAATTTATGAACATTAAAACCATAACACACACTGATGATATTAATCATATCAATGAATTCAGTTCTTTGCCATTTAATTAGCCATTGCAGCTTCAACATCAGGAGTTCGAAGCCCCTGATTACCTGCTTGGTTATTTAATCAAGAGAACTTGAAGTGGAGGTGGCTCTTGATCATAAGGAGAGGACATAGGGAAATGAGCATAAGCATCAATTTTCCAGACTAATTTTTATACAAGGAAAATATCCTTTTCAGCGAGGTCTGTTACATACCAGAGTTGACTGTTGATTCTTCTCTAGGAGAGCTCATGCTCAGATAACTGGGTATGGGGCCAATTCCCCCCATTGGCTCTCATGGGGCATAAAACTACACTATTGGAGCCGGAGTGATAGTACAGCGGGCAAGGTGTTTGCCTTGCATGCGACTGACCTGAGTTTGATCCCCGGCATCCCATATGGTTCTCCAAGCACCGCTAGGAGTAATTCCTGAGTGCAAAGCCAGGAAGTTACCCAATAAGCAAAAAAAAAAAAATTGGGTGTTACCCAATAAGCAAAAAAAAAAAATCAAAACTACACTATTACCTAAACATACATGAAACAAAACCCAACAGGGGTATTTATGAACAAGAAGACATCCTTTCTAGTGCCTTTTCTTTTGGAATCATGTTTAAATTGGTTATGTATGTGATGGGAGTCACATGGTGGAATAAGGAAAAATTCATGTGGAGAAAATTTTGTAGATACAATTAGCTTCTTTTTGGGTGGAGGGAGTCCTAAGTAGTGCCAAGAGGAGCCCAGAGTCACTTCTGGCAATAATCAGCCAACCAGACCAGTGAATCGGTGCTAGGGCCTTGGGATGCAGTGCTGCTCAGATATTTGGGGGTACTTGGGGGCCTCCAGGCCTTGGAGGCACAGAGAAATTGGGGAAGCCCTTTGGGATCAAAGATCAAACCCCAGTGGTTGTACAATTTCCTGGCTCCAAAGTAATTTATTCCTAGTCACATGGGCCATCTCAGGAGGTGATAGGGCATCTCGAGCCAACCACAACTAAAATACCAGCTTTTCTAAGTGAATTCCGTTCTGTTTTAGTCTACAATATTTGAAAATCCTGAAGGAACAGTTGCTATTTTATAAACTGACTAGTGGCTAACAAACAAAGATGAGGTGTTTCTCTGATGAAATATTTATGGCAGTCGGAGAATGAGCAAGACTCAGAGGCAAAAGATCTGTAACACAGGTTTGTTTCTTGCCCAGTGAACTAAGTAATCTAAATGAAAAGCTGGAGGAAAAAAAAACGATAGAAGATCTGAAGCAAAGCAGACAATCAGTGATTTTTCTGGATTTAAGCTGCTTCAGGAAATAGGATTTCTGGAGGAAGGTGAATTAAATTCTGGATTGGAGCAAGGAATGCAGTGCTTGTAAATGATCTAAGGTTCATCATTACTTAGCATATGGGGGCGGGCTTAGACACCAGCATAAGGAACTCTGAATTGATTTCCCATTTGCCGGTGGCACTTTCCACCATTTTCCAATCAAGAGTTTCCATTTTTCAAAAGAGTAGAGAGTAATGGGAAAATGATTCAGTATTCCCCCAGGATTAAGAGTCTTAACACATCTCTTTTCAGACATCAACCAAGATTTGAGCAGAAGAACCTACGGAATTTGGAGGAAAAAGCATCCCACAGCTTCTGAGGAGGGGGTGAAGGAGAGGCCCATGGTTCATCTAAGAACTCTGCAGAGGCCCTAGTAAGTGTTTTAATCTCTGTTCTGCTTTTCCTCTTTGTTTCCCAAATTAGACTTTCAAATAGTGATAACACTCAATAAATACTTGAGTTAGCCCAAAGGGAGGGGAACTATTACACCGAATGTATTCACATTTATGGCCTGAAGTTTTAGGCTATCAGTTTGCAGTCACCGGCTTCTCAAGTAGCCATTCAAACAAATTGGCTCTAATGTCTCCAATCTGACAAACAGCAAAAAGTATAATCAACAAAATGAAATTATTCAGTAATTTCTCCTGCAACCACTGAAGACCTCAAGTAATTATAGAACCTGATTTCATAACAGGCGCCTTGATGCTCAATTAACAATCTCATTTTAGAGACGAGATCTGAGGCACAACAGTTAAATGCATTTGTCCTGGCACAAATTGTTTGGCAGTCTCTTCATTCATTCATTCATCCAAAATTTACTGACAGCTATTTGTTTAGTATTGAATAATACAGTGAAGGGTGCAAAGGAATTTATACCTATATTTTCTGTCTTGAGCGCTAACTAGATCAATGAGATCTCAGTATTGGTTTAAGAACTTTATCCTTATTAACTTATTAATACTTATAATAACTGGAGTATTCTGTCTTGATGAATAAGCCAAGGTAAAGAGAAGTTAAACGATGTCGTTCGGGTAGGAGGTGGTAGAATCAAGATTGAAATCTATGCATTCTGATCTCATATACCTTGTTCTAAAGCTCTTCTCCTCTCTCTCCAGTGACTTCCTCTGGTCTCAGAGGGTAATGAGGAGTAAATAAAAGAGCTACCAGATAAATGTAAGTAGCACACTGAGAATAGTCTCAATGTCCAAAGTAGTGGTGGTGCCCTAAAGAAGGGACTACTTCTTCAGTGAGGAGGAAGGTCAGACTTGTATTTGACTTCAGGAACAAACCTCACTGAAGATGAATATTGGAGGATTAGGAGTCAGGCAACTGGGTAATGAAATTGGGTAAAACAAGACTCTTACCCACCTACTGGTACTAGCTTTTCTTACTTGGACATATTACTTCCCCTTAGCTGAGAGAACGCACAAATCTTGGATTCCTATTTCCTTATACTTTGAATAAGTTGGCAACAAGTAGATCTCATCTCATAATGATTATCCAGGAATGTACTTTCTGTGAAATATTGATTACTGATAAGGTCATAAGGCATTCTGGGATGCAGAAAAGTACAGAGTGCTCTGTGGATATTTTGTTTGGTTTGGTTTTGGTTTGGGGGCACTTCCAGTGGTTCACAAGGGCTATTCCCAGCTCAGTGCTTCACAGATGCTCCAGGCAGAGTGCTCAGGGACATTGTGGTTTCAGGGATCAAGCCCAGGCTTCCTGCAAGCTTAGCAAGTGCTAAGCCCTTTGTGCTAACTCGTAGGTCCTATGTGGATAGTTTGATGAACATTTGCAAGTTGTTTAATTCTTGCTTGTAACTGACTGTCTTCCTTTTCCTACTGATGATGTTCCACACATATTGTCAATGGGATGTTCAAGTATACAGTAGTTTATCGATTTACAACTGCCATCAGCAGAGGGTTTAGTAGAAGTAATCCCTTTGGGAAGATGCCAATCAAAATGGAAATTAAATTGGCACGAATACCACAGTGAGTCAGGCATTCGCCTCTTGCGATAGCTGAGGTGAGCTTGGAGACTTGAGATTTGCATGTGGGCAGTTATTAAATGATTTTATTATGGTGATAAAAATTTAAGCTCACAAATGAATTAAAGATCATGGGGAAATGACTGTTCAAGCCAGATAATCCTAGCAATTCCTCCATGTAGATTTTAATATTCCTATTGAAGAGGAGCAACTAGGATTTGGTTGGTATTTGAATAAACTGAAAAGACATTTTAAAAATTTCCAACTTTTCCTGCCTCTAACAACATTTTCTATTTTTATTGTGAGACTATTGGTATCCTATGGTCTGAAAATAAAAAACTGTGAAAGGAAATAGCATTGCTCTATTTCATTATATGAGGAACAGAAACTATAAAGTATTTGTATAAATGTGTTAGTGCCTGTGTGACCGTGTGTGTGTGTGTACATGTCGTGCTTCACTCAAGCAATGCTCTAAAGCCAGTACCTCAGCCCCAGTGCTCACCATCATTATGAGGACCTACAGGAACCTGTTCTTTCAGCTAAGACTTTAGGTTCCAGCTCGTCCTAACTGTTCTCCTTCTTTCAAATCATTTGTTCCTGAATGGGAAATGCTTTCCAGTAAGATAGTTAATCAGAGTATCTTCTGGGTGTTAGACTTGTGAACACTAATATGTTCCCTTCACCCCTTTGGGAGAATTGGCTCATTCTAGCAGGAATTTTATGGAGGTGACAATACTACAGAAGAATGCCTCTGATGGCAATATTTTACAGTACCAAACATGAGGCTGAGACAGCTTCAAACTGGACTCAAACCCCTCAGTTTAAAAACCACCTTTCATTTTATACTCTGGAGGAGTTTACATGTAGACATAAGGTTTCTATATGAGCTCTGCTCTACAGATTGCATGCATTGCTATGTCATGAAAGCTCATTTTTCATTCAGCTCCTCTTCAGTTTTTCCTACCTTTCTAGCCAAGATTCTTGAAAATCAATGGTCTGTCAGCAGTTTCTACTTCCTCACTTCTTATTCATCATTTAGTGCATGTTTTAGTGCGTGTTTATTTCTTTTAATAGCAGTTTTATTAGGTTTAACTCACGTAAACAAACTCACCATGGTTTTGTTACATGTTGTTATATTTCTTCACAGGCTTGGTGCTGCCGAGAGCACCAGCAAGGGAGTCCGGAGCCCGGAGTACTCCCCTGGTCCTGGCCACAGGGTGTTCATTGAAGCCCTGCTTGTAGTTGAGACATGATGACACCCCTATCAGCCTCATTATGGATAACTTAGTGGTCCTTACTTTTTGCCTTGCTGCTCTGTTAAACTCTCCTCCCAGGTCACCATGCTCAGTGTTCTTGTTCTCTGTCACTTTGAGCAGTGGATTGGCCCTTCCTGAGACTCCAGTGATACTATACCGCTGCCTTTCTCCTTTATTTATAATCTGCAGCCTCCAACTTCCTTAATTTGTTCCCAAAGCTCCTCTAGGTGCTCTTCCTATTTGGCGTGTCTTGCTACTTTGGGGGCACATCAACAGCTGTGAGCCTGTTGATGGTGGTGGTGGTGGTTTGCGTATGAGTCATAATGTTTCTCTGCACACCTGAGGAATGTCAGTTCACATTGCCCGCTGCACGGAGTAGTGCCTCTACTCATCCTCGATTTCTTGACTTTAGGAAGTGTTTGCAGACTTTTTCAGGGAAATGGCAGTGTCATCAACCGTCAGAGAGCTGGTGCTTATAGTGACCACTTCCTAACCACATAATTACTATGCATCTTTCCAGGCAATGATCTCCAAACTGGTGTATTTCCGGTTTATTTAAGATATGTGTATTTATTTTTCAAAGATCTGTTTATACTCCTCCCCTGCAAGATGTGAGAAATTGACCAGACTTGTCAGTGCTTGGGGAACCGTATGCAGTGCTGGGGATTGAACCAGGTTCAGAGGGATGCAAGTGTCTTAACCTTTGTACCCTCCACATTTTTCATAGTGATTAGGAGCGATAGCACAGGGGCTAGGGTGTTTGCCTTGCCCGTAGCCAACCCAGGTTCGATTCCTCCATCCCTCTCGGAGAGCCCGACAAGCTACTGAGAGTATCCCGCTCACACAGCAAATCCTGGCAAGCTATCCATAACATATTTGATATGCCAAAAACAGTAACAACAAGTCTCACAATGGAGACGTCACTGATGCCCACTCGAGCAAACCGATGAACAATGGGAGGACAGTGCTACAGTGCTGTTTTATGTCTTGCTATATGTGTATGCATATGTATATCTGTATGCTCTGTATATCTCTGAGTGCTGATATGTATATACATGTTTGTATATAACTCCTTAGTAATTTTTTGGTGCACATTTCAATTTTCTTTTGGAGAGGAACAATGGCCCCTTCTAAATCTCTGTTTATTATTCATCTCAACTTTCTGTTACGTGCTTTAGAGATCTTCACTACTTTATGATTCTTCTGTTCTTTCCCTAGTTACATCTCACCATCTTTCTGTGCAGAACCGAGTTTAACTGATCCCCTCTCCAAGTTTAGTCTCACGGTCACAGTCCTCCCGTTATTCATCAATTTGCTTGTGTGGGCCCAATTATGTCTCCATCGTGAGACTTGTTGTTCCTGTGTTTGGCATATTGAATGCATCACGGGTAGCTTGCCAGGCTTTGCCATGCAGGCAAAATACTCTCGGTAACTTGCTGGGCTCTCCGAGACGGGTTGAGGAATCGAACCCAGCTCAGCCGGGCTGGCCGCGTGCAAGGCAAATGCCCTACTGCTGTGCTATCCCTTCAGCCCAAGTTTAGTCTATTGTTTGATTTTTTGTTTCATTGATACATATATTTTATTTATTTTTTTTTTCCCCCTTTATTTTATTTTATTTTTTTTTAAAGTTGTAGATTTACAATTTTTTGTGCTTTGGTTTCAATTATACAATGATCAGATACCCATCCCTCCACCAGTGCCCATTTTCCACCACCATGGATAATATCCCTCCCACCCCCATCCCCCCATCCCCCCGTCTCTGTGGCAGGGCAATCCCCTGTGTTCTCTCTCTCCTTTTGGGTGTTGTGGTCTGCAAAAGAGGCATTGAGTGGCAAACATGTTCAGTCCATAGTCTACTTTCGACATGCATCTCCCCTCCTGGGAGGATCCTCCAAACATCCTTTATTTGGTGCTCCCTTCTCTATCTGAATAGCCCTTTCCTCTAGGATACCCGGCTGGCCTCTAAGTTATGGAGTAATCCTCCTGGTGCTGATCTCAGCTATTCTTGGGTACAGGTCATATAAGAATATTAAGACTATATAAAATACTGTGAAGTATCTGTGCTGGCAGGGTTGTGGTGAAAAAAACTCTCATCGACTGCTGGTGGAATGCTGTCTGGATCAACCCCTATGGAAAACTGTATGGAGGTTTCTCAGGAAACTAAGAATTGAGCTGCCATATAACCTCGTAGTTCCACTTCTGGATATTTTCCCCAGGAAACAAAAACATTCTATAAAAATGACATATGCTTACTATTGCTCACGTAGCACTAACAGCTAAGATATGGAATCAACCTGGGATACAAGGACAGATGATGTAGAATGAAGATGTTGTATCTATACACAATGGAATGCTATGCAGCTGTAAGGAACAATGGAATCACGCAATTTGCTTTGATGTGGATGGAACAGGTAGACATGCTGAGTGAAGTCAGCCAGAAGAAGTAAGGCAAACACAGGATGATCTCACTTATCTGTGGCGTGTAGAATAACAGGACCAGGGAATGCAATGTAATAAAGGAAGAATTCCTAGATCAACCTTTGACCTCAGAGTATAGGGATGAGGACAGAGAAGGGAAAAATTGAGGGGAAAAGTAAGAAGAGACATAGGAAGCAACAGGGGGTAGCAATCAAGGGGACTAAGGTGCATCCCTGGTATAGAAGAGGAATATATCTATATATCCAAATCACAGAGTCAACACTGAAATGGTGAGATCTAAACCTCAACAATCAAATTTGTAAATGTACCTGTCAAGGTGACAGGCTGGGGGTGAGCGATTAGCGGGGTGGGGGGTGGGGGGGGAGGGGGAGTTGGAAATCTGTGGACAATGGTGGTGGGAAGTTGACGCTGGTGGTGGGATTGGTGCTGGATCATTGTATGCTTAAAGCTCAACTAGAATAACTTTGAAAATCATGGTACTCTAATAAAATAAAAATAATTAAAAAATATATGTGGGCCAGGAAATATTTCAATGGGCTGAGTGGATACTATGCATGGAGGAGTTCCAGTCTGATCCCTGGCACCTCCCTGTGACCACCACTAGGAGGATGTCCAGGCTTAGAGCTGGAAGTCACCCGTGAGCACTGCAGACTGTGGCCCCCAAGCAACGAAACAAACAAAATTATATATATATATAATACAGAGATGCACATATGTATGAATAACATATATGCGCACATATCTGCACATGTATGTAATTATGTATACTGTAGCACTGTAGCACTGTCTCCCGTTGTTCATCGATTTGCTCGAGCGGGCACCAGTAATGTCTCCATTGTGAAACTTGTTGTTACTGTGTTTGGCATATCATATCATATATGCCATGGGGAGCTTGCCAGCCTCTGCCATGTGGGCAGAATACTCTCAATGTCTTGCCAGGCTCTCTGAGAGGGACGGAGGAATTGAACCCGGGTCGGCCGCATGCAAGGCAAACGCCCTACCCGCTGTGCTATCCAACTCCGATTGCATACAATTTTTGAAATTAAATTTTATGTTTTCTTACAACGTTGCTATTTTTTCACAATGTGCTATTTAGAACTTAGAAATTCTACTTTACCCTTTATCCTATTGAATATTTTGAAGACACTTATATTAAAGTCTCTTTTATATACTACCTTATTATGCAACTTCTCTGGGATATGAATTACCCTGTTTATCGTTACTGCTGACTCTCCCTGTGGTGGTTTATTTATTCCCCATCTCACACTGTAAATCTGACTATAGGCTCACCTTCAGCCAAAAAATTATATTCTGTAGAAGTCTCTCATGAAACCTGGATTGTAGAATTATCTATCACCACAATTTTGTGCTGCCTTTCTGTAAGTATTCTATGGTTTCACTAACTACAGGCCATTTTTTTAAGTTACAAAGATTTTATGATTGAGTTTTCATTTTATACTGCGTGGACCCCCATCCCTCCACCACTGTACATTTCCACCACCAATATCTTCAGTATCCCTGATGCCACTCCCACCCCATTCCACTCCCTGTCTTTATGGCAGGCATTTTCCTTTTGACTCTCTCTCTACTTTTGGGTATTATGGTTTGCAATACAGATACTGAGAGGCATCATGTTTGGTCCTTATACAGGTCAATTTTTATATTTCCCAGTTTATGTACAAATGCAAATATATGGCTATAAAGCTTTATGATCTTAGTGTACCTATTGTCTGCACCCTAGGCCTCAGATGTCCTCTTTCCAAAACATGACCTGGACCAGACATCCTGGCTCCTAACTAGAGAAATTTAAGATTGTGGGTGAGAGTTATTGTTTCAGGGCATATAACCAGTTATTGTATTCTTATTTATTTCTTAGTCTGTTTGTTTAGGGGCCACATCCAGAAATACTCAAGGCTTATTCCTGGCTTTATGCTCAGACATTACCTCTCGCGGGGTTCAGGGCACCATATAGGATGCTGCGGATTTATCCTAGGTCAGCCACAAGCAATGCAAGAACCCTACCCTATGTACTATCACTCCATCCCCCCGTTATTGCATGCTTAATGGCCATTTAGCTTCCAATATTGCTTTCTTTGGTTTCATGTTGCCATTTTCTTCCAATTCCTGGAGATTTCCCTTCTTCTACTTGACTATTCTTATTTATTGTCCAAAACTTTAAGGTAATATTTTACCCACTATTCCTTGGTTTTGCACATGGTAGGTGTTTCTGCAACATATTGACTGGAAGTTTCTATTAACTCTTTATATCGATCTTAACATTAAACTTGCTGATGAGGCTAAATCAATAATAATCATATTATTATTGTAGTTGATTATTGTTTCTCTGTCAGTTCACACAACCTTCTTATAAGCATGTGACACTTCTGACCATTCTTTTCTTGACAATTTTCCACAGGTTTCTTTGAGACTCACATTATTGTGGTTTCCCTCATACCAATACTTAACTTTTTCCTTCTTAGTCAACTTTTCCTGTCCCTTTCTCTATTGCTCATATCTGTTTTGGGAAAATTCCCTTGGATTTTGCCTTATTTATCACTGTATCACTGTCCTCCCGTTGTTCATTGATTTTCTCGAGCGGGCCCAGTAACGTCTCCATCGTGAGACTTTGTTGTTACTGTGCTTGGCATATTAAATACGTCACGGGTAGCTTGCCAGGCTTTGTCGTGTGGGCGAGATACTCTCGGTAGCTTGTCGGGCTCTCCGAGAGGGGCAGAGGAATCGGACTTGGGCCGGCCATGTTGGCTGCATGCAAGGCAAATGCCCTACCCACTGTGCTATCGCTCCAGCCCAGCCTTATTTATAATCACTAATTTTTTTCCCCAATCTCCTCTACTTCCAGGTATTCACTGTGATCATTTCATGCATGCATTCAATAAATGCTCTTTGAGTATTTACTATGTGATAGGATAATAGTAATAAATTAACAAAAGCAAATAGCTTCTATTATAATCACAGGTATAAAAAGAAAACATAACATTATCTAAAGTGATGCAGAAGAACCGAATGCAGATTAAAAGGTCAGGGATGGCCTCCAAAAGAACATGACACTCACTGATCCTAGAAATATGCTACAGACTCTGTCTGATGAATGGTGAAGAAATCAAGTACCATTGATGCTCTGTTAGCACTCAAATTCTCCTATGCTTTTGGACAGAACAAGCTGCTGCCAAACATGGTACTTTGGTATATTGATATTTTTTGACAGGGGAGGCACACCCAGTAGTGCTCAGAGGTTACTTCTGGTGGGCGTTGGGCTTAGAGGGTCATTTAAAGTGCTGGGGATTGAAGCTGGTTCAGATGCATGCAAGGCAGGCACCTTACCCACTGTACTCTCCCTATAGCTTTGGCATATGTTATATTTTAAATATCCCTTTCCCATGAATCTAGTCTCAAAACCCTCAACTGTGAAGTTCCCTCTTTGTACCCATATGATCTCTCTCTTTATATATATATATTATATATTATACATACATATATATACATATATAATCATATATATGTATATACATACATATATATTATACACACATATATATGTATGTGTATACATACATATATATATTATACATACATATATGTGTGTATTTGTGTACATGTGTGTGCGTGTGTATAATATGTCCAAAGCAAGAAACACAAAAAAGAAATCAGGACAAATACACCTTGCTAATTCTTCTAGTTTAATACACTTAGCTCATATTCTTTGGCCTAGCAATTGCAAATTATTCTCAAACCTATTTTAAACAGCCTAATTGTTTCTTTTTCCCTTAATGTCCTTATAAAAGCTATTGTGTCACTTAAAACTTATAGTAAGTTGGGGCCAGAGAGATTAAAAAGCGGGTAAGCCACTTGCCTTGCACACGACCAACCCCAGGGTTGTTCCTTACTACCCCATTTGGTCCCTAGAGCCCACCAGGAGTGAGTCCTGAGCACAGAACAGTTGTAAGACTTGAACATCGCTGGCTTGGCACCCAAACAACCAAAATAGTATATTCACTATATTGGTATGTTTTCTCTTTTTCACTGGTTTAAGTTTACTTAAAAGAACCAGCCTTAAGGGTGTCGAGGTAAATAATTTCCTATTCTGTATGTTCATGAGCTTAGGTAGCTGCATTTGTGCCCTATATGCAGATAGTTTTATTCAAATTCCACTCACAAACTGAACCAACTAAACAGGCCCAAATGAGGACATCTCGAAAAACCCACTCAAAGCATACAAATCCAAAACTGACTCATTTTCTAAAACTTGTCCCACTTCTCTTATTTCATGTGGATATTCAGGTTGTGGGGCTGGAGTGATAGCACAGCAGGCAGGGCATTTGCCTTGCATGCAGCTGACCAGTGTTTGATTCCTCTGTCCCTCTTGGAGAACCTGGCAAGCTACCAAGAGTATTCTGCCCCCACAGCAGAACCTTGCAAGCTCCCCGTGGCGTATTCGATATGCCAAAAACAATAACAACAAGTCTCACAATGAAGATGTTACTGGTGCCTGCTCAAGAAAATCAATGAACAAAGGAAGGATAGTGCTATTCAGGTTATTGATACTGTCTTGTTCCTTTCTGAATTCATCCACCATCTCAAATAAACCAGAAACATGTGTATTAGAATTGTTCCTTCTTCCACTTCACAACCAAAGAACAGTCAAGCACTGGTAATTTTATCTATCGAATACTATTGTGGAATTTTTTGGTTAAAACTTATACCTATTATTTATTATCTAAATTTCACCATAGCCTCCTCTCTGGCATGTGCTCAATCACTGCTACAAATCCAACCACCAAACTCACACATATCACACCCTGTGAACAAGTCTTAGAGGCTCACCACTAACAAGTTCCCCATGAACTGGACCTCAACTTCCTTGTCATCCAGTTCCCTTGACACACACTCTCTCAACACAGTATATTTCAGACATTTCAATGAACGTACCTTCCCCCAAACACCCCCTCCTGCCCTTCAGCACCCCCAGTTGCTTTCAAAATTCTACTCCTTCCCACTCAGCAAATGCTTCAAGATTTACCTCAGGCATTACTTCCTCTGGGAAATCTTCCCTGACAACTGGCATGTAAAGTCACAGTTTCCTCTTCCCTGCTCCATAGGACTGTATACAGATAGCTTTTATGCTATTTCTAATATTCGTTTCTGTCTATTTTGTTTGTCATGTTCACCAAATAGTAAACTCCCTGAGGCACGGTCTGGGATTTTACTCCAAATCCCCACATCCAGACAGAATAGAGACTTAATAAATGACCATTTTGTGGCTAAATGGATTTTCTATTTTTCCCTTTCTTTGTTTAAAAAGAAGACATCAAGTGAGCATCTAGATGCAGAGCAGATGAATTTTAGTAAGAATGGGATGGATTCATGTACAATGCATATTAGCATGTATATCTTAATTATAGACAGAAGAACAATAAATCAAGGTGTTGAGCTATAAAACAAAAGACCACTGGTTCCTTGTGAATGCAAAGTTAAAACAAATTTTGAATTAGATCGATCCATATTATAGCCATATTCATATAGTTATATTATTCCTTTGAGTATACAACACAATTTTTGTAGTGCCAGAGTTATGTGAACAGCCTTTAAGTATGCAATATTTTAAGGTTGACAGAGCCCTTTACACCATTATCTTGTTTTCTCTACATGAGAACAACTGAGGTAATCAGAGGAGGTTTCAGTTGGCTCCATTTTACAGAACAGAAACCTCTTTCTTTTTTCAATATTTTTTATTGAATCACCATGAGATAGAACAATTACAAAATTGTTCATGATTGCATTTCAGTCATACAATGTTCCAACACCCATCCCTCCACCAGTGTAACTTCCCAGCACCACTGTCCCTAGTTTCCCGTTCACCCCTTCAAGCCACCCCTCACCCCAGTCTGCCTCTATGGCAGGAAACTCTCTTCTCTCTCTCTCTCTCCCTCTCTCTCTCTCTCTCCCTCTCATTTTAGGCATTATGGTTTGTAACAGAGGTAGCCATATTTTGCTTAATGTCACACAATTTATTGATTGATCAGGACCTTCCTCATTCTAATGGGGAATTTTAATGCTAACCAATGGCAAGAAGAAAAGGAAGACTCAGAATCAAAGAAAAATACATGGGAGGGATGGAGAGAAATAGAATAAAAGGCCAGCCTTCTTTCAAACCCAGTGTTTCTAACTCCTAGCATGGCTCCCTTTCAGCCTCATTAGGCTCTCTCTAAAAGCGTTAGAAACACTGGGTGGTGGTCTACGGTTTTGTTTGCTTTAAAAAGGAAACCGGCAGTTACAATTTTGACCTCACCAAGCAACTTGCCCACTATCTATTAGAATAATCTTCCATCAAATGCAAGCACTGAAAATTAAATCCAAACCTGAATTACCGCAATTATCCCGCTTGGACCAGAAACCTAATCAACCAACAGACAGCAGCAAGGTGAAATGAGCTTACAAAGAAAATTGGTCCAGGAGAGTGCAGGGACCCAGGTTTGTTTTGCAGAGCTACATATATATTAAGAAATTAATTTGATCAAGAGGGGCCTCGGTTTCTGAAGTAAACTAATTCAATTTTGGTCGCATCACATTTTACAGTCATCCACCTGCTCCTAGTTTGTGATGAGAATTTAAACAGCAATATCATGTTACTGAGATCCTATGCCTCAACTAAAATTATAGGCACCATTTTTCTAAGTGTTTTACTGAAATTAAAAATGATAATACCTATAAATCCACTACAATGCCCACATTTCCAAGGCTCTTTTCCAGCATAAACAAAATTAGAAAATGGAAAATAAAACCTTTCATGGCCTCTAATTTCTTCAGAATAGAAAAATGAGAGTTAGTCTTGATATATTTCAGAGTCATGACCAAGTAACAAGAAGACAAATAATAATGAGAATGATGATAGTAACAAAAGTTAATACCTTCAGGGTGTTAACTGAACCAGGAACTGTTCTAAAGTATTTATATATATTAAATTCTTCAGTTCTCATACCAAATTTATGATAGGGGTTATGATATAATCTGAGTATTTCAAATGAAGGCTCTGTGAAGTTAGAACATAGCTTAAGGTCATGCAGCTAATGATCTGTACAAAGGGAATAATAAGTCAGATCATCTATAATAAGTTGGGAACACATACATGCAATATTCCCAGTTTATACTTATTTGGTCAGATAGATGGATGATATGTTTTTTACATAATTTGTGACTTTTACTTGACACCCTCTGTTTTTTCTGTTCATATTGTAATCTATTAGAATTCTAGTGATGGAGGATCTGGGAAAGTTGAGCCTCTTCTTACTGAAATGCAATTTGAGGATGTGGGCCTAAAAAGGAACACATATCATTACCCTTATAAAGTTATGTAAATTTATAGAAGTTATATAAATGTATTAAAATGACGTGTCTCAGGTTTCTTCCCTTGATATTGTTTCCCTTGTGATTTCTGTGATAGAGTTGCAGCTTTGAAACCACTTCTTCATAGGTACAATTAACCTTGGTGTTGCCATGAAGATTGAGTTTGGTGCCAGTGTTGGTCCCTAATTGATGTGTTCTGTTGATTCACTTGTCTACTTTTTCATCTGTACCAAGTTCCCTCATCATTACAACTAGCTTCACATGTTGGAAATCTGTAGGATTTATGAATACCCAGAACTGAGGAGCGATAGCACAGTGGTAGGGCTTTGCCTTACAAGCGGCCAACATGGCCAACCCGAGTTCGATTCCTCCGCCCCTCTCAGAGAGCCCGGCAAGCTACCGAGAGTATCTCGCCTGCACGGCAGAGCCTGGCAAGCTACCCGTGATGTATTCGATATGCCAAACACAGTAACAACAAGTCTCACGATGGAGATGTTACTGGGCCCGCTGGAGCAAATCGATGAACAACGGGAGGACCAAGACCGTGACCGTGTGATTCTTTAGGGTTACTTAACATGTTTGTTAAGAGCTTAATTAAACCTCAAAAGGGTGCGTTCTCTATCTTGTAAATTATCCCCATCTTAATCTGAGATGTATATTCAGCTCTCCTCACTATCTTCTTCTCATATTTCTCTAAAATTCTTTTTACTTAAAATGATTAAACCTCAAGTGGGGGTGGAGTGATAGTACAGTGGTTGAGGCACTTGCCTTAAATGCAGCCCACTGGGTTTTTATCCCTGGCGCCACAGATGTTCCCCTGAGTACTTCCAGGAGAATCCTTAGTGTTGAGCCAGAAGAAAGGACTGTGTACCACTGAGTGTGTTCCCCAAATGAATACAAAACAAAGCAAAACAAATAAGCGTCCAGTGGAAAAACAGTCAATAGCCACATGTTTAGGGGAAATTAGTTAATGAGAAGGAAAAGTTGGGCTGGAGTGATAGCACAGCAGTACGGCATTTGCCTTGCATGCAGCCAGCTCAGCTGAGCTGGGTTTGATTCCTCTGCCCCTCTCAGAGAGCCCACCATGATACTGAGAGTATCTCGCCCACAGGGGAATATGCCAAACATAGTAACAACAAGTTTGAAAATGGAGACGTTACTGGGTCTGCTCGAGCAAATTGATGAACAATGGGAGGACAGTGTTTGACAGTGAGGAAAAGAAAATAATATAATAATGCGAATGATGTTTTACATCTAGGATGTTCAGGATTTGACCATCCCAACAACCAACTATCATATATAGATTGACCCTCCTCTGTGCCTGCCAGTGTGCTCAGTGTTTTCATAAGCGTTATTTTTTTCATTTTTATAATGACCAGATAAAGATGGTGGTATTTTACAGATTAGCAAATTTAAGGACTGGGGAAGTTGAATAATATGCACAAATTTAGACACATATAAAGTGATATAATCTGAACAAAATGGTACCACTCAAATGTGTCTGTCTTCTACACTACTTTAGAAGTTTTTGGTTCAGTTAATACCCAAAAGGTATTAACTGCTGTTACTATTATCACTCTCATTAGTAGATGAAGTTTGCTTTCCATCTACTATGTTGATCCAGCTGCAAGAGGTAAGGAGACTGATTAGTATGCATGTCGGAAAGTCATTTTAACAATAGAGGCAGTCCCAAAGAGATTAGACTGAATTTTCTTGGGATGTAACCAGTGCCCTCTCACTGGAATTGTTGAACAGAGACTGGAGAATTCACTCAACAGAGCATGCAAACATTTATCATATATTGCAGAAGGGATTATTTAATTGAGTGGATTGCTAGTAAAAGTAAGTAAAGTAAAGGCCCTCCCGTTGATCATCGATTTGCTCAAGCGGGCCCAGTAACGTCTCCATTGGAGACTTTGTTGTTACTGTGTCTGGCATATCGAATACTCTCGGTAGCTTGCCGGGCTCTCCGAGAGGGGCGGAGGAATCGAACTCGGGTCGGCCATGTTGGCTGCGTGCAAGGCAGACGCCCTACCCGCTGTGCTATCACTCCAGCCCAAGGTAAAGGTAAAGGCTCTCCTGTTGATCGTCGATTTGCTCGAGCGGGCCCAGTAACGTCTCCATTGGAGACTTTGTTGTTACTGTGTTTGGCATATCGAATACTCTCGGTAGCTTGCCGGGCTCTCCGAGAGGGGCGGAGGAATCGAACTCGGGTGGGCCAGGTTGGCCGCTTGTAAGGCGAACGCCCTACCCGCTGTGCTATCGCTCCAGAGCCCGGCAAGCTACCGAGAGTATTCGATATGCCAGACACAGTAACAACAAAGTCTCCAATGGAGACGTTACTGGGCCCACTCGAGCAAATCGAGTGGATTGCTATTCTGAATAAAATCTATATAGACACCTTTGTCTAAATCCTGACAGCAAAGACCATCAGAGAAACCTTTTGGTCATAAGAAGTTTGGCATGTGAAGGAAACTGAGTGAAAGGAAGTCTCCCCTGACAGAATCTCCATGGTGATTCAAACCACTATTAAGTTACTGAAGAACACTGATGGGGTTTTAGGATCTGGGGTTGGGCAAAGGTGGTTTTAATTACAAGAAATTGTAATAGTATGGTCCTTAAAAACTGAGAACAGAATTTTCAAACTATTAAAGCTGCTAAAACTCTTTTGGTCTTATTTCTGACTTATTTGGATGATGTGGAGCTCTATTAAAACAGATTGTGCTACAAAAGGACAGGACAGCCAGAGGATACTAAGACCTGACAAATAAATGCAATGTGGTATGCTGAATGGGACAATAGAGAACTAAATGGGTTGGTGGAAAACCTGATTAAATCAAAATAAGTCTGGGGTTAGTTGACAGCAATGAGTCTTTTATTGTTTTCTTAGTTTCCCATAATGAAAATGTTTTATGGTGATTTTATTAGTGAAAACTATGTAAATTAAGAAAATGGGTATGTGGAAACTCTGTGTACTTTCTTTGAAAAATTTCTATAAATCCAAAACTATTTATTAGGAGATGTTTTTGTTTAAAACTGTTTTGCACATCATCACTTGCTTTATTTTGTAAACGATAGTACTATATGATATTACAAGTTGCATGTTTTTTTTCAACCTGGATTTGGAAAGCAAATCAAAAGTTATCTAGTTGAACAGAGTTTCTATGTAACTTGATCCATGGGAAAATAAGTAATGAGATATGACGTGTCTGAAATAAGACCTATGTATAAGTCACACTTCCCCTCCCACAACTTTATAATTCTCTCAGTTAAAGGGACTATCTTGAATACAAAAATGGAACTATACCATATGGAGGAAATAGAAGAGCTGCTGCTGCATACAGATACACATACACATTCACACACACAAACACACCTTTAACTGTTAATTAAAAGAAACAGGTAAAGAATAGAGAATTTGGCAGAGAATTTGCCTTGCATGCGGCCAGCGCGGCCGAGCTGGGTTCAATTCCTCCACCCTTCTCGGAGAGCCCGGCAAGCTACCGAGAGTATCTCACCCACACGACAAAGCCTGGCAAGCTACCCGTGACGTATTCAATATGCCAAAGACAGTAACAACAAGTCTCACAATGGAGACGTTAATGGGCCCACTCGAGCAAATTGATGAACAACAGGAGGACAGTGTTACAGTGCTATGATATTGTTACTAATAGTATTTACCAGGAGGTACTTCTCTCTATATCTTACAACCAAAGTAGAAGTTCATACAGACCCAAATCAGCTTCTTCATGTTTCTCTACATCAGAAACTGTCTCCTCATTCCTAAACTGCTGTGAGATTCTTCAGCATTAAGACTACCAGCACCAGGTACTGTGAATTTCTGGTCTTAACCTCTTTCTGAGGAGTGACCTACAGATGGTGCTTGTCATTGCGGCAGAGGGAATTCCATTTAGGACAATGAGTATCGATATTGTAATAGTTTCTTAACTTTGGGTTCTTAGCATTAATTTCTATTGACATTTATTTTATGTGCCTGGGAAGCTTGATGTTCCTTTTCCTCTTACTTGCAAAAATGTGTATATATTTGATATATGGACAAAACATGACTTTGCACTTGAAAAAATAAGCACCAGACATTGTCATAAGGCAGCTTGTGCTCTAGGGTTGCATGTACTTGAGGGTTGCATGCACAGCTTGTGGTCTGGGGTTGTATCGGTTGCACGCACATTAGAAACAGTACTTAGTTTTGTCCCAGGGAACCTGTCATTTCCACTTTTCAAGCTACTACCTCGATGAGAAATAAAAAATAATAATTTTGAGCATGAGCTTCATTTTACTACTACCTGGTCTTGTAAATATATGAAAGCTACTGCACTTTGAGTTTCTACTTTCTATTTTCTTACCTCTAAAGTAAAACCCCTATTTAAATGAAACCACTTTGTTTTGAATTAATCAGAAATGCAATAATCATGGGAGTTTATCAGGCAGCCATGCAATGATCTGTCCGTTATAGTAAACTATTGCATCAAACTGAAAAAGTCATTAAGTCTAGGAAACCTGAAGTCTCCTAGTAGGCTTTCACTTAATTCGGAATAACAGAGAGACAAACTGAGGAGGGATAATGCTCATGGACTCTGTAACTAGAAAATTTAGGTGAGAATCTTGATTATATAACATGTTGGGTGTATGACCTTGGAATGTCAATTCACTTTTCTGTTTCTTGGTTTTCTCAAAATAACTATAGCACCTGTAATTGTGAAAAAAAAATTGGCTAATATTTGTAAGGAGCCTAGCATATGCTTGGGATATAATACACACACTATCAAACCACTGTAGTTGTGATTTCTATTTTTTTGTTCTATGCTGTGAAAGTCAAAAGTGTCTGTGTACATATTTTAACATCCAGAACATTTCACCTACTGTTGACCAACAGATGTCACCAATGCCTACTTACTGTTGACCAACAGAAGTGAGTGATGCCCAGAGGAGACTCCAATGGCTATCTCCTGACCCTAACTTGGTCTGAGCTATCTGGAATGGAAAATAAGAACAGCAAAAACTTAATTGCATTTGCTGTAGGTGATAAATTAATATTATCAATAGTGAGTATCATTACTTTCAATTTTTAATAAAATTGAGATATAGGGATACAAAGTAGCTTTTATCTTAGAGGAAGATCATATATATCAGAAGCGGAATTTGGATCCAATATTCTGATCTGATTCTTTGTTTTCTACATTAAACTTTAACATCATTATAATTGCTTATATTTGCTAAGTGCCTACTAAGTGTCCCATTCAATAAAAACCTTATATCTAATTCATATGATAACCCTTTAGGGTAGATATTATAGTTTCCTATAATATATAGTAGCAGAGCCCCAGCAGCTGAAGACATCTGGTTCCAGCCACAGCCATGCTTAAGACCACTCTCCACACATTCGGAAGAGCCTCACCCATGAAGGAACCGGCAGAGGAACCCAACCCAGGTGTGCGGGACCCAGGGCATAGATCTCCAAACCCACCCGGATTGGAACTGGGCCTTCTCCACCCAGATTCCGCATCTTCCAATATGTAGGCATTACACCCAACAACTGCCCCCGGCCCGGGTAATCCCATCAACAGTCAAGACCCAGAGACTATAATACCCAGCTCCCAGACCTGGCAGGCTACCAAAAGTATCCTGCCCACACGGCAGAGCCTGGAAAACTCCCCGTGGTGTATTCAATATGCCAAAAAAAAACAGTAACAATGATGGGTCCCATTCTCCTGATCCTTAAAGAGCCTCGAATGTGACACTTTCTAAAATCTCAGGGCTAGGATGAAGGAGACGTTACTGGTGCCTGCTCGAAGAAATCGATGAACAACAGGATGACAGTGATACAGTGAGGTGGACTTACTGAATGGCAAAAAAGACTTTTTTAAAATCAGTTTTGGGCTGGAGCGATAGCACAGTGGTAGATTGTTTGCCTTGCGCGCAGCAGCCTGGCTAAGCCGGGTTCAATTCCTCCGCTCCTCTCAGAGAGCCCGGCAAGCCACTGAGAGTATCTCGCCCACACAGCAAAGAATGGATATGCCAAACACAGTAACAACAAGTCTCAAAATTGATGAACAACGGGAGGACAGTGACAGTGACAGTGATTATAGTTTCCTCAATTTAATTTTTTTATTTTGGTCTTGGGAACACATAAGGTGGTGTGCAGGATTTACTCCTGGTTTTATTTTCAGAGATCACTTCTTCTGGTACTCAGAGAACCATATGGGGTGCCATAAATCAAACCTGGGTCAGCTGCATATAAGGCAAGTACCCTACCTGCTGTACCATTTCTCCAGCCCCGGTTGCCTTAATTTTAATGGATGTGGAACATGATGCTCAGAAAACTGGAGTAACTTGGTGTCAGATAGTACAGTGGGTAGGGTGCTTACCTCACACAGGGAGGATTGTAATTTGATCCTCAACATTGTATATGGTCTCATGAGCCCTGTGAGGAGTGACCCTTGAGAACAGAGCTAGGAGTATTCCCTAAAAACTACAGGGTGTGGGAATCCAGGAATTTATCCATTTCTTCTAGGTTCTCGTGTTTTGTAGCATACATACTCTCAAAGTAATCTCTGATGATCTTTTGAATTTCATTGGTTTTTGTTGTGATGTCCCCTTTTTCATTTCTGATTCGATTTATTAGGGTTTTTTCTTTTTTCTTTCTTTGTGAGTCTTGCTAGTGGTCTATCAAAATCTGTTTATTTTCTCAAAGAAACAGCTCTTGATTTCATTGACATTTTGGATTGTTTTTTGGGTTTCCATGTCGTTAAGTTCTGCTCCAAATTTTATTATTTCTTTCCTTTGACCGGGCTCATTTCACACCACAGAGACTGGCACACATCCAAAAGAACAAAAGCAACCGGTGTTGGTACAGATGGGGCGAGAAAGGGAACCTCCTTCACTGCAGGTGGGAATGCTGACTGGTTCAGCCCTTTTGGAAAACAATATGGACGATTCTCAAAAAAATTAGAAATTCAGCTCCCATTTGACCCAGCAATACTACTCCTGGGAATATATCCCGGAGAGGCAAAAAAGTGTAGTCGAAATTACATCTGCACTTCTATGTTCATTGCTGCACTGTTCACAATAGCCAAAATCTGGAAAAAAATCGAGTGCCCGAGAACAGATGACTGGTTAAAGAAACTTTGGTACATCTACAGAATGGTGTACTATGCAGCTGTTAGAAAAGATGAAGTCATGAAATTTACATACAAGTGGTACTACATGGAAAGTATCATGCTAAGTGAAATGAGTCAGAAAGAGAGGGACAGACATAGAAAGAATGCATTCATCAGGGGATTATAAAGTTAAAAAAAATAGGAGACTAACACCCAAAAATAGTTGAGATAAATTCCAGGAGATTCACTCCATGGCTTGGAGGCCAGCCACACATGCTAGGGGAAAAGGCAGCTCAGATAGAGAAGGGAGCACCAAGTAAAGCGTGTTGGCAGGATCCTCCCAGGATGGGAGATGCATGCTGAAAGTAGACTATAGACCAAATATGATTGCTACTCAATGCTTCTTTTGCAAACCACAGGAGAGAGAGAATAAAAGGCGGGGTGGGATGGGGGACATGGGGGGATGGGAGGGATACTGCGATCATTGGTGGTGGAGAACGGGCACTGGTGGAAGGATGGGTACTCGATCATTGTATAACTGAAATCCAAGCACAAAAATTTGTAAGTCTACAACTGTACCTCATAGTGTTCCACTAATAAAAATTAAAAAAATAAAATATAATATATATGCAAAGAGGAAAAAAACTACAGGGTGTGACCCCAAACAAAAAAAATGAAGAAAAAGATGGAATGAATTGTCCAATATCAGAGAACAAGGAAATGCTAGTGTATCTCTCTTTAATCAGTGTTCTATTCATTCTGCCATATTCTTTCTTAGCAAGAACAAGAGTCATGATTCTTTAAAAGTCAGAACTGTTTTAATGGGAGATGAAGGCAATGTAAAATTTCCAAAAGGGCTGGACCGTTACAATACCAACATTCTCTCTGGGAAATATGCAGAGCACTTTTGTGCTCAGAAAGGCTCAGAAAGGAATAGCTTTTGGTAAAGCACCCTGCCCCCCCATCCAATAGCTTGTCAAGATTCAACATGCAATGGGCAGAGCTGTACATCTCTTCAAGAGGATTTTTCTCCTCTTTAAAGGAAAAGAGTCATTGAAACACATAAAGAAAACTTTCATATGAAATTCAAATTTGTTCAACCTTCCCGAGAATGAGGTTTTAGTGAATAAAATAACAGTCTGACTAAATCCCACAAGCATATCACTTTTTACATGATGAAATACAATCAGAAGAAATAACTTTGGAACAAATTAATCTGATTTAATTCTTTGGAAGAATATTTCTTCTAACTTGTCTTTGAGAAACATAGTCTATTAATGAGTTCAATACAGTCTCTGTGATCTACCAAGATATATACCTGGCAGAATGTGAAATGAAGCAAATGATTAATATCTCTTTGTTTTTAGATGCTGGGACATATACTTCACAAAGAATGCTCTAAAACTCTATAATGAACAAGAAGGGACACGAAAATACAATTTTATAACATCATGCACTTCTCATTTGTTGCTTTCATATAGTACTTTGCTTCAATTCTGTGTTAAAAATATCTTCCAGAGGCTAGAGAGATATTACAGTGAGAAGATATTTGATTTGCATGTGCCCAGTTCATGTTCAATACCTAACCAGAGTAAGCTTTTAGCACTGCTGCACATGGCCCAAATGAAAGAATGAATGAATGAATAAACAAACAAGAAAATGTCTTACAAGTTCAACAAGGTCATAACCCTAAATATGCAAAACCAATCAGAAAATCTTACATTTAAATATAATGGTGACTCACTCACAATTTTATATTATCAAGCCACAGTTAAAACAAATTTTTAAAAGTAAATGTATATTTTGTTGAAGACTCTCACATGCAGTAAAATATGAGCACATCTGTATTAAATAAAAGCTTCTGCGAGTCATAGTATGCCATACAATGGTTGATTTGCCTATGCTTTACTCTAAGCTGGTATAATTTTCATAACTATCCTGTTTGGATTATGTGGGGTATGAATCCAGATTCTCTGAACTTTCACAGTGTAGTCTAGTATTCAAATGTGGGTAAGTATAATGTTTTTCCCTTCACACATCCTAATAACTTTGTTCCTTTTGTTATACCTTCTTGGCCCTTCCGAGACCTTATATTGAAATTTTACCATGAACAACGTCTCACTTCTCAATTGGAGACTATTTCTAGACCACAGATGTAAACACTTAGTCAAGTGTGCATTATATTTTGGACTACTAGGTGGTTTGTATAAATTCCTCTACAATATCATTTTTTGATACTTCTGTGATAATGGTACTCAAGAACAAGTCTAAGATAATGGCATTTTAATTTTATAAGTATCAGTTTTCTAAGAAAACTCAGAGAGAATGAATTAGAAATCCCCCTGTATTCTAGGTTTTACCTAAGTAGAAATAAGTAGGAACCAGTCCTCTGTCACTGGAGGGAGGGAGGGAGATGGGGAGAGAGAGAGAAAGGGATGAAGGAAGGGAAGAGAGATCACACTCCTCAACTTTAGGTATAAAGTTAAGGGAGGGGAGGAACAGGAATAAGAATAGGAGGAATAGGAAACCCCACATACATTAAATATCATGCACGCGTGGAGTACTACTGTATCCCTATACTGCTGTCATGAATGAGAGGAAAGAGAGAACTCCTCCTGATACAGAGTCTGCTGAAGTATGGGGTTAAGGAAGAGCAGAGACAAACAATCTAGATTCTCATATTGAAAGCTCTACTAAAGTGAAAACTATGATTTTTTAAAAAAATTAAAAGACTATGAACAAAACATCAAGAAACAACAAGTGAGTTGGAGAGATAGTACAGCAGGTAGAATGCTTGCCTTTATGCAGCTGACCCAAGTTTGATCCCCAGCACTAGATATGTTCCCTGACTCTGTCCAGAATTGATCCCTGAGCACAGAGGCAGGAGTGAGCCACAAACACTACTGGGTATGCCCCCCGAAACAGAAGAAAAAACATAAAAAAGAAATTTCTATTTCTGAAAAGGAAAAGAAGAGAAGGAAATCCTTAAACAATGTTGGGAATATAAATTAGCGCAACCATTATGGCTATACCTTAAAAAAATGCAAACAAATTCCATGTTGTCCAGTTATTCTACTTGTGAATATTACTGAAAAATAAAAAATACACAACAGGGTAATATTTAGCTATAAATAAATATGAAAATGTTGCCATTTGAAACAGCCTGGATGGACTGAGAGTATTATGATAAATGAAATAAGCTAAAAATACTATGATTTCACGCATACATAGAGAAAATTAGGAAAAAATAAATCAATAATAAAATAATGAATCCTGAGATGAATCAAATTTAACCAAAGTAAAAAAACCCCTCAGATTCAGCCTAATAAAACTATAGATTGATCCTAAACAAAATACTAATGACCAAATAGAAAAAAGATACGTCTGGGGGTTGAGCGATAGTACAGCGGGTAGGGTGTTCACCTTGCACTCGGCCGACACGGGTTCAATTCCTAACATCCCATATGGTCCCCCAGCACCGCCGGGAGTAATTCCTGAGTGCAGAGCCAGGAGTAACCCCTGTGATTAGCCGCTTGTGACCCCCCCAAAGATATTTCCATCTGAGGAAATTGATATTAACTTCTTTTCCTTTTACATAGTAACTTGTGCTCAAATAAAAATTAGACAAATAAAACTAAACAATTTTCAAAATAGGAAATAGGAGATACTCTTAAAAGATAAAGGTTCAATAGAAGTCATTCTATAAATGGCATTGCTAAGAAAATGATCAAATAGGGACTTAAAACAGTTATGATAGGACCTGGGAGTTAACTCAAGTGTAAGAGCACAATCGTAGTTGGTCTGAGGCCCAGAACCCAACTCTTGACATCATACAGCCTCCAAAGCACTGCTGGATATGGCCACATTCATAATTAAAATAAAAAATTAAAATACTTATGGTGAATATGCTAAAAACTGAGTATAAAAGCAAAATAACATATATGAATAAATATGCACTTTGAGCATTGAGATGGAATTATAAAAAGATAGAAAAAAATTAAAAAATGATATGTATAGTATGAGATGATGAATTTTAACAATCATTTTAGGTACTGTCATTTGAATGAACATAGTATAGAACAGAATTTGACATTTGGATATATGTGGTTAGAAAGTTTGTGGGAAGCAATGAAAACAAAAACTGGAGCAGACTGCCCAGTATCTGTGGAGCAATGGAAATTCATATTACATAAGAGTAATTGGCATCCCTGGAAGAGAAGAAAGAGATAAACAAGCAAAAGCAATAGGTGAGGGGATTGTGACCAACGAAATTTCAAAATTCATTAAGGACAACTGTTAGATGTCCACTAACATAAATAAGACAAATAGAAACTAGTTAGGTATATTATAGTAAAACCAAAATTGGGAGAATCTTGAACGTGTTCAAGTAAATACAAAATAGAACAAGGATAAGAAGAACATAAAACTTCTTGGTGCTTAGAGAGATAATATATCACGGATAGGGCAACTTTCTTGCATACAGCTGACCGGGTTTGATTTCTGACATTCATTATGGCCCCCTGTGCACTGCCAGAAGTAATTCCTGAGTGCAGGACTAGGAGTAACCCATGAGCATAACTGAGTGTGACCTCAAAACAAAAAAATAATGATACTTTCCATGCTAAGCGAAATGAGTCAGAAAGAGAGGGATAGACATAGAAAGATAGCATTCATCTGGGGGATATAAAATAATAAAATATGAGATTAATACCCAAGAATAGCTGAGAGCAACACCAGGAGAATTACTCCATAACTTAGAGGCCAGCTGGGTATTCTAGGGGAAAGGACAATTCAGATAGAAAGGGGAACACCAAGTGGAGGGTGTTTGGAGGATCCTCCCAGGAGGGGAGATGCAGGTTGAAAGTAGACTGGACTGAACATGTTCGCCACTCAATGCCTCTTTGGCTGATCACAGCGCCCAGGAGGAGAGAGAGAACAGGGGGGAATGCCCTGCCACAGTGGCAGGGGGGGCTGGGGGGATGGGAGGATGGGGGGGGAGGGATATTATCCTGGTGGTGGAAAATGGGCACTGGTGGAGGGATGGGTATTTGATCGTGGTATGACCGAGATCCAAGCACAAAAATTTGTAAATCTACAACTGTACCTCATGTCGTTTCACTAATAAAAAAGGAAAAAAAAATAATGATACTTTCTTTTCACAAATAATGTGCCAGAAGACCGAGACAAACCAACTCATTTGCTGAAATAAAAATAAATCCTGTTAAGGCTGGAGAGATAGAATGGGGCATAAAACTCTTGCATTGCATATGGAGAACCTGGATTTGATCCCTGGCACTACCTCTAGTCCCTTAAGCATCACCAGGGGTCACTTCTACGCACAGACCCAGGATTAGCTCCTGAGTACTTGCAGGTGTAAATTGAATCCTCCATCCAAACCGTCAAAATAAATAAAGCCTGTAATATCTGAATTATTTATAAAGCCCCCCAAAACACATTTTACTTTTTTTGAAGATCACAATCACAAATCACAAATCATCCTGTTATTCGTCGATTGCAGGCCCCAGTAACGTCTCCTTCATCCTAGCCCTGAGATTATATTCAAGGCTCTTTAGGAGAATGAGACCCATCATTGTTACTGGTATTTGACATATTGGGTACGCCACGGGGAGTTTGCCAGACTCTGCCATTTTTGAAGATAAAGATGAAAAAAATTAGAAAAAGAAGCTGAAATAATTTTATCTAGTAGATGTACACTAAAAAAAGCTCCAAAAGCTCATTATATGAATGTAAAATGACTACACACAAAAATGCAATCCTGAAGATCACGGTCACAGTCCTCCCGTTGTTCATCGATTTGCTCGAGCGGGCCCAGTAACGTCTCCATCATGAGACATCTTGTTATTGTGTTTGGCATATCGAATACGTCACGGGTAGCTTGCCAGGCTCTCCGAGAGGGGCGGAGGAATCAAACTAGGGTCAGCCATGTTGACTGCGTGCAAGGCAAACGCCCTACCGCTGTGCTATTGCTCCAATATGTTATGAATTTGTTTGCATTGGAAAAATAACATCAAACTAAAATACCACCACAATAAGGTGGTTTATAATACCTATAATTAAAACAAAGAACAAAATTATCACAAAAGCTGAGTGAAATAATTGGTAGAATAAAGCTGCAAACTTTTGGACTTTGTGTAGCAATGGAATATCTATCAAAAAACAGAAGTGAAGAAACAGATTGTAATTTTGAAATAATCGTGAAAACGAGAAAATGGGAACATGATGAAGATGATGAAGCAATGACATCGTGAAAATGATGAAAATGATGAAATCGTGAAAAAGATGAAAACTTAATATTGAAAACGAGGAAGCCAATACAAAGAATATAATATGAGGAGCCCAGGGAGAGACGCAGTGACTAAAAGTACTTGCTCTGCAAGCATGACTGCTATGAGTTAGATCCCTAGTCCTGCCCACATAAAGTGAGAATGGTCCTCGCAGCTCTCCTCTTTGGAAATTCCAGCCCCCCCCCCCCCCCCACACACACACACACGCACACACAAATGTGCAGTTTCTGGTAGAGCCAGGTATAACTAAACAGCACAAATAAAGTTTGATGAGTGCCATAATGAGTAATGCAAACATTGGCGAGCATATACGTGAGCTCTCCACCGACTTCCAGGGAGCAGTACAACCAGAATGTATGCAAACACCACAACTGAGTGTGAACACCAGCAAGCATACTTGTAACCACTACAAAACAAATGTACAGCTCCCAGTGAGCACCGTGGCCAAGTGAGAAGGCAATCAAGTGTGCGCAACGCCCAGTTGTCACAGCAGCAACAGAGAGGGAAGAAAGTGAGGTGAGGTAAGAATATAAAAGAGAAAAACATCAATTAACCAAAATAATGCTAAAATGAGAAATAGGGAAATGAGAAGATGAGGGTAATAAATATCAGGCTCTAAAATGAAAAAGTTAAATAAACACTATCAATAATTATGATAAAGATAAATGGTGTAATTATTCCAGAGGAAAAGGCAAGATTTGGGGAGTGGATGTACTCAATTATATATTATTTAAAAAGAGATAGACTTTAAACATAAAAAAAACACAAAAAGAAGATGAATATAAAAAAGTATACTCAGTTTAAATAGTAAACGTAACAAAGATAGTGTGGCTGAATTGACATCAGATAAGGTATAAATATAGACATGAATACTAGCAGCTATAAGGAAGGAAACTTTATAATGATAAGTGGTTGATTTATCAAGAATACAAATTTCTATGTGTTTGTATCTACAAATAAATATTCTATGAAAGTGAACCAAAAATCAATAGCAATGATAAATACACAATCATGACAAGTAGTTTAATACTCAACTATAAGACACTATAGTAATACATAGACAAAAAATAAGACTGTAAAAATGGGAACTATTGAACAGTTTGACCTGATATAAATTTATAACACGCTACACTAATCAATAGCAGAGAACACATTCTTCTTACAGGCACATGAGATATTCACCAAGTAGTTGTTAAATTTAGCTGTAAGACAAGTTTAAATTCATTTACAAGGAAAAAAATCAATGTGAACATATTATTTGATTGAATAATATTTAATTTAAAATTACTATGAAGAATATATACAGACTACTCCTCAAATTTAGAAATAAATATCTCACACTGAAATAACATGGGTTAGGGCTGGAGAGATAGCACAGTGGGTAGGGCGTTTGCCTTGCACGCGGCCAACCCGGGTTCGATTTCCAGCATCCCATATGGTCCCCTGAGCACTGCCAGGAGTAACTTTTGAGTACAGAGCCAGGAGTAACACCTGTGCATCTCCAGGTATGACCCAAAAAAGCAAAAAAAGTAAATAAATAAAAAATAAAAAAAGAAATAACATGGGTTAAAGAAAAATCCAAAACAGGATTTTGTAAAATAATTCATGTTGAATGATAATTAAAGATTTATATATCAAAATATGAAACAAACATAAAGCTGTCTAAAAAAGTATACTTAATATGTACAGTTTAAAATTCTTCTCAAAAAAGAAGAAAGCCACAAAATAAATGATTTATATTTCATCCTATGGAGCTAGAAAAATACCCAGATTCAAAATATGCAGGAGAAAGGACATAATAAAAATGTGAAAAGAAATCGATGACTAGAAAAACAGAGATTAATTGTCTTAGCCAAAAGTTGCCTCTTTTCAAATATTAATACAATTTTAAATAGCTAGTATGACAAAGAAAAAGGGAAAAAATTTCAACTAGTAATGCAATAAGTTGAAATGAAGACATCAATACATATGCCATAGATATTAAAAGGATAATGAGAAGCTGCTGTAGCTACTCAATAATATTAGTAGTGGACCGATAAAAATACTAATATATTTAAATAAAGAAGATATATAAGTGATCATTTATCACATGAAAATTATTCACTGTTAGTCATCAGCCAGGTGCAAATTAGTACATATATGTATATACGTATATATATGTACTTAATTCTTTTTTTGGTTATATATATATGAATAAGTAGAAAGCAAATAACTAATAATTCCCGTGTTTATTACCTGAAACAATCTGAACTCTTCTTGGTGGGAGTATTATATGATGGGTTAGAACTCCATAGTAATTTACAAATCAAACTTTTATTAAGTTACAATCCAGCAATTTTGCTGCCAATTGCTTGTCCAAAAGGAAGAAAAACATGTGCCCATAAAATATTAACATTATTTCTTTTTTGTTTCTTTTTAGGCCACACTAGGTGTTGCTTAGGGGTTTCTCTTGGCTCTGCGCTCAGGGGTCACGCCTGGCTGGGCAACAATCAAACCTTGGTTTACTGCATGCAAGGCCTTGCACGTTATACTAAGTCTGTTATACTTACTCTCTGACTTCTGAAGTATTATCTCTGAAAGGTTTACTCATTGTAGTTAAAATTAGAAAACAGTTGAGAATATGCTCAACGTAAGATGAGTTGAACAAACCAGCATACTGCTTAGCAATAAAGTGTAATAACTCACTGGTACATCTAGACACAAGAATAAATTTGAAAAACATTATTCGTGATGAGAGAAAATTGACACATGCAAAAGCAAATGCTATAATGTTTCCATGCATATGAAGTTCTAAAATAGGAAAAACTAACCAATAACATCGAAATGATTTCAGTGGTGTCTTTCGGTGGCAAAAGGACATTGGATATGCAAGTGTTTGGGGAAAGTTGCTGGGGAGGAGGTGATAGAATGTCCTTGATATTGACAGAGGAATAGATTTTGTTTAGTGTCAGTGTCTACTTAAGATCTGAGTATTTTACTGTTAAGAAAACGTTATCTAAATAGCAAAAGTACTGTAAAAAATTGTTAAGAAAACGTTATCTAAATAGCAAAAAGTACTGTAAAAATTATATACACTCAAGTTTTTGTAACAGAAAGACAAGAAGGAAGATTGAGGAGACAATAAGGAGAATGCATGCATCAGGAAGAATACATGTAAAGGTTTTTACAAGTTATTGAATAGAGTACTTATTAAAATGTAGGTGATGGCTTCCAACCAAATCATCTATGAGTCTCGTATTTTAACCAATTTCACAGAAGATACTAAGGTGCACACTAAAGTTTAGCAGCATTTGGACTGAAGAGTTTTCTGCTCAGAATGCAGAATTTTAGCATATGGAATTAGTACTTTTCATAATATAGAATTGGATAATTAAAATATGACTTTGGACATTTTGTGAGTTCTGAGATTGCTTCCATTCCTACAAAATCAGGTATTTTATTTTAAGACAACTTAACGTGGTGATGTTTTATTACGATGCTTAAAATTGTAAGCATCTGACAAACTATAATAACATGAGATTATAATATCTCTATTTTATATATATTAATAGTCTGTATATTCATATAAAGTTTTTAAAGAATTTATTCTGTATAAGGGCTGGAGCAATATCACAGCGAGTAGGGCCTTTGCCTTGCATGCAGCTGACCGGGTCGACCCGAGTTCTATACCTCCAACCCTCTTGGAGAGCCCAGCAAGCTCTCGAGAGTTTCTCGCTCGCTCAGCAAAGCCTGGCAAGGTACCTGTGTCGTATTTGATATGCCAAACACAGTAACAACAAGTCTCACAATGTTATTGGGCCTGCTCAAGCAAATAGATGAACAACGGGAGGACAGTGACAGTGACATTCTATATAAAAATAGTGTTGCTCAGGACAGATAGATTGATCCATAGCTGGAAGCCTGCCTCATGAGCAAAGGGGAGAAGGCAGCTGGAACAGAGAAGGGATCACTAAGAAAATGACGGCTGGAAGAATCGGTCGGGGTGGGAGATGTGTGCAGAAAGAAAATAAAGGACCAAACATGATTGCTTTTCTGTGTCTGTATTGCAAACCATAATGCCCAAAAGTAGAGAGGATAGATTATGGGAAATATTGTCTGCCATGGAGGAAGGGGGAGGGTGGAAAAGGGGGGTATACCGGGGATATTGGTGGTGGGGAATGTGCACTGGTGGAGGGATGGATTTTTGATGACTGTGTGATTGTAACCCAAACATGAAAGCTTGTAACTATCTCATGGTGATTCAATAAAAATTAAAAAAATAGTGTTCCTTCTGTTAAGCACAAAACATCCTAAGGTTGCTACTGGAACACAAAGACTTATGCGTGGGTTAATAGTCACCAGTGACTGTCAACATCTTACATTGCATTTTTAAACATGAAGACCTTTTTTCCCCTTTTTTGTTTGTTGTTTATTTTGGGGCCAACCTTGGCTGTGCTTAGGCCTTATTGCTGTCTCTGTGATCAGGGATTACTCCTGGCAGGGCTTATGGGACCATACATATATTGGAAATCAAATCCAGGTCAGCTGCATGCAAGGCAAATGCCTTACATACAGTGATATCTAGTTAGCCCCCCAAACATATAAAGATCCTGCAGATATAACAGTAACAATCACCCAATCAACAAATCAATGTTTTCACAAATCTATTATATCTGGGATAGTATGTAATACAGGAAACTGTTTTAAAGATTAGATCTAATGTTTATTAGTGAGGGAACTGTCTCATTATTTAACACTACCAGCACCACCCTTCCCTCTAAAATAAAATTAGTAAATACTCACATACCTTGCAAAGTAGAAAGAATTAGAAGAATTAGAATTATATCTCTAGAGCATTTAAGCTGGGTACTGGCTTATAGTTGATGCTTAACAAATGGTAGTTGTTTTCTTCTTGATCACACAGTCTAACCATTAGGGTGGTTATTTAAACTCCCTGTTCAAATAAGAAATAAAGAAAAACTTCCTGTTCTTGTCTTTGAGTTCATCTTTCCTAATTTTGGGACAAATGAGACTATGGCAACAGAACAGGATATAATTTAGGGGTAAATGAACAAAATGTCTGCTTCATGTGCTCATATGCTACATATTCCTATTTGATTCAGTATGTTCCATGTTAGATACATCTAGAAGCTGCTAGTGCACTGCCAAAACATACTAGGAGCTCGTTGCATATGTGTTGAGTGAATGAAAGGGGGAAAAGCGATTCTCACAGCCTGTGTATTGTCTAGTCTAATGCAGTTTAGCCTCTTTTAGTTGTGAACTTGACTAGTTTTGTACTCTATCTTGACTTATTATTATATAGAATTACTTTACTAAACTCTTAAGGATTTATCAAGACACAAAAATGTTTTACTCCCACATTATTGGCATTTTTAGTGACTGCTATTATTAGCCTTGTCCTATTGGTTAGAGAAATAAAATGGGCACCAGCATATGCATATGGTCCTCCAGGAATTTATAATTAGAGGTGAGAATGAAGGAAGAGACAAATTTCTTTTTCAATAGAATATATATTGCTGGAGAGTATCTTGCTAAGTGAAATGAGTCAGAAAGAGAGGGACAGACATAGAAGGACTGTACCCATTTGTGGAGTATAAATACGACATAACATGAGGCTGACACCAAAGGATAGTAGATACATGGGACAGAAAGAGTGCTCGATAGCTGGAAGCCTGCCTCATGAACAAAGGGGAGAAGGCAGCTGGAATAGAAAAGGGATCACTGAGAAAAAGATGGCTGGAGGAATCGGCCGGGATGGGAGATGTGTGCAGAAAGTAGATAAAGGACCAAACATGATAACCTCTCAGTGTCTGTATTGCAAACCATAATGCTCAAAAGTAGAGAGAGAGTATGGGGAATATTGTCTGCCATGGAGACAGAGGGAGGGTGGGAAAGGGGGGGTATACTGGGGATAATGGTGGTGAGGAATGTGCACTGGTAGAGGTATGGGTGTTTGATTATTGTGTGATTGTAACCCAAACATGAAAGCTTGTAACTATCTCACGGTGATTCAATAAAATTTAAAAAAAGAATATATGTTTGCTTTATATAGTAAGTTTTATAAGAGCTTTAAGGGTTCTAGAAATCATACTGGGTTGGAGATGAGGATAGGAAAGGTATCTCAGGGGGCATGAACCTAAGTCTCACATTCATTTAGTCCCTGGTTAAATTGCCCTTCCTCAATAAGCTGTCCCAAATACAGCCAGTAGAAGGTATATTTCCTAGTTCTGTTCCCCTGTGGCTTTTTGTAATATTATTATAGCACTCATCACAGCGCATCTGTTATTTGCTAGATGGGCAATCAGACGGTGCCTTCCTGGAAGGCAAGGCCACTGGCTCTTGCATCTTGGCAACTTCCACTGTACGTGGCACATCACAGACACTGCCTAAGTACACACTAATGAATTGGGCAAATTCCTTTAGGTGCAATGGAAATAACTGAATTGACTGAAGTCATTCTTTCAGTGAAATAAGGACTGGAGAGGCATGTTGAAACAGACTTTTGGGGACTTGTTTACAGAATAAAGTCAGCTACCCCTTTGTGCCCAGTTTGTTGGAGTTCTGAGTAAAGCCAAAGATTTTCATACAGGGAAGTAACATGATGAATATGGCACTTGAAGACCTGCTGTACGTTATTTTGATAAAAACAATGTACAGTAGGTCTTCAAGTGCCATATTCATATTATGGACTGGCGTGATAGCACAGTGGGAAGGGCGTTTGCCTTGCATGCGGCCAACTCGGGTTCGATTCCTCCATCTCTCTAGGAGAGCCAGGAAAGCTACCGAGAGTATCCCGCCCACACAGCAGATCCTGACAAGCTACCATGGCATATTCAGTACAACAAAAACAGTAACAAAAAGTCTCACAATGGAGATGTTACTCGTGCCTGCTTGAGCAAATTGATGAACAATGGGAGGACAGTACTACAGTGCAACTGTACATTATTTTAGTGTTAAAGCTGGTAAATACTTTTTTCTTAAATATGCAGTCAGACCTGGGTGGATAAATGAATACTCTAAAGGATATATAAATTTCTTGAACGGACATTCATAGATAGAAACAGAGTCCTAGGAAACATCTCTAATTCTGACACAACAGCCCTAGTATATGCCTAAAAATCACTCCTCTTATCATGGAAGAAAAGACTCCCTAATCATAACTGTGAACTCCCTAAGAACAGAGTAAATGATGGAGTATGTCCAAAAAGAGTCAATATTTGGACATTGCAGAAGCTTGTTGAATTAGACAAAAGGGACTGGCCTGGGCAATAGATTAGCATTTTCAGTCCAGGAGAGATGTGCACGTCCTATTTAAATATGTAAATGACCAGACTTGATATTTGCAATGTCCTCTGGGTAAGCTTTTTAAAACGCCTGTTTTAGGAAGCAGTATTAGTAACACGTCATATAAGACAATGGCTGCTAAAGTATAAGAAATAGTAGGCTATTCATATAAATGCAAAACAAACTAAACAGATTTAAATGTAGCCATTTTAAAACATCTTCACAAATGGGGCACTACTGTACTAAAACAGGTTACTAAACTCTGGTCAAAGAATTCCTACTGAAGTACTGAAAACAGTGGAGTTATCAAGCTTTCATACTTGTATAAAATATATAGACTTTCAAATGTACAGGTTAATGAATAATCCTTTAATAACTTGGAAATGCATGGTAATTCTACATATATGAACATATACACATTATAACTGAAGCTTGGGGTTGAGGATGGCTCGGTATGGGTACATGCCTCATATGTATGAGATTCAGGGTAAGGTTCCCCACATCTCAAAACAAAATGAAAAAAGCACATTAACTTCCCAATCCTTCATCTCCCAAGGTCCTAGTAGCAACTATAAAAAAGAAATTTTTATTTTATGAAAACATTCACTAAAAGTTTTGTTTTCAAACTACACACCTAAGTGGGTTTCAAATGGGATTTGTTTTACATAAAATATTCTGGAGGTAATTCAACTGTATAAAGAGGACACATTTATTCTGTCTATTGAGATATACTTAAATCTTTAGGCCATGCTCAGTGACACTGCTAGAATTAAAAAAAATGATATAGCATATTCATTTTGCTTCCATGGAACAAGGTGACTATATAGAAGGAAAAGAACCTTACAGAAACTCTACTTCAGAGGCACTTGCTTCCTGCAGATATTCTCCTTCCTTCTCAAGAGCTTGGCTTTCGGCATGAATTTACCAATAGCAAATACCTCATTAATTCCAATAGCATTCATAACTCCAAAACCCTCAGTCTCTAAATCAAATTGCAAAGGGCAAATATATCCTGCCACTAACACTGAAAAGACGCACATTGTAGATAGTCTTTTCAATCAGTTTTATAAGATCAGCTTTGATTGTTTAATCAGGTGTCTAAAGAAAATACATTGAAGTATTTTTGAGGGTTCTATGCAGTCATTATACAAATATGCTCTCACCTCTTATCAGGCCTGGAGCCAGGCGGTCTCTACATTATTTTTATTTCTAGATAGACTATAATAGGTGATAATGATGGACTGAGTAATCTATAGATGAACTGAAAACATGCATCCAAATCCCTGGAAATATGGATGAATAAATTCTTGGTGAGAAATTAATAAATATATCGCATCTTAAATGCCTATCATGGACAAGAAAAAGGCAAAAACGTAAGGATAAAACATTTAGGTAGTGAGCTGATGAAGCAAAACAAGCTTGGTCAGCAACAAGGCAAGGCAGGCTAAAGAAATTCGCATTGCTGAACTTAAATACATACACTTATAGGGACTTTGGAGCTATGAAGTGTTACACTCAATGCTGCTACCGTCTGCTCTTTAGCTTGCTTCCCTGAGGATCAAATGAGACATACCGGACTTAACTGGAGGATGGGGGATTTAGGGTGAACGGTCTTGCCTTGAGAGCAGTTAAAATGAGTTTTTAGAGATCTTGTGGGTAGGACAACTGAGCCAGTCTTATCTGGATACAAAGGTTGATGCATTTTTCTGTTGAAAGGCAAAGAGATAAACTACTTGAACTTTCTAGGGACTTGCCATTTGTTGGCTATCAAATCCTTTTCTCTGGTCTCATTTGCACTGTGCTACTTATATAGTCAGAGTTTACCCTATATCACATTGGGCAATTTTAGTCTTCCTTTTAAAATGTGTCCCAAAGAGTGCATTTATTTTCTGTAAAGGGGTTCAGTTTGCCAGGAGTTCATATAATGTAGAAAGACATGTTTATTATAACTTTTCACAAATCAGTCTAGAAATATTTTATAAGTATAAAGTTTGCCGTGAACATAACCAAACAATTCATTAATATGCACTTACATCAATGCAATAGTTGGTGAGAATTAATTCTGCCATATACCTTAGTCAGCAAAGAATTAATGTAGCATTCCACATACTTTACAAGTATGCCAGAGGAACCATATTTTAAAGTAAGGGGAAGAGAGCCTGTATTTCCTTCCTTTTTTGGCTAACTGTAAATTGTTCTCTCTATGACAGGTTAAAATTTTGATGGGTTTATTAAAAGAACACATTGTGAGAATAAATTTAAAAACTGAAAGGTGGAACTTAGCTCACAAACCCTTTAATGATTTTCATCAAAATATTGCCATTGATACTTCAACTATTCAAATAAACTTCTTTTCCTCTATTTTCACAATATCATTAAAAATAACGAAAAAACTACTCACGCAAAATGAAAGGTAAATCTGATTGTTCTTTTGGGATATTCTATGATCATTCCAAATAATTCAGGAAGGAGATGTTGCTAAGTACACAAGAAGGGAAAACCTATTAATCCCAGTTACTTCCATGAAAATAAATACTAGTCTGTAATTTTAGGATGGGGGAAGGAATTTGAAAGAAAAAAAACAAACTACAAAGTGTAATCACTCAGTTGAATGAAATGTTTTCTCAAACCTTTAGAAGGGTTAGCCTTCTTGAGAGATTCTTTAGAGTTCAAAGATAAGCCTGCACAGGGTTCCAATGAGTGTATGCTTGAGGACTAGGCTTCGTCGAGATAATATGAAACTGGTCTAAAGTTTCCCAAGAAAATATGTCATTTAGCCATAGTTAAAATTTCTCGTTGCAAGGTAGACAATGCGGAATAATTTCAATGCTCTGACAGAATTCCTGTCTTGCTATTTTCAGGGGTTTGAAACTGACTGCTCCAGTCACCTTCTCTCTTGTTTTCCTCCGTGAGCTGGAGGCACTTGGGCGTTGGTTCCATTAGCCTTTTCTGCGGCATCTCCCTTGCCGCCATGGAGTAACAGATTCTCTCCTAGTTTTGCTTAGATATTATGGAGTATCTATCTTCTGTGATTTCCCTGAAGATATACCTAATAAGATTTTCAGAATTAATACGTGATTGTGTTCACCTTTCCTTAGCTCCATACTGCCTTCTCTTCCTTTCCTTTTGCTCAGCTAAAAGCAAAATACACTGAGAGCCAATTATGATGATTTAGTCTCTCTTCTTCCAAAAAAAATTCAAATTAATGTGCTGAGCTGTAAGCATACAGTAAATGCAAATCTGGAGGTAGGAAATCTCTCTTGAATAAGGTAGTATCCTGGATCTCTAAATACAAATAAGGCTTTAAATAGACAAATACACACATTCACTGTTGCATAACAATTAATATCTAAAAGTCCTCTTAGAACAAACAAAGGAAGCATTTTTTAGACTCTAAGCTAACAAACAGCCAAGCATCATGGAGTCCGAGGAAACTCAAGATCCCCTGTCCCATCCAGAAAGAAACGATCTCAAGAGAAAGATTCCTGTCAGAATTCTTTTAATTTCTATAAAGCATTCGTGTCTAAGATAAGCTTTCAAATCTATGTCCTTCAAAAACATTGCTTAAATAAATCTTACCTGAATATGACTTCCTTAACAAAGCCATGCTTCTTTATAAGCTGATCCTACCCAGACAATAGCTGTCTACATTTGGAGCAGACACAGAGAGAGGAGATCAGAGAAAGTTTAAGGCATATCTAAAGTATTCTCCAAGGTACTGACCAGAAGCATCAAGCCCATACTCGCGGTATAGAGAGATCATTAATGGGCATTAGTGACAGACCATTATGACTCTCACAGATCATTAATGATTCATCATGTAGCAGTATTGTTCTGGCAATAATCAGACCGTTGCTTGGACCAGATATAAGCTTTGCCCATACTGTTTGCTTAAACTTATTATTTCCAAGCATAAAATTTTATTTTGCCTTCTAGAATTACGAAAAATGGTCTGTAATAGGATCTCTCTGCACATTAGGGGAGCTTTTGGAACTAACTGCTTCTTTTGGTAGATGCTTCTCCCGGTGTCAGGAAACTTGTAATCTGAAAGGCTCCCCAATAGCTTTTGCGACGTAGAAAATGTATCTTTTATTTGGAAATTGAATTATTGATGAATAGAAAAGGCTACAAGCAAAATAGACATTTATAAGAATTATAGCTGCTTGTACCTCTGCAACAATTACTTGTAAAATGTTGAAATTATACCTGAATTCTGACTTGCAAAAATGTTTTCATCTCAAAGTCCTTTATATAAATTTACAGAATCTATTTATAACAAAAAGCAAGAGAGACAGACTATTTTAGCATCAGACCATGCATGTTACTGAAGCACTCAACAGTATTAATATAGAAATCAAAACTTGAAGGTAGAGTGAAGCTGAAAACCAAACTGCTATTCTTTTTAATTTTGCCTTATGGAATAACCACTATTTTGGTTAAAAATTCAAATGGAAATGGAAATTCAGTTATTACGGGTGCAAATGAGACTTTCCTATTGAACAGATTGGATTCTCCTTCTGTGTAGCTCTGGGAAAGCTTTTCTTGAGTCAAAAGAGAGGAAATCTGTCTCGGGGTCTGAATATCATCACTATCAATGAATATTGAAGAATTACTGACACCCACAAGGAGCTATATTTACTGAGTCCCATCACCCGTACTCAGTGCTACGTGGTAAGGAAGAACATGTATATCCCAAAGCATCCCATAAACTTACATAATTTTCCCCTCAAGCTTCTCTGCATAATCAAAATTGCCTTGTGCTCTCGCCCACTTTTCCATCCAGCACTGGGGTGTAACAGACAACAGCTGCAAACGTTAGCCCCTCCCAAAGGGATTCAGGCTCAAGCAAAATTGGTTTAGCTGTAAGGACAGGATTTCAGCAGAAGGCAGAGGACAGAAAAAATTTGTGCTGCCCTGTAATCCAATACCCTTCCCCATTTCCTGCCAGCTGCCCACAGCCCAGGGATGCGAATAGTAGGGACCCTCACAGGCCAATGGACCAAAGAGTTGTGATCCTCAGCAACAGCCGTAGCTTTCTGAAACTGTCCTTCACACAAGAGCCTGTCCTATGGACTTCAAATCTGGATTCATACTTTGCTGTTGCCATTTAACATTTCCCAACAACTTTTAAAAAGCAGCATTTTAAAAAAATTGTGTTTCTCACTGAGGCTGGCTAATTATATGCCCAATTCTGGCCCTTCAAACTTCATCTGTCAGGCTAGAGAGAGAGTACAGGTGTCGAGGCACTTGCCTGGTATGTGGCCAACCTGTTTCAATCCCCAGCACCACATTTGGTCCAACTACCAACACCAAGGGTCACTCCTGGGCACAAATTTAGGAATACCCCATGGGTATTGCTGGATATCAACCACCCCCTCAACATCCCCTCTGCAAAATAATTTTATGAAAGAAAAACACTGGGGGCCACACCCGGCGGTGCTCAGGGCTTACTCCTGGCTCGGCAATCAGGAACCATTCCTGGAAGGCTCGGGAACCACATGGGATGGTGGGGATCGAGCCTGAGCTGGCCGTGTACAAGACAGCACCCTATCTGCTATACTGTTGCTCTGGCATTTCCCAATCTTTTCTTAATTCAATAGTCATACACAGGCAGCAAAGGGGGTCAGCTTTCATTTTGATTGGGTTTTCTCCCATTGCTCTTTGCATGAGAAGCTAACTTAGCTTAGTGCTCAGATCACCAAGCACTTGGGCACATGTACCAAGACCCTGTTTGCAAACCAAAATGACTAATGGAAGAATTTCTACTTCAGAGAACTACTTACACGGGACAGATGCCAACTTCCTTCCAACAAAAATAGAAAACCCTAAAAATGGAGGATGTACCTCTTGGCCAATGTAAGAGCTCTTGGAAAAGGGCATTTCCTGAGGGACAAAATTAAGTCATCTAATATGAGTGGTCTGAGCAGATCTATTTGAGAGCCTCAGTCTTTGTTTCAGCTGTGCCATAGCTCCATAGCTTCTTATAACACTACAGAGGGTTGCACTAGTTAGTGCAGAGAGGGAAATGGTGCCCCCTGGGATGAGAGTTGAGCTTTTCATCTCTCTCATAAACAGAAATAAGCAAAGTGCTGGCTGAAGTGGAATCAAATTACAAGATAGGTGAAATTTTGCATTCTGCTCTTCCCTTTCTCCCAAACAAGATTTCAGTATCCCAGCACCTTCACACTACTCTCTAAACTGTAGGAACTTCATCCCAGGAGTGACCCACTATTAAGATCAGCAGTCCTCTCAGTGCTCCATACCATGGTCATTTTCTACCTGCCATGTATCCTTAGTCAATGGCGTTGATCTTGTTCCGGTGTCATTGTGTCATGTAGGAATGCAATGTGAATAAAGAACTTGCATGGATTTGTAAATAAAGGAGAACTCTCACAAGGTATTTCCAATAAAAAGAAAGAATGGGGGGGGGATTGAATTCCAATTGGTCTAGTCTTGGGTAGGGAGACAAATGGAAGATTTTTAAAGCAGGAGGAGGGCAGACAATGATAGTAGTCACCTTTTCTACTTAGCTGTATGAGGTGATATGTTTCGGTGTTTTATCGTTTCTTCATTGATTACAGTGTGTAGTTTTAGGGCTAAAGTTTTCTTCCCTTTAAAAGATAGAGGGTAGAAATATGTACTGTTCCTGTCAATCAGTACAGTATGACACCCCCAAACCCAGACATCAGAGTAACTGAGGACTCAGAATACAGCAGACTCCTTCCCATGTATGTATGTCTGTTCAAGACCCTCTGCCAGCTTGGGGTTCCTTAGTTCTCTTCTCTGTCTACTAATATTCTAGGAACACTTCTCCGGACCTCTTCATATCTCCCTTTACATGCTCCTTCATTTATGGGTTTCTAAGTGATCAGTGATCATGGATCGGATGGGATCTAACAAGTGCCTGTGAGTAAACGAAATTGATAAAGGTCGGGTTATCTAGAATGGTGAATGCATCAGAAGTCTGAGTCTGTGTGGTTGCTATATTTGAGTCACATTCACGTTTACAGATTATAGGGTCCTCTTTTACATAGTTGACTTGAGCAGGGCCTGCATGGACAGTCTTCATTTCCTGCATAATTATTTAAATCCAGCTAGAATCAATACTGGGGTCAGTGCTCAGTGCTGTGTCACTCATCATTTTTTAATACATATCATCAGCATCTCTCTCTGTCTCTCTCTCTCTCACACACACACATACCACGAACCAATAGCCCTCTGAATTCAACATCTATCATCTGCCCCTCCAGGCAGAGTTCAACTAAACAGAATCTGACAAATCTAGTTAACTCTCTAGCGAGTGGCCTTTAATCCCAGCCCAGGAACTTACAGATCTCCAAGCTTTCATTGTATTGTGGTCAAGCAGCCTAAGGAAGCATCCTGCCTTCCTGGAGGCCCCAATCAATACCCTGTCCTCCTTTTAGAGCCGAGACACATCAAAAACAATAAGGCCTGATATTTAATCATTTCCCATTAAAATGCAACGCTCTGTCTTCAGGTCCCCTTGACAGTTTAATTGTTTGAGAATGTCTGCAGAAGAGATGTAAACAGATTTGTAGTACATTGTTTACTTGCTGAGACACTACCGACTCTTGGCTAATTAATAAAAGCATTTTGCTGCAAATTGGACATCTTGGCTGTACTGATCCCTCACTTCAGGAAGAAATTATGGTGGGGGTGGGGAATTTCTAGCCAAAAGGACAGATACAGGATTGTTTATTTTAAAGTACCAAAGAGTTGACATTTCCTGTCCACACAAAACCTGGATGCTTCTGACAGCTTTACTTATAATTGCACAAGTTTTGAAGTGACCAAAATGTCCTTCAGTAGCTGAATGGATAAACTATGCTACATCTAAAGAAATATTAATCAGCACTAAAAAATTGAAGAGCTTTGAGGCCATCACAAAACATGAGGGAAACTTCAATTCATGTTATTTGGTGAAAGAAACTAATCTGCAAAGGCCACTACTGTGTGATTTCAACTCTACAGCATATGAAAAAGGTAAAGACATGGAAAGAGTAGCAGTTGCTAGGGTTTGGGGAAAGGAAGAATGAAGAGGTTGTGCATAAGAAATTTTTAAGGCATTGAACATATTCCATGTGATGCCGTAATAACAGAGACTTATCATGATGCATTTATCCAAACCCACAGAATTGCCCAAACCAACAGTATAATGGTAGAATCAACAGTATAACCAAGAGTGGGCTAGAGCGATAGCACAGCGGGTAGGGTGTATGCCTTATGCCTTGAGCACGGCCGGCCTGGCTGAGCCAGGTTCGATTCCTTCGCCCCTCCCGGAGAGCCTGGCAAGCTACCTAGAGTATCTCGCCTGCACGGCAAAGCCTGGCAAACTACCCATGATGTATTCGATATGCCAAACACAGTAACAAGAAGTCTCACAATGGAGACGTTACTGGGCCCACTCAAGCAAATCAATGAACAACGGGAGGACAGTGCTATAACCAACAGTATATCAATATAACTACAGACTTTGGGTGATTAAGATGTGTCAATGTAGATTAATCAATTGCACCATAGATCCCACTTTGGTAAAGGATGTTGGCAATGGGGGAGGCATTTCTTGCAGGCAAGGGACCAGAGGTTTAATGAGAACTCCTAAAACTGTTCTGAAAAACAAAGTCTTATTTTAAAAAAATCCAAGATATGGGTACTTAAAGGTAAAGGTAAAGGTAAAGGTAAAGGCTCTCCCGTTGATCGTCGATTTGCCCGAGCGGGCCCAGTAACGTCTCCATTGGAGACTTTGTTGTTACTGTGTCTGGCATATCGAATACTCTCGGTAGCTTGCCGGGCTCTCCGAGAGGGGCGGAGGAATCGAACTCGGGTCTGCCATGTTGGCCGCGTGCAAGGCAAACGCCCTACACGCTGTGCTATCGCTCCATGCTATCAATAAACAAATGTTCTCCTTGAATGCTTCTGACAGAACTGTAAGGTTTTCTTTTTTTAAAATAAGGGGGAAATTGTCTGCTATAGAGGTACGGGGAGGGGTAGGAGGGAGGGAGGGATACTGGGGACATTGGTGGTGGAGAATGTGCACTGGTGGCGAGATGGGTGTTCAATTGTTGTATGACTGAAATTCAAACACGAAAGCTTTGTAACTGTATCTCACAGTGATTCAGTGAAAAAAATAGGGGTCACACCCAGCTAGGTGTGCAGCTTGGCCTAGAGGTACAGTGCCCTTAGGCTAAGAGGTGCCAGGGTTCACGGGGTATCAAATTGTCGAGGCATAAGTTATACCATATAAACCATCTACTGACCCCTGAGATTGTTTCAGTTGAGAAAATTCAGGCTAAGAGATATGAAGCTCCTTGTCCAAATGGCAGGAAATTAGCAAGCACCTGGATGGACATTTCATAGCTCATTTGTTTGCTGGTTACAGTGGGTATTCTATAGGATTTCTGTCATTGTCCAAAATTTCAGGCTTCTGTGTCCCTCCTCTTCCATAAAACCTTGTCCTCTGAAACTAATTGCTCAAAGCCCGTAAGCCCTATCCAAGTTTCTCACTTCTAGCACCAAAGTGTCCCTATGTAGAAAAGAAATGCTATCCAGAAGCACCCCCACAGACCACCCAGCAGAGGAGAGGAATCACCCCATTCATATAAACAATCAGAACTTCACCTCCCTCTAATTTTGCTTGGGGAAAGTGGGCCAAAGAGAAGTCCAAGGGAATTTTCCCTCTCCCCAAGCCAAGAACAGATGAACCAGATTCACTTTGAGCTCTCTGGCCACTTTTCAGTGTTCTACTCCCAGTCAGTATTACCAAGGCCCTTGGGTATGAAAGGCATAGGCAAAACCCTAATCAACTGGTCCTGGAATGCTACTTAATATGATTGTTTGAATATAAGGGACACCATTGTTCAAAGAAACAAGAAAAATGTGCAAATGACAAAAGGCAACAGAAGTGAAGAGTTAGTCTTCACTATTGAGTTGAGGGTTGAATGGGACCTTGGTGGAGGGAAGTGGATTCTCTGGTGATAGAGGTGGTACTGGAATTATGTATGCCTGAAACCATCATGAACAGTATTGTAAATCGCAGTCACAGTCATTGTCACTGTCACTGTCACTGTCCTCCCATTGTTCATCAATTTGCTCAAGCGGGCCCTGTAAAATTGTGACACTTGTTACTGTGTTTGGCATATCGAATATGACATGGATAGAGATTGCCAGGTTTTGCCGCGTGGGTGAGATACTCACGGTAGCTTGCCGGGCTCCCTGAGAGGTGTGGAGGAATCGAACTGGGGTCGGCCATATAGGTTGTGTGCAAGGCAAACGCCCTATGCACTGTGCTATCGCTCTAGCCCTAAATCACAGTACCTTAGTAAAAATATTCAAAATGTGATCAGTGGGACTGGGGTGATAATCATTTCTTCATTGGGTTGCTGTCGGAACCAAATGAGAATTAAATGTCCGCTGAAAGTAGGTGAAGGAACAAACATGATAACTACTCAGTATCTGTGTTGTAGACCATAGTGCCCAGAAGGGGAGAGAGAGAGAATGAGAGAGAGACAGAGAAAAGAGAGAAGGAAAGTGCCTTCTATAGAGCCATAGCGGCAGACTGGGGGAGGAGGAGTGGTGGAAGGGAAACTAGGGTCATTGGTGGTGGGAAATGGACAGTGGTGGAGGGTGGGTGTTGGATCACGGTATGACTGAAACCGGATCATGAACAGCTTTGTGACTGTGTTTCTCATAGTGATTCAATTAAAAAAATAAAAAATAAATAAGAATTAAAAGAGAAATGCATAGAATTTGCTTAGAGCATTGCCTGGCAACAGAAGACTCCTCTTCCCTTAATCTGCTCATTCCCATTACCTGGAATCTCCCATAATTTCACCATTAAGCACCGTGGCATTTTTGACATCACATTTTGGGAAATGGATCCATTGACAAGAAAACCATGAGCATTAACACAGTACCTATAATGAATCTTTGTACAGAAAATCTTCTCATAATATAGGAGATACAAACACACCCATATTCTAAAAAGAAAGTCTAGAAAGGAAGACAAGAACAAACACAATTTAAATGTAACCCTCAGAATTCAGGGCCACAGAGAGGTGTTGAAGGTAGAAACTGCATATATGATACTGAAAAGGATATTTGCCTTGCCTATCACTAATTATGGGGCTGGAGCGATAGCACAGTGGGTAGGGCATTTGCCTTGCAGGGGGCCTACCTGGGTTCAATTGTTCCATCCCTCTCAGAGAGCCCGGCAAGCCACTGAGAGTATCCTGCCCTCATGGCAGAACCTGGAAAGCTCCCTGTGGCATATTCGATATGCCAAAAACAGTAACAATAATTCTCACAATGGAGACATTACTGGTGCCCATTCAAGGACAGTAACAGTGCATCACTAATTATACAAACTACAATTTCTCAGATGCTGATACTGTTGTATGATTTGTTCTCCAATTATGACTTCCAATAAATCAAAATTTAACCAGCGCACATGAGTTTATATTATCCTGCATATGTGCATAATGATATTGTAATCAATCTCTGATGCTTTCATAGATCTTTTTTTTCTTTTCTTTTCCTTCCCTTTCCTTTCCTTTCCTTTCCTTTCCTTTCCTTTCCTTTCCTTTCCTTTCCTTTCCTTTCCTTTCCTTTCCTTTCTTTTCTTGCTTTTTAGGTCACAACTGGTGATGCACAGGGGTTACTCCTGGCTCTGCACTCAGGAATTACCCCTGACGGTGCTCAGGGGACCATATGGGATTATGAGAATCAAACCCGGGTCAGTCGCGTGCAAGGCAAACGCCCCACCCACTGTGCTATTCCTCCAGCCCCACACATCTTTTCTTATGATCCCCTATTCTCTGCCAAGTTTAAAAGTGACAGAGTTACCAATTTTATTCAGTTCCATACTGTTTCTATTTCTTCTGCTTTGGGGGTCACATTCAGCGGTGCTCAGGATGCTCGCTTTTGGCAGGGCTAAAGGGATCATACGTGGTACTGAGGATCAAAAGCAGGTTGGCTAAGTGCAAGACAAGTGCTTTACGGGCTACACTATTTAATCTCTCCAGCCCCAGGTCAAATAAGTTTCTAACAGCAGAATACAAAACCCCTAAACTTTTCAATAGACAAATTTCAGATAGACCACAAGTCTTTAAATTTGATGCTTGGGTCTTTAAAATGTGCTAGGTGTGTGTGTGTGTGTGTGTGTGTGTGTGTGTGTGTGTGTGCCCATAAGCATTGGTTTACATACTCATACAGGTATCTTATCAGAAAGGCGACTTCAGGCAAAACACGATGTAAGAGTTATTTACTTCTTGCAAAATTGTACAGACTGTAGGGAAAACAAAAACGTTGCTTGGTTTGTGCAGTTTCCCTCTAACAAGTTAAAGGAGAATGGTTTTTTTCCTCTTTGTGTTTATAGTGCCCCCTGGTGGAGATTTAGCACATTTCCGTGGCATGCGAATGCTCACTTTCAACAGTTTTTATTTTCCTCTCAAGAGTTTTATGGAGGAAGAAAGGAAATAATTACATTTTTCTAAATTTGCATATCATGACCTTAGAAACACAAAATCCAATTATAGTCTCTATTTATATTCAGAAGATTCTATGGATCAATTTGAAAATGTGAAAATCTTGCCAATTTTAGAGAAACTTTCATTTGATTCTTTTATTAAGCAAACATTTCCTGAGTACAGTTATGTGTTAGATATTTCTGGGTGCTTAAGACTCAGGGATAAATGTGCCCTGGTCTCTACTGGGAAGAAGTTTGTTCAGAGCGAAGAGATAGTATGGAAGACCATCTTCAAATCTGCAAAGTTGGGAGGTTAAATATGATCTGGTAAGACTCAAAGAAGACGAGAGGGTCCCGGAAAGGTCTGAAAATAAGAAACCATTACATTGAGAGTTATAACTAAACATGGTAACCTATCAGTATCTGTACTGCAAACCATAATGCCCAAAAAGAGAGAGACAAAGAGAGACAGAGACAGAGACAGAGAGAAAGAGATAGAGACACAGACACAGAAACAGAGAGATGCAGAGAGAAGGAAAGTACCTGCTATAAAGACAAGCTGGGGGTATGGGTGGGGAGGGAAAATGGGGTCATTTGTGGTGGGAAATATGTGTTTGTGGAGGAATGGGTGTTGGAATGAATGACTGAAAACCAATCCTGAAGAGTTTTATAACTGTGTTTTATGATGATTCAATAAAAAATTAAAATTAAATAAAACATAAAATAAAAGATGCATTAGTTGTTCCCAAGTTAGATGTACTGGATAAGGAGGGGCTCAAGTACTCAGAAAATAATTAGAACAAATTCTTGGATGTACGTGTGAAACAACCTGAAATCAGATGTAACCCTATAAATTCTGAATTGGAAGTCATTAAGAAAGGGCCCAGGCTATAGGATGAGACTGGGTACTGGGAAAGGATTTTAAAGGTGGAAACTTGGGAAGTAGGGAGATCATTTAGAGCAGTGCTCCTCAATCACCAGTCTACAGAACAATGCTGGTTCACAGAAGTATGAAGGTTAAAAACCACTGGTCTATGGGCTTAGTTCTAATTGCCAGTCCATGAACCAGTCCAGGACCTAGCAAGCATGACAGCTGCTGGTCCACAAATGTCAAATGGTTGAAGAACACTTATTCACAAAAGAAGGGGACAGACAAAACTAAAAAGAAAATCAAACCCTTAGATTCTGCATTGTAGCACTGTAGCACTGTCCTGTTGTTCATCGATTTGCTCCAGGGGACCCAGTAACATCTCCATTGTGAGACTTGTTACTGTGTTTGGCATATAGAATACATCATGGGGACCTTGCCAGGCTTTGCCGTGCTGCCGTGATACTCTAGGTAGCTTGCTGTTCTCTCCAAGAGGGGCGGAGGAATCGAACCTGGCTCAGACGGGTCAGCCATGTGCAAGGCAAATGCCTTATCCCCTGTGCTATTGCTTAGATTCTGATTGATGAAAAGGGTTGTATTTTCCTAGGGAGTGAAGTACAAAAGGAGCACGAGTCCAATGGTTCATGGTAGAGAAATATTGTTACTTTGGTAGTATGGTGGGGTGGTAACAGACACTTAAGGAGGTGTTATCCTATATTAGTAAAATATTTAGTGTTGTAATCCACCATGATCTCAATAAATAATGGAGAGATCACTGCACTGTCCTCCCGTTGTACATCGTGTTGCTCAAGCGGGCCCAGTAACATTGTGAGACTTGTTACTGTGTTTGGCATATCGAATATGTCACAGGTACCCTGCCAGGCTTTTGCCTTGCGGGCGAAATACTCTTGTAGATTGCCGGGCTCTCCAAGAGGGGCAAAGGAATCGAACTCAGGTCGGCCAACCAGCCACATGCAAGGCAAATACCCTATCCACTGTACTATCGCTCCAGCCCCGATAAATAATAATTAAACCATTAAAAATAACCTGAAAATTTTAAAATTTAAATTAAAAAAGTTAAATTCCTTTTGGAAAGGCAATTTGGGCTGCAGCACTGAGAAAGTGAGGAACAGAATGTGAACAAGGAGTCAGAGACATCTAAGTGCTATAGGAGAAGAAATGTGTTAAATCAGTACCTTACTGTGAAGATAGCCACTGTAGACACAGGTTTCATCTAAACACAGATTAATGACTCATAAACACATAGTACTAGCACAGCGGCAGGGCGTTTGCCTTGCACACAGCCAACATGGCCGACCCAAGTTCGATTCCTCCACCCCTTTCGGAGAGCCCGGCAAGCTACCATGAGTATCTTTTCTGCTTTTAGGGTCACACCCGGCAATGCACAGGGGTCACTCCTCGCTCTGCACTCAGGAATTAATTACCCCTGGTGGTGCTCAGGGGACCATATGAGATGCTGGGTCGGCCTCGTGCAAGGCAAATGCCCTACTTGTTGTGCTATCACTCCAGACCCTCATTTGTCTCTTGACTGACTAGAAAACCCATTGGATTTCCCTGCCAACCTTGTTGTAAGGAGGGGAGGGGATTACGCAGGTGTCAAGGATAACTTGGTTTGTTCTCAGCTCTCTCTGGACCTTAGACTTCCCCTATGTAGAAGTAAGGTGGATTTCTGGACGTCACCACAATGCTTTCAAATGAAGCTTTTCTTTTCATCAAAGGTAGCGTATCCTAGAGACATCCGAGGAAGTTGTGGGTTCACCATCATTACAAAAGATAAGTTTGCTCGGGGAAACGGAACAAGGAAAAGGATGAGTCAATAAACCAACCTTTTTCAACAGCCTTCAACTGTGTGTCATGTATGTAGTGAGTGCCTGACATACATCACTTAATTGAGTCCTTGCCACTATGCAATCAGTTTTTTTTAAATTTTTATTAAAGGGCCATGATTTACAAAGTTAGATAATTGAGTTTTTGGCATATAATAATTCAACACCAATTCCCCAACCAGTGTCAACTTCCCTCCATCAGTGTTCCCAGACTCCCTCCCTACACCAACCCCCACTCCACCCCCATGGTCGCTTCCTTGTGTATCTCCAGCATTGATGGAGCCCATCTGTATAATGTTCTAAATCAAAGAGTAGCAAAAATTACTAGTCAATTGTATGAAGTTCACTACATCAGCTTAGCTGACTAGTGAAAATAACCAGTGGCTGTGTCCTCACACAACTGTGACATCACGGGTAGCTTGCCAGGCTCTGCCATGCGGGTAAGATACATATCCCTCCCCAGTATAGCCCCCTCTTTTCCACCCTCCCATTCCCTCCATTGCAGGCAAGATTCCCCATACTCTCTCTACTTTTGGGTATTATGGTTTGCACTGCAGATGCTGAGAGGTTATCATGTTTGGTCCTTTATCTATTTTCAGCACACATCTCCCACCCCGACCGATTACTCCAACCATCATTTTCTTAGTGATCTCTTCCCTATTCCAGCTGCCTCCCCCCTCCCCGGCTCCGCTCAACATGAAATATTGTTATCGCTGCTGGGTAATATGTAGGAAAGTTGTTGGGAGTAAATCTTGAGTTCTCATTACAGGTAGGAGATACTTTTCTATTACCTTATATAATGAAATGATAGAACCTAGATAAATTTATTGTGGCAACCCTTAAAGCATTTTTAATATTTTCACAATTTATACAAGTCAATAATTATGATAGATACTCTCATTTCAATATGTTATATCTCAGAAATAACTGGAAGAAGTTTTTCCCAGTTCTCTATCTTAAAAGGGCTGGAGCGATAGCACAGTGGGTAGGGTGTTTGCCTTGCAAGTGGCCAACATGGCTGACCCGAGTTCGATTCCTCCACCCCTCTCAGAGAACCCGGCAAGCTACTGAGAGTATCTCATCCGCAGGGCAAAGCCTGGCAAGCTACCGGTATCATATTCAATATGCCAAACACATTAACAATTGTCACAATGGAGACGTTACTGGGCCCGCTCTAGCAAATTGATGAACAACGGGAGGACAGTGACAGTGACAGTGACAGTATCTTAAAAGATCCTGCGATCAGTAGGTTTAGGTAAGGTAATTCCTCACCTCCTACTGTTGAAGAGTCACTTGTCTGGCTGAAGTTTCCAGCAGACTATACAGTAAAGAAAGCAATTTGCTGTGATAAATTCTTAATTTACACCTGCTAATTTGTTAATGAATACATTATTCCCCCATAAAACTATTAATTTTGGCATATTCTTTGCTTTACTCATCACATCTTATGATGTGTTCTTTCTTCCCCTTCTTATATATTTTTCTAAATAAATCAATTTTACTTTAAAAACCCATTAATGTTTTACAGTACAAATATTTAGTGGGCAATCTTTTTTGAGGATATGCCAGGTCTCAAAGCTCCAGACACAGGCCTCTTTAGCCAAGACTGAAAGACAGAATTACTGAGGTCCCTGTTAATGGCATCTTGTTCTTAACCAAGGCATCGGTTAGCTACAGGGGGTGGGGTCAGAAAGTTACTCTGGAAGGCCCCAATTTCACTACTTCTGGTTTCCAGATCGGGCTTTCTTAGGTGGGTTTTCCATATCTGGGACCTAGGAAATGATAAAAACTCAAGTTCTTGAATAAAGCATTTCATTTTACCTGGAGAATGAAGCTTCTGATTCTTGATGATAGTTCTCAGTGTCTAAGGTAATTGAGGATAACAGTGGAAGGAAACTGTATCCTATCTACAGTATCAAGACTCCTTGGAGCTTCCATCCCTGAGTCCCCACACTGTTCCAGCACCAAGTTTCCTTCTCTAACAGATGAGGTGATAGAAATTCAATAAATATGATAGTTTGGAGTTAAACCCAGTCCAGCTACATTTGCTCTAAGACAAGTTAAATTGATATTTGATTGGACTGCACAAAATATTAACTACATTGGAATGTGTACATGTTATGAACTGAAACATATGCCTTCCCTTCATAGGTTGAAGCCTTAAACACCTATTTGGAGATAGGGCTTTTGGGGACATAACTACAGTTATGAGATCACAAGGTAGGGAGTTCATCTGACAGAACAGGTGTCCCTAAAAGAGGAATAAGTACTGAGCTCTTTTTCCACCTTATCGCCTCCTCCTTCTTCCATCCTAACATTGCCCATTGACAGAGGAATAATTATATGAGTACAGAAGGAGAAAGGCACAATGAGAAGATAGACAAGAAGAGATGTCTCACCAGAAGCCAATCCTTCAAGCACACTGATCTTGAACTTCAAGCATCTTAAACTGGGAGAAAGTAAATTTCTGTTATTGCTACCTAGCCTGTGATATTTAGTTATGGCAGCCTTTCAGGAATGAGTACCATACCTATTTATTCTCAAGGATATGCATATCTTTGTCATTTCTTTTCTAAACAACCTCACCTAGAGTGGTGATTTTCAACCTTTGTACATCTGCGGACTGGCTTGTCCACAGACAGGCAGTTATAGCCAAGATATTAGACCTTTCTATACTGAAGATAGATATCAGCTCAGGGACTGGTGTTTGAAAAGCACTGACAAACTAGCAGTGTAAACTTGAAAACTCTATATTTTGTCTTCTTTTTTGGACCACAACCAGCGATTCTGAGGTCTTACTCCTGGCTCTGTGCTCAAGGATCATGCATGGCTGGGTTGCGGGACCATATAGGATGCTGGGGGAAGAATCAAGATTGGCTATATGCAAATAAAATGCCAACCCACTATACTATTGTTTCACCCCCGAAAACTGTATCATTTGGGGAAAAAATGGTGCAAACAGAAAAAATTGTACCAGGGAACACAATTTTAATGAAAATAAATGAAGCAAAATTCCAGTGTCCAAATAAAAATGCAACTCAATAAAAAGTTTGAACTAATGCCAAATCAATACCTGGTTCTTTGCTTACTATAGAAGACTGGGTTAAATAGAAATACAACATTGTATATACTCTAGCCCCCTCCTCTAAATGTTCAATGGAGGATACAGACAATAGGCATATGCAAAGCAAAAGAAAAATTCTGTGTTAGGAAGGAGGGATCTGGTGATCATCGGTAATGGTGTGTAAGGTTGACATCAGGGAAGTCATTTCAAATGGGCGATATTAATTTGGGACTTGAAAAAAGAGCAGGAGGCAACCAGGTAAAGGGATTAACTGCTCTAAAAAAGAGGAAGACTCGCAGGAATCCTGCAAAACCACCACCTTTAATAAGACTCTAAAGAAAGAGATACCACACACATGATTATTTTTGCAAGGTGGTATCATGAAAATGATGTGGCACAAGGGAATAAGAAAGGCATGAAGAATGTTGGAATACTGTATGACTGAAACCCGATAATGAACAGTTTCATAACTCTGTAGTTCATGGTGATTCAATTAAAAAATAATGTGGAGTTACTTACCCACAGAGAAAGGTTCAGGGAGCTCAGGCTAGGGAGCCCCTCAAATAAATGGTGGGGGAGCTAAATTTTGAAGTTCAATAGTAAAGTTGGTTGGACAGAATGAGAAAATGTATGAGACTATGAAAATTCCAGGTCGAGAGAAAGTAAAGGCATACAGACTTGCAATAGTTGAACATCCACGGGAAATTAATGCTTGAAGAACAGATTACCAGGCATGGCATGAATTACCACTGACAAACTTTTAGAGGCCAGACCTTTCAGCATTTTCTGGGCTGACTGTCAAATGGGGTCTGACACAATCCTGTATGCCATGAGGAAACATACAATGGTTTTGTACAGGTAAGCACTGTAATTTTATTAATATTTTAGAAGCATAACAGTTTCTGAAAAGGGAAGGCTAGTGTAGTGACTGGGAGTATGAGACTAGAAGCACGGAGATCTTTTTGAAGGAAAGAAATTGTCCAGAGAACAATATTGATAGCCTAAATTAAGTCAATGTCCACTAATAGGGAAAAACAATAGATTTAAGAACTACTATAAATACAAAATTGATAGAACTAGGCTGCCGGACTAGGGATGGAGAGCAAGGAAGAGGCAGATGTAAATGAGAATGCTAGGGTTCCCTTCTTGGGCAACTGAATGTTTAGGGCATTGACATTCATCAAAAGAGGGAAACTTATGGTTCATCTCACTCCCAACCCCACCCCTGCCAGTTTTCTCTGTTGGTAAGGAAAGTGGAGAGTTTAGATTTTAGTCTAACTTACTGGAATTATTGGAACTAGTGAGTCTGAAAAAATGAAAGAAAGATCTGAATTAAAGATTCTGTAGTGAAGAGCAGAAAGATAGTAATTAGGGGGTATTGGGGATTGGATAGATGAGATGAGATACCAAAGAAGGATACAGAAAGTATGATCAGAAAGGAGCTGAGAATGATAACATAAGAAACAGTAAAATTGTTGGGAACTGGAGTTATAGTACAGTGGGTAGAGAACTTGCCTTGCACATGGCCAATCTGGGTTTGAAACCCAGGATCCTAGATGGTCCCCTGTGTACATCCAGGAGTAATTTCTGAATTTAGAACTAGTATTTACCCCTGAGAAATGCCCAGTGGGCCAAAAAAACAATCAAACTAAAAGGAACAGCAAAATTTTTAACAGGGGAAGAGAAGGCAGTGAGTGAGACAATGGCGGAATAGTAAAGAAGGCAAACTAGGAAATAATGCTGAAATAGAATCCAAGGGAGAAAGATTTTCAGGAAGGAAGAAGGGCCAGGAAGGAAGAAGGGCCTCTTGATAGTGGTTTCTTATACAGGGTTGATGGGAAAATAAATGGAACCATTTGAAAATTGACTGAAAAGTTCAGGGTTCTCAAAATTTTAAAAACAGAACTACCAAATGAAATAGGACTTCCACTCCTACTTCTCTATCCAAAGAACACAAAGCATTTATCCCAAAAGATATAGGCACATCTATGTTCATTGCAGAATAATAGCTAAGGAATTTGGGAAAAAGCTAAGTATCCATTGAGAGGAATGGTGAAGAAGTCACCGTACCTATACACAATGGTCATAAGAACAAAATAAAACATTTCCCTTTGCAACAAAATGAGTGGAACTGAGGGGGAATCAGACTAAATGAAATAAGTCAGAAGAAGAAAGAAAAATACTGGATTATCCCACACATACATAAGATACAGCACTCTAGAACTGTCTTCCCGTTGTTCATCGATTTGCTCAAGCGGGCACCAGTAACGTTTCACAACAAATTGTGAGACTTGTTGTTACTGTTTTTGACATATTGTCACAGGTAGCTGGCATATTGGATATGTCATGGGTAGCTTGTCAGGATTTGCCGTGCAAGCGAGATACTCCCCATAGCTGGCTGGTTTCTCCGAGAGGGGTGAAAGAATTGAACCCGGATCCACCATGTGCAAGGAAAACGCCCTACCTGTTGTGCTATTGCTTCAGCCCAGTAAGATATAAAGAAGCAAAATGTTGAAATGGATAAAACCAAGAAAAACCAAAGCCATTTACCCAGGCCCACTCTTATGGTTATCAAAGTGGGTAGGGGAATTGATGGGAATGATAAATTGGACTGTGATGGAGGAATATTGGTACTGTGTAGGTGGCAGTCACGCCACAAAATACGCTTTCAAGAGCTGTGCTTCAGAATAAATTTAGGGGTATTTTGCCTCTAGACATAGTTTTATAAACTAATGTTATCTCAATAAAGAACTTTTTAAACCAGTCATCTGTTCTTGGGCACTGGGATTGTTTCCAGATTCTGGCTATTGCGAACAGTGCTACAATGAATGTACAGGTACATTTCTCACCACCAATTTCCCCAATATTACTCTCCGCCCCCTCCCACCCCTTGCACTGGCTCTATGGCAGACATTTTCTCTCTGTCTCTATTCTTATGGACATTATGGTTTGCATTACAGATAGTGAGAGGTCATCATGTTTGGTCCTTTATCTACTTTCAGCACGTATCTCCTATCCGAAGTGATCCCTCCAACCATCATTGACTTAGTGATCCCTTCTCTATTTTAGCTGCATTCTCCCTGAATTTATGAGGCAGGCTTCCAACCGTGGAGCAATCTTCCTGGGTCTTTTCTCTATTGTCCTTGGGTGTTAGTTTCATATTTTGATATTTTATGTTACACAAATGAGTGCAGTCATCCTATGTCTGTCCCTCTCTTTCTGACTCATTTCACTTAGCATGATACTCTCCATAACCACCCACTTTTAAAAAATCTTCAACACTAAACATAATTACACTACAAAAATAAATCCAATAAAAGATCAAAAAAGAATGTTTTTTTTTAAAAAACATTACACTCTTGTGAAACCGAGTTAATTTAGAAATGCCTGTGTTTACTGGGTTTTGTTATCAGAATCCTGTAGTAACCTTAGAGAAAATAATAGGTAGTGAATCTCCTTATATACAAAGTGATCAATGGAGAGTAAATCATCCAACATTTCTCCCTGAAAATCAGGCTTAACTCTTTTGCAAACCACAACACCCAAAAGGAGAGAGATAACAAAGGGGAATACCCCACCACAGAGGCAGGGTGGGATGGGGGGAATGGGGAGTTGGAGGGATACTGGGATCCATGGTGGTGGGAAATGGGCACTGGTGGAGGGATGGGTATTTGAAAAAATAAATAAATAAATTATTTAAAAAGGAGGTGATGTTTTTTTGGCTTTTCTATCCAATTTTCTATCCTCTTGTCTCCTTACCTAACAAAGTATATTCCTTGTGTGTCATTAGACAGAACAGCAAAGTGGCTTTAAGTTTCAGTCTGTAGGTGAAAAAAGTTTGAAAATCACTGTACTAGTAGAATCTGGGATCTGGTGTCAGAAGGAAATGTGAGTGTTCAAAGAACTGACCTAGTTTCACTCCTGCCTTAGCTTAAATTGACCCATGCTCAGAGACAGATAAGTTATAATGGGGAAAGTGAGATAGGTGGGACTATCCAAATGTTTCATTGCTCGGGGCATCAAAACATGACAAGAAGCCATTTTATAACTATTCCAATTATCTCTAATCTGGATTTATGCAATTGGCACTACTATGTTTTAGTGTAATCTGTGTTAGTAATCTCATTTTTTTATGTTAGTAAATTGTAATGTTAAAGAGTACTTTTGGGGGGAAATGTACTTAAAGTAACCATGTGTTTCTCATTAGATTTTCTTCATGTTAATTGACACTAAATAATGTCAAAAATTTGGAAGAGACAACACCCAAAAGGATAGATAGATCAAAAGGGAATGCCCTGCCAAAGAGGCAGGGTGGGATGGGGGGGGGGATGGGGGGTGGGAGGAATACGGGGACCCGTGGTGGTAGAAAATGGGCACTGGTGGAGGGATGGGTATTTGATCAATGTATAATTGAAATCCAAGCACAAAAATTTGTAAGTCTACAACTGTACCTTATGGTGTTTCACTAATAAAAATTAAAATAACATAAATAATCCATGAGTAAACATTCAAAAACATTGAAAGAGAAATTTCATGTGGAAAAGATCATACTTCAAAATTCTTCATATAGGATACACCACATAAATTTTTACCTATTGTCACAATTAATAGTGTGATGAGTGTGAAGTTTAGGGGTTTAATTAGTTGTCATCATCATTGACATAGCAATTATTAATGACCAGATTACTTAACTCATAACAAACACCAAATGCAGCTGCTATTAGCTTATCCTGTTTACAGAAATCAAACCATAATATAGAGAGTAAGACTTGATGTTTGAGCACAGTCAGGAGCAAAACTTGGACTGGAATATAGTTAATACTTAAAAATACTACGACTAACTTTAGAAAGGTCATTCCCACTGATGCTTAGTGAGCACAATGGACCACTCTAGGTATTGTCAGCCTGAAAATGCAAGACTAGTGGACCAGTGCTTAGGCCCAACAGTTCATGGAGACCATGGAGTGCCAGGAATAGAACTCAATGGTTTCACATTCCCATGCCAGATATATACTCTACAAATTTAGCTGCCTCTTGACCCCAACTATTATTATTAATTGAGCACCTACTATGATCCACCTACTAGAAAACTGTTCTTTGAAGAGGGATACACAAGACTCAGGAATGGGAAAAACAACTGAATTTGAGAAGAAAATGTTTCATCAGAAATGAATTCTACTCTATTTTTGTCTTTATTTGTACATGTAAGTATATTTTATAATGTGTTATAACTATTCACATTAAAATAATTAATATATTATTTTTAAGATAATAATACATTAATGTATAATATCATATATTAGTAGATGTTTACACATACACGTGCTGGAGCAATAGCACGGTAGGTAGGGCATTTGCCTTGCAAGAGGCCAACATGGCCAACCCGAGTTCGATTCCTCTGCCCCTCTCAGAGAGCCCGGCAAGCTACCGAGAGTAGCTCAACCTCTCCACAATGCTTGGCAAGCTATCCGTGATGTATTCCAATATGCCAAACACAGTAACAACAAGTCTCACTATGGAGACATTACTGGGCCCGCTCGAGCAAATCGAAGAACAATGGGAGGACAGTTACAGTGACACATACACAATTTATCCTCCCTGTAGAAGTTTGTGATAAAATCTTTTGTAAATGATTGATGTAGAAATAGTCGTAAAGCAGACCCGTATTAGCTCTGCCTAGCAAAATTTACTTGCCTGTCACCTATGTGCCTACCTGTGGCTCTATACCTTACTGTTGGATAGCATTGGTTTGTCCCTTCTGCCTTGCCACAGGGGGCTTAGGTTAATTGGGTTATTCCCATCACAGTGCTCCCTTCCTCTGTGCTTATTTGTAAACTTTTTCTTTGTTCTGTGCTTCCCCAACCAGTCAATCACCTTTATCTCCTAATCAGACTCTGTTGATTTGTAAATATTGCCTTTCTCTTCTCCTTATGTCCTTTGCATAGTTAATTCAGAGTAATGTCCTTTCTGTATAGACACAGGAAGACAGTTAATGCTATGCTTTTGTAAGTTAGGAGTTAATTGACTCCAAATGATATCTATTCTCTCGACTTAAGCCTCAATTGACTTTATTTCCTAGCACCCCAAACTCAAGGTTCCAATGAGAGACTGACTGGATGGACCCAGGGCAAGCTGTTAACTACCTTGGCATCAAAATGGATCAGGCCAAAGAACCATAATACTTAACTATAAGTTAAGAGCATGGTAATGGACAAATTCTGTCATGATCTAAAAAGTAACAGTCAGATTAGAACCCTGCCAGAATTAGGAAAGATTAATCTGGCTTTAGCACTGTAGTCCGAGATCTACAGGGAGATGTCTCCAGGAGTGCCACCCTACAAGCTCATGTATCTCTTACTGTGTCCATACACAACAACTTATATTAAGAAGTAGAATTAAGATGTTACTTAAGATGTTAATTAAATGATTGTTTGACTAAGGAAAGGAGAAACACACTCTAGGTGGTATTTCACCCTTGAGTAGGGGGCTTTCATATGTTGATTGTGCTACCTGAGGACCTGTGACCTGGGTCTGGTTGCTAACCCCAGTGCAGGGGAGTTGGGGAGAGACTAGAGAGAGACCAAGTCAGTGAGTTGTGGCACTGGAAGACAGGAGGGGACAGGAATGAGGGGCTCAGTGAGACTGGAACAGGCACATGGGGAGAATGGAATAAATGGCAACTGATCTCCAACCAGCTCGGTCCTCATCTCCTCCTTCGGCTGCCCTCAGCATGGGCTGTCCCGGGTAGGGAAGTGGCACAAGACCACCAAATGAAGGAGGCAAGAAAGAGCCACGGGATTCCTTGTCGCATGGTGATTACACACCTTACAACAATTTGAAGTACACATATTCTTTACATTGTTTGCAACAAAGCACAGACTATGTATTTAATGTAAAATATAGTTTTGTGTAGATTTTCCGACATTTATCCACTGAAGCTATTTCTCTTTTCAGAAAACATTAGCAACATCTATGTTTTAATCAGCACTTTCCATTATACATTTCTATTGATGATCTTTTAAAATGTATACATGAAAGAAATTTAAATTTTGCAATATGTACCCAGATAACTGACAATATTATGGGTTCACTTCAATTCTTACATCCCCAAATTCTGTGAATTTTGCTTTTATATGTATAATCTATATATTTGTTCTATTATTTATTTATCAGTTATTTATTGAGTGTATCAGGCACTGTTCTGGCTGTAAAGAATTCTATATGTATTGGACCTACATGAATCTCTGTCTTCTCAAAAGTAAAATGGTGGGGAGATCTGTAACTATCTGGAGTGTTAATTTTTCTTTGCCCCAAGATTATTGATTACTATAACAATTTTCAGTTTTTAATTATCAAAAAATAAAATAGAAAATATCTAACAACTTATTTTATTGGTAGAAATGAAGCCATAATTACAAAAGTGGTTTTATGATGACCATGAATTACACTTTGAATTTTATTTTATTTCATTTTTTAAAATTTTTTGCTTTTTGGGTCACACCCGGCAATGCACAGGAGCTACTCCTGGCTCATTACTTCTGGCGTGCTCAGGGGACCATATGGGATGCTGGGAATCAAACCCGGGTCAGCCGCATGCAAGGCAAATGCCCTACCCACTGTGCTATTGCTCCAGCCCCCTACACTTTGAATTTTAGAGTGGAAAGCTAAGTGTTAGAATTAAGCATATTTGGTATTCTAGTTTCAAGAGACTCTAATTCAACAGAAAATAAAGCCAAACTATAACATTCCTGAAGCCTTTAAGGTTAGAATATGAATCTGATAATATTACTGCATCTCCTACTGGTATGGCCAAATCTGTGTGATAATTTAATGTAAGACTTTACCTCTCTAAAACTATATTTTTTATTTCATAAAAAGTCTCAGGTTAAGCTGAGAGACACTATCAGTGTTTTATTATGGAGACAGGCTTAAGATATGCTCTGGCTGATAAGTGTAAAAAGTAGTGACATTCTTGTTGACCTAATCAAAACAGATCAGATAATGTGCTTCTAATGGCTTTCCTTTGTTTGAATGAAGGTAATGAATCTATTTTCAGGATGGATCGGCCCTGTCTTACTGCTATCTGAATAACTAACAAGTCATCCCTTACCACCACCACCACCACCAAGAAAATAATTCTATCAATATATTAAAGGATTCAGATTATAAGACTCACACTGATATAAAAGCAAAGTCATAGCAGCAGCAAATGATTTCCACTTAAAATTGACTATCAGCACTTACTATGCATGTGTCATGGGTTGCTTATTACTATATAGGCCTAGCTGCAATTTTAATAGAAGGTATTCTCTTGAGTTTCTTCTAACCATAGAGCATTTCAACTATGTTAAAATGCTTGTTTGATTTAAAATGGGTGGGAGAACTTTCAGTAAAATTGAAGTGGTTAAAATTCAGTATGTGCAGGGGGGAATGGGGGGGGAGGAATACTGGGAAAATTGGTGGTGGAGAATAGCTACTGGTGGAGTGATGGATACTGGATCATTGTGTGACTGAAATGCAATCACAAATGTTTGTAAGTCTGTAACTGTATCTCACTATGATTCATTAAAAAATATAAAAATAAATAAATAAATAAATAAATGGTTCCAATGCACAGCTAAATAAAATCAGCATGTGCACTAACATGGAGGCTCCTTGAGGACAGGAAAATTTGTTTTGCTCCATGCAGTGTCCTCAACACCTCAACTAATACATGGCACATGGCAGGTACTCAATGAACATTTTAAAAATATTAATTGTATCACAAGGACTATCTGATTCACTTGACTCCTCCCTTGTCTGACACAATCAATGTCTTTTGGATTCATGAGAAAACATGCTTCCTCTCCCATTTGCATTTTGATCACTCATTACAGTTGTCAGGAATGATCATTTCCAGAAAATTAACCCATTGATACCTTCCTTCCTTATGAACATTCTTTCACCAAGATCATTTCCCTGAGACACTGAACTTGGTTGCTGACTGCAACTTGGCTGGAAAACAGTTCCCTACACTAATGAAGCTATCACTGAATGATAAAAAAGTGGTTCAATATATTTGAACAAATTTGTCTAAATTATTTATGGTAAATACCTACCTGTTTCCCTCTGGACATCTGGAATTTATGCACTTCCAGACAAATGGTTCCTACATGATCAGCCCTCAGTAAAAACACTGGGCACTGGGTTTCTATTGAGCAATTTTGGTAGATGTTTCACATGTTTTGCCATACTTGTTAAATAAGTGTATCCTATGTGATGACACTTGGGAAGGAATATTGAAGGCTTGTACTTGGTTTCCTCCAAATTTCTCCACATACACTTTATCTCTGTTGACTTTGCTCTCTCTTTTTGATGTAAAAAATCTCAGTTATTAATACAGCTAATGCTTAATTCAGTGTGTATAAATTACATTTTGTAAGTAAAAGATTTATAAATCACTGAGCATGGGGTATTAAAATTCTTAATATAACTTCTACTCTATACTCATAAGTCTAAACAATTGAGTTTCATCTCCGAGTCTATAGTATACACTCTCAAGGGCAATAATATTGCTCATTTTATTCACTATGGCATTGAAGACATTGAACACAGTGCCTGGTACACTGTTAATGTTTAAAACATTTGTAAAATGAGCTGTTCAGTAAGAAAATAAAGAAAAATCCCAGAAAACTCTGTCCTGGGGATTAAAGTCTTTTTGTTTATTTTTGGCTACACTAGACAGCACTCAACTTACTCCTGGCTCTGCATTTAGTGACTACTCCTGGTGGGAGTTGCAGAACATATGGGAACAGGAGTGCAGGGGACTGAATCTGAGTTGGATGCATGCAAGGTAAATATCCTATGTGTTGTACTATGTCTTCAGCTGTGGGATTCAAGTCTTAAGACAACACTTACAAATGCATTGCTATGGATCACAGGATTGTTAAACACGATTTTAGTTCGGATAGCTCACAGTCCAACAGTTATTTGTGGAACTCACATCTAAAATTATAATAGCTAGTTATAAAATATGATAGAATAATTCCGTTTTTCTCTTGTATTTAGCGTATACCTATTGTCTATAAGACGTTAATATACGATTATTTAGTAAACAAATAGATTAAGAAACACACATATATATATAAATTTCAAGCTTCATAATGCAATTGCTACACATTGGTTCGTTCTCATAATAAGAATCAGTCTGAAATGCAAAAATCTATTCATTGACAAGTTATCACAAATTTGCATTTCTTTTCCCCAAAACTACCTCTATCTCACAGAGTCATTTATTTTTGGACAAGTTGTCTTAGTTTCTATCACTAACCCTTTAATTAGAATGGTGATGAAATAAGGGTAGCATTGCAGCACTGTCCTCCCGTTGTTCATTGGTTTGCTCGAGTGGGCATCAGTAAAATCTCCATTGTGAGACTTGTTAGTGTTTTTGGCATATCGAGTAAGTAATGGGGAGCTTGCCAGGCTCTGCTGTGTGAGCGGGATACTCTTGGTGTCTTGCCGGGCTCTCCAAGAGGGACTGAGGAATTGAACCTGGGTTGGCCACATGCGAGGCAAATGCCCTACCCGCTGTGCTATTGCTCCATTTCTTCTTGGCCTTTTGGCTAAGATCAAATGTGTGAAATAAGGGTACAGAGGGAAAACATCCAAAGTATCATGGAATCAGACAAACCTTTTCATGGAATCAGACAATTCTTATCATCACATGAGGGGCATTATGTGCTTGTGCTGTATCCTCCTCAAAATTTATAGTTTGAATTCCAAATGGCCAATTCCAGAAAATGTGACTACAGTTGAAGATACAGTCTTAAAAGAGATGATTAAGTTAAAAGGAAGAAGTGAGGGTGGACAATCAACCATTCTAACAGGTGTCCACATAAAAATAGGAAATTGTGGGATAGAGTGATAGTACAGTGGGTAGAACTTGCGCTGCATGGAGCCAATCCAGGTTCCATCCCTAGCACACCATATGATCCCTAATCTATCACCAGGAATGATCCCTCAGCATAGTCAGGAGTAAGCCTTGAACACCACTAGAAATAGCTCAAAGAAAAAAAAAAGAAGAAGAGGAAATTGGATGAGAGGAATAAAAAAGAGTTCCATGACACAGAAAAAGGTGGGGACACAGCAAGAATTTGGCCATTTTAAGAGAAGGCCCTTAAAAAAACAAATCTACTGACACTCAATCTTGAACTTCTGGCCTTCTAATATGTAAGAAAACAGTTCTGTTAAGTCATTCAGTCAGTGGTATTTTGTTATGGCAGCCCAGGTAAACTAATACAAAGGGTGTGATCCTCCAGATGACAATCTTTGCAATTTATTCCTGTCAAACCAGAGAAAAGAGAAGACAGTTGGCAGTGAAGGACTCTAGGATCCCTAGGAAGTTTTATCCTTCCTTCCAGCTGTCCAGTCAAATTTTAGGCTGGAGAAGCCAAGTGAGCCAGTGGGAACCAGGGAGAGAATTGGGGAAGAGCTCTCCCTGGCAGAGTTGGAAGCAGCCTGCTGTGTGCTAGTTCTTAGCAGGCAGCTTCCTGGAGATGGCAGCATTAGCTAATGATTATTTCTCCGAGCAGTACAGCAGCACTTTTGCTTTTTTCCCTAATGATTTGTAGCAAGGGAAAGGAGAAGCAATGGACCCAAATAAAGCAAGGACCCTTGCCAGGACCATATGTTTCTTGCTGGGGTAGGGAGTCCTAGTGATGCGCTCCTCTTCAAGAATTGTAACAGCTTCTCCCCTGATCTTTAGCAGAGCTAGAATTCCAGGCTGCCTGAGAGGCTGCTTAATTGTCTAACTGCATTATCCAGCATGGATTTTATATTCCCCAAGCCAGCCATCCTAGTGAATAGCTCTGCCTATTCCCCAACCCTCCCCCAGCTCCCACTTCCTGACAACCTACCATACAGCTTTTGGAGCTTCAGAACTGTGTCCTTTGTTATACTCCTTTTGGAAACTGCTCTCCTTCCTTTTGTCTACCTCCAATCCTTTACCTGCTCTCGACTGAACTAAGTCTCTGTCACCTGCACAGGCTTTTCTGGGCACCACAACGTGCAGTAAAAGCTCCTTCTCCGAATCACAAGAAGGCAATAAAACCAACAATGAAGTCATGTACAAGCCTTGGAATCGTAGATGGAAGCAGGGCATGTCTGGGGACAGAGGAAGGGAGAGATAGCCAAGTCTATATATCTAGTATGGCACTTAGGCAATTGATGTCCATATACTGCCCAAGAATATATATGTTCATTGTTCACTGCTTCCTCAGGATATCCCTATTAAAATCCTCTTTCTCCTTGCTCCCCGGTCCCCCTCATTTGTGCTTTATCTAGGGCACATGTCCAGATATTCTCCCAAACTGTGCTAATCTCTGCATCAAGTAGATGCTGAACATACACATGGAAGTAAATTTTAATCCAATGTGGCACCTCATTGAATATCTGAGAAAATCTGAAAACAGTGCCCTGGCTTCACTTTCTGTCAATCAAGTCCTTAAATGAAAAGCTAGCTTCTCTCTGTGAGCTGCTCCATGACTTGAAAACTGTGTGAGCAGCAGTGTGTTGGAACTCAAATTTAATTCCTTTGGCAACCCTCTGAAGCTGGTACTATGAGAAGAAAAAGGGCAGGGTTAATGGCCTTTCTCAGAAGGTCACACCTAAAAGGTAGCAGAGCAAGAATTAAGCCCTAGTAAGCTAGACTCCAGAGGCTCTGTTGAACCACTAAAGCAATACCAAAGATTATTGTCACAATTCTTTGGCTTTGATTTTTATGGTGATTCGACTTCTGCTGGGTAAGAATGAGGATGCTATGTCGGATTTTCCAAGTCAAGGGGAAGGAGCCACAGAAATATCCATGTCACTATCACAGCACTTCGTGCTTCCACCAGAGTTTGGAGTTTTTCAATTCTCATCCTCTATCCTCAATGTGTGAATAAGAGGAAGAGCAATGCGTTCTTTTCCAGAGTCCACCTAGTGAGAAGGAACAGCATCGCCATATATCATTTTGTGGAGCATGAACTGATAAGGAAACAGAAATCCGGGGTCCTACCTAGTGACCAGAATCCAAGCTCTGAACCCTTCTCAGTTCTGGCCCCAGACCCTGTCTTGTATTAATACTACATAATGGTGGGAATAAATCAGTCTTTCCTTCTCTAAGACAGAAAATGCAAATATCTTGGCACAACACATGCTCCCCTCCCATTAAACTGCTCAATTTCCTGCCCCAAAGCATTCTGGTCCAGCAGTGTTTTGGGTTTCATTTGTTTTCCTGCAAGTTTTGATTACAAAAATCTCTCAGAAGGAAAATCATTTATCCTTGTTAAAGGACGCAACAAAAATCAATAGAGGCTTTCCATCTTATATAATAGTCATTTCATTTATGCTAATGAAAGAATAGATCTACAATCAATTATTTGGCTATTTACTAATGGAAAATAATGAAAGTGGTCATGTGAATGAAGTCATGCCCTCTCCCTTCTAAAATAATCTTGGGATGATCTGAACGTACTTTAAGCAAATGTGTTCACAGCCCTTTTGCAATGAGTGGGAGTGGAGAGGGTAAAAATGGTTACTGCACCCAGCCCACACTTAGTTCCCATTGCAGATTGTTTAAGTCATTGTTGGCTTTCGCTTCAACAGTAAATAAGCAAATTTATGGCTAATCATGGATCACCAGACCAGCAGCTCAGGATGACATCATGAATCTGATGAAACTGATTTTACTTTCAATCTCAGTTCTCCTCATCTTCTGCAAAGCTTGAAAGCTCTGTTTATACCAGGCTTATTGGTGTCCTTACTGCTCCTGGGGCTTATTTCAAACTGGTCACATTCCCTGTAAAATGCCATTTATGGTTAACTGGCTAAGAGGGAGCTATTTATAGTAAGCAAAGCAAGGTGATTATCCCAAACACAGCTCGAGTATGCTTTTCTAATCACCTGGTTCTCTAGACAAGCAAATAAGGTAAGAATGAAGTTGTAATATAAGTTGAGGAGAAAGAAAGAAAATGTGAAGAGCAGCTACAAAGGTCTAATTCACTGATTTCAGGCCCCGAGAAACAAGAGGAATTGGGGTAATCTTTAGTCCCTCCCAATGAAGTCCCTCCTGTCTCACTCTGGCCCCAAACTGTGTTCTTCTTTATGTTGCTTGTCCTACTTCTTTATTTTAAAGGAGTGTTGAACCACACCCAGTAAAGTTCAGGGTATACTTCCAACTCAGTGCTTAGGGTTCAGCTTTGATGGTGCTTGGGGATTCTATGAGGTGCTTGAGATTGAACTCTTTTTCAGAAATTGAACTATATCCCTGGTCTTGTCATATTTATTTTGGGTAGGGTTTTTGGCCACGCTTGGTGGTGCTCAGGGCAAATTCCTGGCTTAGCACTCAGTAGGCACTCCTGGTGTGCTTGGTAGACCATATGGGGTGCCAGGAAATGAACTTTTGTCTGTGTGTGCAAGCTAAGTTTCCTAATTGTTGTACTATAGCTCCAGCCCCACTGTTATATTTCTTGAGTGTTGGGTATAAAAATGGAAATGCTACACCATCCAAGTCATAAAGATCTAGATGGATTTTTTCTAGTTAGAAGTCTTGGTTTTTAATCAGTAACTCAAGGCTATGTAGTATTTTCATGACACTAAGAGAAGATTCAAGTAAAGCAACTAACCCGTAATAGGTCTTCAATAAATGGTAATTGTTGTTAACAGTAAAGGTCACAATACTCTATTTCATTTCTTCTTAATACTAACAGTGACTAGCATAGTTATCTCATGAATAAAAACAGTCATTGATGAGCCCTTGTCATGTGCCAAGAACTGTGTGAGATGCTATGTAGGCTTATCTGGAGAATTTGAACATGGAAATATGGGGTAAGTGGGTAGATAATAGTTACAATCAAAGGAATAATCTGTTTATTTTTAACTTCTGCCAGCCTTGGCAACCATTGGGGATCCTCATTTCAAATTCACTGAATAGTGCAGTAAATCGAAATGAAAGGTATTTACACTGTAGTTCACCTAACACATTCATTCTTTTTCAACAATTTCTTATGTTCACCTTAAATTGAAGAGTTAGAAAGGTGCGACTGTATAATTTGAGTGAGTGCTTTTGTATGCACACATACCTATTCAAAAGAGAACAGCAAGTGATGAAAACCCTTTGCAAGTCTTTGAACACTGTCATTATTGCATTAACTATATCTCGTTCCTTTAAGTTCCAGTGTGAATTCTTGACAAGAGAAAAGAATCAGAAAGCTGAAGAAAGTCATCTCCATGTTGGCCTCATTTAATAAAGTTTGACCTCCCTTAGAGCACTGAGGTAACTAAAATCTCCCACTTGGCTATCTAGGATGTTGTGATGTGACCAAACCAGGAAGAAATTTACAAGAAATTCAGTGCTTGTCTCACCCGGAGCAACACAGAGGGGGTCAGGTGAGTTCCCCTCCCTGCCTCAACGGAGGCCTGGCAGCTGAAAACCTCCAGAACTCAAGTGCTGCCATGCTCATAGCCACTCTCCACAGGCTCAGACACCTCAATCCATAAATGAATCTGCTGAAATACTCAGGTATGTGGGGCTTGTGACTGAAATCTCCAGGCTCACACAGAGTCTGGAATGGGCGACCTTTTCCCCACCTTCCTGTGCTTCCGGTAGCCTGGCAGTCATGCTCAGAAACTGCTTCTGGCACTATCTAAGCTCATTAATGGCAATGATTCAGAGATGTAAAATAAAGCTCTCGGAAGAGAGTAATACAGAATGATATACCACAGAGGTGCCTCCAGACCCCAAAGTCACTGTCCAGTTAAAAAAATGAAAATGTCTATCCCTCTCTTTCTGACTCATTTCGCTTAGCATGATACTTTCCATATTGTACCACTTGTATGTAAATTTCATGACTTCATCTTTTCTAAGAGCTACATAGTACTCCATTGTGTAGATGTACCAGACATAGAAAGATTGCATTCATCTGGGGGATATAAAGTAACAAAGTAAGAGATTAATACCCAAGAATAGCTGAGATCAGCACCAGGAGGATTACTCCATAACTTAGAGGCCAGCCGGGTATCCTAGAGGAAAGGGCAGTTCAGATAGAGAAGGGAGCACCAAATAAAGGATGTTTGGAGGATCCTCCCAGGAGGGGAGATGCATGTCGAAAGTAGACTATGGACTGAACATGTTTGCCACTCAATGCCTCTTTTGCAGACCACAACACCCAAAAGGAGAGAGAGAACACAGGGGATTGCCCTGCCACAGAGACAGGGGGGATGGGGGGATGGGGGTGGGAGGGATATTATCCATGGTGGTGGAAAATGGGCACTGGTGGAGGGATGGGTATCTGATCATTGTATAATTGAAACCAAAGCACAAAAAATTGTAAATCTACAACTTTAAAAAAAATACAATAAAGGGAAAAAAAATGAAAATGACCTCAGCTCTATAACTGTACTAAAATTTTTAGAGTTCCTGGAGCACGCAGACATAAATACAACACAATATATGTTAGTAATATCTTATAAAAGGCTTACTGACTCCAGGATGAGATGCAACAATCTTCTGACACTTACCTCAAAGGAAACATTTTTTGATCATTTTAGTGGATTATCCATAACAAGCAATACAAAATAAATTATTTAGGTCCTGCTTTAGGTGCAGTGTTTGAGGGTCGGGATGGAAACATTCAAAATAAGGTGTTAGGTAGATATAATGGTGGTGTGATTGGTGTTGAAATAGTAAATGCAAAAAAAAATTGAAAAAAACTTTTAAAAAGAAAAGAAAAGAAAAGAAATCAGTGCTAACAGTAAGACTGAAAGTTACAAATCTTGCCTTGCCTATAACATCCAGATTGCACTTCAACACACAGACAAACCTCAAGTTTTCCTCCTGTATACCACTCTATGATAGGAAAGTTATCCACAGGTCACAAGCTGAACAACAAGAGCTGATTAGAACTCACAAATAAATGTGTTAACTCAGGTTGTTTAAAGCTTCAGCAGAAGAGTTACCTAGAGTTCTGTGTGTAAAATGTAAAGTTGAAACAGTTGAGAAAAGACATGTCAAAATGAAACCTAAACTTCTTCCAGCTAGCACTTTTAGCAACATGTGTCTGCACAAATATTGTATGTGTCTATGTCTGGACATACATCACAAGCACTGGATGAACAAGCAGGGTAATGTTACTTCCTGCTCTGACAGTCACAGAATCACCATGTTAAGGGTATGTAAAAGGACCCTGGGGATTCATTTACATTAACTAATAGGGTCCTTGTCAATCTTGATATGTTAAAATTTGACATTCTCTAAGATGCTGCCTGATCTCACTGCCATTCAGTTTTATTAATGATTATTTATGAATTAAACAAAGGTCACAAACACAACTTTTTATTCTCATTACCAAAATCAGTTATCACCTTTGAACTGAATAACACTGCTCTTCTGAGCTCTAAACACTTTACCACTTATGGAATTGTTTTATCACTATTCCAGAATTTCACTTTGGTAATCTTTTTTTTGCTCTTTGAGATTACTGCACTCTTGATTTTCCTGAACTTGCTTTGTCCTAGTTCTTCCTATGCCTCTCCATCACCACTTTTGTAATGCTTCCTTGTTCTAGTTATGGAAAACTGACAATCCAAGCTTTCATCAAGACCTCTTCTCTTCTCTTCTCTCTTTATAAGTGCTGTCCAATAAAAAATGTCTCTGATGATGAAAATGTTCTCTATTTCAGCTGTTCATTATGGAGCCACTAGCATATGTGGCCATAAAGCAATGAAGTGTGACTTGTGTGAAGAACTGGATTTTTAATTTCCTTTAATTACAACTAATTTAAACATAAGTAGTCACATGTGGCTAGTGACTGTTTAATGGGGTAGCATATTTAATTGCTAGATACACATGTGACAGACTTATCCCTCCCACAGAATCTGGCAGCAACTCTGTGCATATGATGCCTAAAAATGCTGTGACCTGATCACCAGCCTCTCTATGCTGTGTTTTACTTGAAAATGAACTGAAATGAAGAACTCCTTAGATGCCACTCTCCCTAAATCTCTGCTTATGGACTTATCACACAGTAAATACTTGTTAAATTAGACATTGAACAAAGGACAGTGAATCCATTCAATTTAATCCATTCTTGGGAGAACTGGATAACTGGGCTGAAGGCAAGACTGTCCTGACAAAGAGCAAATTAATTAGCTGGCTGTTGAATGACAGAAACTAGGTTCTTCTCCAAACTTATTACAACTCTGTACCACATTTAGGATCAGAAGGGCTTAGATTCTTCCCCCTGGAGAGGTGATATAGTGTTGTAGTTAAAATTATTATTTTTTTATTTTTTAAAATAAATTATTTATTGAATCCTAGCACAGCGGGTAGGGCGTTTGCCTTGCACGCAGCCAACATGGCCGACCCGAGTTCGATTCCTCCGCCCCTCTCGGAGAGCCCGGCAAGCTACCGAGAGTATTCGATATGCCAGACACAGTAACAACAAAGTCTCCAATGGAGACGTTACTGGGCCCGCTCGAGCAAATCGACGATCAACGGGAGGGCCTTTACCTTTACCTTTACCTTTATTGAATCACTGTGAGAGCAGTTACAAAGCTTTCGGGTTTAAGTCTTGGTCATACAATGAAACACCCTTACCTTCACCAGTGCCCATTATCCACCACCAAAAACCCCAGTATACCCCCATCCCACATCCTCCCCCTACCTGTGGAGCAGATGATTTCCACATTACTCTATCTCTACTTTGATTACATTCAATATTTTGACACCAGACCAACCATTATTATTTGGGATTTTACCCCAACACTCAGATCTGCTAAAAAGGCAACGGTAGACAATTTGTGTTCTGTTGCTGGTTATGAATAACATATGATGTTGCGTGGCTGCAGTAGTAGCCGCACGAAAATTATTATATTGTACCCAGACTTTTGGTGGAAGAATCCTGGGTCTATCAGTTACAAGCTATGCAAATGTGGGAAAGTTACTTCATGTCTTTTGGCCTCAGTCTCCTCACCTGTAAAATGGAGAATAACAACAGGACCTATTCATAGGCTTATGCATAAAATTATGTCTTGTATAATCTGTGACATATAATTAAGGAAATCATAATATCTAATATTGACCTGGATCAACACATGCATGCATGCAATTAAATCTGTCTTAGTCTAGGGACTCTGGATCTCAGGTTAGAAATGAAGACCCTTTAAGGGGATATTCAAATTTAAGAAACACTTGATAGTAAAACTACCCAATAAACATAGTACAGGGTCTCTTCTGGAGTACTCTTAGCCCTTGGGTCTTCAAATTTTCTAGGGGATGTTTGCAAAGTAACATGACAAAACTTGTTTTGATAGCTGATGATAAAATTCTTGAATATAATCTGGATTTATGAAGAGTTATAATGAGTTATAATAATAAAAATGGCTGAATTTTCATTTTTTATGTACATAGATACAATGTACCACTCAGCTTTAGCGCACGTCAAGGTTTCAAAAAAGCCCCATATACATATATCCATATGTATATAAGATAATTTATGTTAGAAAGTGATTTTTATATACAAACATAAACATATGCATATATTTAGATTAAAGGTAAAGGTAAAGGTAAAGGCCCTCCCGTTGATAATTGATTTGCTCGAGCGGGCCCAGTAACGTCTCCATTGGAGACTTTGTTGTTACTGTGTCTGGCATATCGAATACTCTCGGTAGCTTGCCGGGCTCTCCGAGAGGGGCGGAGGAATCGAACTCGGGTCGGCCATGTTGGCCGCTTGTAAGGCGAACGCCCTACCCGCTGTGCTATCGCTCCAGCCCCATATTTAGATTAATGCAAATAAAATGATATATGCATGTATATAGATAGACATATGTAGACTGCATATATATTCATAAACATATAAACAAACAGAGATAAACATATTTGTCCATGACTGATATGAGCTTAATGGGGTTCCCTATCATTTCTAGTGTAGTCTATCAAGATATATAATATCAATACATATTATATATTACGTATATTATAGAACCTACCTATAATGGAGGCATTTTCCTATGGAATAGGTCCTTAATACCTGAACTATAGCTGTAAAAAGTGTGTTTTCTTGTTAACTTGGAACAGATATGGGGTTTACCTCACAAGTATTTGCAGTCCTATCACATCACATCCAACACATTTCCCTGTTCATAAAAGCGTGGCCGCTGTATCTGTAAAGACACTGTGCCTCTTGTATAGCAAGCAAGATAATTGGATGCTAAGGCCTTAAAGTCAACATTTGCTTTCTGGATTGAATGTTCTGTTAACAGTTAATTAGCATCCTCATTCATAGTATTATCCTCTATCCTAAATCATGAACCTTAACATGAGGGGCTGCTTTGGTGGATACTAAATAGTTGGCATTTTCCCCTTTGAGTACCGCCTACTCCCCGCCTTAAATTCACCAGCTGTAAAACAAGGTCTTTCATTCTTTTTCCACATAGTAGTTGCAGTTAGGTACTACCTCCAGTGTCAGGAATACATCCTCAACAGCTGTATCTCTCCATGCTTACATATGGGGGAGGCCAGAATGCACAACCCGCTCTTGCATCTGTTCATTGGGCAGAGAAAAGAGTGATGGAAGTGACTTCAAATGGAAGCATGAGTACTAGAAGAGTATATTGAGAAAGATTCATCTGGCAATGTTCAGAAGGGTTGGTTGGACAGAGAAGGAAATAAATCAAAATGGAAAAAGAAGATGAGGAAAGGAAATGAGGATGGAGCAGGGGCAAAGGTCATTGGGTACATCAGTTGGCAATATGGGGGAGTAGTATAGCTATCTATTCAAACCACAGGCTCAACAATATTGAAAATAGGTGATTCAAACTATGACAGCCAAACTTTAAAATGTACCCATTTGGCTGGAGAGACAGAAGAGCAGTTAGGGTGGCTGCCTTGCACACGCCGACCTAGATTCCATCCCTAGCAGTCTGGGTCTGCTGATCCCTCAAAAAGTGATCCCTGAGTGCAGAGCCAAGAATAAGCCCTGAGCACCACAGGGTATGTTTCAAAACTCCCACAAAACACCAATTTAATAAAATGAAATAAAATATACCTGTCAATGGGACGGGCTGGGTTCAGTGTGGGAGAGAACTCAGAAAACAGGGAAGTTGCTACCGATGGACTTAGTGCTAGAACATGATATGTCTAAAACTCAACTATCAATGACTTTGCAAATCATGGTTTCTTAAAATTAAAAATAACAAACAAAAAAATAAAACGGTTATCAGCCAGATGATTTGCTTTCTATCCTGTGCCTAAATTAGGAGAAAAGAGGATATCAATCTGAAAATAGGAATACTTTAAGGAATCTGGTGTGTATGTGGGGTGGAGGTGAAGTGAGACATTTACTCTATAAGGTATAAAATTAGCAGTGTAGCACTGTCCTTGGATTTGCTTGAGCGGGTGCCATTAATGTCTCCACTGTTAGACTTGTTCTTACTGTTTTTGGCATATCGAATACGCCACAGGAAGCTTGCCAGGCTCTGCTGTGTGGGCGGGATACTCTTTGTAGCTTGTCGGGCTCTCTGAGAGGGACAGAGGAATCAAACCTAGGTCAGCTGCATGCAAGGCAAATGTGCTACACACAGTGCTATCACTCCAGCCTAATGGATAAAATTATACTCCTAAAATTAGTATAATAAAATTATAGTCCTAAAATTTACATAGTATGGTAGCACTGTAGCCCTGTCCTCCCATTGCTCATCTATTTGCTCGAGTGGGCACCAGTAACATCTTCATTGTGAAACTTGTTACTGTTTTTGGCATATAGAATACGTCATGGGGAGCTTGCCAGGCTCTGCCGTGCAGGTGGGATACTCTTGGTAGCTTGCCGGGCTCTCTGAGAGGGATGGAGGAATTGAACCCAGGTCGTCCATGTGCAAGGCAAAAGCCCTACCCGCTGTGCTATCATTCGGCCCACATAGTATGGTAAATCATTTATATATCAATAAATATAACAAAAGTGATAGTAATAAAAGGATACCTATCAATAATATGTATTCAGTCCTTCCAAGTCAGCATCTTTCACCCTTGCATGCTTATGTCCATTAAACCTCTGTTTCTGGCCTGTATCCTGAGCTGATAAGATCCATTCTTTACCCAGGGAGCCTTACATCCAAGACCTCATGAGAAAAGTACTGCAAAACAGGAACAAGCAATGATTAGGCAGCATGTCAACATTGATTCAGGCCAACGCACTCCTGGCATTTTTTTCCAGATGAATCCATAGGTAATTAACCCTCTGATATTCTAGATGGAAAAATGAACACTGTGTTATGCTCCTTTAAGTAAAATTTGGGTATAGGTTAAACCTCCAACCCTGCTGATGTGCAAATCCTACTTTTTCAGTTAGTATCCCTCCTGCCACCTTCATCCCATCCCACCCCCTGCCTCTGGGAACATTGGTGGTGGAAAATGCTCACTGGTGGAGGGATGAGTGCTCAATCACTGTATGTTACTGTCCTCCCGTTGTTCATTGATTTGCTCAAGCGGGTCCAGTAACGTCTCCATTGGAGACTTTTGTTGTTACTGTGTTTGGCATATTGAATACGTCACGGGTAGCTTGCCAGGCTCTGTCATGCGGGCGAGATACTCTCGGTAGCTTGCCGGGCTCTCCGAGAGGGGCGGAGGAATCGAACTCTGGTCGGCCATGTTGGCTGCGTGCAAGGCAAACGCCCTACCACTATGCTATCGCTCCAGCACAGAAATCCTACATTTTACAAATATTTAACTGTTCTCAGTCATGCACTCTTCAGTATCTATTTTTTTAGTGGTAGAGTTGGAAAACTATGGCCAAATATAAACAGCTGTTATCTGCTTTTGCAGTCACAAGTGATGAGTGGTCTTTCCACTGTTTAATGATTGAAAACATCCAGGGGAATTATTTTGTGTTCCATGAAAATTATATGTAAATCAAAGTTCAGGCCCATGAGTAAAGTTTTATTGGAACCAGTCGCTTCCATCATTATGTACTAACTGCAGTTGCTTTCTAAGTACAGTGGCAAAGATGAAGAGCTAGCTGGTATAGAGGTGACAAAGTCCAAATACCTATTTTCTAGTCTTCATAGGAAAAGCTCTTTTTTAACATTCCAAGTGCCTCTTTTATAAAATGGTGTTGTTCACATTTTCTTTGTCTTAAGACTTTTGCAACAATCAAATTAGAGGATGCATACAAATGTTTCACTGTGCCTTCTTTGATGGGGTTTATTTTTTATTTCTTTATTTAAAAATTTTTATTAGTGAAACACCATGAGGTACAGTTGTAGAATTAAAAGCTTTCGTGCTTGGGTTTTAGTTATACAATGATCAAGTACCCATCCCTTCACCAGTGCCCATTCTCCAATACCAAAGAACCCAGTAGCCCTCCCACCCCTGCCCCCCCCACCCCTCCCCACCTCTGTGGCATGGCATTTCCTTTTGCTCTCTCTTTTCTTTAGGGTATTGTGGTTTTCAATAGAGGTACTGAGTGGCCATCATGTTTGGTCTATAGTCTACTTTCAGCATGCATCTCGCATCCGGAGCAAGTCCTCTAAATACCCTTTACTTGGTGTTCCCTTCTATATCTGAGCTGTCTTTTCCCCCAGAATCTGCTGCCAGCTTCCAAGCCCTGGATCAGACCTCCTGGTACTTATCTCAACTATTCTTGGGTGTTCGTGTCCCATTCTGCTACTTTATATTCCCCAGATGAGTGCAGACTTTCTACACTGCCCCTCTCTTTCTGACTCATTTTACCTAGCATGATACTTTCCATGTAGAACCACTTGTATGCAAATTTCATGACTTTATCTTTTCTAACAGCTGCATAGTATTCCATTGTGTAGATGTACCAGAGTTTCTTCAACCAGTTATCTGTTCTCGGGAACTCGGGTTTTTTCCAGATTTTGGCTATTGTGAACAGTACAGCAATGAACATACAAATATATATATCATTTCGACTATACTTTTTGGCCTTTCTAGGATATATTCCCAGGAGTGCTATTGCTGTGTGAAATGGAGCTAAATTTCTAATTTTTTTGAGAATCGTCCATACTGTTTTCTTTGAAGGGATTTAAAGGCAACACAGAGGCGGCAAAAAAAATCTGGGATCATCTGAAAGATTACTATTACTGGGATCATCTGAGAGATTGTTATTACTTCCTCCCTTCCATCAACTCCTTCACCATAACGGTGAGGGCCTCTTCAATGCAATCTGAGACTTTGAATTGCAAAATCAAGAACCCAAGAACCAGAGGGAGTTATCTTTGGTTATATGTTTTGCAACTTTTAAAAAAATGTAGCTTGGAGCAGTTTTGTGACCCCACTAAGCCTCTTACCTTTCATAGCTTTTCACATCTGTGAAATGGGTTCATAGTATATGCTGACACTTATTGTTCCCGGCAAGCTACTGAGAGTATTCGATATGCCAGACACAGTAACAACAAAGTCTCCAATGGAGACATTACTGGGCCCGCTCGAGCAAATCGACGATCAACGGGAGGGCCTTTACTTTACTTTTATTGTTCACAGCTGTCCATTGTCACTATTTGTCAAGTCATAGGGTACTATCAATAAAAAAAATTACAATGCCTTGCATGCTCTATGCACTGTCTCCCCTTCATTTTGTTTAGACCTCTTAAATTGCCAGATACATTAAGCATGTTTTCCTCTTACAGAAACTAATTGCATATGCTGCATTTTTTCCAGGTAGTATTCTGAGATCCTGCCCTCTGTTATGTATCGTGCCAACTTATTTGACATGGCAAAGCTAGACTTCTTCATGTCTCTGGTACCATGCCAGGCACCCTGCCCCAAGCCCCATTTGTCACATAGCTAAAAGCATCCAAGACATATTTAAAAACAAATCAAGGTATCTACTTTGAATTGGAGATGGTGTGAAGAATTCAGAAAAAAAACTGCAGCCACATCAAAATGGACAAGCAATATATTATCATGGTTAAGAGAGCTGGCCATTAGCCATGTGGGTTTCTGTTTAAATCTTGACTTGCTTCCTCTAGCTGTGAGGCTCAATCTCTTTGAGGTCACTCTGCTCCCCCAGAGAGTCTCCACCTCTTACATGACATCAATGTCCTGTATCCTGTGGTTCATGGGCAACTCTTGTTTTCTAATCTCAAGCTCTACTGCCTCTGGTTCAGGTCCTTTAAGGGCTCATTCTTTTTCCCACCAAAGGGACTCTGCAGTTGCTATTTCCTCTGCAGGATCTTAAAACACCCATTTTCTTTCTACCCTCAAATAATTTCCCCTCGTTAACACCCATTCAACCTTCATGCTCCAGTTTCAATGTGAGTCCACAAACATATCCATCCCTAGACCTACCTTCATGTCCACTCAATTGTTTTTCTCCTCCTTGTGGATCCTTACTTCACCTTTTACCTCTCTGTGAATTTGATAGCAACACTCACATTTTTTTCCGTAAGTGCAAACTTGAAAAAAAAGTGTAAATTGGATATTATCTATGAAGCATCTATTTCATCCATGAGGCCAGAAATGACTCTGTTTATCCCTAACAATGATTTGTGCCTGTTATATAGCAGGTGATCAGTAAATACTCATTAGATCAATGAATGAATGACATCATGATAGGCTCTTATTAATGTGTAAGAGGGCATCGACCCTACCATTTTCTAAGCTATCAAGTTCCAAAAGACTGACATCAGCACAGTAGTTAGAGCACTAATAAAAGGACTTGGAGAGCAGAAAGAACCCTTGTAGAGTCAGAGTCTCAACCTCCCTGCTGACATAATTTCAGTGAAAACCTATTTCCAATCGCTGTTGCTAGTCCCAGGGCTATTAAAAACCAACTAATGCAGTCCATATTTAGGGAATTTAAGTATCTTTTTGACATTGCACATGACTTATAACATCTACAAAAGCATCAGTGAGATGGCTGATGTTTCCTTACATTGCAGCGAGTTAAGGTGTCTATTTTCCCCAGCAGGTGTGTGAATACTGTAAATCCAATTAATGCTAATGATACTGCGTGCCTGCCAAGAGAGCAAAGTGAATGAGGGAGGCTGTTCCTATTATAATTGTCTCACAACTTCCCTTTGCCTCTACAAGGGAGACAGCTTCTTTTACTTCCTCAAATGAGATCAACAATATCATTCTTATTTTCCATACCTTTTACCTCAAACAGATAAAGCCCTGTGGAATTCCATTTTGGGCAGACTACAGGGAACTCAGTTCTCTGACATCACATACACTTTCCAAACTTTAGAGGATTGGGTCCCTTGAAACACCTAGATGTTGAAAGAGGACAGCGTCAGCATGTGGCTCCTTAGGAGCACGTTCTAGGTTTGAGAGGAGGATAGCAGGGGTTTGCTCAGGTCCGGGGAACCCGGAAACTGCTCACAGACAGTGAAGGAGTAACGGGGTGAGAACCGCTTTCCAAACGTTAATGTGTATACAAGTTCTCTGAATATTTTGTTTAGAGGCAAATTCTCATTTAGGAGGTAAGCGTGGGACCTGAAATGCTTCACTCCCTGTTGCTAGTCCAAAGGTCATTTTTTGAGAATTGAGAATCTAACAGACACTCCAGTATTCCTCTGGCATTATCTACAGCAACTGACATGATCAGATGCTCGACAAATTCCTTCATAACTATTCCACAAGGACTAGAAATTCAAGAGATAAATTTGAAATTATGAGGGTCATAATGAAAAATTCCCTGATAAAACACTGCTCTAGGAAGCTAAACAATCAAGGACTCAACTCACATACAGGTGGAAATCCTAGCCCTGCTATTTACTACTTGTTTGACCTTGGCTATGGTCCAGCCCTCTCATATGTTAAAAAGAAATAATAGGGCCAGAGAAAACACAGAATTTAAGGCACATACCGTGTATGCAGCCAACCCTGGTTCAATTCCTGGCACCATGTATCATTTCTGGAATGCCTCACCAGGAGACCTTCCTCTGCATAGATCGAGGAATAGCCAGTTGTTAGATATGGCTTACACATCATCCTTCAAAAATTAAAAGGGAAACTAAAAATAAAAGATAACAATTGCACATGGGATTTTGGCAATTCCAAGACCAGAAATGTTAGTATAGTGCTACCCAGTGATTATCTCAGCTCAGATAAATGTTGATTTGGCTCATAAAACCTAGCTCTACTTGAGACATTGGTAAAGAAATTCTGATACTTTGGTGGTGGGTGTGCAGTTCAAACACCGTATTCCTGAAATTTTATTAATGTTATTATAAGTTATAATACCACATTAACAACATTATAAATCATGATGTCTACATAAAAATTGGGGGAAAGGAAAAAGAAAATTCCAACCCAAATACAATGGAAGCAAAAGCCAAAAGAACAAACACATATCCAGGTTCTACACTAACTGCCCAACTGAGCTTCTACACTGACAGTGCCCTTTTTGGGAAAACCTACTTTGAGAAGAGGTTGCTTGCACGCAGCTTACCCGGGTTCGATCCCTGAAATCACATATGGTTCCCTGAGCCCACCGGAGTAATTACTGAGTTCAGAGGCAGGAGTAACCCCTGAGCACCAGCAGGTATGGCCCAAAATTAAAAAGAAAATGAAAAAAAAAGAAAATGAGTCAGTAGCATAGTAAAATATATACATATATATATACACATATACATATATGTGTGTATACCAATTGTGACCTGCCCACATGGCAGAGTCTGGCAAACTCCTCGTGGTGTACCCAATATGCCAAATACCAGTAACAATGATGGTCTCATTCTCCTAACCCTGAAAGAGCCTTGAATATGGCACTTTTTAAAAAATTCTCAGGGCTGGGATGAAGGAGACGTTACTGGGGCCTGCTCGAGGCAATCGATGAACAACAGGATGGTCATGATTGTGATCATGATCGTGATATATATATATATTTTTTTTTACAAATAAATTGGGTTGCTATTGTACATATATTATACATTTTATTATATATACATACACTATATACATTTTGCATCTTAGGTATACATGTACATATATACATATATGTACACATATGTATATGTATATATACACATTTATATAATATATCATGAACAAACTGAAAGTTGGCATCTTATTGATCCTTGAAGTCAGGCTACTTCCACTTTTCTGTGTCTATGAGTAAGTAAGAAGTTCCATGAAGCAGAGTTATGGGACTCCAGAATTCCTGTGGAAAAGTAGAAAAGGCTGAGAAGTGTAGGGTCCAGTATATACTGTTCTGATTTGCTCAGTTTGGTTCTACACTAGGGGTTACCTAATTGTGTTATGCTGCTGTAGCCAACATCCTGCGTCAGCTCCCAGGTATAAATCAGCACAGAACTCGACTCAGTTGACCTTTCTAATGCAATAACACTGTCAACAGCTTGATCTATCATGCATACTCAATCCACGAGTTTTTAGCAAATAGTCATAAATGCATTCTATTTCATGGTAGTCATTGAGGTAGGATTATTTTCTCAAAGATGATTTTGTATGGACACAGAGAGGGCTTGAATACAACTTTAACTTGATTACAAATGTGAGGGATTCATAATAATTTAACAATAATATCGTGGAATGCTTAAACACATGGGCTTTGTGTCAAAGATATCCAGGTTTAAGTCCTTGATCTCACACATATTAGCTGTATGACCATGCACGTGTTAATTAGCCTCTTTACCTCAGTTTTGTTACAAATGAATTGTATTGTTATAATGATTAAAAGAGATCATGATTATGTTTAATTCAGTGCCTGGCACAGAGTGTAAATAAGTTACTAATATTAGAGTGTTACTATGCATTTGATTATTGTGGAAAATCATCAAGATGTAGGAAAAGACTACTGGGAAGTCAGAGCTTGATAACACTGCTGTTCTGAGATCACTGTGTCAGAGATCAGCATTGGTGGAGGAATATTCAGTTCACAGAGAAGATTGGTTGTTTCTTCTTTAGCCAGGATAGATCTGGAGTTGCAAGTGAAGCAAAATTCACCTTCCTAAAGGTGAGGAAAAATTCCTTTCACTAAAAAGGCCTTGCAAAGCCTTTCCTCCAACCCCTATCACCCCTTTATTAGCGCTCACCTTCTCAAGCTTATGCTATAATCAAACATTCAGTTCTAAGGAGACTCCACAGAGAAAGCTGAGCACCATTTTACCTGTTTCATTTCTGAAATCTTACCTTAAAGTGCTTATCCTGTATTTTTTCATACAGTTACTCATTGCTATCGGTCTTTAGCATGTGATTTTCCCAAATGTGTTTCCCTATACCTAAAATTAAAGTCTTTTAAAACGGATTATGTGGTGGAAATGGAAAGTTTTGTGGTCAAATAAGGGAAATTCTGCAGGCTCTATCTATCTCTACTTGAAAGGACGCTCCCTGGGAGTTCTTAGAAGCCCTGAAGCCATTCCCAACCCTGTACATGCTCTAGCTGTGTGTGCCTGATGATTCAGTGTTTGAGGTGCTCGAGCTGCCAGAAACACCCCAGCAGTGTTTGAGGGGAAAGGCACATTAAGTGCTCGTGATCCAACTCAGGGTCTTCTGCCTGCAAGGTTGCATTCCAGCATTTGAAATATCTCCTTGGCCCCTATGCCCATCTCTTGAGCTAGATGACATACATTATCCTATTGTGGGCTCTGACCAATCTCACCATTAATGAAAGCACTTGTTCTTTCATTCAATTAGTAAAATACCAACTAGAGTACTTACTATTTGCCAGTCACTGGTCTATTATGCACTGAGCGGGGAGGAGGTCTAGGGAAAGGAAGAGAACTTCCCCACAAAGCACTCTTTAATCCCGTGTTTCCCAGATGTATGCTAAATATAGACACCCTCCACAATTGGGTATCCCCTCACCCCTGTTCTCACTAAAGCTAAAATGAGTAGCTAGAACTTCCATTTAGTCTCACACCTTTGAATTTCCTTGTACCACTTTGCCCTCTGCCTAGATACTCTTTTCTCCCTGTATCTCCACAGCTGCCTCACCAACCTCTGATTTCCTTTCCATCCATGCCTTCTCTGGGGGAAATCTCACAGTTCATGCCACTGGGATGAGGAAGCTCCCATCTCTGTTCTTCACTGTACACCCCACACTGTGGCATATGTTGACATCTTTTAAATGATGATCATTTTATATAAGCCACATCCAGTAACAATGATGGGTCTCATTCTCCTAACCCTGAAAGAGCCTTGAAGGTGGCACTTTTTAGAATCTCAGGGGTAGGACGAAGGAGACGTTACTGGTGCCTACTCGAGGCAATCGACGAACAACAGGATGATCGTGATCGTGATCATGACCAGATATGATGCAAGGCTCATGATAACTCCAAGTCATATGGCTCCAGTCGTGTGAGACTGATGTTCACGCCCAGTCTGCTGGTGCCAGGAGTGTATGTGCCATGGTGAGCGTTGAATTTAGGGTCTCCCACATGTCAGCCATAACTTGACCAGTTGAGTCAGACCACTGTCTCCTTTGGAATGAACCTTGTATTGGTTTGTCTTCTGAATTCCCAGAAGGAAAAGATCCTGCCTCTATCCTTCTCTGTAGTCCCAACATTTAACATGATACATGACTCTCAGTAACTTTGCAACTAGTCGGTAAAAGCGTGTATGAGCCAGGGTCAACAGTATAGTGCCTTTATGCATTTTTTAAAAAGGTCCCTGCTCTTAGCAGGCTCAGCTTGGTGGTAGTGCATTATTTAGCAAGTGCAAGGCAAATATATGGATGTTTCTATGTGTGAAGTGTCCTTTCCGTTAGGTACAAGTGTAGGAAAGGAGAATATTGTACATAGCAGAACCCTCTGCCCAAGAAGATTTTATACCTAGCAGAACCCTTTGTCCTAGCACATTTTAACAATGTTTTTTAAAAAAAATTTAAAATTGAATTAAAATTTGAATCACTGTGAGATGCAGGTACAGACTTACAAACATTTGTGATTATGTTTCAGTCATACAAGGATTGGGTACCCAACCCTCCACCAGTGCCCATTCTCCACCACCAATGTTCCCAGTATCCCACCCACCAACCCCACCCCATGCCTCCACCATGGCTCTGTGGCAGGCACATTCCCTTTACTCTCTCTCTCTCTCTCTCTCTCTCTCTCTCTCTCTCTCTCTCTCTCTCCTTTTGGGTGTTATGGTTTGCAATACAGGTAGTAAGTGACCTTCATGTTTGGTCTGTAGTCTACTTTCAGCACACATCTCCCATCCTGCATGAGCCCTCCAAGCATCATTCTCTTAGCAGTCCCTTCTCTATATTTGCAATAGCCAGAATCTGGAAAAACCCCAATTGCCCAAGAACAGAAGACTGGTTAAAGAAACTTTGGTACATATACACAATGGAATACTACGCAGCTGTTAGAAAAAATGAAAATCATAAAATTTGCATACAGGTGGATCAACATGGAGAGTATTATGCTAACACTTTTTTTTTCTTTTTGGGTCACACCTGGCAATGCACAGGGGTTACTCCTGGCTCTGCACTCAGGAATTACCCTTTGTGGTGCTCAAGGGACCATATGGGATGCTGGGAATCAAACCTGGGTCGGCTGCATGCAAGGCAAGCGCCCTACGTGCTGTGCTATTGCTCCAGCCCCACTAGCACATTTTTTACTGGCAATTCTGGAAAGAAATATTGAGATTCCAGGTAGGTACAAAGGGATTTTTGAGAGAACTTTTATACTGATAAAACTCTACAGCCCTTTCGACATGTAACCCTCTAAGTTTCAGAGGCATAAATTTCTATGTGGACTATGAATTGCTAAAGCAAATTGACTGGCAAGAAACAAAAAAGTGAACTCTAGACTTGGTGACAACTATGGTGGTTCTTTCTGGGTAAGGAGGAATGAGCTGAGCAATGTGTAGCTGGATAGCACAAGTGTTAGTGATAGGAGTGGTGACAATTGCAAGCATAATGATATGAATCTAAACTCCTGAAATTCTATCATAACACCAACCACTGATAAGTCAAGGAAAAATTAAAATGCAAAAACTCAAAATGTGTACACTAAAGGAGAATTTCTATGCAAGTCTATATATCATTAGTGTGTTTTCTTTCTCTTGCTTAAATTATTATATAAGTTGGTTGTACGCAGTTGATGGCCCATTAACCAAATTGGACATCTGCTGCTCGTTTGTCTCTAAGGAAGTGGAGCTTGTTCTGTAGCATTGCCACTATAATGAAACAAGTCAAAATTGGCCTCATGCCTGTATTTCATGTATGTCATTTGGAAATTATAAATAGTATTTAGGATTGCCAAATAAAATACAAGCTGCTCAGTTAGAGTAAGAATTTCAGTTAACAATGACTTTTTTTAAGTATAAGTTATGTCCCTTTCAATATTGGGGATAGACACATGTTAATTTTTGTTTAATTAAGGTTAAAATGTTAGTCATTCTCTGTTTGTTTGCTAAATATGGAATCTCTACATGTCATGATTTTGTATATTAACAGCTGAAATAGGATAGAAAGATTTTATTGCTACCATAATGCCAGAAGAAAAGAAACAAGGCATTAGGCACTATAATTAGTGGATATAAATGAGAATGCATTTCCCCCTTCCCTGCAGATGGGATGGTATGCACAGGTAGAACTAATCTTCTCATGATTCTGAAAGAGAAGTCAGAAACTCATTTGGAAAGGTTTAGAGGTGCAAGGTCATCGAATTACTGAATTTTTAAAGGTTATGATAACAAATAAAGAGAAAACTAAGTGCATTAGATTTTATTGTAATTTAAATTTTTCTCAATGCCTTCAGAGAGGATGTCAACTAATTTTTTAATTTAAAATGAAGTGTTTAGAAGGATATAGTACAAGAAAGTAAAATCTCAAACTTTAGCCAGAACTAAATGTGATAACATAATTTAAAGACATATAACAAGCTGATGTTTGAGAAATTAGAACTGATAATATTATAATATTTATTCATGTTCCTATTTCTAAAGTAGAATGATCTAATATAAGTTTCTCTTCTGGTATGTAACAGAATTGAAGTGCAGGAAAAATTGTTGGGGAGTGGAAGGCAAGGACTTTTTTATGCCATATATTTCACCTTTTAAACTGTGTTTGTGCTTTCAGGTTATGGAACATACCACAAGAGCAAATATTTTATCCAGTTGTTACTTGTTTTCAATTACCATGTATTTTGGTTTCAGTTCTTTTTGCTGTCTGCGCAATTTTCAACCATGCTTTGCACTGACATTGAACAAACTGCTCACCTTATTAGTTGGGAAAATGAACAAAGATTGTGACTCATTTTTCTATTCAAAAATATGTTCTGTATCGCTTGTTATCAATAATTTGCTAACAGAATGATCAAAAATATTTCCTTAGAAGAAAATTGGTATAAATTATTGTATCTTATCATGGATACATTAACTCCTTGTATAAAAGATTACTGAAATGTTGTTACAGGTTAAACTTTCTGTGTTTATGTTTGTTAACTGAAACTGGTTGCCTTCTATATTACGTCCCATCCACTCTGGTGTTCTACTACTAATTTATCAGTGTTGTAGAGTTGTGCAGCCATAAAGGCAGCCATGCATCCAGGAAGTCCAGAATTTTGAGGGCTTACTATGGCAGCAGGGTTACAGAGTGTTTGGGAACATTAGAGATAATGGTGGAAAGAAAGTGTAGTGGTGGTGGGACTGGAGTTGGAATATTGAATGTCTGCAAAAAATCATCATGAACAACTTTATAAATAACAATATTTATATAAAGTATAGTGGTTAAATTTACATACGTAGGCTTTACCTATTCCATGTAAACTCCAAGATACATTAACACAGACTTTCTTTAAAAGTTTTATTAATGACAAGTGAGACATGATTGTTACCATAATGAGATCAAGTAGTGCTGTAGCACTGTAGCACTGTCCTCCCATTGTTCATCAATTTGCTTGAGTGGGAACCAGTAACGTCTCCATTGTGAGACTTGTTGTTACCGTTTTTAGCATATTGAATACGCCACAGGGAGCTTGTCAGGCTCTGCCGTGGGGGCAAGATACTCTCGGTAGCTTGCCAGCTCTCTGAGGGGGATGGAGAAATCGAACCCAGTCGCCCATGTTCAAGGCAAACATCCTACCCACTGTGCTATTGCTCCAGCCCAAGATCCAAGTATAAAATTTAATGTAATATACTTTAGATTCCAGAGTTGAAAATGTATAAATATAAATGAGAATAGACATTTTATTATATTATATTGTATGGTTATATTGTATGGTTTTAGGTCAAAATTATATAGTAATCTCAAATTGGCTGTAACTGATTTAGTTTTTAATCATTGTATTTGCATTTCTTAAAGTTTTGTTGGAGTAAGTTACATAAAGTAAATTTGTTATATGTCTCTGGGGCAGGCTGGGATTGGAAAGGATAACTGGGGATATTGTTGAGTAGGAAGGCCACAATGGTGCTGTTGGAACACTAATGCTTGAAACAACTGTATAATGAACAATTATGTAAATCACAGTGTCTATAATAAAAATTAATTAAAAAACCAAGTTGTTCTAATGGCCATATTCAAAACTCAAACTCTACTACACAACTATCTACTATGCTTTGGTCATGCTAATATTCCTTTACTTCTGTGAGCTATTTAATAGATCATTAGCTTTGAAAACTCTGACAATCCATGAGTTACTCTAACTACAGAGAGAGAACCTGTTGTTATAACCTATTTTATTATTAATTCCTAATAGGAATCAATACAGAATATCATTTATGGAGTCTCACTGTTAGAACTAATTAAGAATGTATATTGTAGTCTCAGATCACAATAGCATAGAAGACTATGTACCATTGAATGAGTAACTGTTGTGTCATTTGAAGCTCAAGTTAATAGCTAGTCTATATTTAACAAGAAAATAAATCAAATCCTTCACTGAAAAGTGATAGAGGTGATTGGTTGAAACTTGGTGAAAACAAATTATTGTATCCACATACAATTAAACAGATCAGGATTCTAGAAGGCAGGTTAATTCAAACATCATCATGAAATCATGTAGTCTAACCATAAGGGTTATGCTTTCTAGTCTGGATTGTCCCTGCTTTCCAGAGAAATCTGTATCTCACTGAACTGCTAAACAGAGAAGCAAAAGTAGACCTGACAATGGGTGAAGTTGATGGGCTTCAAAAATTCCAGTGATCCACTTGGGAGAAGAGCAAGAATGTCACTATTCTAACATGAAATATTAAATACCAATAACGACCTAATTCTGGATGAACAACTTTGAAATCTCAAATAAGAAAGTAATAGCCATTACCTACTTTTCATAAAGTTAGTTGTAATATATTGTTTGGTGGCTAAGGCATTAAAATCAAAGTAAAATTTTCACTGCCTGTGTCACAAAGCAGTTAACTTTTATGATTTCACTGCTCAGCAATTTGTTTCTATAACACAATTTTTTTCTATGGCACAAATGTTAATCTGTATTAAAATTTAATAGAACACATATTTTATGGAGATGTAATTTCAAATATTGAAAATGCAGTGAATTTAGCATTGATCCAGTGTTCACAAAATAAGTTCACAAAAAAAGTTATACCAGAGCAATGTAGTACACCTTTGCTTTTATATTATTTAGCCATTTCCCAGATATTTCAGATCATTTTGCTAAAGTCAACCAATAATGGATTTTACCTTGGACAGTATGAACATATAACCTAGACCTAGTCTTGTACATACTTGACACCATACTTCATTACTATAAATTCCAGGGACACCAATATGACTGTCTCCATATTTACATTTTATTATACCTTGGCTTTAGCTTTTACCTAGAAACAAATGTTAAGGATGCAATGACCCAGTCAAAAGGAGAAGTCAATGGAAATCCTACCCCTTTCTTATAAGAACTGCATAAGGTAGAAGCTCAATAAGTAAATTCTTACTGGATAAAAATGAAATACTAAAGAGTGAAACTGAGCTTTCCCTCAAAAACACAATTCAAATGCTTCCTCTGCAGTAACAGAGATGATGACTGTGACAGTTAAAACTTACACAGAATTTCCAATGTGCTGTGCAAAGAGCTATCTCAAGTATGTTGTACATACTAACTCACTTCATACATGCTTCAATCACATGGCGTATTATATCATCCGAATTTATCAGAGAGAAAACTGGTACAGAAATATTAAAATCTTTTCCCAAATCATCCAGCTGATAACTAGCTTAGTTAATATTGAAACCAAGACAGTTTTGTTCTGGAGTTCATGTTCTTACTCAACATACATAATTATTATGACGTCTTTGGGATCTCATAGCAACTACACAGATTTTGTCTTAACCTAAGACTAGTGACCCTTAATGGAAATAACAGGACTATGAGGCATATGTCTAATTGTCTACTTCCCCACCGACTGGTAAGACTTCTGAAGTAAGGGACCATTAATTATGTCTTTATATACTCTGAAACCTAGCTCAGTATCCCAAACTTTAGTATTTCCAGAATATACTCTCAAGTGAACTTATTTAAAATTTATATTATTAATATTGGTCTAAGAGTTGTCAATTTTATTTAGTTTAACCATAATAAAAATATACAATATCTACTACCTCTAACTAATCTTAATGCACTTTAAATATTTTATTAATTGGCAGAACATTTAACATTTCAGGGACTAAAAGTAGCAGATATCTATCTACCTTACCTCTCGTGAACAAGGACCCAATAGGACAAAAGTGATAGTCCTTGATTTCTTCATGCAAACACTTTCCTCTGCATTTTCCTCTACAGCAGTATACAATAATGGCTTGATGTATTTATACCACTATTTCTACTATTTTTTTTTGTGGGTTGGGTAACACACATCGGTGCTCAAGAATCACTCCGGGTGGTGCTTAGGGGATCATAAGTGGTGCTGGGAATCGAATACGAGTAGGGTGTGTGCAAAACAAGACACACCCAGAGGTTTGGGGGGAGCATTCTGTGTTTGAGATCAAACACAAGGATCCCCACATCCCAGCACGGGTTCTGCTACTTACTCTAACTCCCCAGCCATACATTACCATGCATAAGGTTTCCAAATTATCAACGAATAGTACATCATATATTTTATCAAGGGGACAGCCATAACTTTCCAAACTAAGTCACCACTCTATCCCTGTCCCCGACCCTCATTCATTAACTTATTCAGAAAAAGGTTTTCAAGTATTTATTCTAATTTCAGCTCTCTTATACCTAGGTGATTTTTGAGGGGAAGCAAAGTTGGGCCACACCCGACTGTGGTCAGGAAGTTTTCCTGGCTCTGTGCTCAGAAACACTCGTGGCAGTGCTCAGGGTCTACATGTGGGGCTAGGGATAAAACGGGTTGGTTGCGTGCAAGGTACTATTTCTTCGGCCCCTCCTTGACTTGACTTCTAAGTGGCAATGACATATTATTCCACAAGATGGCACTCTTACTACTTCTTTTTCTCATGATGAACCAGCTGAGTTTTCCACTGTCACAGATCGAACAGAACCATGATTCCTTTTATGATTGACGTTGCTGACTGTTCACAGGAACATATTTCAGAAACTTGACAGTGATGGTTTTCTCAGGGACTTTCAAATGTTACAATGGATATGAGTTATGTGTAACACGAGGACATATTGTGATGTGAAGAAGAGAGTGAAACCTACCATATTAGAATTTTCTATCGTGGAGGAGCACTCAGGCTTGTAAGGTGGAAATCTGAATACAAAACTGCATGTAGGTGGCAGCATTCCACTTGAATGAGCACTGAGTCCAGAGGAGCTCAGTGGGTCCAACGCAGTCATCTAAAACTTTTTAGGAAAGTAATTGCTCTAATTGGTCTTAGATTTTCTCATACTCAAAATGCTCTTTTGTCCCCAAAGACCTGCCACTTTTCCGCCTTGGGGTTGCCAGGTTACACTGAAGGTTCCTGAACTTATTTATAATAGAACTCCCTTTTCAGAAGAACATCAGTCTGGGATGCCAGGGAAATGCATTGACCTTTTTTCAAGCATACAAACAGAAGACACCCCTTAATTTCCCCCTGGATCATTCCAGCACAACCACCACCCCTGCCCTGAGCCGAGCTATGCCACACACTTTCAGAAACACTACACAACACTGTCTAGAGTTATGCTGTCTGTGCAAATGTGTAACCCCCCAAAGGGGAAAAAAGGACTGGATTCTCTCCCTGCCAAGGAATGTTGGGAAGAGTGCATGGAACAGGTAGTAGGACCCAGTCATCGCCCCAAACACCTCCTCAGCTCTGTGGGCTGGGGTAAATCTCAGCTGCCCTCTTAGGCAGAGCTAGCAGGGATCAGTGGGATTCTTTGTTGCCTGAATATACAAAGTCAACTAAAGTAACACTTCAAATGTTCTAAAAATTCACTGCCACTGAAGCCGCAACCCACGAAGTAGGCCAGGATGTTCAATTAAACATACACCTACTGACCACTGGTTAAAAGGAAATATTTTTCAAAAGGACCCAGAGTCTCCTAGCACCTGAACCAAACTGCCCAGGATATTTTGTCATCCAGTACAATAAGAGTGCCTGTCACAAAAGGAACTAAGAAAACTCCTAATTTGAATTAAAAAATAGGAAAGTAATCAACTAAATCTAACACTGAGATAACTTAGACCTTACAATTACCTGATGAAGATTTTCCAGTGTCAGAACAAAAAATAACATGTCAATTATAAATTCTCTTGAAGCAAATAAAAACATAGTGAAACTATCGAAATAGAGATTATTTAAAGAGCCAAATCAAAATAGTACAAATGATAAAACTCTCATGACATGAAATCAGTAATAGAGTGAAGATGGCAGATGATGGAATCAATAACTGAGAATGGACCACTAGAGCAAAGGAGATCGGAGGCTGGAAAAACATGGCTAGAAGCTCAGATATCACAACCCATAACAGAAAGTCTAAAGTTAATTGTACGAACACAAATTAAAACTGACCTCCACACACAAAACTGTACATGGATGTTTATTATTATTATTATTATTAATATTTTGCTTTTTGTGTAACCTGGCGATGCTCAGGGGTTACTCCTGGCTTTGTGCTCAGGAATTACTCCTGGCAGTGCTCAGGGATGCTGGGAATCGAACCCGGGTCAGCCATGTGCAAGGCACATGCCCTACCCACTGTATTATTTCTCCAGCCCCAGATGTTTATTTTTAACAGTTTTATTTGAAAAAAATGGTATAAGATGTCTTTTAATGAGTGAATGGTTAACCAAATTGTAAAATATTCATATAATGGAACTCAGTAATAAAGGTAAAGGTAAAAGGTAAAGGCCCTCCCGTTGATCGTCGATTTGCTCGAGCGGGCCCAGTAACATCTCCATTGGAGACTTTGTTGTTACTGTGTTTGGCATATCAAATACTCTCGGTAGCTTGCCGGGCTCTCCGAGAGGGGCCGAGGAATCAAACTCGGGTCGGCCATGTCGGCCGCTTGTAAGGCAAACGCCCTACCGCTGAGCTATCGCTCTAGTGGCGGAACTCAGTAATAAAGAAGTATAAACTGGGGTCAGAGAGATCATATGGGAGCAAAGCACTTTCCTTGCATGTACCTACCCCACTTGAATCTCCAGTACCACATACGGTCCCCTGAGCACCACCAGAAGTGACCCCTGAGTATCAGGAGTAATTCCTCGGAAACACTAGGTGTGCTCCCCCTGCATACAAAAAGTTACAAAATGGTATTTAGTTTGTTTTGGGGGTTATACCCAGGGGTTTTGGGGTTTACTACTGGCTTTGCACTTATGGATCACTCCTGGAGGGCTCGGCAGACAATATGTGATGCCAGGGAACAAACACAAGTTAGTCATCTCCCTACCAGCTATACTATCTCCTTATTCCCACAAAGTACAAACTATTGATATGTACAATACCTGGATGAATCTTCTGGAAATTATCATAAACTCAAAAAGCCATTTACAAAGGTTAAATATTGCAAATACAATTAGCTTAGTATTTTAAAAGTGCAAAATTATACTAATTAAAACATTAGAGATTACAAATGGTTAGGGATTGATGGTAGGGGTATGTTTTAAGAGAGATGCAGAAAAGTGACAAACATGGTTATAAAGAGGCAATATGAGGGTCTTCTGTATTGAAATTGTTTGGAGTCATCACAATAGAGCTGTACAAAAATAAATTGCACAAGTAATATATTTGTGTTGTTATTCATTTGTATTTTTTCAAAGTAAACAAAAAAATACAAATGAATAACAACACAAATATATTATTTGTGCAATTTATTTTTGTACAGCTCTATTGTACTGCCAGAGGGACAAAGTCACGCAGGTTCCGGGGCCGAGATCTCCAAGCCTACTCAGATTTGAGCTGAGCATCCTCCACCCAGATCCTCCAAATTCCAGTAGGCGGGGGTCACACCCACCAACTGGCCCCCTGGCGCCGTGTAATCCCATTAACGGCCAAGACTCAGAGACTATAAAAACCAGCTCCCGAAACCACGTGGCCACATTCGCGGCCACGTGACATCCTATTATGACATCTTATTATCTCATTCCTACTTTGGACAAACTGGCAGGCTACCGAATGTAGCCTGCCCACACGGCAGACTCTGGCAAACTCCCCGTGGCGTACCCAATATGCCAAATACCAGTAACAATGATGGGTCTCATTCTCCTAAAGAGCCTTGAATATAATCTCAGGGCTAGGATAAAGGAGACGTTACTGGGGCCTGCTCGAGGCAATCGACGATTAACAGGATGATTTGTGATTTGTGATTCATTTGTATTATATATATATGTATATATATATATATATATTTAAATGGGCCTAGAGAAGTCTTGGCAGGATTTGGGATTTTTATCACTGTCAATGTGTTATCCAGGGTAGTGTTCTGTGTTACAGCAGGATGCTACCATTGGTAGAATTTGGCCAGGTTGTAAAAAAAAAAAAAACTCTGTATTTTTTCATGAAAATCTATAATTTAACCAATAACAATTTAAACTAAAACAATCAAGTGCTGTTCAATTTTAAAATTTTTCATTTTAGTCTTCATATTTTTCTCTAGCCACTGCCATTATTTTTTGTTTACCTTGACATGAACTTCTAAAACTAGCAGGAGGGAAATAATAAAACTTAGAGCAGAAATCAATAAAAATGGAAACTTAAAAATAAATTCAAAAGGTCAAAGAAATCAAGAGCTGGCTCTTTGAAAGTGTAAAGAAAGATTGACAAACCATTAGCAAAACATACAAAAAAGAAAGAAAACTCTAGTAAATGGAATCAGAAATCAAAGGACAAATGTCACAACAGATACCACAGAAATTCAAAAGATCGCCAGGGATTACTTTAAACACCATTATGTCATGAAACTGGAGAACGTAGAAGTAATGAATACAATTTTGTACTCCTATAATCACCAAAGGTTGAATCAAGAGGAAACACATCGTCTGAGTAGCCCAATCACTATCAAGGAGATTGAACTGGTAATCAAAAGTCTCCAGAGAAACAAAAATCCAGGTCCAGACAGGCTTATTAGTGAGTTCTTCCAAATCATTATGGAAGACCTATTTCCAATCCTTTTAGGCTCTTTCAGAAAATTGAAGAAACATGAGTTGCTCCAATCAGTGCTTATGAGGCAAACATCACCATGAAACCAACAAAGAAAACTATAGTTCCTTCTTCCTAATGAACGTTGATGTAAAGACCTTCAGCAAAATGTTAGCCAACTTAATCCAACAATACATCAAAATGATCATACACTATGAATAAGTTTGCCAATTAATATAACATACCATATATAAGAAATTAACATAATGCAAGAAAATTAACCTAATACAATAACATAGTACAATTACCATAATACAAGTACAATTAACATGATACAAGAAAAGATAAAAATCATGATTATATCAATAGATGCAGAGAATGCATTTTACAAAATCCAACACCCATTCATGATAAAAGCTCTCAATAAAATGAAGATTGAAGGAACTGTCTTCAATATTTTAAACCATTTATCAGAAGCTCACAGCAAACACCATATTCAATGATGAGAAATGGAAAGCCTTACCTCTAAGATCACAAAAAAGAAAATTCTGACCACTCTTACAACCACTCTTCAAGATAATATTGGAAGATCTGGCCATAGCAATTAGGTAAGAAAGAGATATTAAGGGCATCCAGATTGGGAAGAAGAAAGCAGACTCTCACTTTTTGCAGATGACACAATACTATACCTAGAACACCTGAAAGATACTTTAAAAAAGCTCCTAGAAACAATAGAATGTTTATTGTAATCTGACAGGCTACAAAAGCAATACACAAACATTTATTGATTTTTATATGCGAACAATGAAAAGAAGAGAAAAATTATAATGAAATTCTTACTCCTTTGATTCATGTTTCTCAGTGTCCTCTTCATCCTCAGTACATCTCAATAGGTTCTAACATTTTATTGCAATTCTTGTCTGGGTCAAAAATGATACCCTTATTTAAGCCAAAGTTCACCTTTCTTGGGGGAGAACCCTCCCTGCCCCAAGGGTCCCAGCCCGAAAGCCGAAAACCTCCAGAACCCAACCACTGCCATGCTCAAGGCCATTCCCCACATGCTCCAGCTGAGTCTCACATATGAGTGAATGCATTCCTCGTGATGAATGCAGCCGCACGACACATCATAAGACGGTTTTTCATAATAGACAATACAAAATACATTATTTACATTATTGTGCTTTGGCTTAGGGATTGGGGCTTAGGATGCAAACATCCCAAATTTAGTGGTGGTAAGGTGTAATGGTGGTGGGATTGGTGTTTGAATATTGAATGTAATCAAATATTGTGAACTACCTTATAATGATCACGATCATCCTGTTATTTGTCGATTGCCTTGAGCAGGCACCAGTAACGTCTCCTTCTTCCTAGCCCTGAGATTTAAAAAGTGCCACATTCAAGGCTCTTTCAGGGTTAGGAGAATGAGACCCATCATTGTTACTGGTATTTGGCATATTGGGTACACCATGGGGAGTTTGCCAGACTCTGCCCTGTGAGCAGGTTACATTCGGTAGCCTGCCAGGTTGTCCAAAGAAAGAATGAGATAATAAGATGCTGCACAGTCACAAATGCGGCCGCTGATGGGATTACCTGGCGCCGGGGCAGTTGGTGGGTGTGACCCCTGCCTACTGAAAGATGGAGGATCTGGGTAGAAGATGCTCATCCCCAATCCCAGCAGGCTTGGAGATCTCAGCCCGGGACCCGCATGCCTGTGTTCCTCTGCCGGATTCTTCATGCATGTGGAGAGTGGTCTCAGCATGGTTGTGGCTGGTTATGGAGGTCTTCGGCTGCCAGGGCTCTGCTTGGGGCAGGGAGGGAAATTCAACCCACCTCCTCCAAAGGGGCCCCGGCGAGGACAGGCAGGTGCGGGGGCAGGAGACTCTGTGCTATTCTCTACCAGGAGCTGGGTTTTATAGTCTCTGGGTCTTGGCTGATAGCATAGCGGTAGGGCATTTGCCTTGCACGCGGCCAACTTGGTCGACCTGAGTTCGATTCCTGCACCCCTCTTGGAGAGCCCAGCAAGCTAATGAGAGTATCTCGCCCGCACTGCAAAGCCTGGCAAGCTACCAGTGATGTGTTCAATATGCCAAACACAGTAACAGAACCACCTTATAAAACAAAAAAAAATTAAAAAAAGATTAATCAGGACGATACTCAAAAAATTAGAAATTGAGCTCCCATTTGACCCAGCAATACCACTCCTGGGAATATGTCCCAGAGAGGGAAAAAAGTACAGTTGAAATGACATCTGCACTTGTATGTTCATTGCTGCATTGTTCACAATAGCCAAAATTTGGAAAAAACCCAAGTGCCTGAGAATAGATGACTGTTTAAGAAACTTTGGTACATCTACACAATGGAATACTATGCCTCTTTTAGAAAATATGAAGTCATGAAATTTATATACAAGTGGTTCTACATGGAAAGTATCATGCTATGTAAAATGAGCCAGAAAGAGAGGGATAGACATGGAAAGGCTGCACTCATCTGGGGAATATAAAGTAACCGAATGGGAGACGAACACCCTAGAAAAGTTGAGATAAGTACCAGGAGGACTGCTCCAGGACTTGGAACTGGCAGCACATGCTGGGGGACAAGAAAGCTCAGATAGAAAAGGGAATACCAAGTAAAGGATGTTTGGAGGATTCACTCAGGATTCGAGATGCATTCTGAAAGTAGACTATAGACCAAACAGGATGGCCACTCAATACCTCTATTGCAAACCACAACACCCTAAAGGAAAGAGAGAAGAGAATGCCCTGCCACAAAGACAGGGTGGGATGTGGGGATGGGGTGGAGGGGTGGGAGGGCTACTGGGATCATTGGTGGTGGAGAATAGGCACTGGTGGAGGGACAGGTACTTGATCATTGTATACCTGAAACCCAAGCACGAAAGTGTGTGTTAGTCTACAGCTGTACCTCATGGTGTTTCACTAATAAAAATTTTTTTAAAAAAGAAATGATTAATAAGGGTTTTTTTGTTAAATATTAGTAATGTGGATCTTGATAAAATGTTACTCACTTAACATTATTAGGATAGAAACTTTATCAGCTATAATTCAAAAAGTGTCTCATAAATAAAAATTAGATTAAACAAACAAAAAAAATACAAAGTTTGCCTTTCTTTCCATATAATTTTTGCTGCAGCATGCTGATAGTGTCTTCATTCTGGAAATACCCTTTCCCTCTCTACTTCATTTGGGATCCTGAAATTTTCTTTTGGACTCCTTTCTCTTTTCTGCTGATTTATTTACCTTTTAGTTAAGTCACCATAGTAATGCCATTTTAGTAACTGACTTCTTTAACAGATACAGGACACTGATCTCAACGCCTTACCACAGTTCATCTTAAACCTTATTATTTCCCTTCATTGTATTCTGTTGTAAGATTCAACAATTCAATAACATAATTACTCTTTAAAACAAGCTGACTTTCTTTTTTTTGGGGGGTGGGGAGAAATTCAGTCAATGCTCAGGGGTTACACCTGACTCTGCACTCCGAAATTACTCCTGGTGGTATATAAGGGTCCATATGTTGTACTAGGAATTGAACTCTGGTAGGCCACGTGCAAGACAAGTCCCCTACCTGCTATACTATCTCTCCAGCACCCAAGTTTCCCTTACTAATGTCTCCCATTCTCTTTCAAATCTTTTTTTAAGTACAAACCAGTAAATTCTCTGCTTATTTAAGTTCAGTATTTCGGCAGCTGAATATTCCATGAAAAAATACCACACAGCTGTACTGGCAAGTTTTATTTAAAACTTATGGGCATAAATTTCAAATGAGACCTCTAAGTTGCCTAAACATCCATGGCACTTTTCTTCCACTGTATAAAACAAAAAATTCAGTATTTTTCCCTTCTCAAACTTAAAAACACACACAGAGGGTGCCCTTGCCACACTGAACTGATAAAGCCTAGCGCTACCATTAAAAGCCCTAGCTGTACTGTTCCTAATTCTTTCACTTATACTCTACATTTATTCTATCATTTGTGGCCTTCTAAAGTGTTTCTCTCAACTGATTATATGCTCTTTCTTAAAATTTCTCCCTCTTTACAGGCATGCCCTAGTTATCATTGATTGTTGGGAAAAATTACTTTTTGCTACATAACTCCATCCCACTGCACCTCATTTCTCTGTTCTCCTTTACAACAAAGTCCCTTTCTAAGACGTCTATAGTCACCATTTTCACTCTTCACTCTTATTCTTATTTAATGTTTAAAATTTTCTTTTATTATCATAATAATTTTATTTTACTATTGAGCACACAATAGTAAACTTTTATGTTACTGCAGGCTTGTCAGCATAAAGATTTCTGGAGCTGGTGATTTAAGTACTTTCTACTTGTTTTTACCTCAACTCCTTGTAATTCAGTGCCTGGTTCCATCACCCAGTAGACACAGCTTTTGCCAGCTATCAAACGACCTTCAGGTAATCAAAGTGAGTGGTCTCTTTCCTGCTCTTAATTTTCTTGACTCCCGGCAGTACTTGACACGGCTGACTATTCCATCCATTTAAAAACCTGTTCTTCCCTGGGCTTGCAGGACACTGCACTCTCCTGGTTCTATTTCTATCTTTCTTTGACCTCTCGTCAATCTGTTTTGTCGCCTCTTTTCTTCTGACCCTAAGTGACCTCATTCAGTCCTGAAGATTTAAATCTCATCTCTCTGTTGATGAGTCCCAAACTTATAATTCCACACATAGGTCCAACTCCCTATTTGAAAACTCCACCTCAGCAAATTGAAGTCACTTCAAAATTAACGTAATATTTCTCTTTTTCTTTTCTCTCCTGTCTAAGTAAATCTGGCTCAATAAAAACTACCTTGCTTCACTATTTAACTTCCTCCTGTGGTCCTTTCCTGAGATCAGACTCGAACACTTCTGACCCAAGTCAGACATCTCTCCAGGTGGCAGAGTTGGGTCTGCAGAGGTGGGAACCTTCTTTTATCAAGACTACCTCCCTAACTTCCCACTTTACTAAGCCACCTGCAACAGTGCCATACACCAGGCCAAGATCAAACCAGGTCGACTGCTTACAAGGTAAATGCAAAGGCATTTACCCTGTATTATCTGTCCCTTCTTCCTGAAATTCTTTTCTGTAAAAAAAAGCAAAGGACCTGGAATGCCTTGCCTGGAATGCCTTGCCTATGTTTGGATTGATCTTCTTTTCATGAATAGAGCAATTCTTTGCTCTATCCTGAGTCCAAGGCCACCCAAGAACTAAGAAGGTGGGGACCTGTTCCCACACCATTCTGAACAACTGGACTTCAGGCTCAGCATTGATGGCTGCCTCAACAGGGCTGATGGGAAGCAAGTGTCATGCTATGCAGGTGCTCATAGCAGAAGTTATGAGTTTTCAACCATACTGAAGTGGATCAGCAGAGAGATGGAACCATTGTTTACTTAAGGCTACCTCCATGAGTCCCCACTTTATTGTCCCCTGTAACGATTTTCTATTTTGAATTTCTATTTTGCTCTCCCATTCCAGGATGAAGCCAGCTCCATTCATGTCACCCAGTGATCAGACTCAGACAGTGTGAATCAACCTATTGTGAACCTACTGAGGACTCGAAATGTTTCTTTCAAAAACTCAACAGTAATGTTGCTAGAGCAATAGCATAGAAGATAGGGTGTTTGCTTTGCACGCAGCTGACCCGGGTTCGATTCCCAGCATCCCATATGGTCCCCTGAGCACCGCTAGGAGTGATTACTGAGTGCAGAGCCAGGAGTAACCCCTGTGCATCGCTGGGTGTGATCCAAAAAAGAAAAAAAAAACAGTAAAAGCTAAGTTAGATAAGAGCATTTGTAGGTGGCCAGTAAAAGCAGAAACTATTTCTTTTGTAACTGAATACTGAAGGAAGAAACCAAAGCTCCTACTGTAATCATTGTCTTGTTAAAATAAATATTCTGCTCTCCCCAGTTTAGAGCAGATGCTTTTTACTCCTCCAGATCTACTCAGGTTCTCTCCTCAGATTGTCACTGCATTGGAATCCAATAAACCATTGCCTCTTCCCAATTAATATTAAGTTAGTAAGAGATCTCACCCCTTACATAGGTAGGGTATGTACCCTTTTGCCAGCATGAAAAAATTTATACAAGACGAATTTAAAGATTTAAGAAGGTGAAATTTCTAGGGGGTTGGGACTTTGCAGGCAGGGGGGATAAGGGTGTCCTGGTAATGTATCTTGGGCAAAACATTGTCTGAAACAGCTCACAGACATGAAGAACTGTGAGACAACCCATCTTAGGATCCCTGAAAGCCACTGACATGCAGAGAATCCAGGTCCAGAAAATGAATTGACTCCTGAGAAGAGGCCACTGAATCTTTGAGAGGAGAGGTGCCAGAAATATAAGAAATAAAAGAAATATAAGGTGCAATAAGAACTCAATAGGAACCCCATGCAAAGCCCCATTAACTCCTACTTGTACTTGGGACAAAGGCAGTTATGGAAAATAACCACAATTAACCTTCCCCCCCCCAAATAACTCCAGACTTTTTGCACTCTGGATGAGGCCCCTGTTTTCCTTTAGGCACATATCTCTCACCCAGCCCCCCAGATAAATATGTTCTACTTAAAAAATTAACATAATAGATCCAAAGCCCTGACTCTTCCATGATAGTGAGTGAGCAGACATCAGGGCTTCAGTTATACTGATCATATGGTTGAGTACTATAGTCATATATGCAAAACACAAATTCAACAACACTGAAAACATGATATTTAAGCTGCAATCACCGAAACTGTGTGATATGCATGTCAAGTTGACAGGCCATGATGGGGCAGGGGCTGGTGGGGAGGGAATATGGGAACATTGGTGTAGGAAAATTGACACTGGTGGTGAGATTGGTGTTGAAATGTTATATGCCTAAAACTCAACTATCATTGATTCTATCACAGTTCTTTAAAGTTATCAAAACATATAAGAAAACAATCTTCCCTAGCCTTTCTCCATTGCTAACATGAAAATTTAGTATTGACTTTCTTTTTACCTCACGTTCTATTCTTTGACAAATTCTAACTCTACATCCTAAGGGTGTACCCCAATTCTGTCTACTTCCATCACTATTTCACCACCTTGGGCAGATGTACGATACCCATTTAGTCTAAAGCAACAGCTTCCAAAATTTTTCTTAGCTTCTGTAACTCCCTACCCTCTATTATCCAGCCAGCAGAATAGTAATCTATTTAAAAAAAATCGAATTATTCATTCCTTTTTGAAAATCTTCCTGGGACAGCGTGACAAACATAGAATAAAAGCCAAGCTCCTATCCTGCCTTTTCCTCAAACCAGTCTTGTAGAAAAGTCAGGCAGATCTTCAGTCTCTATTTCTCAGAAAACTAAGGAACTGGCATTTAAATATCCATTCTGTATTAGCACCTGAGGAGGAAGAGACTCCTTTGTTTGCAGGAAATTAGAATCCCCTGGAAGTTCTTTCTTAAGCATCAGTGAATCTTTCTGTCTCCCAGAGAATATCCTGCTTCTGAGAATGTGTTGAAGTTCACCCCCACCTCCATCCCCTGCTGACCCCCAACTTCCACACACACACACACACACACACATACATACACACACACTTCTTTCTCACCTCATATCAATTTCAACAACCGTTCATTAGGAAGGTCATACGGTAATAGCAAATAAATGATTGTCTTCCTGTCTTCTGGTCCAGTTTAAGATGCCATTGATTAGCTTTGAGGCCCTAAGCAAGCAACAATCTCTGAACTGCAGTGCTGCTTAAATAATTCTATAACAAACTGCTTATTTTCAAGTCATAATACACTGCCAATTCTACTAGCAGCAAATTAATGAGAGGAAATGCTCTACTAACACCAAGTCAGAGAGAGAGAAAAAAAGTGTGAAGGGATTCGTGTTGGAAGCTTGTATATCTGAAACTTAATAATGAATAACTTTCTAACACTGTAATTTATGGAGATCAAAAATTTTTTAAAAATTGAAACTTAAAAAAAGAATAGGTATTTCTCCCCCTTTTTATTTGAAAAGATCTTATGACTAACCAGTGCTTCCATTTTTGAAAGGGAGAAATGGTTTTTATTTTGGCACCATATCTGGTGATGCTCCTGGCTCCGTGCTCAAGAATCACTCCTGATGCACTTGGGGGACCATATGTAGCACCCAGAGTCAGTTGCACGCAAGGCAAGCACTCTATCCACTGTACTATCACCTAGTCCCTAGGGGAGAGAAATGTTAACCTCATGAAATGGGTTGCCAATATTTTTCTACTTAGGAGTTTACAATGTAGAGTTATAAAAAAAAATCTTTAGAACAGGGGGCTTTGCCTGAAAGTTCTTCTTCATCTGCACTGTGAAAACATTTTCAAAGTAATTAAATAAGAAGAGATGAATTGGGAGCTTCATTAGCTCTTCCTCAGGCAGACAGAGGGCTGTAGGAGCTTCAGGGAGCCTCGGGTTCTTTGAATCCTGATTTTGCTGCAGAAAGGTGTGCTGGGCAAATGCAAAATGTCCAACTACTGTCCACACTTCACAGAATTCCTGCTGCACACCCTCTTCCCTGTGACTCTACCTCTAAAACCTTTCCCAGTAGGTCCAGACCTGCCTTTTCTGCCTTTGCCTGTTCCCATCTTCTGTTTTCCTGTGAGTATTTTTTTTTTCATTTCATGCTCTTGGTCCTCTGTCTCTGGGACCCATGTTTAGTTTTCATTCCTCCTATCTAGTGCATCTGAAGTGGCTCCTTTGGAAAGCCGATTTTGACCCTGCAAGGAAGAGGAGTGATTCCCACCCACTCCATTCTCTCATGATAGCATGCCTATCCCAGTTCCCAAATGTAATTTTCAGAGTTTACAACCATTTTCTTTTGGTTCTTGTTATTGCTGCAGTACCCAGTGACCACACTAGTCAGACTCAGGGACTAGGGTTTTTACCCTGTGGCATTTGTGGGTAGGGGGCATTTGGTGCTGACAATCAAATCCATGGTCTCACATGACAGCCTCACTATCACTTGAATCATATCTATGATCCTAGAATTTACCACCTTAGGCTGTGCCTTCTTTATCTCTGTATTCCCCACACCAGGAACAAGGCTGGTGTGATAAAAACACTTAGTCACTATTTACTGAATAAATGAAGACAAGAAAAGATCTTTATAACCTGTTATTTTTTTTAATCCAGAAAACAAAAGTTGCTCACCTTTGACCCAAAGCAGAGTATGGTAGCAAGGTCTGACTTTCACATGTCAGACTGTTAACTGGCTACTTTATTTAGGGAAGCCCCTTGTCGGTCATTGATTGTACTATAGCATCTGAGGTGACATTGGAACATTATGCTGCTGTTTTGTACTTAACTACAAAGAGAGAAGTAACAGAACTGACATGAACTCATAGATTGTGGTCCCAGAAATCTCCATTGGTGGTCTGAATTTTAATATCTTGTGTCTGCATAAACACTTTCATTTTAGTATAAAGCTGGCTATTTATAAACAATCAAGCTGGTTTTGTCACTCTAATGACCCTAAGTAAAATTTGCCAGTACAACAAGAAAAAAAACTCCATGGGCACTCTGCTAAAAAGTAAAATAACAATTAAAAAGGCTTCATTTGTAGTCTAAATTTCTCAGCTTATCCCCAGGACATATTTAAAATCTATGAATTTTGACAGAAAAGACATTAGCTTTGATCTGTGGTCCTGGGAGCAAAATGTTCACCCTAGTTAAAATGCTAGCTCGTTAAAACTTAATTCACCCCCAGCTTCTTCATTCTTTCTAAACTCCTCAAATTTTTGCAATTTCACCCAAGAGTGATGATGACTTAAGTGTGGCCCAAGGAATTAATTTTCATGGGCATGAGTTGAAGGATGTTTCACTATTCTCACAATAAGAGCCATCCTTCCCTTGCTAAGCTAAACCAGCTCTTCAGGAGGACACAGTATGTTGTATCTAATGACAGCAATCATTATTTGACACCAACAACATTTCCTGTACATTTTATCAAGAATACCAAATACGTCTGCAAGCTACGGTATTGATTTTATTCTGAGAAGGAGGCTGAGGTTTACCATTTTTTTTCAGCTATTTTATGCCTATGGCCAGCAATTCAAAGTCATGGATAGAGAGTTTCAGAATATTACCTCATAATGCTTGGTTAGTGGATGTCAGAGTCAGAAAACAAGTCCATGGTTCTCTATGTCCAAGGTCAATGATTCTTTCCTTGCCTAGTGAGCCTCTGGCCAAAATGTTTTTTGAATGTCATGTGCTGGAGTGATAGCACAGAGGTAGTGCGTTTGCCTTGTGTGCAGCCAGCCCGGCCAAGCTGGGTTCGATTCCTCCACCCCTCTCGGAGAGCCCAACAAGCTACCGAGAGTATCTCAACCGCACGGCAAAGCCTGGCAAGCTACCCGTGATGTATTCAATATGCCAAACACAGTAACAAACAAGTCTCACAATGGAGATGTTACTGGGCCCGCTTGAGCAAATCGATGAACAACGGGAGGAGCGTGACCGTGATGTCATTTATGCTTTGCAAATGACTAAACTAACTTCCAGAAAGGTTAAAGTAATCGTCCAAGATTACAGTACCAGGAAGTGTTTGCGGAACCTAAAACCCAGTTCTGCCATGTTCTGAATCTCATGGTTCCTTTCTCTCTATGTCTCTCCCTCTACTCTCTCTCACTTGCTTGCTTTATCTCGGATTATCTTCTTTCTATCAACAAATATGTTGACAGAAAGATTGACCCTAGAATGATCTCATATGGTTTAAGGAGACCTTGGAGACTGGAATGCAAAATGGATGAGGAATCATATTTTTCAAGGTGAGAGAGGATTGTAGTCATGTGAAGACAGCCTTAGTGACTAAATTAAGCTCTGGGATGAGATTCCCCATGTTCAAAGCACCATTCTGGGATGGCGAAATCACCATTTAACCCTGTAGTCGGCTAAATGGTATTTTCACAAAATATATTTTCACATCCTCATCCTGTCACTTGTGACTGTGTCTGTATTTGGAAAAGGGCCCTTGCAAATGTAATTAAATCAAGGTTCTTAGATCATCTGAATTGGCTGGGTGGATCCTGAATAAAAAAGAAAGGAACACAGAAGGAAAGTTGAAGAAAAGATACTGGAAAGGAGGAGGTTTTATGAACAGAGATTAAAATAACTAAGTCACACACCAAAGAACACCAAAGAATGCTGGGAAGTACCAAACTCTAGAAGAGGCAAGGGACAAATTCTCCTCTAGAACTTATGGGGGGAACATAGTCCTTCTAACAATTTGCCGTTGGAGCTCTGACTTCCAGAAAAATAAAGAACAGAATATTTTATTTTTCGCCATCAAGTTTGTGTTAATTTGTTACAATATCCACAGAAGCACTACAGGGATTGTTGTTGACCCTAGTTCATTCAATGGAATGTCATATAGTATCCTGAGCCTACTAAAAGTGATCCCTAAGTGCAGAGCCAGGAATGAGCCCTGAGCACTGCCCTGAGAATCTAAAAGAAAGAAATAAGCATGGAAAACTAATGCATACCCTGAAAATGTTACATTTTTAGGTGCCTCCAATTGCAGTTAAACTCTAAAAGTAGAGCTTAATCTCTAGGACTGAGTTGTTTGATCCTGATAAATAACCAACCAGAGAACTCAAGAAACTTAGCAGGACGGAGGTCAAACTTTTTGGATTGTGAAGCAAAGGGCATAAATGAGTAGCAGTTAGATCCTAGAGAAGGTCCTGAGATTAGAAACACCTGGGTTAAAAATCAGCGGAGACCTCAGAGGTGAAGAAATGCTCACTGCTGTAACCTAAATCGAAGAAAGATGCCTTTCCATTGTGAATCCAATTCTCTAGGTGTGAAAGTGGTGAAATTCAGTGTATTTGGGGCTCTGAGAAGGGCTCATGGCTTATAGCTTTATCTGATAATTTTCTTTCAGATTTTAAACAAAGAGGTTTGGTAGAATGATGTCATTGTCCCCAACCATTGTTCCTTTTAGCCTAAAATTAAATTCAGTTACCTTTATGCATTATGAGGCATAGGAATTTTTTTAAAAATTGAAGGCACCAAAACAATACAAACTGTCATCATAACTATAGGTCTAGAGTTTGTTGCGATGTTCAACAATGACATCCACTTGAGTCGCTGGGAAGAGCAGGTGATGTGAGGGACATGACATTGGAATGAATGTTTCTCATGAAGTCACACTTCATTTGCATTGTGACATCAACCGACTCAACTCATTTTCATGTGTTTGCTGAGTTCATAGGCTTTACCTGCAGTCTAGTCTGTCAGATCCTTTTAGAAGTGTTACAAGTAAGATATGTCAGCATGACAAATGCTCCTTTTTATCTTCCTAGTAATCAATGTTCTTGTGTTCTGGAGTTCTGACAATGGGGAAATTCTTGTAACTTCTTAAATTAATCAGGGGGGACCTAAGAGGTGAAGAAATTGACCTATTGTCCCAAAGGCAATAATTTTATTTTAAAATATTCCACAGGAAAAGGAAATGTCAGGATGAAGAGAGCACAATTCAGTGTGCTTTTAATGGCCTCTATTACTAGTACTAAGTCACAAGTTAACTACCACTTTAAAATGTCAATCATTTAAAAGAGAGAGAAGGAAAAAATCAGAGTCATAAATAACCCCAAGCAGAAATAATCCAGTGCAAGTGTTTGTTTTTAACTGAAGAACTGTTTTGACACTTTATGTTGTGCCTGACAACTTAGAATTTCTCTATAGAATAAGACAACAATTCAAATTCAGACAATCCCAGGGATGTTGTAAGTTCTTTTAACAACTACAAGCATAGGGTACAAGAAGGGTCAAGTTGTTCCCTCAAGAAACTAAACTGTAGGTGGATCAGAGCCAAATTAATTAACTCCTACATAGGTTTGTGTTATTTATAAACCTGAGAAATAAGCACAGCCTGGATTTGCAAGTGCCTCTTGCTAATACACTTAACTCTTTATTGACCAGATAACTGATCCTCACTTCTACACTGGAAAATCTATTGTTTAGCAAGGTCACTAATGTCATCTTTGCTGATTCTTCATGCTATAAGATTTGGCTAAGATGTCAATAATCCTAAAATAAATGCAATAAATATAGGCTAGTTTGTAGAATAAAAAATCCAAAAAATAAGTAGTGTAATTTTTTTTTTGTAATCATCAAGATCAATCCACGTTGAAGGCTTATCATGTTTTCTTGACACACAAATAGCAAATCTAGAGTAGGAAAAAATCAGAAATAAGACTGCCTTGTTATAAGACATTCTTGTAAGTCACAGGTTTGTTGTGAGATATGTTAGGGAATACATAAAATATGTTGTTAAGTGAATAGTGTTGGGAATGTTCCTTCCAAGAGAACAATGCACACATAAGAGTTCTATCTCAAATTAGTTCAGAAGACCCTTGCAGACGGAAAAAAGAATTATAGGACAGGTGAATCTGAAAAAGTGGACCTTAAGTAATAAGCATGATTTGCTGTTCAAAGGAGAACTATGTTTGAAGAAGATGAAATAAGGAGCTTTTTAACAACTATATCATAGCTTAGCTATTAGCTAAAATTCTCATATTGCCAATAAAGGGATACTATCTTACACAGTTATTGACATGCATTAAGGTTCAATTTGTTGAATGAAACATTGAAGTAAAACCATGTCACTTTATATCTCCAAAGACTTCTAGGTATTAATCACTGGGGTTGATATAAAATTATTATGAAATTTAATTAGCTGCATTATAATAAAGGGAAGAAATACAGTTTTAAGCACTAAATCAAATAACTTTGTCTCAGTGTTTGGATTGTCAGCTACAATTGGTAAACTCTTCCCTCACCTGGATTTCCATAATATTGTGTAGTCCTGATTCTTTGCTGACTTCCTAATAGCTATTCCCTGCCCCCACTGTACTAGTTTCGCATCATCTTTTCTTCCTATGTATTAAAATTCCTATTTTCTATTTCTATCTGTGCTCCCTTGGTGGTCGTATGTACTTAGAGTTCTTAAAATTTTAGCTTCTCTCCAAATCATTGATTCTGCAATGCAATGTTCCATCTGCACCTCAGACTCATAATACTTAGAACAGAAGACATCTTAAACCAACCCCACCTTAAGAAACATTTCTGAGAAGGGCACTTCCATTTGTCCCAAGACTAAGGTTTGAAACCGCAGATTCTTCATTTTTTTCTCCCCTTTGAGTCAGATGTCAGAACAATGCCAATTCTGATGGACCTTTATACCCAATTACTCCTACGTTTGTCCAACAAGCTTTCGTTTCAAGCCAATTATCTCTTTCTTATTCCAGTGTATCTACCTCCTTATTAGTCTTTCTGCCTTCATTTCTAGCTTCCCAATAGACTTTTCCTATATTTGGATGTTGAGGCATGATCTATCTTAGCTACATAATTGGTACTTCTGAAAGAAAGGGGGTTATTCAGAGTTCTAAGCACTGGTAAAAACCTTGGGCAAAAATCTCTATGATCCGTTCAAATAATTATCAGGGCGGGTAGTCAGTAGTAGCATAAAAATTGAGTCAGGATGAACTTCCAGAATCCTAGGAGCTGAGGAGTTGTCTCATGTTTATTGAGTTGTCTCATGTTTATTGAGGCCTGTTTATTTTCCCATTAATATTCATATGGGTCAGTTTCTCTAAGTCCACTTATTGTCCTTTGGTCACTTCAGAGTCAACATTCAGGACACTTCACTATTCTTACCCTGCATAAATATATAACTCACTGACGAAGACCTAAACAACCCACAGAATCTAGATATTAGTACTTGACCTCCACAATGTGATGTATGCTAAGATCTATTAAACCAAACTTATGAGATGATATGTTACTTATCTAATGATGTCATTATAGGAGTCTGGAGAGATAGTACAGCATGTAGGGCACTTGTTTTGCACAGGGCTGACCTGAGTTCAATCCCTGAGTGCCACCAGGAGTGATATCTGAGCAAAGAGCCAGGAGTAATCCCTGAGAACTACAGGGTATGACCTCAAAACCAAGTCAACTAAATCAGAATGTCACTATGATAAATCTCCTGGCTAGTGAAGCCATTTATTGGCATGTTCTACCTAACCAGCAAATACTATTTTGGCCTAGACCTTAGTCAAGCCTTCAAAACCAACATCTGTAAGATTCTATAGGGTTTCGTAAAAACAGCCACAGCTGTTTTTCATGAAATTCCAACTTTGCACTACATTTTTTCTCCACTGCAACAGAACTAGACTTCGAGTTTGATGCTAATGAAAGAGCAGCATCCTGCATAGCAGAAAACAGAACTAAAATCCCAAGTCCATCATCTGAATCAGAGTGCCTACTTCAGTGCAGTCCATGTTAACCTTTATGCTTGTAATCCCAAAAGGAGTCAGTTCTCTAGGTGACCCCTTTGAAGAGAGGAATATGTTACCACATTTAGACTTAATATGTATGCTTTATAATCCTGACACACTTTGCTCCCACAGAATTTAAATCCTCTCCCTCATTCACTTAAAATATCCTTAGCTACCTAACAAGAAAAAAGTGTTGAAGTTAAATGGCAAGCACTCTGCTTCTAATTTATCCTCTTAACCTCCTCTCCTGGGCTTATTATTAGTATCACTCACTTTCTTCTCACGGACAGCCGGATTCTTCCAATGTGGCACTTCCTTTTTCTTCTAAAATGTTCTCTGGTTCATTTTAACTGCTTCTTCCACCATCCTAAATTCCCTAAATTCATTATTAGCTATATTTCACCTGCACCTGATTCTTGCAAAGCTCCATGGACACGAAAGCATCACTCAGGAATCCAGAGTAATTTTAGTATTTTTTTTGTTTGTTTGAGGGCAAAACCCAGCCATGCTTAGGGCTTACTCCTGACTGTGTTTAGAATCACTCTTGGAAGGGACCACAGAGGGTACTGGTAATCAAACCTGGGTAAGCCATTTGCATGGCAAGCACCTCAACTGCTATGCTATCACTCCAGCCACAGGAATAGGCATTATTATTTTTAGTATATGTTTGAAAAAAATGGACCAAGATTAGGTCAACCCAATTACTAGAAATAATACAATGATATATTTATGATATATTTTACCATAATTCTTCACCACTAATAAGTCTAACATTATTTACTTGTCTGTTGAATATTGGTCCACAGATACAGACACATGTACACACCCACCCACACATACACACACATACACACGCAAACACACACCCTCAGACCCATGGTGGCAAACACATTCGCTGTTGAAATATTTCTGATTCATAAAAGAACAATCACAAGTACGCTATTTCTATATACACTGTTTCATTAATTTAACTAAGATTCTTTCATATATACACGTTCTCTTCTAGAAATATTTTTCTTCCGTTCAAATCTACATTGTGTAAGTAAATAAGAAGCAACAATTAAATTCATCCTGTTTTGAAACAAATGAATAATACATTTTGAGACTATAGTTCCCACTAAACTATAGAACAATATGTAGTATATGTGCTGCCAAAGCCAACACTAGTTCCCACTAACTACATTCAAATTATTTTCACCCTGAACAAATATTTTCTAGCATTGCTACCTCATTTCAGACTTTAGTGGAATCTAAAAGAAGCTGAATTATTTTTAAAGAAATATTGAAATGCCAATTTAATAGTTGGCCAAAGGCTAATGATATTATTTCATACTACATAATGTTCTCATGATTAATTTGTGATTATAAAGATTCATAGTAATTATTTGTTAACACCAAATGAATGAAAGGCACAAGTTTCATTGAAGTACAGAATTAATATTAGATTTCAAATTGAAATGGTTTCTTAAAGGTGTTATATAAATACTAATTAGTATACATATAATTTTCTAGAATTCAATTTGAAATAAATACAGTTATAGTTGGATAACATATATTGCCTACAAACTGGTTTCAGAGAATACAAGGTAACATCAGATAACAAGCTATTTTCAAGTACTGGTGTCTGAGGAAAATTTGTTTACTATCCTCAAATTCTTACACAATACTTGACAATTTATTCATATATTCATACATTGCATCTTAATGAAGTTATTTGAGATAAACATAAAATATATGATGAACATTAATGTTTCATACATTGAGGAACAAATATAAATGTAAAAATGGCCAACGCTCTTACTGACAGATTAGAGGGCTAGGGAGATTGTTCCTGGCAGTGCTTAGGGAACCAGTGGTTCAATCCTCATGGTCTTATATCCCCTCCCCAAGCACTGCTCGATGTGGCTCTGGTGAACACCCCTATCTCTAGGCAAAGCACCCGCTGCATCACTGGGTGCAAGCACTTATAGCTAATTAGAGTATCAACAAGAGTAGCCCTTGGGCCCAAACACTACTTGGAAACCTCCTTATAAAATGCAGTATTTGGTAGGAACCAAGAGTAGCCTCTGGGCCCAAGCTCTACTTGGAAACCTCCTTGTAAAATGCAGTATTTGGTTGCAATCTGTGCTTTAGTAAGTTAAAATGGGATGCAAGGTGGAGTCTTCTGTTAGGCTCTATAGTCTAATCTTCTGATAAGTGGTTGGCAAGAAAAACAAATTGAAGTTGAAATCTGAAGATCTTCGGACCAGGTTTCTTCTAATCCTAGAGGCAAAAGAGTCCTCAGGTGACTTTTAAATCTCTGTAATGGCTAATTACATGAGTGCAACTGTGTATAAGCTCTGCCTATCACTGTGGCTCCAGGACTTAAAATGAAGCTGTCTACAGTCAATAAATGATTTGCATTAAATGCTTATAGATAGTCAACAAGTGGATGTACTTGTGTAATGTATGCATTTAGGTGCATTTTAGGTGTAAGAATCCTTAAATTACAATCGTTTTTCGAAAATGCTATTAATAATTTAATTTGGCAAGTACTGAACAGATACCTTCTCAGGCTCCTCTTTCCTGAGTTACTTTTATTGCTATTATAAAATGCCTATTCTGCCATCGAAACTCTTATTTTTTTTTGCTGTGTGATTTACCTAATAATTATAAATAAACACCCTCATACTGAATAACAGGGAGAAAGCAAAACCAATTTGATGAGAGAGCATAGCACATTGGGAGTGTGGGGGTATTATTTATAAATTTCAGAATAATTAATTTCAAACTTTGTGTAACTGAAATCATACATAAAAATTAGCACTGGAGCACATTCCTCACGTTGTTCATCGATTTGCTTGAGCAGGCATCAGTAATGTCTCACAACAAATTGTGAGACTTGTTGTTACAGTTTTTGGCATATTGAATACAACATCCCTGCTAGGCCAGGGAGCTTAATGTGTTGGAGAGCATAATTTGAATGCAGGAGGCTTATATTTAGTACCCTGTGCCGTATGGTTCCTTACGCACCTGGAGTGAATCCTGAGCACAAAGCTGAGAGTACCCCTGAGCAATACTAGCTGTGGCCCATAAAACAAATAAACAAAAAGCATAGCTGATACACATAGGGACATAGCCTTGAGTCCTATCCTGAATATATCTCTCTCCTAATTTTATCATCTCTCTCCTAACACTTTGCTGCTCAGAATCCCAGGATTCCCCAAGGCAGAGTTTGGAAACTGCTGCTCTAGTACAAGACTAGAAATGGATTTCTCTCCCAGGTGGGGACCTGAGGGCATAAATTTGGAGCTGGACAATAGAGAGTGACTTTAAAGAATGTGTCACATGTAAAATGAGCAATAGCAAAAATCGGATTCAGTGGCTTCCTAGAATAGCAGAATGTACGCTGTTGGTGGCATACACAGGGACACACAACATGCCGACGATTTTCAGTATTTCATTGGTGCAGTTCCTGCCAACACTTCCAGCTGTGGGAGGTGCTTTCTACCTATGTGCTCCCTTACCTGCACATCTGAATTTCTTGCTATAGCTTCTCTTCCTGAAAAACTGGATTGAAAACCACAGTACATGTTTGTCCAAGGAGAGGGTATAATCCCAGAGAAGTTGATTATTCCTGCTCCTAGATATAGATTACATAGGGCAAAAAATGTTTTCCTTTCTTTGAAAATCATATGTCCTGCTACATTTCACTGTCCACTTCTATTAACCATGAGCCAACTGGGGCTGGAGCAATAGTACAGTGGGTAGGGTTTGCCTCGCACATGGTCGACCCAGGATCGATTCCCAGCATCTCATATTGTCCCCCAACCTCCCTAGAACCACCAGGAGTAATTTCTGATGCATGAGCTAGGAGTAAACCCTGTGCATTGTGGGGTGTGACCAAGAAAGAAAGAAAGAAAGAAAGAAAGAAAGAAAGAAAGAAAGAAAGAAAGAAAGAAGGAAGGAAGGAAGGAAGGAAGGAAGGAAAGAAAGAAAGAAAGACATGAGCCAACAGAAAAATAAACATGGAGAATTTCTATCTCCAAAAGCTAAATGGAGACACTGAGGAAATGTTAAAATGATGAAGCTCAGTGATACTGAAGTGTATTTTCATAAAGAACTAGGGAAGAACTAAGGTCACACTATATTTTATGAGAGATTTGAATATTCATACTTTTTCTCTCTTACTGATATATTCTTCAAGTCCCCCCTCCCAAAGTGCAACATTCAATAATGCCCCTTTTCTCAGAGTTTTATTTGAAATTACTATTTTTTTTTGTTTTTGAGCCACAGAAGTTACTACTGGCTGTGCTCAGTGGTCCATATGGGGTACTGGGAATTGAACCCAGGTTCGCCGCATGCCAGCAAATGTCCTACCTACTGTACTATTACTCTAGTCCTTGCACTTAGAACTTTAACTGCATTTTATTTATTTATTTATTTATTTTTATTAGTGAAACACCACGAGGTACAGTTATAGACTTACAAATTTTTGTGCTTGGGTTTCAGTTATACAATCAGTTATACAATCAAGTACCCACCAGCGTCCATCTTCCACCACCACAGATCCCAGCATCCCTCCCACCCCCCATCCCCCCCATCACACTCTGCCTCTGTGGCAGGGCAATCCCTTTTGTTCTCTCTCCTTTTGGGTTCTGTGGTTTGCAAGAGAGGCATTGAGTGGCAATCATGTTTGGTCTATAGTCTACTTTCAGCATGCTTAACTGCATTTTTGAATAGCTTGGTTTTGTTTCCTGCTCTATTTTTCTCACCTCTTGAATCAGACCAGAGATTCTTCTAGGATAGGTACTATATTCTGTAGAGCAATGAACCTCTTAGTTCTTGGTCAAATTTCTCAAGAGGAATAATATAAGGAAGAGCTGTGAATAATCAATAGTTTCATTTTTTTCATTTTCATATTCTTAGAGTTAGTTGCATGCTGAGCATCTTCACTTCAATATTCAGTGGACATCTCAAATTGACATGGACACAAAATGGTCCTGCATTTCTAATTCCATACCACTCTTTGGTGATTTCCCCCCAACAATCTGTATCTCAGAAAATGGCACCACTATTCAACACCAAGACCTTGGTTCAAGATCAAGAACATCCATCCTTTATACTTGTTGGTCATTTATATCCAACATATAATCCATTAGTAAATATCACTAATTATATCGATGAGATAAATCCCCAATCTAACCACTGTTTTCATCTTTTCCATTGCTCTAAAGTATAGACCAAATACTCATCATTTGTAGTTAGAGAGCCAACATCCTCATAACTGAGCTGTCTGCTTCTGCTATTCCATTACGATAAATTATTTCATTCCCAGTCTCTCCTTCCCTATCCCCCTTCTCATCTTTTTTTGATCGTACATAAACTTTTCTGTCAGAAGTAACTATACCAGTAAATTCAACTTCAAACAAGAGTTATCCCCTTATCACTTTCCTATAGCTTCTTATTCTGGTCTTCCTTCCTCCAGAGCAGTCTCAGATCCTGCTACTCATATGTCTAATGAAAACCGAAACCAAGCAGATGAGGACACCAGATTTTTCTTCATTCTCCCCTAATATCACCAGTTTTTCCAACTGTTCCTTAGAATAGATACTTTTTGACCTCTTGATATCACTGAATACTATTCAGCACACTTTTTTTTCCAGTTTGTCAAAGTGGCCTATAATTTATGATGCTAACAAATAGAGTATTTAGAGTACTTTATTATCTTGTTCTAACCAATATAGTAAAATGCATACCTTTATATGATAACTAGGGCATTTTTTTTGTAGTGATGCATGGAAAAATAAGCCATTTTAACAGCTTCTAAAAAGAAAGTTCTGGCTCCTATTGAGTTTATGGACCATTCTAGACAACTCTTTCAGATATAAAGAGCACTGTAGTATAATTTTTCTCACTTCATGCAATTCTGTTTTTTATTATTTAGAATTTTTCTAGGCTGGAGCAATAGCACAGCGGGTAGGATGTTTGCTTTGCACACGGCCGACCCGGCCAACCCGAGTTCGATTCCTCCGCCCCTTTCGGAGACTCCGGGAAGCTAATGAGAGTATCTCACCCACACAGCAAAGCCTGGCAAGCTACCTGTGATGTATTTGATATGCCAAACACAGTAACAAAAAGTCTCACAATGTTACTGGGCCCGCTAGAGCAAATCGATGAACAATGGGAGGAAAGTGCTACAATGCTAGAAATTTTCTACAAATTGAGTTGAAATTGATCATTCTAAACTAAAAATATTTTTGAATCTTGGTTACATTAACTCTTCTACATCACAACTACTCATTTTGGTTTACATAAGCTATTCTATGTCTTTAGTAAAACTACTAAAGTGAATGATTTCATAAATAAATGATGGACTTGGACATTTCTTAGAATACGTTTGGATCTGGTTGCATGATTTTTTTTCTGGATTCTACTTATATATGCAAGTGGAATTATAATTAACTGTATTTATCACATTCTAATAACACCAGTAGCACAAATAAAATGTAATTAGTCAACTAACAGTTTTCTACTCACAAAATACAGAAAAATCAATCTGAAAAAATGGAAAGGCATTTTTTCCTCTGGTAAGGTGAATAAAGAGTATTAAGATGTCAATTAATTTATAAATTTAGTATAATACAAATGAATGTATCAACAAACTTAAAAATATGAAAAATATATTTCATTGAGCTTTATGTGTGAAAATTAATGATAATCAAAAAAACACAGAAATGAAAAGTGATGAGTAGTTACTTGCTTTACTCTACAATGTAATATACTAAAAATCTTTATTATTGACTAGGATGAGTACTAGCACATCAATAATATGCAATGAAAAAAATAAAGTTCATAAAGTTAAAAATAGGGAAAATTAGTGCATAATACTGTAGCACTGTCCTCCTGTTGTTCATCGATTTGCCGAGTGGGCACCAGTAATGTCTCCATTGTGAGACTTGTTACTGTTTTTGGCATATCGAATATGCCATGGGGAGCTTGTCAAGCTCTGCCATGCGGGTGGGATACGTTCAGTAGCTTGCTGGGCTCTCCGAGAGGGACAGAGGAATTGAACCCAGGTCAGCCAAGTGCAAGGCAAAAGCCCTACCCACTGTGCTATCGCTCCAGCCCTAGTGCATAATAAACATGATATATTTAATAACTGGATTTAAGACAGACTTTTTGACAGACAAGTCTAGGACAAACGCCAAATATTTGGAAAAGATAAATTATACCCACCTCACCCATACATCTGAGTAAGTTCCAAATGGATTTGGAACCTAAGTGCAAAGTCATACCTTATAAGTACTATATCTATTTCACCTGAGTGGGTGATAAATGCGATCTTCGAACTAAAATTCAAACTTTGGATAAAATAAAACAAATAAAACAAAATAAAACAAATCATTGTCAAATTTCATTATGTAACTTCTGTACGTTCAAAAACACCATAAATGACATCAAAATATAACTGTAAAGCTAGGTGAAATCTGGACCATGAATTACAGATAACTGGCCAATATAACAAATATATAAAAAATATTAATATTTGAAAGTCTAGGGCCAGAGAGGTAGTATAGTGGAAAAGACTCTTGCCTTGCATGTGGGCCTACGCGGGTTCAATCCCCGGCATAGCATATGGTCTCCTGGTCTCCACCAGGGGTATAGAGCCAGGACTAAACCCTGAGTGTAGCTGGGAGCCCCTCTCCCAATAATTCTAAGAAAAATATCTGAAATCTCAGTGGCCCAAAATATTAATAATTCAAAAAAGATTCAAACAGCTTTCTAGTTTATGAAAAATCATCCTCTTTCATTAAGAAAATGCAAATCAAGGTTACATTAAGAATCGATTTCTCACCTCTCGGATTGGCAGAATGCTAAAAGGAAAACACATTGTTTTTCTTATGTGGTTGTGGAGAAACAGCCACTCTTAAACATTTGAGTCAGAAAGGCAAATTGGCACAAATCTGCAGGCAATCTGGGAATAGTAAACCGAGGTTTACATGTACTTAACTGTTTACCCAGAAATTCTGTTTTATCAAAATTTACCTGACATATATCTATCTCCCATTGTTCATTGATTTGCTCGAGCAGGCCTAGTAACGTCTCCATTTTGAGACTTGTTGTTACTGTGTTTGGCATATTGAATATGTCATGGGTATCTTGTCAGGCTTTGCTGTGTGGGCGAGATACTCTTGGTAGCTTGCTGGGCTCTCCGAGAGGGGCGGAGGAATCGAACCCGGCTCGGCTGGGTTGACTGCACGCAAGGCAAACACCCTACTGCTGTATTATCGCTATTAAAATACAGAAGCAAGACATTATATATTTTAGCATAAATAAGGAAACGATGTGCTGAAAATACTGTTCATGTACTATTTCTGGCAGTTGAAATTATGTCAAAAAGTAAACTCTTAAAAAAATTCCTCTGAAATGACATGAGCTAATCAGAAGAATTTTTAGGGCTCCTATTGTAATGGATTTCATCTCACATTGCATTTTTTACCATTTGCTTTATTTAACACTGTCTAATAGAAATGAAGATAGTGTTGTGGTAGTGCGGCCGAGTTGTATTTTAAAATTAGAGAATCAAGACTTTATATGTGTGAGTGAGCAGAATGCTGAACCAATCACTAATCACACTGTTGTAATCTTTTGCAGACTGACAAAAACAATTCTGCAAGACAGTCAATCAGTCAACACCATTTATCTGGAGGAATCCTATTGGGAGGAAAATGTCCCAGGAACATGTGCTATTTCAAAGGTCAAAGATTGGAGGTGTTTGTGGTTATTCTTTTATGTCTCCATAAAACTGGTTCTGGAGTACCATTGAGTCCTGATTAACAGGACTAGGGTTGCTTGCAGTTTGGTCATAGGATAGTCACTGGTACTGGGCTTTCATCATTCTGTTTGGGAAGGAGGCTGTGTACAAGCACTCTGTCCTTCAAGTTTTCTACAGAGAGATGATGCCAGCCTAAGCCAGATATCGTCTAAACTAGCTTCATTTGAAATTCAAACAAGTAATGTGACAGGTGGCTCTTAATCCCTTTTAGAATGCACAGGCCACCTATGGATCATTCCCTGTTTCTTTTGCATAAATTGGCAGGTTAAATTTTTATAAAATGTTGCCACTTCTCTGTAGGGACCATGTATGCTTTTCATCTTAGAGAACTGTTAGTGTATCAGGGCACTGGTGAAAATGGTTGGGGAATTAGGAAAATTCTAATTCTAAGGTCCTCTCTCACTCAAAGATATAATTACAAGGCTTAATTCCTCTGAAAAATTTCTGATCTCTTTTCAAGAAGAAGCAATTAAATGTACTGTGTTTGCGTCCTGTTACTGTGTTGTACTTAGGCCACTGGACTGAGGTTAAATATGACATATTTGTCAACAAAGGTAGGCAAAATTTTGTTATAAAATATTATATATTTTTAAACTTGAGGCCATATAATCACTTTTGCAAATACTGAGTTCTGCTGTTGTTATACAAAGGTAACCATGGGAATATGAAAACTATTGGGTAAGAATGTGTTCCTGTAAGATTTTATTTAACCCCCCACATTAAAAAAAATAATTGATGGGTGGGATTTGGCCACAGGCAGTCATTTGCTGACCCCTGGTTTAGACATTCAAGACAAGTCATACCCTAAATTTTGATGTTCCAGATTCTACTGCAGTACATGGAATCCTCAAAGGTTGTAATATCTGTGTTCAGAGAGATAGTACAGGGGGGATGGTACTTGCCTTGAATGTAGAAGAACACGGGTGAATCCCCAGCACTACACATGATCATCCAAGCACCACCAAGAGTCACTACTGAGCACCTGAGCACCACATGTGACCTCTAGTTTGTTGATGTTTGCTCTGAACTCCCAGACTAGTTGTGAGTTAGGTAAACTCAGAGTGGGAAAATTGTTATATATATATATATATATATATGTATATATATGGAATCATTAAACTGGTTAAGCCGAGGGACTACAAAAAGATTTCTTATAGGACATGAAATATAATAGGTCCTAAATTAAAAGTGGGATTTGAGAGAATTGAATGTAGGTGAATTTGTGGAGCACTGACTGCATGGTGTTCCTATAAAACTGAGAATATAGTCCAGTATGTTGGAAGCATGGGAAGTTAAGCAGAAGACAAGACTTGAGAAGTTGACTATCATCCTCAAAGGATGGATGAGCTAAAGGGATTTGGGGCCTAGTAAGTTGGATGTCAGCTGTTATTCATACATAGTATATGACAAGTCCCAAGCCCTCCCCCCACCCACACCCTCTTGGGACTGAAGTACTTTCCCTTGTTGTTTCCATTGCTGGTAACAGTAGAGCTAGAGTCTAAAACTGGAAGTGTATGCCTTGAGAAAATCTCCCACTGTGAAAGTTAGCCTTCCAACGTTCGTCACAAATGATGACAAGATGTTCCCTCAGGAAAACGATTTTCTTAAATTCCATTCCGAAGAGACAAAGGCCATGGTAGCTGATTCCATTTTATGACTGTCCCAGTCCGAGTCCTCCAAAGAGAAAGTCAGATGAACTGCTCTCTCCTGGCTTTGAAGAGTGTTCTTTACACTTGCCCACAATGTTCCTCACTCTGAAATGTGTTCAGGGGGTTACCCACAATGTTGCTCACTGAGAAACGTGTTCAGGGGGTTAAACTGAGTCACCTCCCACCTAAAATTCTGGTTACCACTGGCACACTTTTGCAAAGCTGATGGCCAGGGTTTAGATTTACGGTTTGGGTCATCTTCTGTAGCCAGTGGGTTTTAGGAATTTTGATTTTTATGTCACGGTCACGGTCACGGTCCTCCCATTATTCATCGATTTGCTCGAGCGGATCCAGGAACGTCTCTATCTTGAGACTTGTTGTTACTGTATTTGGCATATCGAATACGTCACGGTGAGCTTGCCAGGCTTTGCCATGAGGTGAGATACTCTCAGTAGCTTGCTAGGCTCTCTGAGAGGGGTGGAGGAATCGAACTCGGGTCGGCCATGTTGGCTGTGTGCAAGGCAAACGCCCTACCCACTGTGATTTTTATGTAAAACCTCTAATAGAGTTCAGGTTTGTCTTTCACCTTACCCACTGGTAGTTGGCCATCCCAAATAACTGTTTTGTGCTTTCTTTATACTTTCTATTTTCATGCTACACCAAGGAAACTTGAATAAACTGTGTAGTATGTGTTAATATAATTTATGCACTACTAAGTAAGTGTAAACAAGTCATGACTAACACACTAATCAGTGTTTTAAAAAAGTTAAAATCCAGATATGGAAAAAAAGAGATGTTGACAACGACCTTATATAGTCCCCAGAGCACCATCAGGAATGTTCCCTGTGTATAAAGCAGGCAGTAGTCCCTGAGTACTGTTTGGCATGGTTCAAAGCCTCCTTCCAAAGAGAGGGTTATTAAATAAAATTGTCAAACAACTTGCTAATCTAGTTGATAAATTAGCATGTAGTTTACTCTAGTACATATTGTGTGAATATGACTAGAAATTTCTATATATTTTACTTCTCACATGTGTGAAGTATAAAATACAAATAATCATGAATAAGTACAACCAGAAAAATTGTCTAATTTCTATATTTCTATGACTCTTCCACAGATCACTAAATATATATTTGTTTTCCCTCTCAGAGAGCCCGGCAAGCTACTGAGAGTATCTCACCCACACAGCAAAGCCTGGCAAGCTACCCATGACATATTCGATATGCCAAACACAGTAACATGTCTCACAATGTTACTGGGCCTGCTCAAACAAATAGATGAACAATGGGAGGACAGTGCTACAGTGCAGCGCTATATATTTGTTTTAATGTGTCCAATGACTGGCAATTCCCCATCCCAATTCTTTTTAGAAAGACCATACCCATATTAGAAAATTTCTTATACTGAGCAAAATATGCCTTTATTAATCAGTTCTGGAATCTGTTACACACTTACACTTATAAATTATAGACCAGAAAAAGACCCTTGATGTAATGTAGCTCACGTTTCTCATTTTACAGGTAAGAAATGAAGGTTCAGAATGATCTATCGAGCTGTTTACTTTAACACAGTGTGAGGAGCAAACCTCTTAAGTAAGTAACGAAAACTAGGTGTGTGTTGTGAACCCTTGTTTGTTTGTGTTGTTTAATATTTCTATTGGGGCGAGAGTGATATTACAACAACTAGGGCATTTGCCTTGCATGCAGTCAACCTGGTTTTCATCCCTGGCATCCCATAAGGTGACCCAAGTACCCCGCAGGAGTAATTCCTGAGTTTAGAGCCAGGAGTAACCCATGACTAAATATTGCCGGGTATGACACAAAAAGCTAAAAAAAAGTTTTATTGATTGAGATTTTGTGGTTTCAGATACCACTAATAATAGGTTATCATTGACATAATTCTAATACCACACTCATGACCAGTGTACCCACCTACCTTTTTTGAGTACTCCAAAATCCCTACATCTCAACCCCCCAAGTCAATTGTTGAGTTGGGGACCTTTTTCCATTACAGAGCCTTTGGCGCTCTTTTGCTACCTTGCTGTGTATCTTAAGTCCCACATGTGAGAAACATCATTCTATATTTATTCCTTTCCTCTGACTGACTTTACTCAGCATAATAATCTCTAGTTGTGAGCCCTTGTTTTGATCCCTGGCAGATTTGATAAAAGAAAATCATCTTTGGTTTATTTCAGGAAAACTTGTAATTTTCTTTGAGTAAGTATTGAAATAAAACAAAATGCACATATACTTTATACATAGAAATTAAATTGCGAATTGGGGTATATTTGTGGGAGCAATGAACTAGAGTAAGTGGACTAGCATACTTTATTTACCACCTAGTTGAAGTAATGTGGGTAAGTTATTTAAACTTTTAGCATTAAAATAGTTTGATTTCTCAGGCCCCTATTAGCTTGAGGATTTTATTATTCAAATGAAAAAAATCTATAATATTTTACATAATAGTCTAGGCACTTATGTTCAAGTCCAGCTTCTCAAATAGTACAGCTTCTACAACTTTGCTTAAGATCCTAGATTCTGAACTTTGATTCAAATACCTTATTAGTCATGGACTTTATATATGATTGAGGTGCAAGGCATTTAGACTTATCTGAATTCTTATTTGTATATTGAAATTAATAGTACCTACCTTCCATGGTAATTATAAAGAGAAGAGATGAATTCTATACTAAGATATATAAATGGTTTAATAAGTGTATTATGTCATTAACTCAAAAATTCTGAAAAAATATCAAGCTAAATATTTCAGGTATAAAGTTGGAAGTGGGTCTAATTTGTGGATACAACTATGAATACTTATAGTTATTGTTAAATAAGAAGCTATCCTAGAAACCAGACATCCCAGTGATAGCCTCTCTATTTTTCCTTATCCTGTGATAATGTGGTCATATCTTTGCACAGGATTTCTGGCTTCTCATTCTTAAAGTTTTCATTCATAAATCTATGATGATTCGATTTGACAGCTCTCTCTAACATTTACTATCAGGATTGTAGTCTTCAAATTAGAAGTGGCAGTCAAGTGATCTTGTGTTGTTAATACCCAATTTTGGTAGAATTATTGATGGCTGGCAATTGATTCCGCCAAATAGAAAATGTCCAATAATAGGGTAAATTTGAAGTATTTTTTAAAATAGGTTAAATCTCTGTTTATTTACCTATACTTTGAAGGGAAAGCGTGATTTCTTTCATTTTAGGAAAATACGTTATGGTAATCATACCCATTATAAAACTGCATGTTATATTCACACAAACTTCAAGAAATAACTTGAAGGTGGGATGTTGTAATTTGCACTAAAGAATCAGAAAATATCACTAACAAGTTAGGTCAAGTGTCTCATTCAAAGTAACCAATTAGGCCAAAGATCAAGCTAAGACTTCAATTCACAGCTTCTGCCACTTGGTGTTTGTTGGGAACACTCAGTTTCTCAGGATTTAATCAAACTGTGTCTTTGAAAATCAAATAAAGTAAAATGGAAAATAAAATAGTAGGTGGTGTACAGTATTACAAAAAATTGAAAATGTGAAACAATCCAATTTCATTTCAATTCCTAATATTTAATTATACATTTACTAAATTTAGATTTAGAAAACACTTGGCACTATTCTTAAACATTAAAAAGGGGAAGACAAAAATCATGCATTATGATAGAAGTAGGCAAACCTTTCCTATTCAAGAACAGATACAAAATATCTATCTTTGTGGGAGAATATGCAAATGAATGAGGGTGTGTCTGTTCTAAATAGAATTATAGGCTAAAAAATACAATTTGGCCTATGCTCTAGAGTTCACTAATCTCTGTTTTTGAAGTCCCATACTAGTTATGAGTTAGATTAATTCACAATGGCACACTTGTTTCTCTTGGTCTATAAATGGGACCATGAAAATTGCTTATCATAGGGGATAATGTTTTTTTAATTTAAAATGGAATTTAATGTGGACATTAAAGAAAGAGCAGTATTTGGTAGAATTTAGTATGGATTATTTTGTGGGGTGCTATATGTTCAAGCTTCTCTTAGAAAACAGAGAATGAAGTCCAGTATACAAGAGGCACTGCTTCTAACAGAAAGTCAGACAGATGAAGAGGTTTCTGAGTTTAAAGGGGACCGGGTCAGGGAGGGACTAGCAGGAAAATGAGCTTTATTCTGCACTGAAAGTGAACCAAAATGAGGTAATAATATATGTATTTGACAAAAATCCTTTGTGATTAGGGATTATTATCAACTTGAGTAGCACTGTAGCACTGCACTGTCCTCCCATTGTTCATCGATTTGCTCAAGCGGGCACCAGTAATGTTTCACAACAAATTGTGAGACTTGTTGTTACTGTTTTTGGCATATGGAATATGTCATAGGTAGCTTGCCAGGCTTTACCGTGCGGGGGAGATACTCTCGGTAGCTTGCTGGGCTCTCTGAGAGGGGCGGAGGAATTGAACCTGGGTTGGTCATGCTGGCCGCGTGCAAGGCAAATGCCTTACCTGCTGTGCTATTGCTCCAACCCATTAACTTGAGTGAGATTCATTGGAAAGAGATAATATAGGAGAATGTTATAATGGTCTAAACCAGTGACTTTTTAACCAAGGGTTCTAGGCCAGTGGTCACTTGATCACTTGATACCCCGTTACTCATTGATTTGCTCGAGCGGGCACCAGTAACATCTCTATTCATCCCTGTTGCGTGCTAGCGTAGCCAAATGGCATCTGCTTGTTCTAGGAACATGAAGAACCTCAAACCGATCATTCAGGGTCTTGATGAAGAAGTCTGACCATCTCATAAGTGGGCGTCCATGCGATCTTTTGTCGTCCCATTGAATCCAGTCTGTAATGACTCTAGTCCAGTGGTCATCTCTAAATCTCATCACGTGTCCAGCCTATCTGATTTTCAATGCCTTGGCAAAAGAGACAGCGTCCCTGATTCTTGAGCATTGACGGAGGTCAGAACTCTGGATTCTACCTCTCATTTGAGTGAAGTATGATACTCCAAGCATAGCTCTTTCGATTACTCTTTGAGAGATCCGGATAGCGTTCTCATACTGCTTTCGTAGGGTCCAGGTCACTGAGGTGTATGTTAATGCAGGAAGAACAGTGGAATCAAAGAGATGTGCTCGGAGGTGGAGGTTCTTCGTCCTTCTTAGTTATTTCTTTGACACTATTGAAGGTGTTCCAAGCCACCCTCTTACTCCTGTGTAACTGCGGTGTCAGTCATTCAGGCCAGTGGTAGTCCACAAAAATTTACTCTGGCAATGTAAAGTTTAAAACTCACTGAAAGAACAGGGCCATCAAAGCTTTCTGGAAGTAGAAAGATGTCATATTCAAGCGGATTAATTTGGGGAACTCATGAAATGATAAGGTTCTCAATGATAAAGAATAGAAATATTTTAGCTCACACATTAAAAAGTTTGTAGCCTTGCAAGAAAGGGCACCAGAAAGAAGCTGGCCAAATAGAAAGCAACTCTAACATTTCTTTCCTGGCCTCTAATCCACTTCCCATTCTGCTGACTCAGTGAAACAGAACCGACTTGAAGTTAGCTCCCACAATTCATTCAGTCCACACATGATGGCAATAGTAGGTCCAAGAAAAGGCAGAAAATTCATTCTATAGCCCAAGTGAATAATTGTGAATCTAGAGTAGAAAAGAAATCAAGAGAGGAAGAGAAGAACTGGAAGTAATGAGTAAACAGGCATCAGGGTTATACTGTGATACGAGTGTTAGACTGTGATATGGGTGAGTGGTATAATCATATGGGTGAGTGGTATAGCCATACATCTAAAACACAGATGCAACAAAACTGAAAACATGAAATGTAAGCTGCAAAGGACTGAAAATTTGAAATGTACTTTTCAAGTTGGTAGGTGGGGATGGGGTGAGGGTTGGAGAGAGGAGGGAATATGGGAACACTGGTAGAGGGAAGTTGACACTAGTGGTGGAATTGGTTTTCAAATATATGCCTAAAACTCAACTAACAATAGCTTTGCACATCATAGTTCTTTATTAAAAATTAAAGTTAGTTTTAATAACCACAAAAAAAGTAAACCACGATTGTGTCATTAGCTAAGGGAGTCCAGCCAGTTTCCTCTCTCCTCATTTTGTTACCTACCAGCATCATACTTCTGAACTGGTTTTATGAAAACTTCCAAAATGATTTTATCCCTAAGCCAACTAGAATCTCTTCCTGTCCCAAACTTGTTGCTCAGTGCTTAAGATGTGTTTTTCATTTTGTTTAAAATATATGCTTATGATAATTACTGTCTCCGATTTGCTAAGTGGTCTTACACATGTTGAACCGGGGGGGTGGCAGACTTGTCTTTCAAATTGATGAGAAATAACTAAGATAATTAATACCTTCACAGAGAGATGATCAAAAGTCACTGATAAGATATTATGCTTATTGAACTCAATTACTTTTAAAAGGCAATCTCCCAGTTATAATCAAGAAGCAAAAGTTTCTATTTTTAATCATCAATTGGAATATAAAGGAAGTCACAAGATACTGTATTAATTTCCCATCTTCAGAATGTCTGAAAAGAGAACATAGCTCTTTAATACCTGTAAAAGTGAAATAAAAGACTCTCCAATAATACTATTTTAAAAGTATATGGATTAAGGAAACATTTCATTAACTGGAGAGCAGTTGCATGAGGCTATAGTAGTTGTCCATTACCACAATCATGGGGCATCTTCATTTGGCATTGAAGATACCCAGCTTATCTCACACAGTTTTCTAAGTTTAACTGACAATGAAGCAAGTCAATAATGAACATGAAACATGAAAGACTGTGTATAAAGGGTATGGAATCAACAAATTGGCTCAAAGTAGTATAAGAACAAATAAAACATCAATTGATTGGTCATAGTGCATTATTGCAGATTTTTTGGAGGAAATAAAGGCATGCTTTTGTTTGTCTGCTGTACCTGGCTGTACTAAGGGAATACAAGAGGCTTGATGCTTGAGAGTCACATTTGGTAGTACTTGGGAGACTATTTGGTACTGGGAATGGGACTCAGGGTTTCTGAATACAAAGCACATACTTCAGTCCTTGGAATCATCTTTCCAGATTCTAGGTTTCAGTTTCTGTGTTCAGCAACAGGCATGTTCAGTGTGCTTATATGATTATTTAATTTGCTTCTTAATAAAAACATATTGTGCTTAACTTGGAAATGAGAACATATCATCAAAGAACTGTTTACTTTTTTTAACATGGAAAATTAAAATTTTTATTGAGCATATTAAATTTCTTCAAATGGGCACTGGTGGAGGGATGGGTACTTGATCATTGTATAACTAAAACCCAAGCACAAAAGTTTGTAAGTCTACAACTGTACCTCATGGTGTTTCACTAATAAACATTAAAAAATAAAAAATAAAGTATATTTATATGCCACAACAAATATATTTATAAATTTCTTATAAATTTATAAATATTAAAAATTATAAAATGTAATCTATAGTAATCTATAATTTAAAGATTAACTTAACTGTATTATTTATAATAAAGAACTGTTTTCTTTAAGGGACAGTTGAAGCATGAAAGTGAACCTGTAACTTACTTTCTTGTATTTCTATCCCTGCCAATTAGCACAAAAAGGCGTCCACTGTTTAGAGCTCCTTTGCTTGAGCATATTTATATTCTGAAAGAAGCACAGGCAGCAGAAAGGTAATGATACTAAAGAAAGGAAGGGAGAGAAAAGACCTGAGTGAGACCAAGGTTAAGTAGGGAAAGGGAAAATGTGATCTTCAATGTATGTATAAGCAATGATTCACTTTAATCAGGGAGACATTTTATGTGGGATGTAAAAAGAGACTGGTGGACTCATCCATATTTTTTATTTTTCTACTTCCTTTCTTTTTATTCTGTTTTTGGGCCACACACAACAGTACTCAGGGACTACTCCTGGATCAGTGCTCCAAGTCCCTCCCAGCATTGTGTGGGTTATCATACAATACAAAGGAGGGAACCTAGACCTCTCATATAACAAGTCTGTAGATCTTTCTCTCCAGCCCTTGTCTAGACTTTCTTTTTCTGTAGTGCTGGGTGTTTATCTGCTGAACAGGTAACTGTTATAAGCTAACTTTGTTAACTCAGGCTGAGGGAGTTCCAGGTATCTGGCACAACTTTGTTTCCGGGTAGTTCTGTGAGATCTGGAAGAGATTAGCATTTGAATGAGTAGAACAAATAAAGACTAACTTCAACAATATAAATATGGGTGTCAGTGAGCATCATCATTCAATTCATGGATAGCCTGAATAGAATAAAATGACAGAGAAAAACTAGATTTTCTCTATGGGTGAGCTGGTTATCCATATTTTCCTGCTTTCATTGAATGGCCTTTGGGGTCGGACAAGGATTCACACTATTGACTGTACACTTTCTTGGCCTTTAGCCTGGGACTAAATGACACCATCAGCATACCTGGATTAATTACTTATAGATGGTATATTTAAGGACTACAGAAACTTTTTGTATACACCTATAGTTTTACAACTTCTAAGGAAAAGAGTGCTATATCTTTTCTTCAATAAGCAAGATTCCTTGTTGCAAGGGTTTAAGATTATGTAATGGTTCATGGTCAAACATTTTCTCTTTGGGGAAATTTCTCCACCAAACAGGCAGCTCTTAATACATTTCTTATAAATACAGTAACAATAACCCAAGGAGATGAACAAAGCACTTCGTTTAAGAGGGTGACTCTCATTCTACTGGAAAAGACCGTGGGAATGCTAGACTTCCATTTCACTCATCACTTCCTCTACCCATCTCTGCAGGACCTCCAATGGGATTTTTTAATTTTGTGGTTAAGATGATGTATTTTTTACTATGTTAAGAGCTTCTCATTGGGGCAATATATTAAAGAGCATGTTGATGGAGATAGATCTGTAACCAAATCCTAACCACCAACTTTTAAGGTATTTCACCTTGGGTAAATATATTGAAATTTATGCTCCAACTCTGGATTTTATAAGCACAAAATTGAGGACAAATATTTGCCATGCTTACAAGGTTGTTTGGAAGATTACAAAAGATGGTAGTGCATGCAAAGACTTAGTCGACATACGATGGGGCTTTTTATAATATCCAGCTAAATAAATGGTGAAAAATTATGACAATTGCAGAGGGAAGGTGAGTTGGAGAAATTGATAGAGGTGTCTTTGTGGTAGTGGGATGGCATTGGAAGTTTGATGGTGAGAGTGTTGACAATTACACACATACAGATGTATTAAATGATGCCTATGGAATTCTACAATATTGTAAGCTAATGAAATAAATCCATTTTAATGGGGGTGGTTAAATTGAGCATTTTCTCTTGCCTTTACTTCAAAGGGAAAATAAATTTGTTCTCTACTTTCTCAGTGCCTTGTAAAAATTGTTTCGAAATGAACCGTTATATAGTTAAAGTTGACCTTTGAACTTTGCTTGAGAGCACAAAGTTCGTGTTCTTTTATATATAACTACCTCACTTGGAAAGCTAGAATAAAGTGAAATCACATATGCAATGTACAGTGGCTAGAATATAATGTATTCCAGTGGCTAAATATGTAGGTAGTTGATTTTATTACTGAATAGGTTCATTCTTGGCTTATGGAAATTACGCGACATTTTCTGGAAGCAACCTGACAAATAACTGAATTCTAGATCTTTCTCCAATTGTGTCTAAAGCATTCCAATACACTTGGTTCCATAGTGGCAGCCAAACTTACATTAGGATTGTTAAAACTTTGACTTTTTCACAACTGTGAACTCTACCTGACAAGTGAGTATAATTTACCTCTTTTTAATATTATCTTTCCCCCTCCTTTTTGAGTGGTGGCTACACCCAGCTGTGCTAAGGGGTTACTCCTGGCTCTGCACTCAGGAATCACTGCTGGAATTGCTTGGTGGACCACATGAGATGCTGGGAATCAAACCTGGGTTGGCGTCATGCAAGGCAAATGCCATACTAATAGCAATATCACTCCTGTCTACAACTGATTTCTTAAGCAAGAATTTTCTATCTCCTTAGTGGAACAGATAAATATGCCAGCTACTGTAAATAGGTCAGTAACCTATGACGGCATCTAGAAAATATGAACCCTCTCCCAATGCTCCTTTTTCCAAAGTGTGGATAAGGGCAATATGGAATAACATGTAATGAAAAGATTTTCTGGGATGTAAAGCAATTTATCTTCTCAGTCTCAGATATTTAAATATTTTAATATATAAATATAAGTTCTATAAGAGCACTATACTTCTTCCATAAATATTTGGCTATGAAATTTCTATTGGACTTTAATATTTATTCAGTTTCAAGATGTTTTTCCCAATACATTACTTTTTGCTGGAATGAATTTTCCATTTATGAGAAAAAGTAGTAATTTTAGGCTAAATGAATACCTTTAAACAGTATATATCTACAATGTACTAATGGCACCCAAAGTTTAGGTGGTCTAAACGTTGGAATATAACTTAAAATATTAAATCATTTCCCTACAGTATATTGTGTTCTAATAAAATATATCGTAAATAAAATTAAAGTAAGGAACTTCTTCACAGAATAGAAAACATCAAAACCCAAATCTCACGTAAAAATTTCCCAAGTGGCAGAAACTTTATAGACTTTGCTGAGCCTTCACAATGTGAATAAATGTTGATGACAGTATTTCTTGATCTAGTGGCAAAAGAAAAGACCTGAGTGGTAAAATTTCACAAAATATTCTGGTCATGGATGTTTTGTTGTGATCTTCTGACTATGCAAAAACATAAAACTCAGATGCAAATAAAACATCTCTGGGAAGGAATCAAACCCCATAGCCCAAGGCACCAATAATTCAATTTATCTAATAAAATTATTTGATCTTGGAAAGTTGTATATAAATCATTTTTTATATAAATGTACTTTGGGAAGGCCTTTTAAAGAAATCCACACTGGATTTATTGCTAAAATGAATAAGTACTCCCACTTTCTTTCATAAATTCAAATACTCAGATATAGTGAGATTTACTTTTAATCCAAGGTACCTTAGTTTAATACCTCCATGCCATTAGCAACTTGTATTCAAGATGGACATTATGACATTACACTCTGAACTGCTGTATTAATGCATAGTGAACTGCAAGGCAAATAGTAAAACTTGTGACATAAGGAATTAAAGCATAAGATGTGTATATGGCACTTAAAGACTTCTATATAAGATTGCACTCCATGTACTTTGACTAAAAGGTAAAATTCAGCTGAAAGCAGTATCCAGAGAAAAGTCCTTCAGCTATCAGAAGAGGTGGTGATGCTGCAAGAAGTGGAATCCACACTATAAAATCCATTTTATAGTATACCACTGCTCAGAGTGGTTCAAATGCACAGACTAACCAATCCTCCAACCCTGGTGGCTTGATATTAGTGACTACAATTTTATAGCTGCTGTTGATTTTCTGAAGTGCAAAGTGGAAAATGATGAGTTTTATTGATATAAAAATAAAGACATAAAGAACAAAAGGGCATACATGGGGCTGGGGGCAGTACTTTGTAATTTCAATAACAATTTAATATCCATCAAATAAGAATGATGCAGAACTCTTCAGAGTCTTTAATATTCTAATATGTAGTGCAAATAAATCTCCAGGGCAGAGCTATAGCCAACGGATGTTTCTCAAATAATTTTACTCTTGAGACCTGTCCTAGGGGAGTATTTAATTTGGGAAACATATTTGAAAATTCTGCCCTAAATACAATTTTAATAACATTAATTTTAATTAGTACTTATTAAATACCAGGGATATAATATGTGAAACTCAGGAATCAGTTTATAAGTGCAGTGCAAGATGGGTGTCAATAAACACTGTGGGACTGTAGTTAAAATTTGATGAGGCAATGGCTTGATTTTCCTCACTATTACTTGAGTAAAATCAATTATCTTGAAATCAGAATAACTAAAGAGGTGAAGGATCTGTAAAATAAAACTACAAAACACTGCTTCAAGAATAAAAGAGACCAGGGGATCTCCAAGTAAAGGGTGCTGCAAGGATCCTCCCAGGATGAGAGATGCATGCTGAAAATAGACTATAGATGAACATGATTGCCACTCAACGCCTCTTTTGCAAACCACAGCACCCAAAAGGAGAAATACAATCAAAGGGAATGCCCTGTCACAGGGGTGGGGTGGGTTGGGATGGGGGTTGGGGAGGTGGGAGGGATGCAGAGAGCATGGAGGTGGGGAATGGGCACTGGTGAAGGGATGGATACTCAATCATTGTATGACTAAAACTCAAGCACAAAAGTTTGTAAGTCTACAACTGTACCTCATGGTCTTTCACTAATAAAAAATTTTAAAAAAGAAATAAAAGAGGACAGGACATGAGGAAATGGAGATTCATCCTTTCTGTTCATAGATTGGGAGGACTAATGTGGTCAAAATAGCAATACTTCCGAAAGCATTATACAGATTCAATGAGGTCCCTATAAGGACACCATGACATTTTTCAAAGAAATAGACAAAATTAACAAAACACTTCTGAAATTAATATGAACAATAAACCTCCACAAATAGCTAAAGCAATCCTTGGGGAAAAAAAGAAAATGGGAGGTAACACTTTCACCAACTTCAAACTGTACTATAAAACAATAGTAATATCTTGGTTTGTCAATAATAATAATTTAAAAAAATAAAACAGTAGTAATATAACTAGTGTGCTATTTAAATAGAGACAGACACACAGACCAATGGAATATAGTTGAATATCCTGACACAGACCCTCAAATATATTATCACTTAATCTTTGATAAAGGAGCAAGAAATGTGAAGTGGAGCAAGGAAAGACTCTTCAACAAGTGGTGCTGGGAAAATGGGACAGCTACATGCAAAAAATGAGCTCAAGACCTCTCCCTAACACCAGGCACAAAAGTCAGACCAAAATGGATTAAATAAATCAATACCAATTCTGAATCCATAAGGTATGTGGAGGAAAACATAGGCAGAACCCTTCATGACATTGAAGCTAAAGGCATCTTTAAAGATGAAACACCTCTGACCAAGCAAATGGAAGGAAAGTTAAACTGTTGGGACTATATTACTATAGAACTGTAGCACTGTCCTACCGTTGTTCATTGATATGCTCAAGCAGGCACCAGTAACCTCTGACAACAAATTGTGAGACTTGCTGAACCCGGGTCGGCCACGTGCAAGGCGAACACCTTACCTGCTGTGCTATTGCTCCAGATACCAGGACTACATTAAGCTAAGAAAATTCTGTACCTCAAAAGAAACTGACAAAGATACAGAGACAGTGCACAGAATGGGAAAGATTTTTAACCAATAGTCATTTCATTAAGGGTTAATATTCACTATGTATATAAGGCACTAATAGAAGTTGACAAGAAAAGTATATCCAATCCCATCAAAACATGGAGAGAATAAATGATCAGAAACTTCCTCAAAAAAGAAATACAAATGGCCAAGAAGGCACATGGAAAAAATGCTCAACATTGCTAATTCTTGGGGAGATGCAAATCAAAACAACACTGAGATATCATTTTACACCACAGAGACTGGCACACATCAAAAAGAACAGGAACAACAAATAACAAGTGCTGGGGGTGGATGCCAGGAGAAAGGGACTCTTGTTCATTGTTGCTGGGAATACTGACTGGAACAGCCTTTTGGGAGAACAATATATGGATATTCCTTAAAAAAATGGAAATTGACATGGGGTGTTAGTCTCATATTATGTTTTTAATATTCCACAAATAAGCGTACTCATTCTATGTCTGTTCCTCTCTTTCTGATTCATTTCACTTAGCATGATAACTCTCCATGTCCATCCACTTATAAGCAAATTTTATGACTCCATCTTTCTTGTCCATTGTATAGATTGCAAATTAAATACAGTATCTGCATTGAAAATCACAAAGCCCAACATTAGAGAGAGAGTAAACAGGAAACTGTCTGCCATAAAGGCAGGAAGAGGGTGGACAGGAGGGGGAAACTGGGGACATTGGTGGGTGAAAATGTACACTGGTTCAGGGATGGGTGTTTGGTCATTGTATGACTGAAACTCAAACACAAAAAGTTTGTAACTGTATCTCACGGTGATTCAATAAAAAAGAAAAAAACTAGAAATTGAGCTTCCATATAATCCAGCAATAGAACTAGTAGGAATATACTCTGGGGTCCCAAAAACTCACAGCAGAATGACATATGCATGTGTATGTTCACTGAAGCACTGTTCACAGTAGCCAAAATCTAGAAACAACCCAAGCGTCCGAGAACAGATGACAGGTTAAAGAAACCATGGTACATCTTAACAATGGACTACTATACAGCTAAAACAAATGGGTTCATGAAATTCATTTATAAATGAATGGAAATAGAGAGTATCATGTTGATTGAAATGAGTCAGAAGGAGAGGAATAGACATAGAATGACTGCACTGATTTGTAGAACATAAAAAAGCGTAGTATTAGACTAACACCTAAGGACAGTAGAAACAAGGGCCAGGAGTATTGGTCCAAGGTTGGAAGCCTGCCTCAAGTGCTAGGGAAGAGGGAAGTTGGGATAGAGAAGGGACCACTTTTGGTTGGAAGGGATGATGGTTGGCAGGGATCACTCCGGATGGGATATGTGTGCTGAAAGTTGGTAAAGGCCCAAACATGATGGTCTCTCAGTATCTGTATTGCAAACCATAATGACCAAAATTACAGAGAGAGTGAAAGAAGAAAACTGCCTGTCATAGAGGCAGGTTTGGGGTTGGGGGTGGTGGGAGGGAACTGAGGACATTGGTGGTGGGAAATAGACACTTGTAGAAGTATGGGTGTTGGAACATTGTATGACTGAAACCTGATCATGAAAACTTTGTAACTGTGTATCTCACAGTGACTCATTAAAAATTGTCTGAATTAAGTAAAAGCTACCCAAAGCTGAATATTCATCATCATTAAAAGTGATAAATTTTAAAGATTCACTTTTGGCTTTTTCACTCTGGAGAAGTCCTGTTCTCTCTTCAACATACACCTCTCTCTTTCCTCACATTTTTCTGAGTAAGATTCTTTAAATAAAACTATTTTACCTTACTAAAAATGGTTCACATTTATCAATAATTCACATTTTCCACCTACTATGGCCCATCAGCTATCAAGACAAACCTGTAAATTCAATCTAACAGTCATTTTTTTCCTCTTTTGCTCTGACTGCTAGTGTCAGGGGTAGAGTTGAAACAAAAGTTTGCTTGGCAGTGACTTCTTTCCATTTCACAGCAGTTGTCCCTCATGAATGAACAAAGACAGACTTTGGAGGACCTGTAGAATGCCATATGTAGCTGTCTATGATGTAGTTAATTACATGAGAAGGCTCAAGAAGAAAATGAGATATGAATGGATTCTTAGGACTCAGAATTAAACATACAGTAAAATATAATCAACAGCCCAGACATTTTTTCTGATTTTTTAAAATTTATTTTTAATGAATCACCATGAGATGCAGTTACAGACTTAGAAACTTTCATGATTACATTTCAGTCATACAATGATTGAGTACCTATCACTCCAACAGTACCCATTCTCCACCACCAATGTTCCTAGTATCCCTCCGGCCAACCCCACCCCATCACCTCCCCGCCACCCTGCTGCCTCTGTGGCAGGCACAGACTATTTTTAACACAAAGAATCTATAAGAAAATTCTATGTGGAAGAAAATTGCCTTGATAAAGTAATATATCTTTTGTTCTGGAGCGATAGCACAGCGGGTAGGGCATTTGCCTTGCATGCAGCCGACCTGGGTGACCTGGGTTTGATTCCTCTACCCCTCTATGAGAGCCTGGCAAGCTACCTAGAATCTAGAGTATCTCGTCCACATGGCAAAGCCTGGCAAGCTACCCGTGAAGTATTCGATATGCCAAACACAGTAACAACAAGTCTCACAACGGAGACATTACTGGGTCAGCTAGAGCAAATCGATGAGCAATGGGAGGACAGTGCTACAGTGCTACATTAAGGAAAAGTATCACTCAAGAGACAGACCCTAATGCAACATATTCTGTAAAAGATTCTTAATAGTAAGCTACACATGACTGTAATAGGGATTTATGTTACACAGTAAGTTACCATTTTGAGAAGTAATTTTAGAATTTCAAGAGGTAATAGAGGGTTCTATTTACTTGAGTTGCCCCTTGGTCTCATTTCTAATACTGCAGCATTGCAATAATCATAATTGATATTCTATTGGTCACCTGCCATGTGCCAGCGAAAGGACATGAGTCCTGCTCTCAATCGAAAAACAAATTCTTCTATTTTAGGTAGGCATGAAATTGAGGGGCTCAGCAAAGTGCTGAGAAATCAAGAGGAAGGTACTGATTCCCAAAACGTTTTAGGTTGGAAGTGTTATTATCAGCAATGGGAAAGCAAAAGCTGAAGTTGAATGAGAGCAAAGCTTTAAAAAAATTTTAAACTTGATCAACTTCGAACTTCTAGGGATTAACTGTGCAGTGTAAGGTAAAAGAAAAGTACCAAGATAAACATTTCAACAATGAAGATAGTCAATAGAGTGTGGCTTCTGTTTGTGAACAAACATACCTGAAGCAGTCTTATGCTGATACTTACTTTATAACTAAGAGATATTTACCAAGGCAGTGTTTAATATAGCTATCACTCTGGAGTAAACTGTTACATAAATTGAATACATAAATTTAGTTCCATTTCTTTTAGTTCTTATTTTCATTTTATTTTAGAATGGCATAATTTAGTTATCATAATTACAAGAATGTTAAAAATTATGTTTGGATATAAAAAGTTATGCCCTTCTACTATCAAGCATTAAAAGATCTTCCACTATTGTTTTTGTGTTACTTCGAATACCCTTAAAATACCACAATTAATTCTCCTCTCCATCACTGTCATGTCACTTGTTCATCGATTTGCTCGAGTGAGCCCAGTCATGTCTCCATTGTGACAATTGTTACTGTGTTTGGCATATCAAATACGTCATGGGTAGCTTGCCAGGCTTTGCCAGGTGGGCGAGATACTCTTGGTAGCTTGCCAGGCTCTCTGAGAGGGGCAGAGGAATCGGCCATATTAGCTGCATGCAAGGCAAACACCCTACCCACTGTGCTATCGCTCAAGACCCCCATCCTCCTCTCCATACTTCCTGATAATCTTAATCTGTAGTCCAAGAGCATTGGCTTGCTATCATTGGATAATGTCTAATACCTTTCATTGTTTCTTTATATGACACAACTGAGTAAGATCATTATGATGCAGTATGGAAGAAATTTTCACACTATACTACAGATGATGGATTGATATCAAATACATAATACACGTACATAGCTCAACAACTAAATGAGTGACCTATAAAAAGTGGGCAGAAATGAACAGATAATTTCAGAAAAAAGATATGCTGATGGCAAATAGGCATATGAAAACGTGTCTAATATCATTTGTTATCAGGGAAATGAAAATAAAAGTTACAGAAATAATAATAACACACTGAACTGAAAAGGAGGGGTGTTGGGGATGGGGATGGTGTTGGAATTATTTGCTGGGAAATCATCATTAACAGTATTGAAAGTCACAGAACCTCAACGAGTTAAAAAATCAAACAAACATTGTGCCATAATGATAGCAGATTAGCCAGGCACTTGCCTTTCACGCAGTTAACCCGTGTTTAATCCCTGACACCTCAGACAGTGCCCTGAGCTCACCAGGAAAGATCATTCAGCGCTCCGGAGTTAGCTCCGACTACCACCAGGTACAGTTACCAAATATCTGCCCTCTCTGGAAACAGTAAGAAGGGCAACAGTAAGAAGGGCATATATCAAAAAGATCGGAAACAATTAGTACTGGTTGGAGATGCACTAAAAAGGGACCCAGGGGCTGGAGCGGTAGCACAGTAGGTAGGGCATTTGCCTTGCACGTGGCCGATCCGGGTTTGATTCCCAGCATCCCATCCCTGAGCACGTCAGGACTTATTCCTGACTTCAAAGCCAGGAGTAACCCCTGAGCATCACCAGGTGTGACCCGAAAAGAAAAAAAAAGGAACCAAGGAACCCGTGGGGCTGGAGCAATAGTATACTATGTAGAGAGCTTACCTCACACAGTACCAAAACAACCAGGTTTGATCCCAGGCATTACATATGTTCCCAGAGCACCACCAGGAGTAAATCTTGAGTTCAGGGTCAGGAGTTACCCCTGAGAATCTCCAGGTGCTCCCAAACAAGGGAACTCTCATTCACTGTTGGTGGTAATACTGCCTAGGCCAGGCACTTTAGTAAATAGAATGGAGACTTTGGTGGTAATACTGCCTAGGCCAGGCACTTTAGTAAATAGAATGGAGACTTAGCAAAACTTTCAAAATAGAACTACAATTTGATGTATTGACTCCTCTCCTTAGCTTCTATCACAAGATGACAAAATCATTACTTATAAAAAATATATGCATGTTGTTCATTGACGTACTAAGCACAATAAATAAAATTTGGAAATAGCCCAAATGTCTAATGACAAATAAGTGGGCCTAAAGAACTTGTGGTATATGTACACAGTGGAATATTACAGAGATGTAAGGAAAAAAAAGAATACACTTAGTTGCATCTTAAGAAGCAGTTGAACTCATCAGTATAATGAAAGATCGGTTTATATCCCTTATGGTTCCAGATCAAAATCAATATGTGGAATATAAAAACAGTATGAAAATACCCAAAGACAGTTTAAAGAAGGGCCAGGAGGACTGATTCATAATAAGCAGCTTGCTACAAATACGGAGGGGAGTGCATTGAGGACAAAGAAGGGACCACTATAACAATGAGAGTTGGAAATGCTCGATCTGGAGAAGAACTGAGTGCTGAAAAGAGGTAAAGTTGTAGGCATAGTTTAAGTAATAGTTTTTCAAACCACAGTACCTAAAAGGAGAGAGAGGAAAGAAAATAGAATAGAAGTGTTAACGTGTTAGAGTTAGGCTGGGTATGTTGTAGGAGGGAAGCTGGGGACATCAGCAGTGGAAAATGTACAATGGTAAAGGGATGGTTATTGGAGCATTGGATGGCTAAAACCCAATCCTGAAAAACTTTGTAGATGTGTATCTCACAGTAATTCAATATTTTTTAAAAATATCAGAATAAAAATGTGTTTTACCACCAACAGTATTCCCTAGCCAACATAAACCCATTGAGCTTGCCACCTCAAATATTAAACAGGAATAAGATACCTATACTATATAATTTATAAAGAGATTAGAGGAAATTTTTATGTATTTGTCTGAAATTGGGTTTTCAAAGATACAGTGACTTTGATTATGGTTATTTCTAAACCAAGGTGAGATGGTGGTGATAAGGCTGAAGAAATAAAAGACAGAAACCCCTTCTTGGGGTTGTATTCCAAAGACTTATGATTTCCATTAAAGCTCGTATGCCACTGTTCTACTTTTAAATTTCTCTGTTACCAAGTCTTGTTACCAAGAATATGAAATAATTGGCAGACTATTAGAGCAACTGTGGTGCTCACTGAAATATGGGGCTGATTGTATGGATAGTACGACAGTAACCAAAGGAAAACTGGGTGGCTTGAAAACATAAACACTTTAGTTATATTAACAAGTGTCACACCATTTTACCAAATGTCCACCCAGAAAAACTTTTAACACTAAAAGATGGGGTTTTACTGAACTTCTAGCAGAAATAGGTAAACACAGTACTGAGAAGATGATAAAATATGGTCTATACAAGTCTCTTGCCATCATGTTCTTCTTCACAAGTGAAATTGTAATGACACACTGGGTTTTGAAATGGAAAAGGGAACTATAATTGAAAATACTCCTGCTTCCTTTTATAGTACTCTCTCCTGGGCATCATGAGTTTGGAGGAGGGAGAAAATAAATGCTAGAAGAGCCTCATGATAAGAGATTGAGGGACTCTGTGAAGTTTGATGCTGCGGTTCTGAATCCAGATATAAAAGTATGAGGTTGGGTTGGTGGATAAACAACCATTATATCTTTCTTCTAGTTTCAAACTTTCTGATGTAAGGATCTCCTCTGAGTACTAAAACACTTTATACTTAAATGATATAAACAGCTGCTTCTTCATACTATGGCCATAGCATCAGGCCCCTGAAGTCCATTTTAGATACTCAGAAAGGAGAAGTTAAATGACTCCTTAAAATCTTTACCACACATGCTAGGGGGAAAGAGAGCTCAGGTAGAGAAGGGCACACCAAATAAAGGGTGTTGGGAGGATCCTCCCAGGATGGGAGAGGCAAGCCGAAAGTAGACTATAGACCAAACATGATTGCCACTCAATGCCTCTTTTGCAAACCTCAACACCCAAAAGGAGAGAGAGAACAAAAGGGAATGCCCTGCCACAGAGGCAGGGTGGGATGGGGAGATGGGGGGTAGGAGGGATACTGGGACCCATGGTGGTGGAAAATGGGCACTGGTGTAGAGACAGGTATTTGATCATCGTACAATTGAAATCCAAGCACAGAAATTTGTAAGTCTACAACTGTACCTCATGGTGTTTCACTAATAAAAATTTTAAAAAAATCTTTACCTTATAAATCTCCAAAGTCATTCTGAGAGATTCCCTTTTGGAGAAAGTATAGGGTAACGTAGATAAGATAATTTGCTTTTGTAATACAGTTGTCATTTATTTTCTTTTGCTTTGGGTTTTTGGGGAGCATGCCCAACAATGTTCTAGAGCTATTCCTAGTTTTGTGCTCAAGAGTAGCCTTTAGCAGTACATGGAAGACCATATGGGGGTACCAGTGATCAAACCAGGGTCAGTGCATTCAAGATGCATGTCTTACTCCCCTGTACTATTTCTACAGCCTCACAGTTGCCCCATCTATTACTGGGAAAGTTACTCAGCTAATTTCATCATAGTAACTATTTTTAATGAAGAGGATACCTGCAAATTGTTACTTCTCTTCTCTCCATTGCTACACTGTTCATACCTAACTTTACTCTTCTCAGAATTAGGATAAAATAAATATTAATGTTTTCTGCAATAAACATGGAAAAGGACAAGCACATGGCCATCACGAAATGGCCATTAAGTCCTCTATCTCTTGAATACTGAACCTCTTCGTGGAAGGCAAACAAAAAGTGAAATTTCATAAAGTCACATGTCAGCAATATCTATTTGCCCAATTTCCATCTGATTGTGCATAAAGTTCTTAGGAACCTTAGCAACAAATTGAGTCTTGTTTTGAAATACTTCTAGATACATAAAAGAAGTTAATTTAGTACCCATTAAGTCCTTTCATTTTGTTCTTTTAAACAGATCAGAACATGGAAATCCAAGGAAGGAATGGGCTTTTTGTCTAAAGTTACATAACTCATCAAGGACACTTTACTATGATAAGGGAATAAAAGCAAAGCCAAAAGAAATTCTCAAAAAAACAGGAATCAGAAAAAAACCCTGAAATTGCTTTTGAAAATAACTAAATCAAAATATATTAAATTAGCTAAAATGCTCATGTCATTCTGTCCTTTGTATCTTACAGTATTAATTTCTTTAAACTTCAACAAGTTTAATTTCTGTATGTTCCCCAAAATATTATGAAAATTTTTACAAAATCCCTCCCTGCACTTGATTGGAAACAGGACATTGTAGGCAAAAATGGTATATTTTTAGTGTGGTTTTAAGCAAGTAGCCCCCAAACAAGTAGTCCAGTGCCCAGCACTTGATAATAAGTACTCGGTTAAAGTCAATTAAATCTTGGTGGCTATTAAAGAAATATAGTTGAGTAAGTTAGTTGAATTTCAATGGTAAGATAGGCTGAAGACATAATAAACCTGGGGGTTTAGTGATAGTACAGTGGGTAGAGTGCTTGAGAGTGCTTGCTTTACATGCGGCCAATCAGGGTTGGATTCCCAGGCACACTATGTGGTCCCCAAATCCTACCAGAAGTGATCCCTAAGTGTAGAGCTAGGAGTAAGTCGTAAGCACAGCAAGTGTGACCCACCATCCCCCCAAAAAAATCCTAAAAGGAATTTACTCAAAATCAGTTGAGTCTCAGTGTTCAGTTAAGTTTCAGTGGTTATAGAGGATTGAGCAGAGGCCTTCTAAACAGACTACAATGAAAAAGGCCTGATGAATGTGGATTTATTTGATCCTAAACCCTTGATATAAACAGATTTAATTACTTTCAATGATAGTTCTTACTCTCAAGCTCTTAGAAGGAAGTTTTCATATTGCTTCATGTCTCTTATAGTAGATATGTATCAACAGACAGGTATAAGGAAAAAGCTAGTTGGTACAGAGCCAGAGCAATAGTACAACCAGTAGGATGTTTTCCTTGCATGTGATCAACCCAGGTTTGACTCATGGCTTCCCATATGGTCCCCCAAGTACCACCAGAAGTAATTCTCCTGAGTGCAGAGCTAGGATCACACCCTTGACTATAGCTGGGTGTGATCCAAAAAGAAAAAAAAAGACACAGAGAGAGCTAGAACAAGAAGGTTTTCACAAAATAAACGTGGACAGAATATTTTAATCATAGGCTTCAGATTTCTTATACTAATCATTGTGATGAGCTAAGTACTATACTTAAGAGCATTTTATAAGTTTTTGGAAGCATGGGAAAATGATTGGGAGGGGCAAGGCATGGTTTGTTTTAAATGGAAATTATCTTGGGAATCCAAGGAAAGAGGATATTGATTGTGATTTAACAAAAGCATTTTAAAGAAATTAAGTTGTGTACCATGTCTTTTATATTTGCATAGTTACTACATAGTAAGTTTATTCGTAAGGAAGTGATTCCTCTCTTTATAGACAACTCGCAACATTTGGAGACTTTTCCATCTGAAAGCTTGGAACAGAGGTATTACTATTAGTACCTACTATGTAGAGGTCCAAAGATTTTTTTTAACATCCCCAAATATATAGGACAGTCCCTGACAACAAAGAATGAACTCACCCAAAAGGCCAACATTGTTGGCACTGAGAAACTGCGCTCTAGTCCAACACAGTGTCTGTCACTGACTGAAGAGGAAATAATTAACTATTTTTTGCAGCAAAAAGAATTAACAGATATACTTAATGGGTTCAGTTCACTGTTGTTTTAAAGCAGTATCATTTGCTACCAAGTATTTAAGTGCATTGGTTGATTTTAGAAAGATCTTCTAAAAGAAAAGAATAGATCCATTGTATAAAAATGATGATTTCTCACACTTGAAACACTCAAGGGGCACAGTTCCATTTCTAATTTTCCCCACATCTACTCTTCTACTGTCATCAGGAATAGTACTAAATAGAAGAGAAGACAAATATCAGACTGTGTGATAAATCTAATCTTCTTCCCACCTATTACATAACTCTTAATCTTGCCTCTTCAAAGCTATTTCTCTGTGCCAGAAAACATGGAGAAAAGAATGAAAGAATATATCAAAAGGTTTTATTCACAAGCTATAAGAACAGAAATGTCCTTTGTTAGCTGCCACATGATACTACTGAGATCCCAACATATGTTTGAAGATACAAGATACAGATTTGACAAATATTTCATTGAGACACTATCAAGGAGAATATTAGTAGTTTGAACAAAAAAGTGAAATGATAGATGTAGCTTCATAATAACACTATTTTTAACAATGATGACTTTCTTAACATAAAAGGACATTCCATAATAGGGCTCCACAGGCAAAAGGTTCTGGTCTTAGATTTGAAAAAAAGGGGTAATCAAAGCTAGTCTCAACTAGTCTTAATTGTACCAAATTCAAGTTTTTAAGGCTTCTTTCAAAAATATTTTTCCCAAAACACTCCTAGGTACACGACCCTATGAAAAGTAAACTGGAGCCAGAGTAATAATAAAGCAGGTAGGGTGCTTTCCTTGCCTTGCATGCAGCTGACCCAGGTTAAACCCCTGCATTCCAAATGGTTGCTCAAGTCCTGCTAGGAGTGATCCCTAAGCACAGGATCAGAAGTAAGTCATGAGCACTGCTGTGACCCGAAAATAAAAAAAACTAAGAAATAAAGCAAACAAGAGAAAGAAAGACAAAAGAAAAACAAAAGTTAACTAAATTTTGTATTTTCTCATTCTGAAAACACAAACCCTTTTCATCACTTGAGCCAACTATATGAGTTATTTAGCCATATTAAAGGAAAGATCCTGTAGAGAAAACTTTATCCAATTTGGTTTGGTAGGTAAACATTTTCTCAGGACCCAAATTCACAAATCCAAGATGAAAAACTCAGTTCGATTACACAGACTTTATATCATCTTGCCAACTCAACAGTTCTTCTCTGCAAAACTGTGTATTTGGTCTTTATAAACACCAGCTCATTGATTCAGCAAGAAACCTTCACTGCTGGACAAGGAATCAATTTTCATAGTCTACCCAGAGCTTGCATGTTTGTAAAGCTGGCAGAAAATCTGCTTTATTAGAAACTCATGTAATGTCATCCTTGGGTGCAGCATATTAATATGACTCCACAGTATGTCACTTTTAAAATACTGAGCTCGTGAGGCAATTTACTTTTTAATTTGAATTCAGAGTGGTCTAATTTTTAGGCTATTAAAAATAATGAATAAGTTTAACTACATTAAAAAGGACAAACAACAAAAGAATAAATCAGTCTTGGCAACGTTTATATGCATTCTGAAGAAAAATAAATGAGAGTTTCACAAAGACTTACTCTTCCTTTAGCAGTTAGGCAGCATGCAATTCATCACCACTCCATCTATTTAGGGTCCTTGGAACTAAACTCATTTGAATGATGCATGCCACTTACCTACAAGGGTGTAAAACATACAGGAAAGACATGGCAGCTACACTGAAATGAACTGGGTTAAAAAGCCTAAATGTTAAAGGGGCTGTATGAGAAGTTTGTATTAAATGAGCACACCCTAACTGCATCCGGATTTAGTAATTCATCTCTACCTCCTGAAGTTCAGGCCTCCCCTAGCTTCCTTAGCATGTCTCCTGGTTTTTTCTCCTACGTGGGTAAAGAGCTGCTGCTCCCATAAAGAAACTACAAATATAAATGTGTCTCAGGGCTTGCTTCACCACCTATTTTACCTCTTTAGGGATCTTCAGTTTTTGAGCTTTTCCATTTATCAATTGGCAATGTGGAATATAATAGTATTGATATTTATACTTTAGACATAATATTAAGTAACCGCTCACAGGTTGCTGAATCTTAAATGTCTGCTACCATCTGAGAATTCATCCTGAGCAATTCGGAGTCAGGGCTGTATAACATCTGACAGAAATGTTGCTCAAGTGTTAAAGGAACCATGAATAAATGAAATATAAAATGTGTTCATGGACTATCAGTAAGAGGCAAGTGGAGGAGAGTTGAGCTGTCCTAGATAAGTTCATAATAGAGCTTAGAACTATTTGGGATCAGGAGCTCACCAGAAAGTTATCAGTGAGCTCTGGCCAGATCTGTAATGCTCAGGCCAGATCAACTGAATATATAAACTACCAATAGCAGACCTAGCTAATATATTCTGAGAAAGAATATATTTTTCCATGCTCTAGGCATTAGAGTGTGTTAAAATATAATACCTAACTGATAGACTAGCTATAAGTCAGTCTTTCCTGCCTGTTTTCCTTTCTTGAATGCAGAGGCAGTAAACTCTCATCAATGCTGTGTCTAATAACCAGCATAATGTTGGTTCCTACAGAAATAAATATTTATTGACAAATACATCAATGTTGTTAAAGATTTATCAGAGGCACTATTAATAACTTGCTGCTTAGAATGACTGCAAATAGTTGGCTGAACACAAATTATGAAAATTTGTTAGTTAAGCAAGGTAATTATAATGATAAACTTTTATTGATATTTATTGTTGACTGACACTGTGCTGTGACTGTAGGATTAGCTTAATAAAGGCCACTTCAGTAAGAATGAAATAAAAATGTACATGTTTAAATGAAGTCCTGATTGGGAAGGGAAATATGTCTTCTTTAGACACCAGTAAATTCTCCCAATAAAAGAGCTCTCTAGATTTCTGAACTAGTCTGGATTGCTTTAGGAATTTCTTTCTCCTTCAGCAAATATTCTGAGTATATTTTACCAATTATCCACTAAGTGAACAGCTAACCATGCATGCTGATTAGAAATTTACTGAATCGGTTGAACGTTCTAACATGAACCAAAAATGCTACCTTACCAAAGAAAAATCAAGTGATTACAGAGGTAAAAAATGGCTGAAGACAGAACAAAAGAGAAGTGACTGGCTGGCAGCCTCTTTAACCCCTTTTCTTTGAAATGCCCTTTGATCCTTTCTTGTTGCATGAGAAAAAAAGTAGATTTTGTTCTTAGCCTGAGGCAGCCTGCTAGATAAATTTCCTCCCTGCCTGATTGGCTTGCTTGAGCCCACATTATCCCAAAGAGAGCTGTCATTAGTCTGAGGCTTGCTGGGCCGGATATACCCTAGAAAGGGTTCCAGTGGAGAAACCATGTGAGGTCTACTACATCCCTTTTTGGAAGTTTGGAAGTATTTTTCCTTAATAAACTAATGGTGTGTGTGTGTGAGTGTGTGTGTTTGTGTGTGTGTGTGCGCACACACACTTGTGTGCCTGCACACTCCATTTACACCATTGTATGACTGACTAATGACCATGAGAGATATGCTCATGGATCTTGGTGTTTTGTGTTTTGGGAAGGGGGGGCAGTCAACAGTGCTTCTCTGGGGGCAATGGCTGATCTCTGGTAGAGATGATCTGAAATAGTTCCTGCCCCAACTGAGATTCTTAATCAAGGATCTACTTTGTGAGAGGTCACTTGTGTTGACACTAGAAGACAGAGATGAAAGGACCAACTTACCATAAGACAGGGATGAAAGAGCAAATGACCTCAAACTGAAAATATTTAACCTTATAATCTCTTTGTATTTGGAGACAGATTCTTATTGAAACAGGACTGCCCTTACTTAGGGTAGAGGGTCGCTACACTCCAAGCAAGGCACAAAAATGAAGAACAAAAATGAAACCTCTGTGCTTTTCAAAAAGTGTTCAAAGTTTGATAACCATCAAAGACACTTTTCCGATCATTATATAACTGAAACTCAAGCACAAAAATTTGTAAATCTACAACTGTACCTAATGGTGTTTCACTAATAAAAAATTTTAAAAAAAGACACTTTTCAATCTGTGTGGATCCCAGCTGTAAAACACTCTAGAAATTTTGCACTCTGCTTTTCTTAGGAGACAGTTGGTAAGAGAATACGTTTCGGTTCTAAGGCCTAGTAGTTCCATAATGGAAATTATTTTGAAAATGTTACTCCATTGTGGGGGCATCACCTGAAGGTAGTAAATATTCATTTAATAGAACAAAGGAGAAAAACATGTGCCAAAACTCATGGATGATGCTCTATTTGAACCCTTGCCTCTTGTTTATAACCAGCATTCAATCTAAGATTTGTGAAACAGAAAGGAATTTCTCTATAGAGTATGGGTAAGTCAACTTTGATGAGAGGTTAAAGATAGTTTTATAACTTTCTTATAAACAGAAGATCTCACTAGCAGTGGGCAAAATACAGAATCAGGTGAGAAAATAGTGGGTTCTTAGCAATATACTCTTTTCGCATATCTTACACCTGAAAGGGGAATTCAAGGGTCAAAATATAGAATAAGCTGATGCAGAACTATGTGTTATATGAGACCAAGCTTGTGAACTAAGTAGACTTGGCTTCATATCACAATTACGACATGTATAACTTTCAGGAAATTATTTCATATTTGTACACTACAGTTTATCATGTCCTTTAATATACAAGCTGGGATGATCAGCATAATAAACCTGAAATTCTTGGCACATGAAAGATGCTAAAAGTATATAAGTAAGCCTATAACAAAAGTGTAGTATTAAAAGTCCTACAAAGAACACATTGTCCAAATCCTGATGCCCTCTATCCTCATGTTTCCGGAAGGAAACGAACAATATCATGTAATCTTACTCCTTATGAAAGTCACATCAAACAATATCATGGCAGGGATCCAACTCAGTTTGGCAGGACTTTCTTTTCATGTGCCTGAAGTCATTTTTCACTGTGTGATAAAGATTTTGACATTCAGGAACTTGGGTTCTCAGATATTTTGTGAGATGAAGTTTTGAGGTGGAAGGTCATTTGAAATGAAGCAATTAATAACTGACCTACAACTGTATAAATGTCACCTGAACATGGAATAAATTTCAATTCTTACACTAAAGATTGTAATCATTTTGATCAAGTCAAATTTTATGAGAATTTGCCCTGTGAACATTTCAAAGTTAAATTTGTCAGGGTGTCTTCTCTGCAGAGCAAATTCTTTTGAAATCTATTGTTTTTATGACAGAAAGCAAGCATGGGAATACCCGCCTCTATTTTAGTGTATGAAGCAATGTGTCACAAAGATGATCTTGAAGTAACTAAAGAACACATTAGGAGCTCCTTCTAGGCACAGTCTCATTAACAGATATATTCTCCCTTAACTAGGAGACTATAGGCCTTATATTGAGACAAGCTGCACATTCAGACAAGTTCCTGTCTGTCAAGTGACCCTGGACAAGTATTTTTCCACCAAGTCTTGGTTTCCTCATCCATGAGATGAAGAAAAATAAAATATCCACTTACCTCTCAGGATGTTATATGAATGAAGATGATGTTAGGTCAAGATCTTGACATATAGAAAATTCTGGATAATTGTAAGTTATTCTTTTCATTAATTTACCTTAGGCTAGAGAAGGGAATTCCAACAAGAGAAGAGAGAGAATTTATTACTAATATCCAGACCACTGGGTAATACGTAATCTTATGGAATTAGGGAATCATTTGGAGCAAGTCTTAGTAACATTCCAGTCAGTGGGTGGAAATTTCATTGAGCAGAGATATTAAGCAACAAAGGCAGATTGTTAACAATCATAAATTATATTTCCTTTTTTTAATCTGTTCAGGTAAACAGTCTGGTTTACATAAAGGAGATTAAGCAAGTAATCTGGGAACAGTTCTGTTACTCTTATGTAGAATTTAACTACTACCTAATAATTCCATTCTTTCTGTCTCCCAGTCCGTCATCATCTCCTTGATGGTAAGCGGCATTTTATTCACTTTTTTAAAATGCTGTGCTTCACCTATCTGGAGCTAACAGGTTTAGCAAGTACTTTCTGTGGCTCTTTGGTTTATGACAACTCCTTGTCAGAGAAAAACTGAGAATAAAGTGTGGGTAACATTTTATTCCATTAAACTTAAGTTGTCTTTTCTACAGTAAAATTCCTTTAAGGCAAAAATGTAAAAGGAAAGAGAGGGAAGACTATGCATACGGAGGAGACATGGGGTGGAAAAGGTGGGGGCTGAGAGGAGGAGGACAGGTTTAAACCAAGTCCTGCCATTTATAGTGGAAGTAATTTAACCTTCCTATATCTTACTGGGCTCATCTATAATATGTTGGCTACAACCTCTTTCTTACATAGTTTTCATGATTATGACTCAAAGGTAACTTTTCACAGTGGTATTACTGTAGGAAAGCATAGCCCAGTGGAACTGTGTTCATGTTCCTATTCTCCTTGTAGAGCTGGTCTTTCAGCCAATGTACGCTGTTACTTCCAAAGCTGGGCATGTTTGAAAGTTGACCTTAAGCATTTCTGAGAATATATATCTTAAAATAGCTTGAGTTCTTAAGTAGAAATATGCAAACACATGAGTGGAAGTGATCATGTGACTCTGATGTGTTGGAGTGAGTGTGGATATTGGCTGTGAGGCAAGATAAGGGTAAGTGTTAATGAAATGCAAGGTGTTACATTTCTTGTTCCATACTTTCCTGTGGGCACCTTTCATGCTGCCTCTTCTTTAGCATACTATGAAATGCTGTGGATTACAAGAAAATACCCAAATCAATTACTGATATAGAAAGCAACTCAGTGTTTGAAAACACAGAGAGCAGCTAAAATCTCCCAGTAGCATCACTTTTATTTATTTTTAAAATTTTTTAAAGTTTTTTTTGCTTTTGGGGTCACACCCAGCGATGCACAGGGGTTACTCCTGGGTCTGCACTCAGGAATCACCCCTGGCAGTGCTCAGGGGACCATATGGGATGCTGGGAATCGAACCCGGGTCAGCCGCATGCAAGGTAAACGTCTTATCTGCTGTGCTATTGCTCCAGCCCCTAGCATCACTTTTACTAATCTGCTTCTGCAGTACTGTTGACTCAGAAGATATCAAGTTCATAAGAACCTTGAGTCAACTTTGGCTACCCCACTCTAGACCAGTAGCGATCAAATAAATAAGTAGCAGTGCTCTTTTGGCATATTGATAGACTTCTCCATATTCTACTTTAAGTATACTCATACAGGGTTCTGAGTGTGGTAAATTATCTCCTCATAAAAAAACAAAACAAAACTTAAGGTCAAGATAGTACCCTGGACAAAACAAGTTTAATTTAGATAACAAAAGGTTCAAATGTTCTCCCAAGAAGGAAATGTTTTTGTTAGGATAGGAGATTGCCCTGGCTTCATTACTATACAATAAATATTATTGTTGATTGTTGAGCATACTATGGCCATAGCTATGTAATTATTCCAGCCATTATTCTTAGTGTCCATGCTAACTTATCTTCAAGTACCTGTTAACTTAAACAATGGCTCACATACTGAGGGCCAGGGTAGGGAAGCAGATATTATACTCATGAAATGGCCAACCTGCCCCCTAGTTTGGGTTGGTCTAAGCTAGCTTACAGCCTAGACAAGTCATAGTGTCTCTCTGTTTCATTCTTTGAAACTAACCCTGCTGGAAGAAGGTAAAAGATGCCAATCCAAACTTTATTCTGTTATATTACCACACCTAAGAAATGGATCCTCTCATATTTGCAGGCTGAATCATAGTATGAAAGCAGAACGAATATTATAACAATTACTTGTAAGAAAGATGGCTGGTCACAAGGTGGCAGATTACCACACTCCTCTTGAGGAATCAGATAATTTTTCAAAAAGCACAGAACAGAAAAGAGGCAAGGGGTATGTGTGTACATGTCCATGTCTTTCAGTAAAGCTGGATACCTTACATGGTGACAAGTTCTATAAAAGTGCTACTTGTCCAGCAGTGCCCTCTAATCACAGGTCAGCCCCTAAAGAGGCACATGCAATCAGCTTGATAACAATTCGGAATTGACAGCTGACATCACACAAAAGGCCCTTTGCAAAGGTGATTATTTTGTAAGGCAGTGATTCCAACCCTGTTAGCACACTAAAATCACATGGGGGAACTTTTTGAAGTCTACTCTCACCAAGTCTCCACTCTAAACAAATTTTCATGGTAATTATGTTCACGGCTTTTACCTGAGCTTGGGATCAGGAATCAGATTTTTTCAAAACTCTCCAAAGGAGTCAAATTTGCAGCCATGGTTAAAACTCATCTAAAGCTTAATCTGAATCAGTGTCACTCAAAGTATGACCTACAGGTCTATGAACTATGTCCTGAAGCACATCTTTTTACAACGTAGTTGTAGTTTAGCTGACAAAATTTTTGTTTGGGGGCCACACTTGGCTGTGATCAGGGTTTACTCCTTCACTGAGGGATCACTCTTGGAGGGCTTTGGGGAACATAAAGTGTGCTATGGATCAAGCCAGGGTCGGCCGCATTCAAGGAAAATGTCCTAGCTGCTATACTATCTCCTGCCCTGAATATATATATTTTTATAGTACGACAGAAATACTTTCTTGATGAAGGAAGCAGTGGATTGACGTGCAGTCTATCAGAAGCTCCTTACCTCATCACAGACTTAACAACAAATAATTTCAGTCACAGTACCAATCCATAGACTACACACTGAGTAGCACTTCTATAAAGAGAGGAGGTGGGGTCAGAGACAATAGGGATAGGATTCATTTTTAAAAGTATGTTTGTTACTTTAAAGGTAATACAATACTCAGTTGAGCCTGCATGGCTTTCACAATACACAAACAGGGTTCCACTGCTGGAAGTTCTGACTTACCACTAAATTTCTCAAAGACATTATTCCTCACAATCTTTAATAAAGTCTTGCGACAATCTGAGAGTGGCGTGGGATATAAAAAGTAGATCTTTGATCACACAATCTGTGTTTTCAAACACAAACATGTGTTATATGAACAGTCTCTTACAAAACATAATTTGTAAAATATTGAGCTAAAATGCACATATTAGATTTAACTAAGAGTTTACCATACAGTAAACACTATCCGCTACATCTGACTTAATATATTGTTTGCTGCCAAAAAGTAGGAAAATGGGAATAAAGAAAGACCATGATTTAGAACCATTGTTAGGTTTTTGATGTTATTAGAATATAACAAGTTGTCATCTAATAAATAGTTGACAGGAAACCAATAAAAATCCATCTAAGCAGTTTTGAGAAAAAGGTTAAGCATTTATTCATTGCTAATCACAAATGCATTTGGGTTTAAACTTTATTTCAGTTTGGACATAAATTTGTCGTTTTGTTGTGTTTGGCTTTAATTTTAATTCAGTTGGCATAATATTTGTATCTTACATTTGAATCTGTAATTTAGCTTTAGTGATCAAAGTCTCCAGTGACATTTTGTCAACCTTCAGGCCATAAATCAAAGGTACAGTAACGCTCAGTAAACTGTCATAGGTAGCTTGAAATTAAAGAATTAGAAGGAATCTTTTATCTTTTCTGGGTCATTTGAACATAGGGTCTCATGGTTTGCCAATAAGAGAGGAAGAGACCTTTAGTTATTATCCTCAAAGAATTAGGCTGTCTTTCCTAAAATTCGAGATGTCATTGTGTGTGTCAGGAATGAGACTGCTCCTTAACACCAGTTTAGTCACAAAGGCATTTAATAAGTATTTTAGCATTAAAGATCTATTATTTCTAACAATGATATATTTTCCTCATAATGTAAATTAGTACTAAAAAGAGGAAGACAAAACACAAGGACATCAAGGTTTAAGAACAAGTAGTGATGAAAATAAAAATAGATCGCCCTCAGCATGTCCCTTAGTATTCTTCATTTTCCCTCTCCCACTTTTGGACAGGACTGACATTTTTGACATAATCTCTATCTGGAATAAAAAAAATGGGGGTAAGAGACATCATATTAATTTTAAGTATGTTCCAGTAAAATTTGGGCTTATAGTTTTGCTTTCTTTGGGCTGGTGAAAGCTGCCGTAGTTCATGACAAGTCAGAATGGAGCACAGATTTTCTTCTTTTCCGACCAATATCTCTATGGTTGAACGGCTTTATGAACAAAAAGGTTATGCATGCCTTGAGGGCTGTGAAATATGTGTGTGCCTGTGAAAGAGAGAGTATTTAAATCACATGAAAACAAGGATGTAGGAAAGAGGTTTGATTAGAAGAGAGGGACAAATCTCTGAGTTCTGTAATATTTTCTTAAATTGTATTAACTCTTTCAAATTTACTATTTTACACATGATTTTTCAACCCTAAAAGTAAATTCTGGAAACCCATTACATATATTTAGTTTGTAGATTTTCAAAAGTATCTACTTGTCAGAATGATTCTTTTGAACACTTTGTAACCATCAGTAAAATTTGAAATGACTGATATTTAGGAAGCAACCACCATGCTGATAGCAGGTTGGCTTTCAGAAGTTATTCTAAATCAGTAATTCTATTTGGCACACAAGACAAAGAAAAAAAGGAACTAAGATTATAGCTATAAAGATTGTACATTTTCTTGCCAAAAGGCTCCAGGAAGAGTAAGAAACAGATTTGGTAATGATCTTGACTCTCCATGTGACTTTCTTTTAACAAAGCATATTGGTCCTGAGCCAAAAGTAGAAACTCAGATACTAGTATGTATGTGCTTCTTCGGTCAAATTCCAGTTCTCACATCAGACTATATAATACATGGTTTTTATAGAAATAATAACACCACTGAATACAGCAAGTATTTAAAATAGATTATTGAAATTATTTTGGAACTGGCTGCTTAGAAATGGAACCTATTTTTGGTAAAGTGTAATTTGGTCTTAGTGCATCTCAAGACAGATATTTCAATCCTTTTATGTACTGTTTTATGTGGTCTCTGAGGGTCATAGAAACAGTACGAAATTGTATTTATAAGATAGATGACTATGACCAAATGAAAACAAGCATTTTTAGCAAATTTCAGGTCTTCATAAACTATTGAAAAAGACCCTGACTGTTTACAAAGGCTGGAGCAATAGCATAGCGGGTAGGACGTTTGCCTTGCACGCAGCCAACATGGCCAACCCGAGTTCGGTTCCTCCGCCCCTCTCAGAGAGCCTGGCAAGCTACTAAGAGTATCTCGCTCGCATGGCAGAGCCTGGCAAGCTACCCGTGGCGTATATGATATGCCAAACACAGTAACAAAAAGTCTCACGAAGGAGATGTTACTGGGCCTGCTCGAGCAAATCGATGAACAACGGGAGAACCGTGACCATTTACAAAGCATCACTAATCAAGAGGGAAAAAAGGAAGTTTTCTCCAATTTTACAAAAATAGTTGTTTAGTTTTACCAATTCGCTAAGAATAATTGTGGCCTTGTCATAATACATGTTAACTTACTTAACCTAATTTAATAATTTGTAAAGTACATACAAACCAAGCTACTCAAAATATAAAGACAGTTTCATATATCATTTGAAACACAGCCTCATTAGAAGATGCCGCTGTTGAGTTTGGCCATAACCAGACAAAACAAGGGATGGTCCAATTATCCTGTCTATTGCCTTCATTTGTGGTAGAATTGGTGGCCCTTAGTACTGAAGTTCAATGAGGTTCTCATGTGTTGGCACAGAGACCACAAGAGGAACTATTTTCAATTTGTTTTGCATGACAAAATATATGAGAGTTGTGGCCGTAATTTAGAACTTAGATTCTTTCCATTTTAATAAAGACAGAATTTTATTCTTTCTGACTATAATAAGATATTACAGGATCTGGGCTGGATAAATTGTTCATCTACAAGGAAAATTTTGTGTACATGAGATCTGAGTTTAACCCTGATACCATAAAAATAAATAAACAGATAAAATATTAGAGCAACTACGAGGAACTAAAGATTGCACCTTACACTATTTAAAAAACAGTCTTGTGAAAATCTTGCAGTTGCTATAATAACCATTGAACATTCCACCTCATGTAAATGATGAACTTCGTTATTCTATATAAAGTAATAATGTTAATTTATTAGCATTGTATCTATCCTTATTCACAGCATGTTTTCTTCATCCCCAGTTCTTCTGGAGTCTTTTCATTTGTAGAGAGATCAAGATTTTTTTTTTTACTTTTAAGGTCTGGGTTTACCATTAGCTTCCAGGATATTCTTTGAAGGGGGCATAGTGGAATTATAAATAGCATTAAACTGTCATCCTAGGAAACCTCAGCTGTATCTAGTGCTGTTTACAAATAACCCATAAAATTCAAGAGAGAAATATTAGCTTCACTGTTCCAGAGGAACTTACGGGAAAGCCAGACTAAAGGAAATCTTTAATCTGAAAGAAGACAATGTCCATCATCAAAGTATACAAGAAAAAAGATGACAGCCCCATTAAGCTCGATGACAACCACTCAATGTGTAGATGAGATGAGAAATTAAACTATCCAAAATTTGTAGCCAGGAGTGTAACTGCTACCCATTTCTAAAGAATTCTATGTATGAAAACCTTCACAATTCTATGTGTAATACATTGCAGGTGACATTTTGGAAATCAACAGATCTTGTCAAAATTCTATGTTATAAGTTTCAGAGGTGATAAATTATGTGTAAAAAGATCTAAACAGGGTTGTGTATGCTACTTCTATAGAAATAAATGTACACATAAACTAATTTCACCAATTTGTAGGCATAAAATAGTGTAATAAGAAAGAAATTGGGTCTTAAATTAATCAACTGCTTTTGTCAAATATGAGTACTGTTAAAACAATGACAGTTTCTAACAACTGGATTGACTGGATTTAAACCAACTTCTTCTTTAAATGGACTTATTTTTCTTACTCAAACTAAATGTTTTTTATATTTATATTCAAAAACAAGGAAGTATCTGCAATAAATTCAAACAATATGTTTCTGAAATGCAAATACTCTTTTTTATACTTGTAAATAAAGGATACACGTATATAATTTAGATACAAATATAGTAGAAACTACTAAAATAAGTTATGTGTGATAAAATAATTGTTCACTGGTTGAAATTTTGTTTCATTAAACCATGAAATCAAGTCAACATTTTTTCTACTGAGCTACGAAAAGATTTATTTTACTCACTGTAAAGGGTAATCATTTACATATCCAGATGAATAAGTGTTGATATCACCACTCATACCCAAATAGACCAAAATATATAGCTTGCATGCCAAATTTAAGTGTAGAAACTAACACAAGTGCTCTATTCTAATGCTGACATAGAACTAACCATGGAAAATGTATACTTTTCATTTTGTTTTAAAAAATACTTAAAATTCTATTTTAAAATGAAGAAGAAGGGGAGACTGTGAGATGCAAACATTTGTTTTCACAACTTTGGACTACAGAAACGTTGGGATAATTTCCTTATATAGTAAACTTTTAGCAGAATGAGAGCTCAGATCTTTTCTAGGTCAGAAAGACAGTTGTAATGAGGATATCTACAATGTTGCAAAGGGCATCTTGAAATAGGAACGAGGTCATCTTTGGAATTTGTCCCAGGAGAAATTATGCAAAGATGGTAAAGGATAGGTGAATTTTTCACTTCTGATATTACTCATTCATAAACTGCATGAAACAGTATTTGAAATGGGGTGATTAGGGATTGTCTTACAGCAAGTTTATACAGCACACCTCTCAAATGTCCTTTTGGAATTTGAAATGCACACAGATGGCCAAAAGTTAAATTCATTTTCCTTGTGAAGTCAAAAATGTACCCGGTTGACACATGCAAGAAAGAACCAATAAAGTAGTACTCTCTCTGGATACCACCAAATACTGTAAAGATAGATTAGTGTAAGGAATTGCAAGAAACACCGTATTGACCTCGGCTTAAATAACAAATAGAGTTTTCCAAACCTTTTCTTGAGCTGCAAAGAAAAAACAAAACTACGCATTGTTTCCTGGAGGCATGCAGTTTCACTATGGCAAAGTGCAACTGGGCGTGCATTACATGGGAGGTCTGGGCCTGCTTTGGCGAACTAAATGAGCATTCTTGGAGCGCAATGCAGAAGCTGGATGGAGAGGAGGAGAGTTCGAGAATTTGGAGCAATCTTCTCATGAAATCATTTTAGAAGTGCCATTCCTGCTGCTTCAGGAATTCAAGGTGATGGGAACAGATTTGGGCCAGATGTTGGCTACAGGAGCGAGCAACTTTAGCAGCCAAAATGGGGTGGTGTAATGACACCCGATGAAACCGGTTCAGCTTTTAGAAGCAGGAAGACGCCGCACGCTGTGTCAGAAGATGACTGTGTTATACAGTGTCCCATCTGAGACTGCATAACACATTCACCAGCAAGCCAGGGGGCCTCCTAACAATGTCAGGGGCCGAACAACACACAGCACACCAGAGGGCAATGCACAATCCAAAAGAAAGAGAAAGAAAGAAGGAAAGAAAACAAGCAAAACACGCGTCTGTCGTGCACAAACCTTCGGGTTCTGTGTTCTCTTTGTGGTGTACTTGCTTCAGCGGGCAGCAGAAGATTTCGTGACACTTAGCACGAAAGGGGGACTCTTTTTTCTTTAATTCCGCAGATTGGATGGAATCTTGTCGTAACATAATGTATTCCTGTGTGCCAGGGGGGGCGTCATCCAGAACTGCGGTCACCACATAACAAAATGAACTCAAGTTAGAGCTTCAGGAAAGCAGGAAGGTCTTAAATCAAATCTACTCCCAGGAAAGACTAAAGAAACAACATTCTTAAGGAAGTTTTCACAAAGAAACATAAAAAAGCTCTGTGACTTTTTAAGAACTCAATGTAAAATAATGAAGCCCTGGGAATAGCTTACTCAAATATATAGTTAGAACAAATAAATTTAAGTTTTAAATTGACAGAAGAGCGATTACCTATTTTAATACCAATAACCAAACTGTAAATAAACAACAGGTAGACCTCACATATTTTCGCTGAGGTACAATATACATATTTACTTCTGACAATGGCCAATTTAAACAAATTAGCAGTGCGTTAGTTAATGTTTATTTCTTGGTCTGCACTTTGGTGAGAACTTGACTTTTTTGTAGTATATACTAACAATCATGGCACAGCTCTTTCCTTCTTGATTCTCACAGATAACTAGGACTGTTGGAAATATTCTTCAGATATTGAAAAAGTCGTAATTTTTAAAAAAAAATACAGTTCAGAGCCTAATAACCAAAACTGGATCAACATTACCTTGCTGGATTGTGGAAGAACAGCGTCACTAATTTTGACCTTAGAGGTAAACTAAAACCCTTGCAGCTAACATTTTTATTTCTAGATTTGTTCTGCATTTCCTAAGCAAGAGTGTGAATTTATAGTATTTCCTTCCTCCAAAATCAAAATATCTGCTTTTACAGGGCCTACTACAACATTCTTTAATCTGATAACAACCCATCAAAGTGAGTACAAATTTCATCTACATTTGCATAAACAGGAAACTAATTCCATAATGGATTTTTTTTTCTCTTTTACACCCTTCCCAGTGAGGCCATTCCATTTTGCCTGGAGTGAGTCAGTGCCTCTAAAGCTATGATTAATGATGTGCTGACTCATTCGATTCCCCCAAATACATACACTTAACATGCATTTAGGGGGAGTGTAACCACCAGCAAGATTCTTATAGGAAGAATAATACTGTGGTGTTTATAAAATTGAAATAGTTTATGGCTGAAATTGAATGGGAACAGAAGCTTCTTGATTTGGCAAAACATTACGAGCTCTTTGGGATCTTAATAACTTTAAGAACTTATTTTCATGTATAAGATGAAGGGAGCAAAAATCAACATAAATTTTTTGGGGTTATTGCTGTTCTTAGGACCCCCTCCTGGTTCTATGCTCAGGGATCACTTCTGTGGGGCTTAAGACCATGTGAAATCCCGAGGATCAAATTTGGAACAGCTATGCATAAGGTAAGTGTCCTACACACTGTACTATCGCTCCAGTCACCACCATAACTTTTAAGTTATGAGTTTAGAACAAGTTCCTGAAATAGTGCTTGAATATGGAATTGGTATCTCCCTTATAAGTCATTCGATTATGCAAGAAGGTGAAGAATATTTTAGTCAGTTCTCTTTCTATTTTCCACTATTGCTCAGTAGCAATAATCAGAAATATTATATAGACACAGAATCACAGCTTTTTCTGGCAGAGAATTCCCTTCATCTACTGGGAATGTGACTAACTTCTTATATTCTCATTTTCAATGCATATTATCACTGGCAACAACTGTTATTCAAAACATTTACAACCATATCTTGCCACGAGGAGAAAGTTATGGAATGATAATCAAATTCCAGCATCACAGCTGCAGAAAAATTCTTATTTTACTATCCAAAATATTCAAATAATATTCCTCAAACTTGGAACTCCTACAAATATGAAACGAAACATCCAGGATTCTATGGAAGCCAAGAAATCCCATTTTCTTGCACTATATATAAAAACATATTTTAAGATTAAAGAAATTGGAAAAAATAGTAATAACCAAGTTTTTGATAATACATAGGGAGCTATAAATTCAGAATTACAGATAAAAATCAGTAAATTTTTTCCCATTTTCATTTTTCAAAAGCAACAATGCTGTCACAAAAGGGCATTTTTTGGAAATTAATAGCTGACTGAAGCGAATAGCCTTTGGCTGACTCTCCAGCCATCAGCTTTTCCCAGCTGGTCATTAATTCCCAGAAAATGCCTTGCACTGCCATCATTATTGTTTAATTAGATACAACTGGTTATCTGTAACATACAACAAAATTCTAGTGAAAGTGACATGCTGACTGATACAAGAACCAGCCCCAAAATTCATCATAATAGGGAAGCATGAAGGTCACGAAAGTGCAGGATAATTGCTTTCCACAAAATTCTCTCTCCTGTTCTTTCTTCAAATCAAATTTAAAAAGCAAGTTCAAAAGGTGCCAAAATGAGAGCATTTAAAGGGCCATCTGAGTAATAACCACAGGCACAGAACATTTCCTTGGAAATCGTGAACATCTGGGAGTTAATGGCTTGGCTTTAGGTCTAAAACTGTCCCTACTCAATGCTCCAAACATCCATTAATTGAGACAAAACAAGAAAAAATAAATAATAGCTTAGTTTCATGTTGACACAGACAGAGATATAAACATATGTAGTTTGTAAAGGATGTTGCATGTAGGCAATGCTTCAGTTGGGTTTAGAACATTATGAAGAAAAACTAAAAGTTTATATCAAATTTATTCATAGGTCTTCCTTAAGTGGGACTATGGCATGTGTACAAATACAGCAACAAAAATAACAGGAAACTTACTACTGGACTCCTTTCTACTTCTTTATATAGTGATACATGGGCCTGAGCAATTGTATAACAGGTAGGGTGGCTGATGGTTCCTGAGCACCATCAGGAGTGATCCCTGAGCACAGAGCCAGAAGGTAGCCCTGAGAACTACTCAGTATGGGACCAAAATAAAACAAACAAAAAATAGTGATGGGATATTTCTAAAGGAGAGTAACTCTGAGATGGAGCGAGGATTCTTTAAAAGAAATCAGGTCATTGGGGAAAAAAATATCATACTCCTTTTAGGGAGCACACCAGAAGTGCTCAGACGCTATCCCAGATCTGGGCTCAGCAGTCATACCTGGAGGGGGCTTATTTCCCATATATAAAGGATGCACTCCAGCACATCGATTTATCTCTCTGGTTCAAGAATGGAACTATTGTATCCAAGTTTAATCCAATAATTTCTGACATTTTCTCCTTTCTAGTGCACTGTCTTCTTATACATGACCTCTATTCTCTGAAAACCATTCCTCCCCTTATTCACAAGAATTCTTTTCAACATATGTTCAATGACCCCCACTGCTCTTCCCAGTAAGAGTTTAATCTAAAGTTGGAAGTGGACAAAAGACACCAATAGGCAATTGATTTACACAAAATCTCTCCAAGTTCCAGAGGTTCACCTTGACTGCTCAAGTCAGCTAAAGAAAATAAGAATGGTTCTTGATTGGTTTCTGGACTGTAAGACCCCATGCTTTGAGAAAGGCTACTGAGTTCCATGACAATTGCCAAGGAATAGATTTCTGCCAGAAAAGTCTGCCCACTTAGCCATGGACTTTGGCATGAGTCACACAGATCACCTACTTATGATTCCAAAGTCCCGCAAGTGTGGTCGCTAGTTGGAAGAGACAAGTGCACACATGCCAATCCACACATCCACAAACATACAGACACGACGGGTGGCATACTCAGACACAGAGGTGACAAGAATAAGGACTTTACTGGTGGGATGATAGCTATAACACATTCTTTGAAATAGCTCAAATAAAAGGCATTCTAGTCAATAAACATCTGAGTCTGGAATGAGTTTCCAAGCTACAAAACTGGAAAACCAGTCTGGCACTAAACCACCCCTTACTCTCCTCTAGACCCTTCAGCAGTTATCACGTTTGGGGGCAGGGATGAGGGAAGATGGTACAGAAGAAAGTTGAAGTCTAAATATGATGAACAGGCCAAAACTGTTCATGTTCACATAAATGTAGTATTATTATTAAAAAACAGACATAAAGAAAGCACCAATCTAAATAAAAACTCAAGTTTGATAAATTGTATCATTAAAATATTTTTTTTTATTTTGAGAGATTTGCTTGTTTTTTGGGGGGGCACGCTTGGTGGTGCTCAGGGTTTACTTCTGGCTTTATGCTCAGGTATTACCACTTGGGGTCCTCAGTGGGCCATATGATGTGCCAGGGATTGGACTGGGGTTGGCAATGTGCAAGGTATAAGCCTTAACTCCTACACTATATCCCCAGCTCTAAAATGTGATTTCATTAAAGATATTTACAATGAGAGGTTATCATGTTTGATCGTTTATCTACTTTCTGCACACATCTCCCATCCCGACTGGTTCCACAAGCCATAATATTCTTAGTGATCCCTTCTCTATTCCAGTTGCCTTCTCCCCTTTGCTCATGAGGCAGGCTTCCAGCTATGGAGCAATCTTCCTGTTGGGTGTTAAAAAAAGATATGTACGATGACATTCTTTTATTTGTTTAGTAAACCTAGTTATTGTTTTACTTATAACTTTTATCAGTAAATATAACATTGTTTATATCAAACAGCTACTCAGATATTTAGTACCATCACAAAATATTGTGGTGCAGTCTCCATGTTATTCTAAGTAGAATTTCTCTAGCTAAAAGTTAGGGCAACCCTTCCATTTTAAAACAATGTTCTTCAATCTTTTCAGACTGACAGACCAACAACCATCCTACATTCTGGTTAAAGGCAACAGTTCGAACCAAGGTAATAAACCTGTCGTTTTTAAACCTTTCCACATCTGCAGATTGACACAGATCCATGGACAGTGGTTGAAGACCACTGCCTTAAAGCATAAGGAAATTAAGGATCAGGAATAGGAAATGACTTGGCAACACACACAGTTATTGCAAATGCTCAACCTAGAAACCATGATGCCAATGCTAGCACTGTAAAGTTATTGTACACAAACATCAACATTCATATATAAATAGCATGAACTACGTTTTTCAGTATTTTTTACCCTCAAAGATTACCTCATCACCAAATTTTTTTCTTTCTTAACCAAAGCATAAACAAAACTTGTGATAGCCAAGAAAAAGTAAACAATGCTTCAAAGTCACCTGCCCTTTAGCTGGAGCACAGCAATTCAAAAAATGTGTGAGAAGAAGTAAACAAGCCCTCAATTATTTTATATTATTTTCTTTTAAATTAACTCTTCACAAGATGAATCTACATAATTAGCGAGACATGTTTTTAAATCAATTCACCAATGGGATGAAATTTTCTCATCAGCAGTATTAGACACGTTAGTGATTCCAACAAGCAAATAAAAAGACCTAAAGAGCAGAAAATTTGGAAGAATATACAACTCATGAGATATCATAATAAGAAAGAGAGAACAAAATGGAATAAGAAATTACTACTTCATGTCACTGATCACTCATCTTGCTACAAAGTTTATTCAACCATAGGGAGTATTAATTCAAGATCTACATTTTGCATCCCAGCAATCTACTTATAACAGCAGAAATAGTACTCAAATTATTTTATTGTACTTTACTGCTTATGATACTATAAGTAGATAAGAATGATATAATCTACTTTTTATATCAACTTACAATATATGACATTTAAGATTTACATCAACACTAGATACTATCAAGATAGTGTTGAGCAAATTTATGATTCACTGAAAAGAACAATGAAAAAAATGGTCAATACTATTGATAATTTGATTTGGCCAAGGTAGAAACAATTTCAAAAATATTTTTAGAAATTTCATATACCTTCTCTTTTCAACTTCGCCATCTCCATTATACCTGACCAAGCACTCCTAGGTCTTCTATCAAATTATGTGCTTATTCAGACGGATTTTCTTATTTTCATGGTAGAATGTAATTAAAATTCCTCCCTGATCATGGTTGACCCTAACTGACACAGTACCATCATACATGTCTCTGCCTGTTCATACTAGTTTTCCATAGTGTCAAGAATTTGAAAAGCTATCTCCTATATCCAGGCCTTGTATATGGTATTCACTATGATTCCCCTTTTATGTCCTCCAGGTTTATACTTTTTAAAAAAATTTTTATTAGTGAGACACCATGAGGTACAATAATTTTAAATACAGTATCCTTAGAGAGGTGTTTTACTCAACTTAGGTAATTATGTAATTGTTATAGTCATTAATTTCTGTATGTATATATGTATTATGAAGTTCTTGTCTCCAAAAATAAGCATTCTGAGGTAAAAACAATATTTTCTTGTTTTCCATTTTATGTGTGGGGTCTATCATAGTGCCTCCCTAAATGCACCCACTTCTTCATGTAGCTTTTTCAGAAAGCAAAGGAAAATAAATGTCCTAATTTACATATAATCTTTTTGGAAAGTTATCTTATGTGTTAGGACAGTTTTTGGTCATCATCATAGGCCTCATTGAAATGTTAGATTGAAAATTATTTTCACATAGAAATCTCTCCCCAAAAACTTAAATGAAAGCTCTCAGAGGACAAAAATTATGTCTCAGGTTAATTTTTGTGTTACTTTGGGCTTTCTAATGGCTTACAGTGCTTTGCACATGGTAGTTTCACAGCACAAAATGAATCACTTCTAAGGAGTCATGACAAGTTTGAAGATGTGGCATAAAAAGACTAGGTAAATCATGGAAAACATTTAGCTTAGCATAGGGTAGCACTCAGTTATAGCTGACACAGAGGAAATGTTGTTGGCTAACCTTTTGGAATGCCTCTTTAACTCTTTTAGGACTACATTTCTCATTTCAAAAATGGTATGATTTGTACTGGGCTGATGTTTATCTATAAGGCAGTTTTGATCATTGGGGTTGGAAAATTCCAGGTCTTGAGAGGTCATACTATGCACCATAAAGGTTTTACAGCACCTTTGGCCTCCACCCACTAGATGCCAGCATCATTGGCCTCCCTGACTTTTAACAACCCCAAATGATTTCAGATATAGCCAAAGATCCCCACAAGCAGCTCTACTCAGCATGCGTGTGTGTATGCTTTTCTAGGTATGTAAATGTCTTAAAGACATGCCTTTTTAAATTTAATTTTGGAAGGGCACTCCTGGTAGTATGCAGAAGTTACTCCCCGCACTGTTCATGGGGGTTACTGCTGGTGTATCATGGTAGACCATGTGGCACAGGACTCTGACCCTGAGCCTCCCCCAGGCAAAGCATGAGCACTAGCTCTCTAAGCTATCTCCCTGGCATCAATATAGTTTTTTCTAAGTAGTGCTCCACTTAGACTTACAAAATTCTGTCACTACAACTCAAAGAAACTTTTTTGCCTGGAATTAAATCACCCTTGGAGTTTTATTACCTATCCAGGGCAACATTACAGACTAAATCACTATCAAAAGTCTACTTTCTCCTATGTCTTTTCCATTTGTAAAGTAGAGATCTAAGGTTTACTTGCCAGTTTGCTAAAGTATTATACCCACGTCTTTCTGAAAAATGTGCTCACTGACACAATACTTTTGTACATGACATTCCAAGTGGTGATTAGTTATTATGATTATTCCATCATATTTTATTTAATGTTTCCAAACTAAGATACAGTCCAAATTATATAATTTCCCCAAGTATCCTGAGACATCTTGAGCACTCAGGAAATAATACCTCTGTGGGTGTTGTTGACAGCCAACAATTTCTTGGTCTTGGTGATAGTGACTGGAAAATTAAAACTTGTATGATTTAGGGAATGGAGTAATAGTACAGTGGGTTGGGTATTTGTCTTGCATATGGCTGACTCAAGGTCAATCCCAGGCACCACATTTGGTCCCTGATCCTGCCAGGAATGATCCCTGAGCACAGATTCAGGAATGAGCCATGAGAAATGATTACTGGCAGGTCTGGCCCCCAGACAAAAAAAGTCATATGATTTGGAGAATAATTAGTGCCATGAAGCTCACCTACTCTTTTCCATATTTTTCATATTTCTCCAAAAGGTATATAAGCATCAAACTTATCAGGAAACACTACCTTTATCTTCAAGAAAGCAAGCAGATTTTTTATTTCCCCTTCTGTCAGTGTTCTGTGATCACACAAGCTTGTGTTACTCATTGGTGTTGATTCCCACCCCCAGCAATGTTGCTGAAAATTCACTCAAGTACATGAGTAGCCCTTCTTGACTGAACCTTTGGCAGGAGCCATCAAGCAAAGATCAAAGAATGGGATGAACTGTAAAAACGTCTTTCAAAGACTATAATGCAGGCCAATGCCTCTGTAGTTTTGTCTTGCCTTCACATTCTGTGTTGATAAAGCTGTGCCAAGTGATTTGAGAAGCAGCAAAGGGATTAAGAAGACAAAGGAACGAGGTAGGAGAAGGCACTTCTAATTGATCAAGGCATGAATCCTGGGGCATCTTGTTTCATTTAAAATATGCACTTGGTTACATCCTCCTCTCCCTAGTTAGTCACAAACTGCACTGGAGCTCATCAAAAGGCAGTTAGTTCAATTTGGCTGCAACACATATTCATCAATTTACAAGCTCAAATGATCCTCAACACCTCCAGGAAATGCAGTTCTCACCTATATGTTATAGAAGAAATCTCCCCCTTTACATAGTTAAAAAGAAGCACATTTTGGCTAATGGAAAGCATTGGAACAAAACTCCCAATTACAATAGCTAGAATGCAGAAAATAATTCTGAAGAAGAAAGAGTTCAGTTAAATTAGTGCTTTGCACACATGCCTGCCACCGTTTCTAAGTCTCCATTCAGTAAATAGAGCTGGTGTTTCTTCTCAGGAGGGCTGTCCCTGCAGGGATTGCAGATGGAAGAATATATTATGCCAGGTCAGAAACCCACTCTCAATTTGTTGCAGAATTTTAGAGCAAATGGTATTTGAGTTTGTTTACTCTTGGCAGCATTTCTGTTTAAGAAAAAGGCATTACGATTATTTTAAAAGCCTCAAGCCATCAAATGTTCCTAAAATAGCATTTAATGATTTAGGTGTAAATGAATCATAAACACTTAGATTAAACTTCCCCCTCATTCCCCACAAACCCAGCTGGTTAAATGAGGTTTTAGCAAAAGAGCACTTGGCCTCTTTCATCCTATTGAAGGTAAGGTCTTCTGAGGTAGACTGTAAAGCTAGGTCTGGTGCTCACATTTAGAACACCAGAAATAGGAATATTACATTTCAAAAAGAAGTAAAATAAGTGTGGCGGATGTATACTAGACTCTTTCACATATCATTTTCAAGTAGTAGCATTGATAATTTCACTAGCATTTGATACAGAGGAAAGAAAATGTCAAAGACAAAGAACATGTCCCAAGTAACCTAGCTATCAAGAAGACATGGAATTCAAATTCAGCTCTTCGTGCCATGAGAGTCTTATACATGCTCATTATACCATGTCTAGCATGTGTGTATGTGTTTCAATTAGGTAGTATAGTGAACCCATCAAAGATATTAATGCCCTATTCCCTTGGACAGCAGTGGTTATGTTACTTGGAGGCATCAGATGTCAAGATTGCTGATTTACTGACCTGTAGATGTTGGAAATGAGACTAGATTATGTGGGAACTGTAGTCACATGACCTCTAAAGATCAAATTTGGGAAATAGAGGAGAGAGTCAGAAAGAGAAAGAAATAGAAGTCAGAGCAAATTAAAAGTGTGAGAGAAAGGAGGTAACAAAGGCAAGGATCAGTGACCAGGGCACACTGCTGGTGTAGCAATGTGGTATCTGTATACATCTAAACCACAGGGCCAATGATACTGCAGATGAGATGTAAGCTATAATAATGGATCTTAAAATGTGCCTAATTAGAAAACAGGCTGGGAGTGGAGGTGGGGACCTAGGGACCTTGGTGGAGGGAAGTTGACACCAGTGGTAGGATTGGTGCTGGAACATTGCATGTCTGAAACTCTAACATGGACATAACTGTAAATCACAGTGTCTAAATAAAAATATCTTTAAATAATATTAATATATTAAAAATATTTTTAAATGTATGTACAATGTGGAGGAAGAAACTTCAGAGCCAAGGAATACATATAACTTCAAGTAGCTGGAAATGACCCTAAGTTGCTAATTAGCAAGGAAATAGAACCTACATCCATTCTATGAGGAACTGAATTCAGCTAGTAACAAAAATGAGAAACTGAACAGTTAGATTCTTGTATGGAGTCTCCAGAAAGTAAGTTTCATACCTAGGCAATATGTGTCTTACTTATGACTGAATTATTAAGATAAAAATAAATTAATTTTTATGCCAATTAGTGTGGTACTTAGTTGTTTAGTAATATAAAGCAAATACAGTATTCTGGTGTTGGTACTAAAACCTAAATCCTAAATCCATATGCTTTAAATTTAATGATCAAATATTATATTTAAAATTAATGCTTTAATTAATTAACCTGAGAAAATGGATGCAGGAGATGCCTTTTAACTTTTAACTCTCTCTGATAATATTCCCAATCCTTCAACAAATGGGAGCTTACTATTTAAGGCAGGCATTCAATGCACGCATGTAGTACATTACAGATGGAAACAAGTAGGGAAAAATCAGAACCTTATTGAATTTACACAACTGGTGTAGAGGTGGGAGGTTAGGGAATAGCTAAGTAAACAGTTAAATGGGACCATTGCGTGTACTGAGTCTCTGATGGGAAGGTAGGTGCTCTGAATTGACGTTAGACCTATGCTAGTGACAAACTTTTACAAGTAAAATTCCCGGAATGTAGCTTTCTGCTACTGCAGTATAATTTAGATAATATACAAAATCTCTCTGAAAAGGTGGCATTGGAGCAAGGCCTGAAGGAAGTGCCAGAAAGCCATGGAGATAGCTAGGATAATTGCACCCAGGAGATAAATCACAAAGGCAAAGATCATCACAACAGACAAACTTAAAATGTGCCTGTTAAAGAGACAGGTTGGGGGGAGGTTGATTGGGAGGGAACCTGGGGATACTGGTAGAGAGACTAGTGTTGGGACTGGCACGGAACATAGGATACCTAAAACTCAACTATGAATACCTTTATAAATCATGTTGTCTTGATAGAGGTATGTAATGGTGATTTTATGTATATTCTGATTGCCAGGCAAGCTCCCCATGACGTATTCAATATGCCAAACACAGTAACAACTAAGTCTCCAATGGAGACGTTACTGGGCCTGCTCGAGCAAATCGATGAACAACGGGAGGACAGTGACAGTGACAGTGACAGTGACTGATTGCCAGAGGGAAATAGTTACTAGTGGACGAATTAATTCTACTCTTTGGCCATAGGAGGAAAGAGCAGGCCTCATGCTTAGCTCCTACTTGTTACATCTCACTATAAAAATACACATATAGAGAATATGATGAAGCAGAAGCCCAGCAAGTATTGACACTGCAGGAAATGATTCGTGGCACTGATAAAGATGATGATGAAAAGTCTGCAAACTAATATTCTTGAAAAAAAATTATCCTTAACTTTGACACCACTCCTGTTTTTCATCTGTTGGTCTCTTTTACTTTTTACATTTTGTCAAACACTCCACTGTATAAATTTAACATGCCAAGTGGCGGAGAGGAATGGTGGAAAAACAACCTTAAGACCTAGAATCCCCATCCAGTTTAAGAGCCTATACTTTGGTAGTTAAGTTATGTCATATGTCTGAAGCAAGATCCCCAACTGGAGTCCAGGATATAGTACAGCAGGCAAGGCGTTTGCTGAGTTAGATCACCAGAACTTTATATGGTTCTCACACTACCACCAGGAGTAAACCTGGGACACTGCTGGGTGTGGTGCAAAAATAAACAAAAGAGAAGTTCAACTGGAGTTGACCAGATGATCTCTAAAATCGTATCAATTATTTACATGGGAAGGGCAGGAGGTTTTTCTTCTTATCTCTCCTTAATTTATTCTTTAGTGTGAAGTTTACTAGCATAGTATTGTTGATTTCTCTCTGCCCTGCCATTCATTCACTCATATCTGGATGAGGTTTTAAAAGAGAAACCATCATCCTTTTTCCTTCTTCTAATGACATCAGCTTACCATGTAATTAATGAATTCTTCTCTGTTTCTTTGTGCCTGTAGGTTTTACAGGTGTAGTCAAGGAGTCTTGGGACCCAGAACTGCTCATGACTGAGTAGATATATCTGTGTATGAGGCTGATTATTAGAATATCCACTTCTTACAGAGAAAAGTTTCACTGCTAGTATGAATTTTATTAAGAATGAAGGGTGATATTTTGCTCTTATGCACGTATCTAATTTGCTTTCCTTACTTGTTCACAACTTAGGAAGAGGAGAAAAATAGTTTTCTCCAGAAAACTCCTGTAAATATTCATGAATACCCAGAAACATTGTTTTTAGAATAACACAAAAATATTTAGAAAGCCTAGAAAGTTTATAGAATATCAGATTGAATTGCCAGAAGGCCTGGCCATCTGACTCGTGGTGAAAACCATTGATATTAATGGCCAAGATCATTATGGACCTGCATTCCAAGGTAAATAAAAATGGGAGTGAGTAATCAGTAAAGTAATAGGCAGACACAGAGACATGAGTGGGTTTTTATTTGCTCCTTCTTAGACAGAAGAGTAAGACACTAAGAAAATTTCAAATTTTCAGGGTGCTAAGGAACTCGCTTTGATGACATTATTCTCATTAAACAGGAATGTCAGTCAAAAAAAAAAAACTTCCTCCCATTGTTCATCAATTTGCTCGAGCGGGCCCAGTAACGTCTCCATTTTTTTTTTTTGAGACTTGTTGTTACTGTGTTTGGCATATTGAATAAGTCACGGGTATAATTACTGTGTTTGGCATATTTAATACATCACGGGTAGCTTGCCAGGCTTTGCCATGCGGGCGAGATACTCTCATAGCTTGCCGGGCTCTCTGAGAGGGCCAGAGGAATCGAACCCGACTCCGCCGGGCTGGCTGCGGGCAAGGCAAATGCCCTACTGCTGTGCTATCACTCCAGCCCTATTTAAGAGAAACTGGAGAATTGGAGGTGAGAAGTGTATGCTGGTGGAGGTATAAGAGATGCTACATTGGATTAATGAAATCCAATAATGAACAGCTTTGTAACTGCATACATCTCACAGGGATTCAACAAAAAGAAGAATCAAAAAGGATATGAAGAAGGAAGGATGAAGGTGAGATATGGGGCAGGTGTTTAATGTAAGGAATAAACACAACCATAATTTCACTCCTCTTGAATTGTATTGGTGCCAAAAGTCCATAATAATAAGCAGCATGAGTTTCTCCAAACAACCTCAGTTTAATTCCCTATGACATACCTCTAATAGTTCCAATAATTAGACTAACACCGAGAAATTTGGTCATTTGACGTCATTAGACTAATACTGAGAAACCTGGTGGCACTACCAAGAAACTGAAACACATCATACAAGCTTAAAAATTGCCAGCTAGATAACAAGAACCATTTACTTGTTCTCACATTAAAGAGGGTCTTCTGTGCTCTCTTTAATGGAGAGTTAAGTGGAGGTCAAAATTGCACAAAAGAAAGTCAAAACAAAATGTTCCACATCAATTCTCTCCTGGCCAATTTTATTTAATTGCTAAGTAGTGAAAAAGATGGCTTTGGCGGTCCTATAAAATTCAGAAAAATCACAATCAATAACATTTTTAGAGTTAAGAGAAACTCTTTCCCCTTTCCTCTCTCAACATCTTGGTCTGACACTTATTTTACTGACAACTTTTCAAGGACAAGTTTTAATGTGTGAGACAGTTCCAGAAGTTTGAGATATCACTCTTGAGTCAGTCTCTGGACGGCAAAGACACCCTCAGGTCAAGCCTTAAAAAGATTTTTAGCTGCAATCACATTAATTCGCACTCAGATCTAGAAGAGGCAATGGTTATGGACTGACCCTGTACTAATTTGAGTGACCAACTTCTTCACATTTTGATCTGTTCTGTAAAGAACCTTCAGAGTTTTCTACTGACTTTCAGTGAACAGAATAATGTGGTTTTCATTTTCTTCTATCTATATCTAGGGTGGTGGCAATTAATTGAGGAAGAAGAACAAATAATTAGAATAGGCAATAAACATTTCTATATGGTACTCTAAAACAATAGAGGGCATCTTGCTTCAGTTCCTGCCTTCATCTTGGCCTCTTGACCTCTTGATCCTGGGAAACTGTTTTTTTGCTACTCTCTTCCCAGAAGCTTGATGGTGACACTGTAGCTCTGTCTGTAGCACTGTCCTCCCGTTGTTCATCGATTTGCTCCAGTGGGCACCAGTAATGTCTCCATTGTGAGACTTGTTGTTACTGTTTTTGGCATATCGAATATGCCACAGGGAGCTTGCCAGGCTCTGCCGTGTGTGCGGATACCCTCGGTAGCTTGCTGGGCTCTCTGAGAGGGCTGGAGGAATCAAACTCGGGTCAGCCGTGTGCAAGGCAAACACCCTACCCACTGTGCTATTGCTCCAGCCTCTAAACAGACTTGTAGTGATTTCAGCAGTGGTTACTGGCTACAACCTGAATGGTTATAGCCAAATAAAAACCCTTAGCTCAGATTCAGGTTCACAGGGAAAGTAGACATGTGTCTGTACCCCTCATTCATATCACTGGTATAACTGAAGCCCTGATGCCTGTTATCCCATTACTTCTCATTCTCCTCTTCTCCCTTGATTGATTGCCTTCTTTGTCTCATCTCCAAAAACTGGGGTCAAGGGTGATCTAGGCACCCTCCCTTTTATTACAGTGCATTTCCTTCTGCTGATCTTGACTAGAACTATACCATCATGTTATGCGATTCTGGACCTTACAACTTAGACTAGAGTTTAACTGTAAGATTTCCTGGATATTCAGGCTGCTGAATCACCATGTAGATTTTAGCGCTTTTCAGTCTCCATAGTTGAGTCATTTACTCTTAATATATCTCTTATAAAATTTCATTTTAGTTTATTTTATTGAACCACTATGAGATACAATTTCAAAGTTGTTCATGATTGAGTCTCAGCCATACAATGTTCCAACACCCACCCTTTCACCAGTGCACATTCTCACCACCAATATCTCCAGTTTTCCTCCTGCCTGTCTACCCATACCCATAGCCTACCTCTATACCAAACACTTTTGTCCTCTCTCTCTCTCTCTCTCTCTCATTTTCCTTTTAGGCACTGTGGTTTTTCAGTACTGCTACTGAAAAGGGCATCATGCATATCAAAATCTTTTTTTGCACTCATCCATTATCATTACTGGGTGATGGTACCTAACTGTATTGGACGCATGCTAAGGTGTCACCCACTTGTATTAGACTTACGTAAACACCCCACAAATGTGGACAGAGCTTATGGTATGTTTCTAATCAACCAAAGATGACAAAGTTAGAGCTATGTTAAAGTTGCAATTTAGGTCACAGATCAGTTTATTTCAAGCTAACCAGGGGCAATATTAATCACTGTGGGCACAAAGCATTAAAAGTGAGATTTATCTTCTAAACTTAAACAATTAAACAGCCAACATAAGAAGACCTGGGAGAAGGCCATATGGCAAGAAATTCTGGGCATCTATAGCAGTATGAATGGCCTCTGGAAAAGCACCATTAAGAAATGGAGATTTTGGTCCTTTACATACAAACGGACCCCAAGATCCTAGCTCCCTGTGGCATATTTGATATGCCAAAAATAGTAACAACAAGTCTCACAATGGAGACTTTACTGGTGCCCGCTCAAGCAAATCGATGAACAACGGGAGGACAGAGCTACAGTGCTACATACAAACAATTGGATTCTGCCAACAGTCATATGAATTGAATATTCAAATGGACTCTGATCCCCATTAAGGAAAATAAGCCATCTAAATATCATTTACAGTCCTGTTATAGCACAGCGGGTAGGGCGTTCACCTTACAAGCGGCCAACATGGCCGACCCGAGTTCGATTCCTCCGCCCCTCTCGGAGAGCCCGGCAAGCTACCGAGAGTATTCGATATGCCAGACACAGTAACAACAAAGTCTCCAATGGAGACGTTACTGGGCCCGCTCGAGCAAATCGACGATCAACGGGAGGGCCTTTACTTACTTTACTTTATCACAGAGGTGATATTCTAAAGAGAGGTGCCAACTATGATATGAACTTTGAATATTGGCAAGGACTACAAATGTGCTATTGTTTGGGAATTTATTTGTTAAAATAAACAAAAGTAGTGCTGCTGGACCAGAGTAATGAAAGTGATATTGTCTATCTATTCTATACAGATTACCACCTTTGACTCCAAAGTATAGAGAGAAGAAGGAAAGAAATAGAATGAAGGGGAAGGGGAGTAGAAATCAATGAGAAGCAATGGAGGCAGGGATCAAGGGGGATTTGATTCAGACACATCGATAGTTTTAAGGAATCACAGAACTAAATGGCCAAACCACAGAGTCAACTACACTGAAATCAGGAGACCCAAACTTTAATAACCAAACTTCAAAGGTGTCTGTCAAGATGGCAGGCTGGGGCTGGGGATGGGGATAGGAGAGGGACCTGGGAACAATGGTGGAGGGAAGTTGACATTGATAGTGGGATCAGTGATGTGGAACATTGTATGTAAAAATCCCAAATGTCAATCATTTTGTAGCTCACAGTCCTTTAGTAAAAGAAAATTTGTGAAAAAGAAATAATAATTATTCAATATTTAATTTTATTCCCCTCAAAAATCTAAACATCAGAATATCTAAATAGAGTCTGAGAAGACTAATTATGTTGACATAATATGTCTTCCATTTGAAGTCAGGCCATTCTAGATAAGAAATATAAAAACCTTCTGTGGGCTAGGGGGAGAGCTCAAAGGGCTAGTGTGCAGGCTTTGCATGTCAGAGTCCCAGATTTGATCCTTGACACCACAAACAAATCAAGCACTGCTTGGAGCTACCCACAAGAAATATCCTGAGATTGGTTTCTAAGCACAATAAGGTACGGACCAAAAACAAAACAAATTTTTATAAATGAATGTCTCTTTTTAGTGAGCAATTTTCCATTCTTTTTAAAAATTATTTTATGTATTCATTTATTTTTTATTAGTGAAACACCATGAGGTACAGTTATAGACTTACAAATTTTTGTGCTTGGGTCTCAGTTATACAATGATCCTCCCAGGGTCGGAGAAGCATGCTGAAAGTAGACTGTAGACCAAACATGATTGCCTCTCAGTGTCTCTCTTGCAAAACACAGGACCCAAAAGAAGAGAGAGAGAACAAGAGGGAATGCCTTGCCACAGAGGCAGGGTGGGATGGGGGGATGGGAGGTGAGAGGGATGCTGGGACCCGTGGTGGTGGAGGATGGGCACTGGTGGAGGGATGGGTACTTGATCATTGCAATTTTCCATTCTAATAAGAGACTTGTTTTTGGTAGACTTTGTTTTTTCTTTCAGTCAAAAAAAAAGATTATTTAATACAATTACTTCATTTTAAAAAACATAAAAACTTTTTAAATAATTATTTTAATCAGAAATTTTATTAGAACTTAATTATTTTTATAATAGCATGGTAAAACATGTAACATAAAACTTTTGACTTCTTTTTTAATTTTTTAAAATTTTTTAATTTTTATTAGTGAAACACCATGAGGTACAGTTGTAGACTTACAAATTTTTGTGCTTGGGTTTCAGTTATACAATGATCAAGCACCCATCCCACCACCAGTGTCAATTTTTTGGACCACACCTGTGGTATTCAGGGGTTACTTCGGGATTTGCACTCAGGAATTACTCCTAGCGGGCTCAGGGGACTATATGAAGTAAGTAGGGTTTGAATCTAGGTTGGCTGCATGCAAGAGAAACACCCTATCCACTGTACTATTGCACTGGCCCAAAACTTGATATTTTTAAAACATATTTTAAGTATATATTCAATGACAATAAACACACTCTCCACGTTGTGCAATAACAATAAATATCTAAGTTTAAATCTTACGTATCATCACACATATCATCACAAGTAAGAACTCTGTAACTTACTTTAACAAGTAACTTACTTTCACAAGTAAGAATAACTCCTAACTCTCCTGGTGATCTTTCATTTATTTTTGTGTCTATAAATTTATATAAGTGAAAGTACAATACTTGCTACCTGGTGTCTAATTATTTCTCTTAGCACAAAGATTTTCTATGTGTTAATGTATATCATTCATAAATAAATATATGCAAACACACATACATGTACATACATATTTATATATACATGACACATTTTGTTTTATTTATTTGCTCATTCATTTGTTAATGAACACTTAGGTTATTTACAATGTTGATTTTTTTGTAAATAAGGCCGCAATGAACATTTGTGTATAAATATGCATTTGTGTCCCTATTTTCTTTCAATTCTTTTGGGTATATACTTAGGAGTGTAATTGCTGAATCATATAATAAGTCTATATTTAGCCTTTTGGGGAACTGCCAAACTGTTGTCCACAGCTGCTATAACATTTTACATTTCCTACGGCATTACGCAGGGTTTAAATTTCTCCATATCCTTGCCAACACTTGCTATTTTTATTTAAAAAAAATTTATAGCCATCCAAATGAGTAAGGAGTGTTATCTCATTGTGGATGTATTTTCATTAATCAGCTATGTTGAGCCTCTTCTTTATAGACATTGTGTATCTCTGGAGAAATGTCTATTTCACAACAACCAATGTCTATTTGTTGCTCTTTTTGTTGTTGAATTTTAAGAGTTCTTTATATGTTCTAGATATTAAACAATTTTCAAATACATAATTTGGGGCAAAAGGGATAGCACAAGTGGTAAGACTCTTGTCATGCATGTGGTTGATCCTGTTTTGAAACCACATCACCACATGTTGTCCCTTAAATGCCTTCGGGAGTTATCTCTGAGCACAGAGCCAGGAGTAAGCCCTAGGCATAAAGATAAGAGTAAGCCTTAAGCATGGCTGGTTGTGGCCCCAAATGACAAGTCAGATGATATGAAAATATTCCCTCTCATTTTGTAGTCATTATGTATCACTGACTTGATAATGTTATTTATTAAAAATTAAAAACTTAAATTTGATGAAGTTTGCTACATAATTTTTCCTGTTGTTCATACTTTTGGTGTCATTTTCATGTACACAAAAAAACTACCCATATGCTATCTTCTAGGTGTTATGGTTTTAGCTCTTTTGTTGTTGGTTTTTTTGTTTTGAAACCTCACCACAGGTGCTCAGGTTATTTTGGCTCTCTGCTTCATGCTCAGGGAATGACAGGGAGGCATGCCTGTATGTGAGTTATCATTACTTTTTTAAATTCCCTTATGTTATAAGTCAATTACTGAATAAGTACAGATAGGCACATTTCTTAAAGGCATTTGAGAAAGATTTCACATAAGACATGGACATCAAAAAATGAAGAAGAGTGTCTGGCAGACTGCTTAGGGTCAAAAAGTGCCTGTTCTGCAGCCATGAAATCGTAAGTTGGCAACTAGTACTGCTCGCATGTACTCTATGTGGTCTTAGTAGCTCTGCAGTTTGGAACTCCTGGAACTACTATAGTGTACCATCTCTATAACAGTGCGCAAACACTGCAACTCAAGATGTGTGGTATCATTGCAAAGAATGAAACCCCCAGAGAGCACAGTGCATGCACCATAGCAACTCTAAGCAAACCATTCAACCCAGGTTGTGGATGCCTACCACAATTAAAGAAGTATGACTTCTGGTGGGCACATACACAAGCATCATAAGTATAAAGACTGAGTCCTTGCAAGCACTATAACTGAGTGTGCTAGCACCACACGCATGTGGCACCATCACAACAACAAAAGGAAGAGAAGTGAACAGAAGATATGAATTGATCAATAAATGGATAAATAAAGAATATAACAGGGAGCTTTTGTCTGTAAAAAGATTTTACTGTAAGTAAAATATCTTTCTTTTTGTGAGGGGGGCACACCTGTTAGTGGTGAGGTTTTATTCTTGCCTCTTTACTCAGGGATCACTCAAGGCAGGGCTAGGGGGACCAAAAGGGATATAAAAGATCAAACTCAGTTCACTCTGCCTGTTGTACTATAACTCTTGCCTTTTCTGTCTTTTTTTTTTTAAGAGTAGGCGGTACCTAGTGGTGCACAGGGTTTATGCCTGGCTCTGTGCACAAAGATCACTTCTGGTGGTGCTCAGTGGACCATTAAGTGCAGGGAATTGAAGCCAGGTCTACCGCATGCAAGACAAGCAACATACCAGCTGTTCTATCTCTCAATCCCCATAAAATTTCTGTTCTTAGTTTCCTTTCCTAGGCTGGAGCAATAGCACAGAGGGTAGGGCGTGACTTGCATACGGCAAACCCGGGTTCAATTCCTCCATCCCTCTTGGAGTGCCCGGCAAGCTACAGTGCTACATTTTCCTTTCCATGTTACTCATTTCTGGTGTATAGATCAACAAAGCTTTTGAACATTATTCTTGTGTCCTGAATTTTGATTAATTAGTTTATAAACTCTAGTAGCATCCTTGTAGATTCATTGATATTTCTTATAAATAGTTACATATTACCTGGGAAGAGAGTATTTTCCAACTTCCTTCCTAATATGGATATCTTGTATTTTTGCTCTGACTAGAACTTCTATTTTGGAGAGCAGTGATAACACTAAGAAATTTTGTTTTATTTCAATCCTAGGGGTAAAAAATGAGTTTTTGTCATTACTGAACATTATATAGCTGGGGGATTTTCATAAATGCCCTGTATCATGAACCTCTAAATATGTTCTAAATTTGTTTGTGATTTCTTCTTTCAACATTGACTGCTCAAGAACAGGTTGTTTAACACCCAAAAGGAGAGAGAGAATAAAAGGGAATGCCCTGCCACAGAGGCAGGGTGGGATGGGGGGATTGGAGATTGGGAGGGATACTGGGACCCGTGGTGGTGGAAAATGGGCACTGGTGGAGGGATTGGTACTTGATCATTGTATAACTGAAACCCAAGCACAAAAATTTGTAAGTCTACAACTGTGTTCACTAATAAAAATTTAAAAAAATAATAGGTTGTTTAATTTGCACTATTTGTCAAATTTAAATATTTCCTTCTATTAATAATTTATAGTTTAACCCATTTTGACCAAATAACAGAGCTTGCATTACCTCAATATTTTTCAAAAATATTGAAATTATTTTGAAACTTGAGATATGGTTTGTCTGGGGAATGCTGCATCTATATTTGAGAAATTTTGTTGTTAGGTAGAATGTTTTACATATGCCTATAGGTTCTAGTTGGTATACAGTATTTCTCTATTCAATGATCTTTTAAAAGAGCACTGTGGCATTATAATGTAGGAATCAAGTGACTTTCAATAAAACAAGATTCTATCTCACCTATAATCCTAAAATGCTCCAAATTATTTGGAGACAACCAGTGAGTTCTTTAGATCTTTGCTAAGTAAGGTCCTCTACCACAGGAAGCATGATATTTAACAGCTCAGAAAATTCAAACAAATTCAAGCAGTGGTTAACCTCAACTTTCATTTTTTATGAGACATAACATAGTTTTAGAGCAGAAGATACCTAGCCATGAAATTGATGTACCAGAGTAGTTATTTAAAAACTTTTCTGTAGTAGAACTCCTCTTTCAAATAGACTCATTTAAAAAAACAATTGAATCATTGTAAGATACAGAGTTACAAAGCTGTTCATGGTTGGGTTTCAGTCATAAAGTGTTCCGACACCCCCTTTTTCCAGTGTACTTTCCCACTACCAATGTTCCCAGCTTCCCTCCCACCACCCTCCCCCTAGCCTGTCTCTATGGCAGGCACTTTTGTTCTTTTTCTCCTTCTCTCTGTCTCTCTCTATCTCTCTCCCCCTTCTGGGCATTATGGTTTCCAATAAAGTTACTGAGATGTTACTGTGTTTGTTCCTTTACCTATTTTCAGCACGCAGTTCTTATCCAGAGTGGTCATTTTCAGCTATTTTTTGTCATAGTGGTCCCTTCTCTATTCCAACTACCTTCTCCCCCAGCAGCTGAGGCAGGCTTCCAACAGTCGACCAGTCCTCCTCCTCCTCCTGACTCATGTTTCTAAGGGTATTAGTCTGATATTATATTTTTATAGCCCACAAATTAGTCCAATAATTCTATGTCTATCCCTCTCCTTCTGACTCATTTCACTCAGCATGATATTCTCTATGTCTAACCATTTATAAGCGAATTTCATATGTTGATTTTTCCAAACAGCTGCATAGTATTTCATTGTGTAGGTGCTCCGTAGTTTCATTCACCAGTCATCTATTATCAAGCACTCTGATTGTTTCCAGATTATGGTTATTGTGAATAGTGTTACAATGAACATAGAAGTGCAGATAGCCTTTCTGCTGTGTGTTTTGGGACCCCAGGGTCTATTCCTGGAAGTGGTATTGCTGAGTCATATGCAAGCTCAATTTCTAGCAATTTGAGGAATGTCCATATTGTTTTTCATAGAGGTTGAGTCTCTCTCTGTGTGTTTTTTTTGCTTTTTGGGTCACACCCAGTGATGCACAGGGTTTACTCCTGGTTCATGCACTCAGGAATTACTCCTGGTCATGCTCGGGGGACCATATGGGATGCTGGAAATCAAACCTGGGTTGGGCTGCATGCAAGGCAAACGCCCTACCTGTTGTGCTATCACTCCAGCCCCAGAGGTTGACTCTTAAATGGAAAGTTAACACAAAACATTTCACATTTCAGGAGTGGGTACTGAGAATATTTTGCTTGTTTTCTCTCTAACTTTCCCTTCCCTCAAACTGCCCTCATCATTCCAAACAGCTTGAAAAATATTGCCCTGTATGACAAAGCTCTAAGTTCTGAGCCAGGAGAAAATATGTAGAAACGCTCCCAGATAACATTCTGTTGTCTATGACAGAAGCAACTGCCATTTTCAAATAAAGTTCTGGTCAGTAACCCAATAGGAGTGATATCTAGAAGAAACCTAGACACATAGTCTGGAAGACACAACCCTGGAAACCTCACCCCTGTCCACCAGATGCCTAAGGCTTTCATTCACGATCACGATCATCACGACCACCCTGTTGTTCGTCGATTGCCTCGAGCAGGTGCCAGTAACGTCTTCTTCGTCCTAGCCCTGAGATTTTTTTTTAAAGTGCCATATTCAAGGCTTTTTCAGGGTTAGGAGAATGAGACCCATCATTGTTACTGGTATTTGGCATATTGGGTATACCACGGGGAGTTTGCCAGACTCTGCCGTGTGGGCATGTTACATTTGGCAGCCTGCCAGTTTGACCAAATTAGGAATGAGATGATAAGATGTCGCGCGGTGGAGACAGTCAGGCATAGGGTGGGAGACTCTGCCTTGTTCTCTCCCAGGAGCTGAGTGTGATGATCTCTGGATCCTGGCCGTTGTTGGAGTTACACGGCAGTTGGTGGGTGTAACTGTCTAGTTACTGGCAGGTCCAGTCCCAAACTGTGCAGGCTTGGAGAGCTCAGCCCCGGGTCCCACACACCTGGGTTCCTCTGTCAGTTCTTTTATGCGTGAGGCTCATCCAAGTGTGTGGAGAGTGGTCTCAGCATAGCCTTGGCTGGGCCTCGGTGGTCTTCAGCTGTTGGGCCCTGGTGGAGACAGTCAGGCATAGGGTAGGAGACTCTGCCTTGTTCTCTCCCAGGAGCTGAGTGTGATGATCTCTGGATCCTGGCCGTTGTTGGAGTTACACGGCAGTTGGTGGGTGTAACTGTCTAGTTACTGGCAGGTCCAGTCCCAAACTGTGCAGGCTTGGAGATCTCAGCCCCGGGTCCCACACACCTGGGTTCCTCTGTCAGTTCTTTTATGCGTGAGGCTCATCCAAGTGTGTGGAGAGTGGTCTCAGCATGGCCTTGGCTGGGCCTCGGTGGTCTTCAGCTGTTGAGCCCTGGTGGAGACAGTCAGACATAGGGTAGGAGACTCTGCCTTGTTCTCTCCCAGGAGCTGAGTGTGATGATCTCTGGATCCTGGCCGTTGTTGGAGTTACACGGCAGTTGGTGGGTGTAACTGTCTAGTTACTGGCAGGTCCAGTCCCAAACTGTGCAGGCTTGGAGATCTCAGCCCCGGGTCCCACACACCTGGGTTCCTCTGTCAGTTCTTTTATGCGTGAGGCTCATCCAAGTGTGTGGAGAGTGGTCTCAGCATGGCCTTGGCTGGGCCTCGGTGGTCTTCAGCTGTTGGGCTCTGGTGGAGACAGTCAGGCATAGGGTAGGAGACTCTGCCTTATTCTCTCCCAGGAGCTGAGTGGCTTTCATTAGATTTTAAAAAATAATAGATTTTGTACTGCAGTGTCAGCACTCATTTCACTTCCACTTTTCTGTGTACCAAGCAAATAAATTGGCCTACAGTAAATATTTTCACTTAAACACAAAACTTCCTACTGACAACAAAAGAGTCCTAGGAGGAAGGATTTAGCCACACTGGTGATAGGTGTGGTGTTGGAATTATGTGCATGAGAAACCATTATTAACAGTATTGTGAATCTCAATCAATAAAATAATATAATAAAAATGTATTTACTGATGGTTTGGAAATAAAGTTTAATTTCTATCAATCATAATTTGTGTCTACCTAGATCTTCAGTCAACATGTTGTAGCAAGACACTAAGTAATGGGGACCAGAAGACAGAGAGTAGCACATGTGATCCCACCTCACAAACAAGAGTTTTCACTCAGGTACATAAACTGAGTTCACGCCTGAGATACAAAGACCTGTAATATGAAAGCAAGCAGAACTAACAGAGGGAAGATCAATTTTCTCAAGGGGATAGAGTCCTACTACCAAAGAACTGAGATCACATATCCTAGTCAGCAAAACTATAATTACAAAGGAGCAAAGAGCTCAGTTACTTTAGCTTTGGAGAATGGAAACTCAGAAACAATTCATTCCACTCTTTTATATTGGGAACTTCTGTGATCCAAGCACTGACCTAAAGTGGAAACGTTCAACACAATCAGAAGTACATGGCGTTAAGTTAAACACAGAATTAAGAGAATCTGATAGTAAGACAACACCAGACCGTAAATGCCCACTGGTTATAAGAGTTGTAGTAACCAGTAAGAAGTTGCATAGGGGCACCCAGATCTAAATTCTTGTCCTGATACTATCTCTCTCTTACTGAGGGTACTAGCGTACCTGACCTCTAGTTTCATTCATTGTGAAATGAGAAGGGAGACAAAGAAGTCTGTTTCTCTCATATCTACAGTAATAGTCCGAAAATCAAGCTGCAAATTGTTTCCACATGGTAGAAATGGTTTATTAACTATACCAGGTCATCTGGAAGGCCAAGAGTTCAAGCCAGAATATTCAGGACTAGCCCAGACCTCAGCATAGCGACTGTGCCTCTTGCTCTGTCTCCAGTAGGGTCAACACGTCACTCTCGGAGATGGGGCCTTTCACATGGCAGCTGGTGAAGTGACTTGTGTCATCCATGAATTAATTCCACTTGTACTTGCTTTCCCTATCTCTATGATCCAGTCTTTTCCAACTCCTTGGGGACCCAGGCTAATTTGATGTGCTGCACACCACTTGTGTCCATGATGATGGCATGTCAGCTATCTGGTGGGGTTCAGAGGACAAATTATATGTGTCCTTGGTTGAAGACCACTGTTATATGACTATTATGATGATAAATAATATAACATCAGTGATATCAGCTTTGCTTATAGAATTCTTAGTAGGTCCAAATAACTATTCCTATGTGATCATTTTTGTGAGTCTTGCTGGAAGGCTGGTTTTGGAAAAATCCATAAAAGCTCTGGCATCAAGAAAATTAAGAATCTTACTCTTGGCTCTGAACTCAATGATCACTCATGGTAGTCCTCATGGATAACAAGAACCAAATACAGGTCAGTCTTGTGCAAGGCAAGCAAGCATCATGCCTACTGTATGCTCTGGACCATTCAAAGATCAGTGAATATGACTTTCCAATCTTCATCTCTCTAAACTAATAACTATCTTAATTTTTCTTTTCCCAGATTTGAAATTATCTGTTCTAATCATGAATCAAATAACAACTGGTTTCATTGCTTTCTCCAACACTATGCACTAGTTTCAATTCACCCAAACACAGCAATGGGTCTGAAGAATTGGAATAGTTTCTTAAAAAATCCTTTACTGTTATGACAGAATGAATTTTTACTTGAGAGAAAAATTATTTTTTTCAAACCATATTTAGTTGGATCCATTTGCTTATATACCCTGGAAAGGGTTAAGTGTAACACTTCAATGTCATTCTGCATTCTCCTTTTGCATAATAATTATCCTAAATAAAATTTGTCAAGAATAATCATATTTGAATGCTATCAAAATATTTTGATGCAATGTATGAAAAATACTGAATACTTTTATGATGCTAAAAAGAAGATCCAACTGCAATATTTGAATGTGTTATCAGTAAAATATTAACCAATTTAATTTTGAAGAGTGCTTTTCCATAGCATTCATTTCTTTGATTTAACATTGATTCTCCTAATAACATGGAGAAATAAATAAGGTATTATCCTGCATACCATAATAAGAATGCTTAAGCTACGGGAATTAGAAAAACAATTTTTTAACCTCAAATTAAGCATCTAACACATGTGAATTTTTAGGTCAATAGATCACACTAGCATATCTGTTTATTCGCTAACTACTATTTACCTTATTTATGCTACAGTCTGGCCATACAGATAGGAAAGCAAATTAATGAATGCTTACGTGAGGTTAACGTATCACCAAATTAATGACTTATACTCTTACACAGCTTTCCAGAGAGAGTGAATATATGTGTTAGAGGGCATACTGATGTGTTAACACTGACTTTTCTCTCTCTACAAAACACAATAGACTCCATGAGCAAAATGTCCTACCTGAGGGTCTTTTGAAATAGGCAAACTGGGGTCAAGTGGTAAATTTAGAAGTAACTCTGGGTAAAGAACCCCACTGGACATAGATTATTCAATTAAGAGAGAAATTAAGTTCCTCTTCGGAGAAACTTGCTCCAGAAAATTCTTTTTCCTTTTATTATTTTTTTGCCTCACAAAATTTATTTTTCTTAAATTAAAAAAAATTATTAGTGAAACACCATCGTCAAAACCCTCCACAATATTGAGGCTAACGGTATCTTCAAAGACGACACTCCAATGACCACCCAAGTGGAAACAGAGTTAAACAAATGGAACTATCTTAAACTAAGAAGCTTCTGCACTGCAAAAGATACAGTGATCAAAATACAAAGACAATCTACAGAATGGGAAAGAATAGTCACCCAATACCCATCCAATAAGGGGTTGATATCAAGGATATACAAAGCACTGGTTGAACTCCACAAGAAGAAAACATCCAACCCCATCAAAAAATGGGGAGACGAAATGAACAGAAACTTTCACAAAGAAGAAATCCTAATGGCTAAACGGCACATGAAAAAATGCTCTACATCAATAATCATCAGGGAGATGCAGATCAAAACAACAATGAGATATCCTTTCACACCAGAGACTGGCCCACATTCTTTTTCCTTTTAAATTTAAATACAGAAACAACAAAAAATTGAGGTTGCTCTTCAAGCCCGTGTTGTCCCTTGAACGTGTATCTTGCTTGCTTGTCTGGGTTTATTTACTTGCCTATTTTCTATTTGTATAGAAACCTGTGTTTTTCTCGAACATGCAATTCTTCCTTTCTCCCCACTCACATCTTTCTCGCCAAGTTTCAGTAAAAATTTTCTTTGTTCACCAAAAAATTGAAGGAGTTCCTTAAAATAGGCTAACTTTACTTCCACTTCTCCAGAGAAATGCAGATAGGATCAGCATTTCCATATACCTGAGGAGATGGTGATGCTTTTATCTCATTGAAGTAAAAGGCAACAGTTCCTGCTTTTTCCTTATTTCGGCAGAAGATTACAAGTAGCTGTGCACATCTAGATTTGACCTGAATTATGTTTAGCTCCAGTTTGTGAATGTTATACTTAGAGATAAATTCACAGTCAGCATTTAGGTTATTGTGTATTTGAAGTGGCCAAGCTAAGTCACATACCCCAGAGCGAAGCTGTATAAGTGAGAAAATGCACCCATAACTTTATATCTATATGTATCAGAGACACTGATAGGTTGGCACTGTGCTCCATTCAGGGCAGACACTAGTCAGGAAATATACACTTATAAAGCAATCAGTAGACCTCCATCATCTCCAGGAGGACTTTAAAAAGGGTGTGTTACCCTTGAAACAAACAGCATAGTATACTTAAGGTGAGAGTTTCAGACCTATGCCTGTTCCTTAGTCAAGCAAGTCACCAGTGCACATTCCTCTGTAGAAACAAGAGAAAATGGTTAAATCTTGTGAGCCATACCTACTGAAGACTGGCTACATAGCATCTTCAAGTACCTAGTAATTACACAAACTATCAAAATCTGGGGAGTAATGACCAGCCACAAAGATAGTTCATGGCCAAGCGTCATAGTATAGGAGGCAGAGTGCTCGCCTTGCACTGGGCTGACCTGAATTTGATTCCTGTTACCCATGATGACTGACAGGAGTAGCCCTGAGCACCACCTAGGTGTACCCAAACCAAAAAATAAAACAAAACAATAAGATAGCTCACTAGTGTCCTACAGGAATGGAGAACAGAGAGCACAGGGGTAAAGTCAAATGCATTCCTAGTGAACAGAGAGTACAGGGGTAAAGTCAAATGCATTACACACAACCAGCCCAAGTTCAATTATACAGTTTCCTGAGTTATATATAACCAGGAGTTATTCCCAAACACTATCATGGGTGGATCAAACCATCTGTACCCGGGCAATGGTGCTACTAAACAATGTTCTGGAAATTTTCCCTAGGAGACCCAGATAGGAACTAAGTCAATATTTGTAAGTGAATTACTTCCAATAGCAAAAAGGTTCCCTGCTGTCATTGATAGTCTGAATCATTGAAAAAGATTTAGTTACCTCTACGGAAGAAAAAATCTTAAGTCACAGCCACTAGTTTCTCCCACAGAGTGTACTTAACCTACGGCCCACATCCTACCTCCTACTCATTGTTGTCTAAGACTTCAACTGTTTGGAATTAATTTGATTGAATTCCAGGTCAATTCAATTTGACCTGAAATTAAGCTGATCCAAACTTACTTAAGTGGTTGGTAGATTTCTTGGTCTAGTTGCTTGTTCACTTTTGAAAGAACCCGGGGAAGTTATTTGAAGCTTGGCCTTGTAGGCAGATACTTCTTTGGAGTCTGGATTTGTTAATTATACAACAGAGTATGACATTAATTGATGATGTTTATCAATGATAACCTAGCAGAAGTCAAGACAATAAACAGGACTGGGAAAAAGTTGCTGGATGATGAAGATGTACAAGGACGGGGAGGTTAAGCAACTGATAGAAAAAGTGTAAAATGAGGTCAGGAGAAATAGAATTCAAACAGTCAAGGTTTATAGAAGCAGAACTAGTCACTGGGGAGTTTAATGAAGAGGATACTACCTAAGCAAATTACTGAGAGAAAACAGATGTAGAATGAATTCATGGCAATGCAGTGACATCCCAATAACATGAGGAATAATAATAATTATGGTAACAAGCATAATGCCTTAAAAAGTTTGCCTTTCAGCAACGTGGTTCTTGGGAAAGGCAAACAGTTCAAGGACCTGAGATATATGTCTGGCTCTGCCACTTGCTAGTATTGTGAACTTGAGCAAGTTACTTAAGTCTCTGAGTATTTACTGTTTTATCTGCCAAACATGGGCAGTCGTTCCTCCTCTTTCTATTTCACAGAGTGCTAGATATCTAGGTTTGAGATATGGAAACTGATACTCTTTGGATTCAAGATGACTATATTATGGAAAGAGAGCAGGGAAAAGGAACCTAAATGCATGAGGTCAGGTTAAATCTAGAGCCTGAGGAGACCAATTCCTTTTTGAGTTTGCACTTCCCCCTGCCTGTCTTGGTTTACCTTTCTTTGCCTCCAAAGAATGTCTGTCTGGAGACTAGTTTCAAAAGAACTAAGGCTGAGGAAACAAAAACCTTTCAGCAAAACAATTTCAGAAAGCATATCAGCTTTCTAAGCATACTCAATAAGCTACAGAGAAGACTAGCATGGCCCTTTTAGAGGTGCCATTTTAGACAACTGTGAATGTCTTGGCAATTCTGCTATCTAGTGGAGTAGGGCACTAGAACTAAGGTCTTGATGGTATTGTTACAAAGTTCTCCCCAAGTCGAATGAATCTTAAACAATGTGAGTTTCTCTGGTGCCAAACCTTAAGTGAATGCAAAAGGAGGATCCAGTGTCCTCAGCACCATGGTCAATTCCTGTGTCATAAGTGAATAGTGGAGAACTTCAGAGAGTAGGAGTCATCTTTTAGGAGTTTGGCTTTGTTCACCCACAGACCATTCAAGAAAGAGAACCTTCATTGTAAGTTTTCTCTCACTAATTAATAAAGTTAAGTTGCATAATCAGATACTTGTTACCTAAAATATTTGTTGTCTCATCTTGTCTCTAATAAAGAAGTCAGTTTGACCACATGAATAAGCAGTGGGAAAAAGGCAAAGTTATTACTTGGAAATATTATTTGTAGATGGGTTAAGAGTTTCCAGTCACAGTTTACTGCTCATTCTTGGAGTAGAGAATAAGATGTTACAGTGAGAGAAAAGTTTTGTAAAACATTAGAATCTCTTTTTTTTTGAAAATGGCAGACACTATATTTTCTCACACCTAATTGCAAGATAGCAGGAAGGAAATCAATGTATATCGACTAAAATTTCAAATAACTAAAATGGAGAATCTAAAGGGACACTCCTGTGGATTCACTTAGAAATGCAAAACAAATCAATACTGTAATACAATACTGTTCAGAAACCCTACTTCAAATGTCCTCCAATGGTTATCAGAATTGCCAAGACAGTCACAGGTGTCAACAAAGCTGCTTCTAATATTATCTATACTAAAAATATTTTTCCTGGATTGTTGAGAAAGGTTTGTAGAAATGGAAGGTTTCTGTAGAAACTGGCTTGAATGATCTCTTTTACCATCTGATGTCCGTGTGTCAGTGAAGTATATTAAAAACTGGAAGTTTCAGAAAAAAATATGACGTTATATTTGTAAAATTGTGTTACTAAAAGCTTGTTTCCTTAGGGTCTCTTGAAACAGATCGCAAAATAGGAACTCTTTGGTGAAGGAATGGGTAACAAAGAGAAGACAGGAAATATGCAAACATAACAATATTGTGTTTTCAACTGGAATATAGACTTAGCCTAAGCCCAAGAAGAGTTCTGGAGCATTAACTGCATTACAGCAGTACTTCTAACTTGAGACAAAGGTATTCAAGTAGCCATGGGTTTTAGACTTCCTTCCTCCAGAAAAAAAGGCTACATGCCTTAAGCCAGAGAGTTTCCCAACAGATGACTAGTAAAGGGAGTGTGGACAAAGTATCTACTTCACTAGTTACACCTTTTAAATACAACTTCTTACTATGAGTTAGCCAACTTTATGGCAACTTAACTTATCGCTTACTATTCTCTCCATGGTTAACTCCACTTGAGTCATTCTCCACACGCTGGTCTCTGAACTAGCTCTATCTTAAGTTTCTATGGTTTCTGTTTGCTCCGACTGAAGCTTTCTTTGCGAAGATGGATATGCACATACACTCCCAAGCATCCCTACCCCCCTCACATTACACTTCCCTTCAGCATACATCACCATCTCACATACAGTATGTTCTATTTATATTTGTCTCATCCCCCCCTCATAAATGTCAGCTATAACAGAAAGGAATTTTTTCACTGATCTATTGCCTATGGCTAGAACAATGCCCGGCTCATTAAATATTTGTTGGAAAAGTGGATGGCTAGCTTCTCAAATGTAATGCCACTCCTCTAAGCTTGAGCTAACTGGAACATATTTCCAATGCTCACTTTTATCACTCTATTTCACTCCCTCCATTTCCAGAGCATTAGTTAATGTTTAAAAAGAATTTATAGCAATAGTCTTGTTTATTCTCACTTCATGTTTTCAAATGTTCACCAAATCAGCTAGACATTGTATTCACATGGATTATAAGTCACTTTTTTTAAAGTGAAAATACTTAAGATGCTAAATCCTGTTATCTATAATGGACTAAGACATTTCAGGAAAGAATCTACTGACACATACCCAAAAAAATAAGATCGTAACGGAATGAAGGTGTGTTCTATATGCTAAAAATGAGTAAAGCTCACACCCTTACCTTAATGAGCTGCATTTGAATGGAAATCTTCTATTAACTAAACTATCTAGATTTGCTACTTATTTTAGAAAACCTAGAAAATAGTACATTCTAGTTTATATATTTATTCTATCATACATATGCAATGTTCTCATAGTCCATACTTATTAATGAGTTCATTATATCTTTAACGAAAAGGAAATTATAGAATATAATTGTTAACATGCACATACAACATATAATTTGAAAATTCAGATGTTTTACTAACTGATTCATTTTGATTGGTGCACAAAAACAGAATTTCAAATTTTTATAAAAATGGTACATTCCCAACCAATTGTAATGGCAACAGTGACCAGCAGTTGTTGCTAAATCACTTCCAGTTTTATTACCTTGAGCTCTCAGCCTTACACTTTCTCAATTATAAAATGGGAAGAATCTGCTTTGAGTTATGATAATTTCATGAGATGATGAACTTGAGAGGACTTAATAAAAATGATACACACATACATTTTGACTTAAAACTGGATTTTCAACAGGCATTTAAAATTTAGCACACATAGAGGTTATGTCTCATAGCCTTCATTACTCCGAATAAAATGTACATAATAGAAAGACTAGATGTTATAAACAAGTGTTATGGACATGAATGTAGGGAACTGGGATTAATTCTGTAATACATATTACTATGTTTTTCATATAATCATTTGATGTCTGATATTAGTAGATGAGGTCATTCAGTTCTTGATGTTTAATCTTTTGCTTTTTCACCTGTCAAACAAGTTTAATTTGGAGTTATATTAGGAAGAGCATTATTTGCCTTTGTCCTAGACTTCCCATTTTGCCTCTGGGTAAGTATAATCTACTTTATTCTACTCTGTTACATATATGCATCATAGTGTGATAGTTAAAAGAATGAGTTGACATGGAGTTATGAGCTAATTTGGTTTGCATTTTATAGACCTGAATTATTAACAGAGCAACTTCAACAATGCTACTTGATATCCCTGAGCCCCAGTATTTGTAAGCTAGGTATATGAGTATGTAACTCACCCGTGGTTGTTGCTTGGATTAAGGTATATGAAATTCATAAAACGTCTAGCTCACAAACACAGTTTGTAAAGAAGCATGTATGGTTGTCTTACAGATATTGGTTTTGGTGTTGGTTCCCTCTGCTAGCAGAAGGAACCAACAATGACAATTTATCCATAAACTGTCAGTTCAAAAATCACTTTATGTGACTTGCTATCACTTCTACTGCTGTTATAGCTCTTCTCATATATATATTTAATGAAACACAAATTGTATTATATTTGTATGAAGATTCCATTTCCTTCTTTAAGTATGTTCCATCAGGGCAGGGCTCCATGTCTATATTTTCACCATTAACACCTTTTCCTCAATCAGTTGTTTCTGAGCTTCCATATGATCCTGCAATACCACTTCTGGGAATATATCCCGAGGATGCAAAAAAGCACAGTAGAAATGACATCTGTACCTATATGTTCATTGCAGCACTGTTCACAATAGCCAAAATCTGGAAACAACCCAAGTGCCCTAGAACAGATGGCTGGTTAAAGAAACTTTGCTACACCTACATAATGGAATACTATTCAGCTGTCAGAAAAGATGAAGTCATGAGCTTTGCTTATAAATGGAGAGTATCATGCTAAGTGAAATTAGTCAGAAAGAGAGAGACAGACATAGAAGGATTGCACTCATTTGTGGAGTATAAAACCACACAACATGAGGCTGACACCTAAGGATAGTAGATACAAGGGACAGATAGATTGCTCCATAGCTGGAAGCCTGCCTCATGAGAAAAGGTGAGAAGGCAGCTGGAGTAGAGAAGGGATCACTGAGAAAAAGATGGCTGGAGAAATCAGTCAGGATGGGAGACGTGTGCAGAAAGTAGATAAAGGACCAAACACGATAACCTCTCAGGGTCTGTATTGCAAAGCATAATGCCCAAAAGTAGAGAGAGATTATGGGGAATCATATATGCCATGGAGGGAGAGGGAGGGTGGGAACGGTGGGTTATACTGGGGATATTGGTGGTGGGGAATGTGCACTCGTGGAGAGATGGGTGTTTGATCATTGTGTGATTGTAACCTAAACATGAAAGCTTATAACTATCTCACAGTGATTCAATAAAATTAATAAAAAAAATCAGTTGGTCCTTTGTATGTCTTTGGGTCATACCCAATGATGCTCCTAGAAGTGCTTGGGGGTTTATGCATTGCAGGGATCAAATCCAGTCTTCAAGTATGCAAATTTTGGACTGCAGTTAAGGAGCTGTACCGCGGGCCCTCCGTGGTAATTTGTAAAGCTAATATAAAATTTAGTAAATGTTTGTTTGATAACAAAGTGAATAAGTGAGTAAATAAACAAAAGTAGATGAGATAATGAAAATGATTAACCTTTTGCCTCACCATTCTACAAAACTCTCCAGTCTTTAGTTTAAGACTACTAACACCATGTGATATAATTTCATTCTAATATTATTTTTTCTTTTAAAATTTGTATTAAATCACAGTGGTGTATAAAGCTATTATAGTTGATTTTAGACATACAATATGGCAACACTGATCCCACCATTGCGTCAACTTCCATCCACCAATGTTCCCAGGTTCCCTCTTATATTGTCCCCTTCTTCAGCCTGTTTTCTTAATAGACACATTTTAAAGATCAGTTGTTAAAGTTTGGTTCTCTTGATTTTAGTATCGTTGAATTTGTGGTTTGGATATTTCCCTCTTTATTTCCTTAACCTACCTTTGTACCTGAATCCCCTGACTGACCCCTGCTGCTTCTCTTCTCTCTCTTCTCAACCTACTCTCCACTTTTTCTTTTTTCTCTACCCTAACTTCTTGGGACAAGGTTGTTCTGGGCATCCCCCTTTAAACATCACATTACCTCATAGAGTTATTCTAAATACCACATATATATGATATCCTGTGTTTATCCTTCTACTGGTTTACTTCACTTAACATGAAGTCTTATTCCAGTTCCACACATGTTGCTATGAATTGCATGATTTCCTCATTCCTTAAAACTGTGCAGTATTCCATTACACACATACATACACACACCATTTTCATGATCCACTAATCTGTTGTTCTATATTAAGGTTGATTCTAAATATTAGGTATTGTACTGAGTGCTGCAATAGATAATGGTGTGCGTACATTATTTTGAATATTTTTTTCTGTACTGGGGATAGACACTCATAGTGAAATTGCTGGTCAATATGGGAGCTAAATTCTGAGTTTACTGAGTATCCTCCATACTTTTTTCCATAGGAATTGGACCAGAGAATGATCCTTTCAGCAGTGAATGAGGGTTCCTTTCTCATCACATCCCTGCCAACAGAGTTTCTTACTAGTATTTTGATATGTGCTATTATCACTGGTTGAAAATAGTATCTCATCATCATTCTAATATTCTTTAGAATATCCCATTTCAAGTATTGCTATATTTTGGGTCATACCCAGCGATGCTCAGGGGTTATTCCTGGCTCTGCACTCAGGAATTATTCCTTGCAGTCCTTGGGGGACCATATGGGATGCTAGGGATCGAACCCAGGTCAGCCGCGTGCAAGGCAAACGCCCTACCTGCTGTGCTATCACTCCAGCCCCCAAGTATTGCTATTTAATAGAAAAAATTCTCTAACAAATTCTCAGAACTTGTTAGAATAAAATTCTCAGAATTTGTTAGAATAAAACTAGTAGATCAGCACTCAATTTTAGTCTTTGTTAATATTCATTATTATGATCATAAGGGTCATTCCCTTATTATTAAGAGCTTTATCATATCTTCAAGTCATCGTGTATGCAAATAGACTCATAAAATCATGTTTTCCTGGTACTTGGTTTAGTGCTTTATTCTGGTTCTACTCAGCAATTTATTATATTGAGTCATAGACTGCATTTAGCACTTTTGGGGGCTTAGCAAAGTTTGTGGGGATGGAATGAGATAGAATGCAAGGACTAAGTAGGGATTAGGAAAAGGGGTAATTTTGTCTGCTTCCTAAGGATTTTCACCACTTTCCTGTCTTTACTAATTTGCTCATGGAACTGAGTTTAGAAGAAAAGGCAAAATTCTTCTTGCTACTCTAAACATCATAATCCTTTAAGACCATATCCCCTGGAAAACTTACAACCTTTCTGAGAATTCACTATATTATGTTTCTATATCCCAAATCAAATGAAATCCAATGACTATGACCCTGACAGCAGTCACATAAATGTCACCATTCTTATGATATCTTTGTCCACGGCAATCTCTCTGCATGATGTAAATGCAATGCACAGCAGTGTAATTGTTGACTTTGCTGCTTACTATGAACATTAGAATCATTCATACAGCAAATAATTTTTGACAACCAAACATCAGATCAGCATTGTTTTCAATACTATGGATAGAGTAGGGGACAAGATATATCTTCACGAATGACAATGGCAGCAGAAATATAGAGACAAACTATAGTATATCAAGTGCTGTAATGGGAGAATTAAACATATAGGAGAGGTGAAAAGAGAGCAAAATATAATCCAGGCTACAGTACAGGGAGGTGGGGGAAAAAGGACTTTCTTTGCAATAGCTCATATGTGTAATGCCAGAGCCAAACAGGCCAGAATCAAATGGTTTCAGTTTTCCCCTAGCAAAACTTTCCATTGGTTAACAGTTGTCTAATCCAGACTTATTCTAAACTAAGCACAGCAATCTGCATTGGGGATGCAAAGGATACAAGGCAAACCTGCTTCCTGTCCTTAGATTGGTATTTTAACCAGATGGCTTCAAGTGCCTCCCAGCAAGAATGTTTGATTGCCTTAATTCCTAACAGTACCAAAACCCTTTGACTTGATGCCATCATGAGAAGCCCCAAGGGAAACAACAGGTTTTCTGTCCAAGATTTAAAGGGCATCTCTTTATAATCCTACAAAATGAAAATCCATCAACTATTTCTGGTGTCTTAGAGAAGACAATGAACATGGATTTCACAACATGTCCCATAGCTTAGCTCTCTTGAACAGACCTATAAAAATGAGAAATAGCTCAAAGCAGCAGACATGGAGAGCTCCAAGTAAAATCATTCTCATTCATACACCAGAGAACAGATTTATTACTGTGCATCATTTCTTGCAACTCTTTATCAAGGCCAGAACAGAGAAATATCAGTCATAAAATAGGGGTCCTGACATAGTGTTGAATAAGAAATTGGGTTTAAGAGAAAATAATGGAGGGAGACACTCTATGATCTTCCCTGTATATATTGTAAAACGATTAATTTTAATGAGATAAGGGTATCATGTATATTTCTACATTTTGAGTCTTTTCTACAAGATATTTCACTCTTTAAAGGTTTGAGATCATTCTACAATTTATTCACTCTACAACTGATTTTTATTGTGTCTGCGGTATGTCAAACAGTGCCTGCCACATCTTGTATAAAAAATAATAGGACTTGTATTTCCCCAAGAGTTATGAATCACTAGTATCAAATTATAGTCAAAATGGTATATTCAAGTCAAGTTCCACATTGACAATAGTAGAAACCCACAATAGTAGAAACCTACTGGGTTTTCTCTTTGTCACCACTTTCTAAGTACTGCAGACATATAAGCCTTTTCCTATGAAGTAAGTATTTTCTCCTTTATTTTATTTTTTAAAAATTTTTATTAGTGAAACACCGTGAGGTACAGTTGTAGACTGACAAATTTTTGTGCTTGCGTTTCAGGTATACAATGATGAAGTACCCATCCCTTCACCAGTGCCAATTTTCCACCACCATGGGTCCCAGTATCCCTCCCACTCCCCAACCCCCCCATCCCACGCTGTCTCTGTGGCAGGGCATTCCCTTTTGTTCTCTCTCTCTCCTTTTGGGTGTTGTGGTTTGCAAAAGAGGCATTGAGAGGCAATCATGTTTGGTCTACTTTCAGCATGCTTCTCCCATCCAGGGAGGATCCTCCCAACACCCTTTATTTGGTGCTCCCTTCTCTATCTGAGCTCCCTTTTCCCCTAGCATGTGTGGCTGGCCTCCAAGCCATGGAGCAAACCTCCTGGTACTAATCTCGGCCACCCTTGGGTGTTAGTCTTCTATTTTGTTACTTTATGTTCCCCAGATGAAAGCAATCTTTCTTTGTCTATCCCTCTCTTTCTGACTCATTTCGCTTAACATGATACTTTCCATCTAGTACCACTTGTATGTAAATTTCATGACTTCATCTTTTCTAACAGCTACATAGTACTCCATTGTGTAAATGTACCAAAGTTTCTTTGTAACTGTATTTAAACACCATGGTTTCTAAAGTTGTTCCTCATATAGCTGCTTTGGTTAATCAATGTTTCAACACCAATCCCACCACCAGTGTGACCTTCCCTCCACCATTGTACTCACTTTTCCCCTCACACACTCCAAGCATACACTATCAGGAGGAAAAAAAAAAGTTTATTTTATAATGCCTTGTTACAAAAAATGGCAAATAGATTTTTTTTTAAAAAGATGAGTTAAAGAAAATTTGTGAAAAGTGTTACATCTCACCATTATGTTATTTAAGTCTTTCAGGATTTACTGAGCTATTTGTTGTTACTTGAGCTTTCTGTATTACTGTTTTCATTTACTGAGCTTAGTGGGCTGGAGCGATAGCACAGCGGGTAGGGCGTTAACCTTACAAGCCGCCAACATGGCGGACCCGAGTTCGATACCTCCGCCCCTCTCGAGAGCCCGGCAAGCTACCGAGAGTATTCGATATGCCAGACACAGTAACAACAAAGTCTCCAATGGAGACGTTACTGGGCCCGCTCGAGCAAATCGACGATCAACGGGAGGGCCTTTACCTTTACCTTTACTGAGCTTAGTGGGCTTCTGTGCAACTTTATTATCTAATTTCCTGTGCTCCTACTATGCTGTCAATATTGTAGAATTTGGGGGACCCTTTTCTAGTACCCTTTTCAAACACCATGCAAAAAAGTGAAATGAGAACAGATTAAAGAACTTTTTATCAGAACTGAATCCATAGATTGTATGAGGGAAACATAAGTAGAACACTTCGTGACACTGAAGTTGCAGATATTTTCCGTGACTCAATGTCATTGCTCAAGCAAAATGGAAGCAAAGATAAACAAGTGGGATTATTTCAAACAGAACTTTTGATCTTAAAAGGAAATGATGACCAGAGTAAAAAGTAACCTTAAACTTAGGAGGAAATACTTCCCCACTGTTCATCTGAAAAACATTTAATATCCAAGATATAAAAATCATGGGTAGAAATTTACAAGCAAAAATAACCAACTGAAGGAAAAAAATGGTAAAAAAAAGAACTAGTTGGAGAGATAGCACAGTGGGTAATTCATGATCACAGAGCCAGGACTCACATCTGAGCATTTCTGGTTGTGACCCAGAATAAAAAGAACAACGTTCTATATGTCCAATCTACCAAGTTTACTGGAAAACCACTAATTTAGTTACTGTGAACCATTTGGATTAGCCTGAACTATATTTCACGCCACAGAAGCTAAGATTCTGGTTTCTGTTGTTGATTCTCAACCAGAAAGATGCAGCTCATGCATATCTAAGGATGGCTTCTTTGTGGTCCCTTTTATCTTCTAAATTCTGTTCCCTGTGTTACAGGTGCATTCTAGCATTTTCAAATATTAGATTTGGAAGAATATTAATCCATATCCTTCTGACTTGATTTCTATACTACTGCATTTTTAAAATAGGAGAGGAAAACTTGAGCTTGAGTTATCTCAACCCACTTATCAGCACCCTGTTCGTAGCACAGAATCAAAGGAGTATTTGATTGCAAAGAATTATGTTGATACTACAAAGAATGCAGTGACAGTTTAATAAATAATTAGAATCTAATTATGTTTATTGAAAGAAGTGAGCAAAGTGCGTGATGTGACACAAATTCTACAGTCTCTTTGCTTGCTAGCACACCAGTGTACCAATTCCTGTCATTTGCAGCAATGCATTCCCATTTTCATGTGAACCTGTAAAATTTTACTGCATGCATGTGTAATTGGTGTCCATTAAATGTAATGTGAAATGATGATTCATGTTTTTCAGCTTTACTTCCAAATGGAATTAATATGATATTGGTGGTTTTGAATGTAATGAATATATTAATTTGAATTTTATTTATTGGAAAATTGATTTTCCTACCAAAATGATCCCATTAGAAGTATATTATTGCATTGGTAATATATACAAGGAATAGCAATAGGAAAATCTAATCCCACTATTCTAGTAGGCTTATCAAAAAAAAATAACTCAAGATAATAGAATGCAAATGACATGTTTAGAAAAACTAAACAAAAGAGTAGCTTTCATTTAAAAAGTTTCTCAATGCCATAGTAAAACTTTCTGGTCAATCTAATTTATTTGATATTCATGAAATATAAATTAAAATAATCGAAGACCAACTTATCACTACTACCCAAGTAGCTATTCCAGTCAACCACCTGTCAATTGGGAATGACTTGAATTAGATCAACATGAGATCAATAATAGGCTGTATTCCAGAGGGAAGCCAGCACTAACACATTTCTGTTTTAGACAGTTCAATATTTTCTGAACATATTAGGTTCAATAAAATATATGATCCCATCAAATTCCAATTATTGAAATAGAACTAGAAAGAACTTTGCAGTGTTCCCTGTTTCTTGCCTATGCTATAGGAATGTTTGAACGAAGTTATTTCTTCATATTAAAGGTGCAAATGTTCACTGAACAATATATGTAAATTGAAAAATATAAAAGAAATTTCCAACTATTCAAAACTACCAATAAGAGAGAATTCTCCTTGACATCGATGCATGTTTTTTTTACTTAAAGCTTCTCCACCCCCTACAGATTGTTTTTATTGTCAGGGGCATGGGTGGGTGGGTAGGGGTATTTCCAAAGCAGTGCCTAGGGTGCCCTGAGAGCCCTTGGGAGAGTCTCTGTCAACTGAAATAGTGACTCATGATGCCTGAGATGTTGCTTTGGGCCCTGTGATGCTGTACATTACCCAGATCACCCAAACCTTCTTGAAAACCTCTAGGGTTGCCCTGGTGATGCTTAGGATATCATGTGGTTTAAGGTTTGAAACAAGGTCAGTTGCTTGCAAGGCAGGTACCTTTAGCCCTGTGCTATCTCTCCCACACTACAAATTGTTATTTTTCTCCCATATAATTCTCCCAATTAGAAAGATACACACTTCCATAACTTAAACATTTATTCTAATATTACGGTGGCTACCCATGAAAATGCAAATAATTCTCTCCAGTAAGGTCAGCCACCCCCCCCCCCAAACACTCTTTACTCTGCCAGATTCTCATTTGGAGGGTAATACTGCTGTGGGTTGTGAAACATCTGGGTCAAATTCTCAGGATACATATAACTACTGCTGAGATGCCTGAGGGGTGTGTGTGTGTGTGGGGGGGGGGTAATGGGTGTAGGTGAAACCCAATATTATGCTAGTTTGTTTCTAACAAACATAAAGATTTGTCCTAACTTTTCAAGCCAGCCCTCAATAGGCAAGGGAGTGTCAATGCAAGACTCTAAATTTGACATATTTTGGTTTAAATCTGAACTCCATTATTATGTATGTGAAATTTGCCATGATGTTTAATTTCTCTATGCCTCAGTGACAATACTTATAAATGTAAAAACTATTGTTATTCCTCATTCCTAATGATTGCATGTTACTCCTCTTGTTTAGAATTACTCTCCAGCAAAATTTGCTATCCTATATCTACACAAATGAAGATTAACTGTATTTTAAAAAATACTTCAGTAATGGCAGCAGTTTGGTCATAAGAGTAACAAAAGAGAGGTGATGGTGTCTAAATTCTTGATCAAATAAAAAATCCAGAGGGGATGAGAGTGGGGCTCTTGATTTAGACTGGTTTAGCTAAGTGAACATGAATTCCAGACTTGAAATGGGTCACACTTATTGATCGCTAATTATTAGAAGAAATTATTGGCCATAAAGCCACATGACATCAGGCTAAGTTGTTAGAAATCTAGAAGGGAAACTCACCAGTGAAGCATCAACACAGCAGAGAGAGCCTCAGCAGATGCTATATAACTGCCACACCTCTGTTTGGGGGAGCAGCTCCATTTATATAGTGATGATTCCATAGGACTTGCAGAAGGCCATTGAAGGCTAGGCACACAGGCTCATTAACTTGGGCACAATAGAGACCTAGATCTATGTCTAAACAGCTCGCTCCACAAAACCACTAAGGGGTTGATGGGTCTCAGCCTTTGTGTCACATCTAGGGCCTTTAGGATCAGCCATATATATTTGTCTTTAGGGCCAGTCCTTTTTGACAGATGTAGATCCAAACGAGAACTATTTTTGCTGTGATAAAAAAGCCTGAAAGCCCAAATGTTCTGCTTTTTAAATTTCTTTTTATTTTTAAAAACTTTTTATTGAATCACTGTGAGGTATAGTTCTAGACATAACAACCTTTCGTGCTTATGGTTCAGTCATACAATGATTGAGTACCTATCCTTTCACCAGTGCCCATTCTCCACCACCAATGTTCCCAGTATCCCTCCCACCACCCCCACCCCATCCCGGCCCCCACCATGCTTCTGTGGCAGGCACATTCCAATTTAATCTCTCTCTCCTTTTGGGTGTTATGGGTTGCAATACAGACATTAAGTGGTCATCATATTCGGTCTATAGCCTACTTTCAACACGCATCTCCCATCCCGAATGAGCCTGCCAAGCATCAGTTACTTGAAGTCCAGGGTTCTGTTTAACTTTGGATGCATTTGTAGAACTCTCGTAAATATTTGGTAAAATTCCCCTCCCACATCCTCAGGCTTCCACTACTGAAAAACTGTTGCACAGGTCCAAAGATTAGCCATAATACCAGATGCCTCCAAAAGTTCAATTTCACTGGTCTCAATAAAGCCCATGTAATCCTTCTCCCACTACAATGGACCTATTTTCTCCGCTATTGCAAAAATGCATATTCTGACATTAACAACAGCGTAAATTAAGACTTCCTAGTGGAATTGAAAAGTTAGATGAAAGGGTTTATGGGCAATAGTTCATTTCATGTATACCCCTTTTTGCTACTTAAAATGTGTAATTTGTTTGATTGCCTTACTTATGTTATTCATTTTTGTATCATCAGGAACTAGCACAAGGTATAAGCTTGGCACAGTTGGTCCATAAATAGTTCTTGAACCTCCAGTTGGTGCTCAGTATATTTGGAACAAGCTGATAATTGACAGTTTTTTATATCTCACTTCCTATTAGTCCTTGAGACAGGGATTTAGGTACTAAGCCCCTGAAAGGTCAAACTCCCACTTTGGACTTTAAAACTTATTCCCACTTTGGACTTCAGATATTCAGGAAGGAACATAACTGATCAACTTATGTAGGCTTTCTTTATCTGGTATTCTCTTATTTTAAATCACTAGTAGATTTTATATTTGGGTAGGGGGTGGTGGGATAAAACTGACAATGAGCAGGGTTTACTTCTGGTGCTACATTCAGGGAACTCTCCTGATGATCCTCGAGGAACATATGTGGTGTGGGGGATTGAACCAGTTTTGGCTGCATGCAAAGTCTTAATCCTTGTTCTATCTCTCTGACCCCTATAGCTTTCCATAATAAAGTCTCAGAGGATAATGAGGAATGACTAACTGCCTCAAAGATTAGTGTAAAGGATGAGATTTGTGAGAGTGCGAAACTTTAAAAATAGAGAAAATATCCTTTCAGAGATTTTATTAAAATATCAGAGATATTGTATAGATAGAAAGGAGAAAACCGGGGTCCAGAACAAGAGTATAGTGAGGGCACTTGCCTTGCATGCAGCTGACCCAGGTTGGATTGCTGGCCCCATATCTGTTCTCCCAAGTTCTGCTAGCAGTGATGCATGAGCACAAGCCAGGATTAAGCCCTAAGCAGCAACAAGTGTGTCCCCAAAACCAAAAAAAAGGATAAAACTTGCCACACTGTCTTACCTGTTTACTTGGAGATTGGGGGAAAATAATTTAAATAAAAGCTGTTTGGTGATTTAACATTAGTTATTTAGTTGCCTTGTTCTTCTTTCCTTTCCTGTCCTGTTATGGCATTGCAAGGACTCAGGGCTCAAGGGAGACTGTCATATTGAGATTTCTGGAATATTTCCTCTCACAGTAGAAAAAACTTTCTGACATATGCCTTCATGCTCCGTCACAACTCAAGTGGTCAGATTCATTGAGTTAGAAAAAAAGCTTCACTATGCACTCTTGTTCTCGCTCAGATCATCTTGCAGTTAGTTATTTAGTTCTTTATTCAGAGCTAATTTGATTGTTTCCGCGAGTTGCAAATGGAGGTGTTCAGATGAGGGGAAAAATAAAAAAAAAACTGGTATGGGGAAGGAATGTGGTTATTAGAACTTAAACTAAACACTAGCTGTCAGTTGATGATAAAATCTGTGAGTAGGGGAAAGATAGGAAAATAGACGTCTGTGCCTTAATACAATTTTCAGAGTCATGATTTCTAAGTTAACTAAAAATACCCCACTATGAGTAGTAAAGCCTATGTGCCCAGCATGCACATTTTTGTCCATAAGCATGACCTTCTCAGGTGGAGAATATTAACTTTTCAATATGTTCCTCAATGTAGAAATTAAGTCATATCAGCACAAATCTCTCCACTTAAAGTTGCAATTTTAGAAAATCTAGTTTTCCTAAAAAATGTTGAGGTCTAGAATTCTAAAGGCAAATAGCCAAAGATGTCTTCTGTAATGCAGACAGTTGAAGAGAATTCATAACTACAGACAAGATGAGCCAGAACAAGAATAAGTTAGCTATCCCTCCACCTTGAATTTCTCTAAAGGAAATCCCTTCATGCAGTGTATCTACCTTCCAAATATCTATTTTGTACATTCCTATTTTGGCAGACCTCCCTTGCTTAGTTGGATGAAGGACCAAAGATGCAGTGCTATTCAGGCCCTGTAGTGCCAGAGACCACCAGTGTCATCTTGGTAGTCCAGAGGGGCCTCCAAAGTCAAACCCTATGATTCTCAGAAGCCCATGAAGGGTTGGAGATCAAAGCTCTATTGGGCGCATGTAAAACATAAGCTTTTACATGTTTTAATCCTGTACTAAATCTCCAGTCTCAGTGGTGGAAAGAAAGAAAATACAGATGGTAGGGAGCCTGCCTTGCACTTGGCCAACCTAGTTCTATCCCTGGCATCCCTTATGGTCTCCTGAGAATGGCTAGGATTAATTCCTGAGTGCAGAGCCAGGAGCAGCACCTGAGAATCGTCAGGTGTTGCCTCCAAACAAAAGATAACCCTAAGCCTTATTTTGCCTTTCCCAAATTTACTGATGAGTAACTCTCATATCCCCAGGAAACTTCTTGCAATTTAGAAGCACAAAGAGAAGAGCAAGGCCAGCTCCAGTGAGGTCACTCATTCTGTCAGAATATTGGAAGTAGCAAGCATGAACGAAGGTGTTGGTGTATTAACATGTATGACTATGTGTTAATATCCCCACTGCTTATAATGAAGAAAGGTCTGAATTTTAGAGAGAGAAGATGGGAGATTTCTAAAAGAATAGCACTGTAGCACTGTCCTCCCATTGTTCATCGATTTGCTCGAGCGGGCCCAGTAATGACTTCATTGTGAGACTTGTTGTTACTGTGTTTGGCATAAAGAATACATCACGAGTAGTTTTCTAGGCTTCGCCATGTAGGCAAAATACTCTCGGTAGCTTTCCAGGCTCTCCGACGGTGGTGGAGGAATCGAACCCAGCTCAGCCAGGCCAGTCATACGCAAGACAAACACCCTACCACTGTGCTATCACTCCAGCCCTGAATTTATTATTCTAAAAGAATAATAATTTAAATACTACCATAGATTCTAGTATGACTGGGAGGTCAGCGATATTCTTTTTTTTTCCATTGAATCACCATGAGATACAGTTACAAAGCTTTCATGCTTGAGTTTCACTCATAAAATGATCGAACACCCATCCGCTCACCAGTGCACATTTTCCACCATCAATGTTCTCAGTATCCCCCCAATTCCACCCCTCCCCCTGTCTCTGTGCTAGACAACTTCCCCCATACTCTCTATTTTTGGGCACTATGGTTTTCAATACAGATACTGAGAGGCTATCAGATTTGATCTTTTATTTATTTTTAGCACACATCTCCCATCCCAAACGATCCCTCCCACCAATATTGAATTAGTGAGCCCTTCTCTATTCCAGCTTCCTTCTCCCCAGGTCATGAGGCAGGCTACCAACCATGGAGCAGTATTCCTGGCCCTGCAGAATATAAAATAATATAAGACTGACACTCACGGACAGCAATATTTTTTAGGTCATTAATCAAAACTAATTTTATGAAATACAAGCCAACATTCTGAGGTTCCTAATGCATACCCTGTTGCATTTTACTTTCTACACAAGTTGTTTGTGATTAAACTTGTGTCAACTCGGGGTTCCACAAAGGACTGGAGTCACACATTTTAAGCAACTATTCACTTCTTTTCTACTATTCCTGGGTATATAAAATCTCTCTCTTCCCTCACACATGTACACACACACTCACAGCAGAATATAACATGCACTTTATAGCTAGTACCAGGCATCAAATTCAGAGTATCACATATGCTAAGCCACTTGAGCTATCTCCAAGATCCTCAACGTTTTCTAGTTTCTTTGTTTTGGGACCACATCCTGATATGCTCAGGGATCATTCCCAGAAGTTCTTAGGATACCTTGTGTGATACTGAGGAGCAAACATGGGTTGGCCACAGGCATGGCAAGCATCTTACATGATGTTCTCTCTTTGCAACTGAAACTTTTGGTATTTCTCTCCTCACCTGTCTATCCTATCTCCCCCTTCTGAGTAAAAGTTCATAAAATCCATAGAGAACTTTCTTTCCTACATGCTTAATTACAATTCCCTAAGTCACTTGATCACTTGACATCATGTTACTCATAGATTGGTTTGAGCGGGCGCCAGTAAAGTCTCCATTCGTCCCTGTCACATGCTAGTGCAGCCCAATGGCATCTGCTCGCTACAGGAACACGAAGAGCCTCAAACCGATCGCTCAGGGTCTTGACAAAGAAGTCTGACCATCTCATAGGTGGGCAGCCACGTGATCTTTTGACGTCCTGTGGAATCCAGTCAGTAATGGCTCTAGTCCACCAGTCACCTCCAAATCTCATTATGTGTCCAGCCCATCTGATTTTTGACACCTTGGCAAATGAGACAGCATCCCTGATTCTTGATCATCAATGGAGGTCGGAACTCCAGATTCTTTCTCTCATTTGAGTGAAGTGTGATATTTCAAGCATAGCTCTTTCGGTTCCTCTTTGGGAGACCTGAATAGCGTTCTCATCCTGTTTTCGTAGGGCCTGGGTCTCTGAAGCGTATGTTAATGCAGGAAGAACAGTGAAATCAAAGAGATGTGCCCTGAGCCAGAGGTTCTTCATCCTCTTAGCTATTTCTTTGAAGCTCTCAAGGGCATTCCAAGCCACGCTCTTCCTCCTGCGCAAATCAGGTGCCAGGTCATTTGTCACATTGACTTCTTGACCTAGGTACACATAACTGTTGCATTCAGAGATGGTCCTTTCATTGAGAGCAAATGGAATGTCAGGAATGAGACCGTTTCTCATAAACATTGTCTTGGTGAGATTCAGCTGTAATCTGACCTTTCCACACTCATGGTCGAAGTTGGCCAGCATTTGTGCCGCATGGCTAATGTTTGGTATTATTAGAACAATGTCACCAGCGAAGCAGAGGTGGTGTAGTTGCCGACAATCGTTCTATCTTCACTCCCATTCCTTCCCATTCCAGTCGTTGCATGACGTTCTCGATGGTGGCACTGAAGAGTTTCAGTGAAATGGTATCACCCTGCCGAACCCGTCTCTTAACATGGATGATCATTTCCTTGTAGAATGGTGAGATCCTGGTAGTGAATTCATAATACAGCTCATGGAGGATCCTGATGTATTGAGTTTGAATGGCCTGATTGGCTAGGGCTTCGAAAACCACTTCAGCCTCAACAGAATCAAAGGCCTTCTTTAAATCAATGAACGTTAGACAGAGTGGCATCTTGAACTACAGAGAAACCTCAATGAGCTTGGTTAACATGTGGATATGGTTGATCATACTGAATCCTTTTCAGAACCCAGATTGCTAGCATGGTTGTCCTTCATCTTTGCCAATGTTTTGGATGTCTCTCTTCTTGTACAGTAGTACAGTCCTGCTGGTTTTCCATTGGGATGGAACCTTGCATTCAGTCAGGTAGCGTGTGAAGAGCCGAGCCAGTGTATTGATGAGTACTGACAGCAGGTTCTTCAGGTGTTTGGGTCTGACCTTGTCTGAGTCAAGTGCTGTTTGCTTCTTTACCGATGAAGTGGTGTGTCAGATTTCAGAAGGGAAAACATTGGGAACGACATATCCATCCTGCGAAATTTGGTATGTGGGCAGGTGGACGTGGCTATCTAAAAGATCCGATTAGAAGTCATGGATAATCTTCTCCATTGACCTTCTGGAAGATGTGATAGATCCATCAGGACATCGGAGGGCAGTCATCTTGGTCTTGTAGTTGGCGAAGGACAGGCGGGCATTGCGAATGCTTTTCCAGACTTCTGCCACATCTGCCAGTAGTGCTGCTCTTCTCTCTGTGAGGTCGTCCTTTATTGCTTCTCTGCACTGCTTTGCAAGCTTGAACGTTCACTTGTGGTTGCCTGAGGCTTGCACGAAGCCACATTGGTGAATGAGCTGAAGAGTTTTCGAAGACACACGTCTTTTTGTGGCTATCTCTCTCTTGGCATTCCTTATACAATCATGGAAGTGCTGAACCAGTTGATCATATTCCTTGTGAATGTTGTCAATGATGGCATCTTCCCATGTTGCCACAATAGTGCCAAAGAGCTCCCAGTTGGTGGTCATTCTGGTAGTTCTCTTCTTAAACTTTGCAGCCCTTTCTCCCTGCTCCGTGAAGTAGAATTTTGCACAAAGGAGATGGTGTTCCAGTCCCGTTTGGAATTTTGGGACAACAGCGACATCAGTCAGGCAAAACCATTGATTGAATATGATGTGGTTAATTTCGTTGTGGAATCTTCCACCGGGAGACTCACATGTCCAACGTTTAGATTCGACCTTCTGGAACTGTGAGTTACCATGGATGTTCTTGGTCAACAGGATGAATTCAGACAGTCTCCCCTATTCGTTCCATTCTAGGCCATGGGTCCCAATGTGGATTTCTTTGGCTGATCTTATTGTTCCTATGCTGGCATTAAAATCACAACAATGATCTTGTAGAAGGTGTGGTTGTCTCTATAGAACTTCTCCAGCTCCACTTAATTCCCTAAGTAATTTTCAAATTTGTTCACCCTACTCTACTAACTTCAGAGTATTATGGCTTTGTAACCTTAGCTGTATACCAGATTACATGTTTGTTACTCAGCACATAGCTCTGGATGAAGAGAGTCATGGGCTGTTTTGGTACTGTTGTCTCTCTCTAAGACATGATATGGCATAGAATACTTCCTTTTAGAACAGGGTTTATAACTCCTGTAAATAACTTCGCCTCCTTTCCACAAACACTCTGACAATCTCATTTTGACTAATCCTTTCAACCCATCCATCAACCTGGACCTCTTTCCAGGAAAAAGAAGACAACTCTAAGTTGGAGCTTTATTTCTTCCCATCTTTTTGTCAGTGCCACAACAATATGTGGGAAGGCTAAAAAGAGGAAGAATGAAAATTACTGATTGAAAGCTGCATAAGAAGCACCTAGGTATAAGTATGAAAATGTAAATACATTTACTTAAGTCAATAACTTTTTGAAGTATATGAAATAATTCTGAATGTATCTACTAATATTCCTTTCATAAAGCAAATATGCAAATTATATTCATCGATATCTAAATGCAGAAACCATAAAATTATTCATAGGTGTCTGTAACTGACTTGTCACCACATTTGACTAAACACTTCTAGTTTAAAGAAATACATTTAATTATCAAAACCTTCTAAAAAGAATGTTATGATTCTTAAAGAGAAGCATCTGATATATTAGAATCTAGAGAACTGGATTAGTTATACTCAAGTTTTTTATCTCTGCAGTAAGAAAAAAACCTCAAATACAAATCAATTTCATAGAAGCTACTATGGACTGTTGTTTCTGAAGAAATTTAAAAGAGGATAAGAAAAAGATATAATTCCCAGGGAGTGTCTACTTCCTTTAAGATTAAAAGCTGGTTAACAATTAAAAATGGTGTAAAAAAGTAATAGTTGCTAGCTATTGATAATGATCCCTTGCTGGAACCCTCTAGAATATTGATAAAAAGTGGGTATTCAAATTTCCATTACATTATATGCCAATAGTCATAATTTAAGATAGATAAACTGCTGAAAAATGTTAGTGTAGAACTGAAGATGAGAAAAAAATGAGTCTATAAAATTTTAAATCACACAATGTGTAGGGACCAATAAATATATGTTCTATCAGCTGAACAGCAGTCAACCTAGTCTAGAGAGGCCATTTCTTCTGATGCAGTGGAGTCCAAGCTGCTTAACAGAATATAATCCATAATCCTTGAATATTAGGAAAATGATCCAGAGGGTCCACAAAATGGGTTAGACTGAGAATTTTTCTAAAGTAGTTAAACATTTTATTTTCACAAGGTTTATCATTTTTTGAAAAAGAGCTTGTGATTCGAAGTTGGAAAGATAGTACAAGGGGTAAGGCACTTTCCTTGCATACAGCCAACACAGGTTTAACCCCTGGCATCCCATATGCTCCACAGAGCCCACCATGAGTGATTCCTGAGTGGAGCTCCAGGGGATACCCCTGAGCATTGCAGGGTGTGGCCCAAAAGCAAAAATAAAATAATGAAAGAGCTTGTGATCACAGAGGATTTTACTATATTATATGATGACTACTTCTCTCAAATAAGAAGTCACAAAACTCTACACTAGCTGGTCAAAGGGATGTTGACTTATTTCAGGATGCTTCCTATTTTGTTACAGTGAAGTGGTTCAAATAAAATTTTGAAGCGATACCTAACACTTTCCAGTAAGTTAAGATTTAGTAATTGAGGAGTTCAAAATGAGACCATCTGAGTACTGCATCAAATCTAGCAATGTCACAAGGTGACTGTTTGCACATTGAATTATTTTAATCATCTATTATCCTCTGAGAGTTCTAGACCCTCTATTAAGCACTTGGAAGACTAAAGAATTCAAATACAAGATCTACCTTTGAGACACTTCCATTCTACAGCAGTATTTTGCAATCAGCACTGGATTCAGGATAAAATTCTAGGGAGTAACTCTCTGAAAATTCTATCATTCCGGGGTCCCTTATCTTGACTACACATTAAAATATAATTTACTCTGAAATATTTGTATGGCTTCCTTGTAAATTTTTAGAATTGTCCCAGGTGATTTTTATACCATCAGGGTGAAGACTCCTGACCTTTGAAGAAATGTGTACTCCAAGAGAAAAAAAATCACAGAAGAAACTTTTATTCTTATGATTTATGAATTGAAATGATAGATTATGTTTAATAATGAAACTCAGTAAAAATTAAAACAGCTTTCTCTGTGACAGGAATCTCCTGTCAGGTCCATATACTCCTTCTATTAAGAATTCACTCACTATCAATAAATCATCATTTAATATGGAATAGCATGTTGAAATCTCAGTGAATACACTATATTTATAATTACACGAAAAACCCAATAAGAAGGAAACAAAGAAGAATGTCTCAGGAAATCTATTAGTGGCTTGAACACGGAGAAGAAACCTTGGGCCAGATTGAGTTAGGTGGCAGAGAATTTCCCTTCAATATGAATTCTTGGCACGCAGGGCTGACTGAGCACAGAATACAGGGAGTGAAACATAATGGAACTTGTCTTGCAAACAAGGCAGTGACCTCTTGAATCTTTCGTGGAAACACAGTTTCTTGCTTATATTTTCAAAGCAGCAACAGAACCGTTTAATTGGCTCATTATGGTACAAACACATGATAGAGACTTTAATTTTCATAAACACAAGATAATGACGTGACTGTTCTGGTAATGGATTGCACACAGGTGCCGTCGTGTGGATACGCTATGCTTTGGATGAAAATGAGGCTCCATGTTCCTCCCTCCCCCAGTCAGTCTGCCTAGGCCAGAGCAGGTTATAAGCCTCTGAAGGGGCTTGGGGACTTTCAGATGCATGTGGAAAAGTGCACTGCCCATGGGACGCCCAATAGGCTCCTTTGACTCCATGTGGTGTTCTGATATTTTTTGCTGCATTTTATTTGGCTAATGGGAAGCATGTACAAATTACAGTGTCATAAGTGAAAGTGACTAAAAGGGTGGCTTGAAAGGTCCTAACATGATTTGGCTTTGTAAAGCATTCAAAGTTAGTAAATAGGTGAGTCTAGGCCTAGTCTCCAGCAGGAGAAAATTTATACTTGAGCATTTCAGAATGGCCATTAATCTTTATTTTTAAAACTTCAAGAAAAAGGAACTACAACCATATAACTATGCTTTTTATCCAAGAGTCTGTGGACTTGCATCAGTCCACAGGTGTGAAAAGGTTGAAAATAATGGATATATCTGGTATGAATACACCACGAAGCCCAGAACATGCTAAGGACTGGTGGCTGCTCAGGGCTGTTGAATATTATAGAAGAAGGTAAGGTACTTGCCTTGCATGCAGCCGACCAGGGTGCAATCGCTTGCACTGCTTATCGTCTCCCAGCCCTGCCAGACGAGCCCTAAGCACTAAGGCAGGAGTATGCCCTGAGTGCTTGTTGTTTGGGTCTGGCCCCCAAACAACAATAATAAAACACAATAACAAAATGACTGCTGGCTTTTTCCACCTACAGTAACAAAGTGATAGGAGGATTCTGCTAGCTCATATTTATGGTGATAAATTCATAGGGCTCACAGGTTAAGAAGATAGAAATTAGACTTACCGAGTTTATGTAATCATTTTACTGTAAAAGTTTTCCAGAACCGGTATGAGTCATGGAACAAAAGTCCAAAGACTCCAATCAAAAACATTACCTAGGAACTTCTCAGTTTAGCATAGCTGGAATGACTGTCCCCAGTCTATGACCAAACCTGGACTCTGCCACATGTGTTGTTATCCCGAGGTAACACAGGTAAATCTCTTAGTCCATAAATTCCTTTTTCCTCAAGTGTGAAATGACTATGGAAAAGCACAGAAAGTATTGGGCAGCAATAGTATCAGAATTAAGTTGGTTAATGGGCAGAATTCAATAAATGTCAAGGGTCACTGAAGTTATCCTTGGTTCAATCCTTCTCTTGAGAATATTCACTTCATTCAATCACTAAATCCACCTATTTATTCAGGGTCTGTTTCCGTAGGACCTGTCATGTGGCAAGTATTGCCCAAAGGACACATCAGTGAACAAAATCAAGATCTTCTTTTCTTGTGACTAATGTTCTATTGTGTTAGACACACTATGGAAAACTTACCAAACAAAAAGTATTATAGCAGGGAATGAGAAGAAGAGAGAGAAGAAGAACAAAGGATAAATGGAGTCAGTAACAGAGGCCACTGTAAAGCACCTGGGAAACTACACTGAGGGTGATAGTTGCGTAAAAACTTGAGGTTTCAATACTCATAGTGACTAGAAAATTCTTATTTTTAACTTATTTTCTCTAGTCATTGGTGTTGTAGGCATCCTCAGTCTTCATGTTTATGTCTATTTTTCCAAGTATTGTATTTTGGGGACCAAATATTGTGTGATGATCCAGACTCCCTTGAATGGAGGCAATAATAAGACCCTAGAGTACAGGAAGGAGAAGGACAGGGAAGGGATGAAATCTGGGAGGCAGTTTATGGGAGAGATGCACGGAAGTTAAATGACTGGGGTCAGGAACTTTGGACACAGTGGTAAGGTAAAAGTGATGTATATTCATATATGTAAACTAGAGAATTAACAACACTGAAAGCACAACATCCAAACGACAATAAGCAAACTTAAAGATGTGTCTGTCCAAGAAATTCCATGTCCAGGTATCTAACCCACAAAATTTTTCATTCCAAAGAACATATGCACATCATTATTCATTGTAACATTTGTACAAAATCTAAGATATGGAATTAACATAGGTGTCCAATGATAGAAAAGTGGATCATAAAGATGTGGTATATATACATAAATATATGCATACACAGAAGATGATATATATGCATCTATAAGGAATGATAACATCATGCAGTTCAATGCAACATGTATGTAACTGGAAGATATCATGTTAGGTATGAGAGAAGGAAAATCACAGGATGATTTGATTTCACTTAGGTGTGATATATAGAGTAATTGGATGAGGGAATGCAATGTTTTAAAGGGTGATGCCTAGATGACTCTTGGCCCCAGAGTGTATGGAAGAGAAAGAGGATGAAATAAATTGAGGAGGAAGCAAGGAAGAGACAGGTGGGGAGCATCAGGGGGCAGGAATCAAGGGTACTCAAGTTGTGTAAAGGGTACTCAAGTTGTGTAGAGAAGTGGTATAGAAAAATATCCAAACATTACAAAGTAAAGAGCATTAAAAACAATACGTACAAACTTCAAGAACCAGACTTAAAAATGTTCCTGTCAAGGTGGCAGATGGGGGTGGGGGGAAGGAGTGGGAGGGAACTTGGGGACCCCAGTGGAGGAATGATGATGCTTGTGATAGGATTGGTGCTGGAACATTGTATGTCTAAAATTCAACTAGGAATAGCTTTGTAACCATGGTGCTTTAATCAATATTTAAAAAACCTTCCCAAACATTGTATGACTGAAACTTAATCATGAAAGTTTGTAAGTTTGTAAACAAATAAATAAAATAGAAATATGCCTTTCATAGGGCCAACACAATAACATAGTAGTGTATCTAATAACATAGTAGGGCACTTGCTTCCTACACAGCAGACTTGGGTTCAACCCCTGGAGCCCAATATGGTCCTCTGAGCCCACCATGAGGAATAATTCCCAAACAGTGCTCAAGAGTACCCCCTGAGCATCACTAGGTATGAACCAAAAACCAAAATTTTGTGCCTTTCAAGGTGGTAGGTGGGGAGCTTGTAGAGAACCTGGAGACACTGGTTGAGGGCATATGGCACTGGAGGTGGGATTAGTGTTGGAACATCGCATGTCTAAAAACCAACTATGAATAACTTTTTAAATTACAGTGCCTTAATAAAAAATTTAAATGTCTCAATTGCCGTCCAAAGAAAAACGGAAAGTTGAAGTTTAGAAGATTGCTATACCATTCACATATCCTTCAAGTGCAAGTTACTACTTTTCTTTTTCGACCTCTAAATGCAGATGACTGCTTCAGGAAGAAATGGAGGTCTATCAACAGTGATGCTCCCATAGGAAAAGCTTTAAGGATATTACTTTGTAGCTTGGTTTAGCTAAGGGATCAAAAGTGAAATGCTTTATCCTCCTTACTGCCCACACAAAGAAGTTATAGTACTCCTCCACCCTGCCATAAAAGCAAGAATCCACTGGAAGGACATTCAGTCATATCTTAGTCCTCCTGTCCTTCCATAAAAGACCAGAAGCTGAGTGTTAAGAAGATTGAGGGTTGGGAAGAAAAGAGGGATGTAGAAGTGGCAGCAGTTGGACTTCCAGTAATTCAGCTTAAGGAGAAAGGAAAGAAGCTGAGTCACAATGCCATGGAATCTAGGCCTTGTATTGCTGACATTAACTTTATGAAACATTCCAACCGTTCTATTCATGAGCTGCTCTAATCACGCTGCAAGAAGCAGAGATTTAGAGCATTTCAGGCCACGTTCTAGTCATGCTCATTGAGAGCAGGAAGCAGGGTACCTTGGGATACTTCCCTAAAAGTCTAGCACCAGATTAGATTTCTGCTACAGGCTATCATGGTGATCTGAAGTGTTCCAGATATCACTATTACACCTGTTTTCTTAATGAGTCATAGACACTTTGGTGCTGGAGTGTAATTTTAGCCTTACTTGTTTTTAAGAATTAAAAACATATTGTTTAGCACATATTAAATAAGGATAGTAATTCGAAAGACAGCCTGATAAGCCAGAGAAAGAAATCGATCATTAATTCACAGGTCAGAAGACCTGGGTATTAATATGTCACTAAGTAAGTGAAAGAAAATGCAATGATAGAAGAAGGAAAGAGGAAATACCTTAAAGGAGTAAATAGTGGAGAGTTGTCCTAAGGTTTATTCATGGGTGTTTATTTCTTCTTTATAACTGTTATATATTTTTCAAGTTTTATCTATTAATCACATCAGTTCAGAACATTGTCCTCTTATTGGGGGAGGGTGGGTAACACTTGGCACTGTTCTGTGTCAGCTGGATATTAGAAAAGTGCTTTAACCTATATATTGTCTCTATGTTTTCAGAACACTGACCCCCTCTAAGAAGAATTTTCAGAGTCCAGCACATTACTTTCTTAGGCTTTTGTCTTTCCCACCTATAAAAAATAGAGACAGAGACTGGAAGAGGAAACGTCAGTCCTTACCTGCTGTGTTACACATGTTGGGGGGAGGTAATATTGGTAGGTTTATGCAATTTGAAGAGCTGGGACACTGGTGCTATTTCAAGTCACCATGCTGTGTGTGAAAGCAAATCTTTCTACAGTGTTCTGACACTCAGTCACAGAGCTCCCAGGTATGGCTATTATTCTATATTTGCTCATGAGTCATAGTCATCTGGATCTTGGATCTTGACGTATGGAATTAATAACAAACGTCCCCTAACATCTGCTTTCATTTGAGGCCATTCCTGTAGTACAAATTTTATCTCATAGTTTTCATCAGGATCATATAATCAACGACATCAATGATATAATTTAATCCTTCAGACACATCATAAATGAGGAGCCAAGATTATGATTCCTTTTCCACGAAAGATGCCGTTGGAGTATAGAGGAATACACTGCTTGGTATCATTAGCATTCTAATCCATGTCTGCCCAGCCATATTAAATACCACTCTACGAATGTCCTGGGAAATAATATAGGTAGCTGGCTTTCTGCAGATCCCTGAGTTACGTCTACTTGTCTTTTATCTGGCTTTCTTCTGTGATCAGGAGATCAAAATCTTCAACAATAAAGGGTGTATTATTGTGCTTGTTCTCTGATCCCATTCAAATGAAGGTAATGATACCAAAGCAAAATTCTCTCCCACCCTTTGCTCCCATAGTGAGTCTTGAGGGTGGGCATCGGGGATGAGATGCCCACAAAGCTCCCAAATAAAGCACGTGATAATTATGCCTTGACTTGTGGGTCTACTAATGTGATGACTCCCCTAAGACCTGAGAGAGTTTAAGAGGACAGCATTCCCTGGCATGCCGCTGGACTTGAGACAGAATGTAAGAAACTCCTCGGTTTTGTTTTATAGTCTCTATTCAATTCTAGTCCATTTAAAATACAGCCCATTTATGCTCTTAGATTCCAAATTCAAACATCACCTTTCGATTCCATGGATGGCCTTTGGAAGGATATTGCTTCTTAAGTTGGTGCCAACATAGCATTTCTCTCACATGGGGCAATGGTGGAGCTAGAGTGCAGTATCTAACAGCAGGATTTCTAATTGGTATGAGTTGCACTACAAGCTATTAGCTAGGTGACATTGGACAAGTCCTATAATCTCTTTGAACTCCATTTTCTATACCCCCTACCAAATGGAGATGCATTATTTGTCTTACATCATGTTTGTGTTGATTAAATTTGGATATTTGTCAGTGTGTGGAGAAACTATTTGCTAGGTACTTTAACAGGAATCTGGTGCATGTGTATGTGAATCAGGGTGTAAATGAGCAAGATGAGTATCACGAGCTAATGATTTGGGGAAACATTGAGTTAAACCAAGTTACACTGTTTGTTGGGTTACAAGATTTCCAGCCTATCACAGACTCTAGAACCTGCTCTAAAACGTATGGATAGGTCAAGGTAGACCTGAAGAAGCCATAATATACAACCAGAATGTGTAAAAATAAGATCAAGCTATAAACCACGGCCTTTCTTTTTTTAAAATGAATTTTTTGTCAGAGCTTCTTGGTTCCACCAGTGCAAGGTCTACAAACACTCAATGAACTGGGAAAATAGTGCATGCTTTGCATGTTTAGGACCTACTTCCATCTCTAACACCATATGGTCACCTGAGCACTGCCAAGAATAGCCCTAATGTCCTGAAGCTTCACTGGCTGTCACTCTGGAGGGGCTAAGGTCCTAGTGGTCCCTAGTACTACAGAATTTGAACAGTACAGCACCTTCAAAACCTAGAATCAATCTATCTAGCCCAGTTAGCCCAATATTGGCGATAATTCATCTACGCTCCCTGAGAACTGCTTGGGAGACCCATAAATGGAAATATAACAATAATCAGAAAAAGATTGGTCGGTCCGATACTCATGCCTGAAATTTTCAGTCATGGGCAAGCTGGTCTCTGTTTATCACCAAATGCAATCTATTAAGGTTGGCTGGCAATATTCATCACATGCAAAGACTGAAGGATATTAAGACATTTTAGTCTATAGGTGAGACTGGTAACTTCTGGGATCAGTTTCCTATGTGGATAGGACAAGGAAAGTGAGGATGGAGACTAGAGAGATAGTACAAGAGTTAGGGGGCATATTAGGCATGCACATAACCTGGGCTCGATCTCCAGTACCACATGCCCTCACCTTCCACCAACTCTCACAGGCTTCAGACAATTTCAGGCTATGGACCTGTGGTTGCCAGTTGGTGGATTCTCAGGCCATAGCATTAAACCACTGACTTGGTCTTCCAATTATCACTGGGAATGACTGTAAAGCCTCCTGAACACCACTTGGGTCCCCCAAACCACCACCAGATACACACGATAACAGTGAGGTTAGAAAGGTCAAGTAGGGGTAAGGATTTTAAGGCATAGCTCAATGGGGTGTCAATAGAAGGAACCCCAGAACAGTTGAACGTAGAAGAATTCACTGCAAGTGCTGAAGAGATAATATTTATTCCTGCCAGATTAGGAACATCTAATAGTTCATGCTTCTGGCTTAAACCAAGCAAAATCTGAGATGTGAAAGAATGAATGACAGAATATCACAAAATAATAAGGAAACAGCTCTGGCTCTATGGAACCCCAGATGAACTTCTACTACATCTTTTTGAAATTTGGCCTCTATACATATGACTCAGGTAGTTTATTGAATATTTGCAATAGTCCCACTTTACCAGCTCACTACACTCATTATATTTAATGACTAAATCATTAGCTTAGAGTAATATCCGTCTATAAGTGATAGAACTAGATTGGAATCCACTGCTCTGATTGCAAAACCCAGACTTCGCTATTTATACTGAGTGAGATGAGTTGCTCTGTTTTCCTAACCCTCTTTGCTAGGTTGATGCAGGTGGCTCAGGGTAGAAGGGCACCTTGAAATCACCGGGGGGCATCTGCAAGCTTGTAAAACCACCCAGAGATTTCTCATTTCCATTGAAATTCCTGGAACTTAAACCAACACCCCTATGTGACAAGAGTTGGCCCACCTGAAACCAGCCTACCTGGTGCGGATCTAACCTCACATTCCTCCCTGCCCCCGACCTCCTTTATTTCAATATAACCCCCACTCCAAAACCTCACATTGGAAGTTTGACTTCACTGGCTTCTTTGGAGGCCTGCGACCCACTTCTAGGAGCACTTCTAATAAACCTGTTTCTGCTTGATTCTCCTCTTGGCCTCTATTTTTTACTTCAGCAAACACTTTCACTCTTTTTTTATTTAGATTTTTATTGGTGAAACACCACGAGGTACAGTTGTAGATTTACAAATGTTTGTGCTTGGGTTTCAGTTATACAATGATCGAATACCCATCCCTCCATCAGTGCCCATTCTCCACCACCATTGATCCCGGTATCCCTCCCACCCCCCGCCCTCACCCATTCCACTCTGCCTCTGTGGCAGGACATTCCCTCTTGTTCTCTCTCTCCTTTCGGGTGCTGTGGTTTGCAAAAGAGGCTTTGAATGGCAATCATGTTAGGTCTAGAGTCTACTCTCAGCACGCATCTCCCATCCTGGGAGGACCCTCCCAACACCTTTATTTGGTGCTCCCTTCTCTATCTGAGCTGCCTTTTCTTCCAGCGTGTGCGGCTGGCCTTCAAGCTATGGAGTAAACCTCCTGGTACTTAAAACCTGGTGCTCTGCTATTCTTGAAACCCTTTTACTCTTGACCTCTTTCACTGAGTACCAAGCCTTGGTGCTAGATGGCCAGAGTATTTAAAATGAAACGCTGGCTCTCTAGCTTTTAAGGGCTGTTGCAATTTGTTGATTCCCTTAGCCTTGGCACACCAGGCTGGTTTGCTTACATAAGAGAAACTTTGTGATGTTCTGATATCTAAGAGTTCCTTGAACGACTAAGTAGTAAAAGTACCCTCAAGATAGACCAACGAAGGAAAACAATTTCATTTTTCCAAAATAATCCCAAAATCTTAAAATAAATTCTGAAAATGATTTCTTTGCTTTGTCAGACCATTTTTCAGGCTAGTTTCTATGATAAGAATGCCGATGTTTCATCACATCCTACCTGTTTCTATTGTCTTCATTTTTTTTTTGTCTTAATTGAAGTTTGGTCTTATCTCTTGGATAACCACAACTCTGTGGCATTTCAGAGGACCAGATTCTGTTCATACCTTTCCACTAATTTACTCCATTTTTATAGGGACAGATGAGATCCGGCACGTTCAGGGTGGTATTGGCCAAAGCACAGCGGGTAGGGTGTTTGCCTTGCACGTGACCAACTCGGGTTCGATTCCTTTGTTCCTCTCGGAGAGCCTGGCAAGCTACTGAGAGTATTCCTCCCGCATGGCAGAGCCTGGCAAGCTACGCGTTGCATATTCAATATGCCAAAAACAGTAACAAGTCTCACAAAGGAGACATTACTGGTGCCCGCTAGAGTAAATTGATGAACAACAGGAAGACAGTGCTACAGTGCTATTGAAGTTTTACCTGGCTGTATGTTTCAAGAGTGCAAGTTGATACTTTTTCAACTGTATGCTACCATAGATCCTCCACCAATGTACCAGCACCCTCAACCATAATTCCACTGAAAACCTTGCATCCTACTGTACCCGCTAGCCTATAGTAACTTCAGTTACATCGTCAGAATCCAAATATTGATTTTTGTTAAATTTTGTCTGTTATTTTTTCATGATTTATATTTCATATACAAGTGAAATAACCCTTTGATTTAATTCACATAGCATGGTCACTTCTATTTCTAGTTATGTTGCTCCAAATAGCGCAATTTCATAATTTTCTATAAATGAGAAGTATCTCATTGTTTATTTATATAGTATCTTCTTTACCTACTCATCTGTGGTTTCAAAGCTTGGCTATTTTAATGGAATATAGGAATGACATATCTTTTCAATTTGTGTTCTTGCATTTTTATATGTTTAACTTAGAGGTGGAAGTGCTAGATTGTGTGTGTATAGTTTATTTTGAATTTTTGAGGAACCTTCATATTATTTTCTATTGAAGCTGCACAGCTTACCTCCACATCAACCATGTACTACAACAACTTTTCCTCCACAAGGACATATTTTTTCCTGATCTTGATACATATATATATATATATACACATACACATATATATGCACATATATTTAAGCCATCATCACAAGTATGAGATAAGATGTCATTTTGATTTGCATTTCTTTGAGAATAGGTGATTTTGAGCATTTTTTTAATGTTACGGTAAGCTACCTGTCACTTTTCGAGATTTGTGTATTAAAACATTCTGGCCCATTTTGATTGCAGTAATTGTTCTAGTTGAGCCATGTGCGATATTTATATGCCTGGATATTAACCTCTCGTCAGACGTATGATATGGAAATATTTCTTTTTATTCAGCAATATGCCTTTTTATTTTATTGGTTGTTTATTTCAATGAGCAGAAGCTCATTGAATATTACTTTTTAGTTTGACATAGCTTTCATCCTTTTTATGGTTTGTGGTCTTACACTCACCTTGATTTTTTTTGTGTATGATGTGAGAATATTGAACTACCTTAATTTTTTATATGTGGTTGTCCAATTCATCTAAAACCATTTTAAAAGATACTTCCCTTTTGTATTCTTATTCACAGCTTCTGGGAATGTTGACGTCCCCAGGTCTTTTGGAAAACAGCATGGCCATTGACTATCCAGCAATTCCACTTCCTAGAATATACAATAATGGCCCAAAAATACAATGCATAAAAGACATTTGAACTCCTATATTGATTGCAAGAGTAGCCCAAACCACTACAGTTTCATATTAAAAAAATAAAATTAAGCAATTTGCAGCTAACTGGATTGATCTGGAGAGTACCATGCTAAGTAAATTTAGTCAAAGGGAGAGAGACACACAAAATGATCTGTCCTGGATGAAGGATGTAAATTAGCACAGGAAAACAACAAATTTCCAAAGACAATAGAAATGAAGACATGACAACAGATCTTGTTTGTTTGTTTGTTTGTTTGAGGACCACACCCAGGAGTTCTCTGGACTTACTGCTAGCTTTGTGCTCAGGGATCACTCTTGATGGGATTCGGGGATTTCCAGTGATCTAACCCAGGATGTCCACATGCAAGGCAAACTTCCTATCCACTGTACTATCCCTACAAGATCTCATTCTTTTTTTTCTTGGGATTGTTTTGACAATTAAGGGGTATTTTGTGGTTTTGTACATATTAATTTTATTTGGGGTTTTTGCAGGGGTTAATTCTTATCGTGCTTAGGATCCATTCCTGACTCTGTGCTCAGGGTTATTCTCACAAGTGCTTAGGGGATGATGCTGTACCAGAGATAAAAACAGGGTCACAATATGCAAAGCAAATGCCTTAATCCCATTCTCTCTGAGCCCAACACATAGCCTAGTTATGTTTTTCTATTTCTTTGAGGAATTTCAAGAGAAAATATTTTTAATTTTTATTTATTTTTTAATTTAATTTTAATTTTAAGTGGACATTTGGACTATGTCAGTTATTCCAATCTATAGGCATTAAATATTTTTACATAACCTTGTGTCTTCTATTTCATTAACAGAGACATAGGGTTTGGTAGTCTTTTATCTCCATTATTAAGTTAACTTTTAGCAACTTAATTTTTTATACAACTAAAACAGGATTTTTTTCTGCATTGGTTTTGTAGCCTATTGCTTTACTATACTTAATTATTGTTTCTAGTATTGATTGCTAGAATAATTAGGGTTTTATATGTATATTATCAAATCATTTCAGTTATTTGTTTCCAATTTAGATATTCTTTAATTACTTTTGTTGTTTCTTTTTGAGCCACAATGAGAAGTGCTCAGGAATCACTCCATGTGGTGCTCAGGGAACCAAATGTGGTGCTGAGGATGGAACTAAGATCCATCATGTACAAGCCTTACTTGGTCTACTATCACTCTGGCCCACCTTTAAAAACATTTTATTAAAGAGTCATGATTTTAAAAGTTACTGGTACTTGAGTTTTAGGCAAAAAACAATCCAACACTAATCCCTCCAGCAATGTCATCTTCCCTCCACCAGTGTTTCCAGATTCCCTCCCAACCCAAACCCCCACCCCATCCTCTCCCGCCAACTTGACAGGCACATTACTAAGTTTCAGTGGTTGCCGCTGAGTTCTCATATTTTTCATTTTGCTGAATCTGTGTTTTGGCTATATGGCTTTAACCCTCACTCATATCACTGGTATAACTGAAGCCCTGATGCCTGTTCACCGATTACTTCTCATTCTCTTCTTTCCACTTTGATTACTTTCCTTCTCTGTCCATCTCCTCTATAGACACTGGGGTCAAGGGTAAACTAGATTATCTTCCTTTTCTTACAATGCATGTTCTCATTCAGTATTCAATATTCCACAGATAAGGGAGACCATCCTAAGTTTGTCTTTCATATTCTGGCTTACTTCACTCTGACCCATCTTTTACATCTTTTGCTGTTTGGAACTTATTCATACCTGTAATTCTAATTTTGTACATGTTCTCCTAGTTTCATTGAATATCATTAAGACAACATTATTAGTTTACTAAGTTCTATTGCTTTAGGATTGTCTTTGACTTATCAGTGGGACCAATTACTTTTCATTTATTTTGTTTGGTTCCCCGTGTCTATTTCTATTAGGCTAAACAGCTTTTTCTTTCTAGTCCTTTTGTAATGGCTATATATTAGAACTGGATGTTGCAGGCACATTCCAAAGTTCAGTTGCAGCTTAGATCTCATGTTTTCAGTGTTGTTGAGTCTAGGCTCTGTGGATGTGACAAGCAGGGGGTGGAGGAGAGGAGGGAGGAAGCAGAGGGAGCACTAGTGGAGGGAAGTTGACACTAGTGGAGGGATTGGTGTTGAAATATGCCTAAACTTCAGCTATGAATGACTTTGTAAAGCATGGTTATTTAATTAAAATAAAAAAAGGGGCTGGAGTGATAGCACAGTGAGTAGGGGGTTTGCCTTGCAGGCGGCCAACATAGGTTAGATTCTCAGCATCCCATGTGGTCCCCTGAGCAACACCAGGAGTAATTCCTGAGTGCAGAGCCAGGAGTAACCGCTGTGCATTGGTAGGTGTGACCCAAAAAGAAAATAAATAAATAAATAAATAAATAAAAATAAAAAAATAAAAGAATCAAATGTTGCAGGATAACAGGCCTAGGTTGCGTGCCAGGAATTCTGAACTATCTGCTCAAGTCTTACACCAATTGAGATGACTGTATTAAGGAGACAACATGTGGTAGTAGAAAATAAAAAATAGCTTACTGGGCTAGAGAAATATGCAGAGGGCTGGATATTTGCCTTTTCCTTGGCTGACCCACACCCAGTCTCCAGCACCCTGAGCACTGCCATGAGTGATCCCAGAGCACGAGGCAGGAGTAACCATTGAGAACTTCCAGGTGTATCCTAAAAATTCACAATCATATCGAAATAGAAAAGCTTACTAAGTGGAGGGGCCAGACACAGGAAATGTGAAGATTTATGCTAGAGTGTCCTTTCCTGGGAATTATAACTGCTTAACTGAGGTCAGGGAGAAAAGAGAAAGAGAGGAAAAGTGTTTGCCATAGAGGTTTGCTGTGGGTGCCAGGTGGGGGAGCAGTGGGGAAGGGAAACTGGGTACACTGGTGGCAGAAAATGTGCACTTGTGATAAGATGGAAGTTGGAACATTGTATCACTGAAACTCAATTATGAACAACTTTGTAACTGTACATCTCACAGTGATTCAATAAAGATTTCTTTTTTTGACAATGAGGTGCGGGGCTGGTTCAATAGCACAGTGGGTAGGGTATTTGCCTTGCAGGCAGCCGACCCGGGTTCGATTCCCAGCATCCCATATGGTACCCCTAGCACTGCTAGGAGTAATTCCTGAATGCAGAGCCAAGAGTAACCCCTGGAGAATAGTCGGGTGTGACCCAAAAAGCAATAAATAAATAAATAAAAATAAAACAAATAAAATGAGAAGGGATGATGTGCAAAAAGTCAGCTTCAGGAAGATTCCACAGACAGGGTCTGCCCAGAAGCCTCAGGCTCTGATTTAAGCTAGCTGGGCCAGACTTCTTTCTTTCTCCTTTCTGATAAGTTTTTCTTCTGAGGCCCCGGTAGGAGCAGAGTGAACAGGGACCTTGGGCTCAAGCTCCAGACTGGTAGGTCCCAGAGGTGGTGGTGGTCTTAGTAGAGGCAGTCTGTCTGGAAGCCTGCTGAGTTCATGTGGTGCTTCAAGAGGGATCTATAAATGCTAATAACCCCCTACAAACGCCACACACAGATTTCTCTCCCCAGTTGTATGTGCTTCCACACTTATGTGGGTGCAGAAACTCCAGGAAGTCCAAGGAGTCAGGTGAGACAGAAGCAGATGTTTCCCAGGGACCCTGGATGCTGGATATGGGAAAGTCCTAGGAAGAAGCAGTGCCTGCTACTCATTTCCAGCAAATTCCACTGAGTTTTCTCTGGAAGCTGGGAACCAACAACGGATTGATGTGGGAATTATAGGGAAACCGCAAAAGTCTCTGACAGTGATGTGCAGAGGGGAGTGATTTTCCCTGTGATCCTGGAGCCTCAGATGATTTAAACAACTGCTGGTGTTCGTATTGTATAAACAAAGGAAACCCAGAATAAGTCATCTATCATCATCTCCATTTGCCTAAGACTGTTGCTCCTTCTTCCTCATGCTGAGGTTTGAGTGTCAATAAATCTAAGGTCCTAATTAGATACGCCCTTCTCCTTCATTTACCTCCTCCCCTTTGTGCTCAGTCCCTGGATTTCTGCTCCCCAGAGTCCTATCGCTATCTGAGAAAAATGCCACTTTCCACACCTGAATGCTGGGGCACACCCACATAGGTGTCTAGAGAGCGCATCCTTCCCCCTGATGTCTCTCCCAAGCTTGTATCCCAGTGACCCCCCCCCCCCCCACATATAATCCCCGAGAGGGCTGTGTCTCTGGCTTCCCTACCCTTTCCATTGTCATTTGCAACTGTTCCTTATGGGGAGGTTGATCCACAAATCCTCTGTTCCTTTACAAAGGTAAGGTAAAGGTAAAGGTAAAGGTAAAGGTAAAGGTAAAGGCCCTCCCATTGTTCGTCGATTTGCTCGACGTTGTTGTTACTGTGTTTGGCATATCGAATACGTCACGGGGAGCTTGCCGGGCTCTCCGTAGCTGCTCCAATATAGGTATAGGCTTGTTTTGTCTATAGAAAAGAGATGACTTTAGAAAATTGTTTGTCTGCCATCATCTTGATTCTGCTTTCTGTCAACTCCTGCGTATTTTTCAAAGACATTAAGTCTTATTTCCTACGATGTATTATTTGCGCTTTCACCCATATTGAGACCACTTTCTGCTAAAAAATTTCACAGCAAATATTTTTATAATGCAGACAGCCATTCATTTACCTCTAATCTCAACTTTGCAACCATCATAGTATATTTTTCAAAGCAAAGACTGGCGAGTCCTCACCTGTTATGGACTGATATTCAGATTAATAAACACCCTGAAAAAAGTATCCTCTTCTGAGAAAATGCTCAGGAAGTTATTCATTATTTGAATTGATAAACAAACGCCCAACAAGAAACTGATACTATTATTTCTTCTTGTTCCTGAGAAATGGTATATAAGAGAATGACTTTCCTACATCTATGAACAAACAACACAGTTTTCTAGTCTTCTGGAGATTGGTCTTGCATGTATTTCAGAAGTAGCAGGGCATATTTTATTAAATGTTTGGGATTGACATAAAAATAGTAACCCAGGAAAATTCAACTCAGTTATATAATTCATTTTAAAGCACTCTATTTAAGATGACAAGTAGAGATTGATTAATCCAAGGCTGACAAATAGCAAGTTTCATTCCCCCAATTTGTCTTCCCTTCATCTGCTGAGTATACATGTTTTATTGATACTGTAATGTTTCCATGGCAGTTTACACTTCAAACTTCTCAAGTCACTTTTCTTTTGCATTCAGCACATTAAACAAAAGTGATTAGGTCCACACAGAAGAAAGGGAAAGATTCAAACCACAGTGATGTTAAAGATAATATTTTAAGGACCTGTGTAACCATACAGTTTGTAGGGTACTTGCCTTGCTTACAGCCATCCCATGTTCAATCCCTAAAACCAAAGATGGTCCCCCAAGCACGAACAGGATTGATCCCTGAGCTTACATACAGGAGTAAGTGCTGACCAACCCCCAAACTAACAAGAACAATAAAAATTGGTTATCTTTCAAATGAGAAGCAGGCCTGAGAATAGAACACAGATTTCAAATACTTGCACTTTGGAGGTATATTGTCCATACAAAGGAAAGGAAGAAAAATGTGATTGAATTAGAAGCAGAAACATCTTCTATAAGCACATATTTATTGAATTGACTTAAAGTAAGAGACTGACATGAATTTAGAGAAACGTGGTAACTCACAAAGATTCTAGAGTATAGATTATTTGGGCTGGAGAGATAGTACAGGGATTAAGGTGCTAATCTTTTACATGACCAATCTAGGTTAAATCCTTCACACCATGGTTCAAACATCCTATGCCCTGATTACAGAGTCAAAGTATGCCCTGAGCACAACTGAGTGCCCTGAACACTGCAAGGTATGACTCCCAATCATAAACAAACCAAAAAGGATACACACTCTAGAAACCCAAGACCCACTCTATCAAAATCATAGGATTCTTGACCAGGAATCTTCATTTTAACAGGCCTCTAGGTGATTCTATTGTGAAGTGATGTTTAAGGCCAAGGGCTTTTATAACTGTGAAGTTGTCAAACTTGAAATCTTACACCCATGTTTTGTTCTGACTTTTTGCCTAAAGTCCCCATTGAAAGTGATTCTGGGGCTTGGGATAATTCTTAAACTCCATTCAGGGAAAATAAACTCCTTAAAGTGCCCATACAAGTTTATGGAAGACTATCCTGACCTTTGTTGCAGTTCCACCCAGGTTTAGACCCAGGCACAGGCACTTCCTGAAAAAGTACTTTTTGTTCTCTAAATGATTCTGCAAAAATCAACTTCAAGCAATCTTCCAATACATCTCAAAATCCATCACTTCTCAAGACTCATTTGTTGTTTTGGTGCCCAGCATTAAATTCAGGGCCTTATACATGTAAAACATGTGTTCCATCACATAGCTTCATCCCTAACCCCTGAAAACTTATTCAGAATCCGACAATGTCATTTCTCGTATTAGGTACAGGCCCTTGTTTTGAATTTCTCCTCCTGCAACTAAACAAAAAGTTTCAATACTATTTTAAATCCCCAAATATAGTGTTACTATTAGACTGTGAAACTGAATTAAAATACCCAGAATTACAATAAAAATGATAAGAATTGGGAAAAAAGAGCACATTGAACAAGCAGAACTTTTAAGTCAATTTCACAAAATATAATTTGGGAAAGGAGTGATAGTACAGCTGGTAGGGTGCTCTTCTTGTGTGCGCCAGACACATGTTCATTCCCCAATACACTATATAGACCCCCGAACACCACCAATAATCATTCCTGAACTCAGAGCAAGGAATAAGCCCTGAGCACCGGCAGGTATGAATGCCCTCCAAAGTTATAATTTGACTGGGTTTTCTGATCCTTAATGATAGCAAGAATTCAATATCTTGGTCTTGCTTTCTGTAACAAAGACTCTATAGAGAAATAACTTAATGGAAACAACATGCCTCTTCCCCGAGATTAAATCCAGACCAATCCTGGGGCAAGTCTTTCACTTCTATTCTTAAGTGTCATTTGTACTATGATTGAACCAGGTGAACTAATTCCTCATAAATGAGACCAAAGATACCACTGAGATAATTCCTCTCCTTCAAGTCTTAAAATAAAGAAAACACAAAGGAGCTATGGAAAACTCAGGTGTGCCATTGAAAAACTTTTTTCACTAATTACAAATCAACCATCACTTCAGGCAGAGATCCTGTTTTTGAGATCATGCTGAGAATTCCCAATCTTTATCTCATATGGTTCCCCTGGACAGTAAGCAGTTTATGGCCAAGAAAGCATTGAAATGCAGGCAGAAGGACTCTGGTCCAGAAAATTTAACCCATTCCACACCTTCTCTCTGAACAGCCATTATCCTCCGAACAAATATATTTACTGTATCATTGGCTCCATCTTATTGCCTTGAATTCTCCCACCATTTTCTCACATACAACACCCACTACACTCCCACACACAGATCATGGCCATTTTCTAGGTCTCTGTCTGTTCTTTCTCTTTTTCTCAATGAACAAAACCTAATTCCTTATGCTGCATTTCTTTTCCATTTCCGTATTTAGCAGGCCTGGGGCATGCATAACTCTGAATATATTTATCTCTGTCGAATTCTGTTGTTGTTTCCTTGCGTTGTTTTTTGGGGCCATACCCTGCAGTGCCCAGCCCAGGGTTTACTCATGACTCTAAATTCAGAGATCACTCCTGGAAGTACTCAGAAAATCATATCGGGTACTGGGGATCAAACACAGGTCAGCTGTATACAAGGCAAGCACCTTGCTCCTGTACTATCTTTCTGGCTCTGACATTTGCCATATTTAAAAAAAATCGAACCTGACTGACGGCATGCTGTCAGCTTCCAAACTCACTAATGGTTTCCAACACTTCTAAAAACTGAGACTGAGACTTTGCTACCGTTTCTGAGTTTCTCTTGAACCTTTCTTGCCTGTGAACTGAAAAATAAAATCAAGGAAAAAACACTCTGTCTTATTTGGTGTTGGAAAAAACTCATTTTTAAATTGGGAGAGCTCTGGTGTGAACTCCTTGGGGACAAAAGGAAGCCCTGTGAAAACTGCTCTAAGCAAAGCTTCCAAACAAAGTTAATCTTAGAAAATCAACCTTTGGAGTTCATTCTGCACTGCTGATACCTCACCCATATTCCACTGGCACACTCTGTTCTAGTACACATGAACAACCTTCTACTGCAACTACCTGCAATATCTCCGTTAGAGTACATCATTTGTCTGCAAGAACTTGCTTAGTATAAACATGGAGTAGATTGAATAGTTAGTAATTGTCAAGGACCTGGTGTACCAAGACTAAATCTTTAACAAGTAAGAGTTGGTGAATAAATTCTCCATTTTTTTCCCATTCTGATTCAGGCGCTATGAAACTCCTACATCCCCAGGATAAATGAACCCCAGTTGCCCACAGTCAAACATGCTAGATCACATGCTCTGTATTGGCTTATATTCTTTATACCTCACTCTCCCTTCCCTCCTCCACTAATGGTGCATTCTAGAATCACCTCCCAAATAAATGACATGAATTAAAATACCATTTCAAGGTCCACTTAAGGAAAACTCTCTTAAAACCCTTGTTATTATCGGCCCCATTCTCATAACTGACTCTTCCTAACCCCTGTTGCCACAATTACATAACCATCTCTGCTTGAAAGTCAACAAAAGATCTTAGAAGGGTGTTTTGGACAGAGGTCTTGTTGCCCGTAGGTGCATGATGATTGTCTTTCTAATAACTGTGCATGCAGTTTATAAGCACAACATCAATAATTACGAGGTTTGTTTGGTCTGTCTCAGCCCTGGGAAGTAGCCAAGTACTTCTGAGTCATCACTAGAATTTTATTGTCAATGATGAAAAGAGACACTTGTTGAACTGTACATAGATGCTCACTGAAGGCTGTTGGAAGTGACACACAAGTCATCAAATATGAGTTATACTCTAATACTAATACTCTTAGTCAAGCTATTACTCTTGACTTATTCATCAGAATTTCTACTCTAAATGATTCTCAAACTAATGAATATGCTTTTTAATTCTGTTAAGAATAAACCATTTTCCCTGTGACTGATTCATACCATCAATTGTATAATATGAATGTATTTGGGAAAATTTCTTCTCCCATCATCGTGATTTCATATGGTGTTACAGCATGTAGTATTGGCCTGTTGGCCTCTTCCCAGTAGTTCTCTTACCTCTACATGAGGAAGGAGTAATCAGTCTATTTGACAAGTGTTGAAGAAGGAACTGTACGTAGTCAGCTCATTTCTGTCCTTTTTCTTGGAACTACTTTATTTTGTGTTAACCGATTCCTATGTACTTGGCCACAGACATAAGTCAAGTAGTTTTATAAGTTACCAGGTTCATTGATATCTCTCTCACTACAAGATCACATTCTCTATAGGACTCAGATGGAGTCTTGAACCTGTGTTCTGTGTCCTGCCATCTGCCACTATCAGAAGAGACCTAACCATGAGAAATCTCAAGGATATAATGTCATAATTTCATGATCTTGTCTTCATTATTGTCATCAATTTCTTTTTTTTCTTTTTTGCTTTTTGGATTACATTCAGCAATGCACAGGGGTTACTCCTGGGTTTGTATATGGGATGCTGGGAATCGAACCCGAGTGGGTCTTGTGCAAGGCAAATGCCCTACCCATGCCCTACCCGCTGAGCTATTACTCTAGCCCTTGCCATCAATTTCTATATACACAATTCAGCGAGGTGAAGAAATGAATTACTTGTTACATCAGCTTTGGAAAGCTATTTCAATCTTCAGCGTCATCGGAAAACATCATAAGACTGATCGTAGGACTATATATTAATTAAAGTACTATTTAAAAGAATGACATAGGGGTCAGAGAGATAGTACAATGAGTAAGGCATTTGATTTGCATGCAGCCAACCCAGGTTCGATCCCCGGCATCTCATATAGTCCCCTGCGTACCACTGGAAGTGATTCCTAAGCACAGAGCCAGGAGTAAACCCTGATCAATAGACTGAAAAAGGGTTCTGCTTGTGCGCCCTCAAAAATAATGGGCATAAGGTATGAGAGCGAGACAACAGCACCTAGGGCATGTGCCTGGCACAAGTCAACCTAGATAATCTCCCTGGCACTACATACAGTCCCCCAGGCATAGCTCAGAGTGAACCCTGTCCACAGAACCAGGAGTGAATTTATAGCACCACTAGCTGTGGCCCAAGAGACCAAAAAAATGAAATGTATGGATATACTATGCATAGAACAATTGGTAGATATGTTTACATGATAAATGTTATTGTTGATTTCCATTTTCTTCCTATTCTTAGCATCTGTACTGATCACACTTCTTACTGTTTCATGGCAAATGCTTCTATAAATACATCTTCATACTGAATTATAGGAAGCAATCGAGTGTGAAAAGCAGGTAGCTCTGTAATGTTTGCTAATTTTCCACTACTGCTGGTGTTGCACAAATGTTCCTCCAGAGCTTTTTGAGGGTGGGGTATGGGGGTTACTTCTAGTAGAGAAGCATCTGCTTCATTATCCCCAGTATACTGATCGTAAGACAGTAGGAGGTAACTTGAAAATTCTCATACCAGGTGTGGAATGGCAAATACCCAACAAATTGAGCATTGTGACATTTCAAATCCATAGTGATCAAACAGTCCATACAATGTTTCTGAACACAAACTCCTGACATGTTCCACCAGTCCACTGAAGCTGGCAAGTGACATGAACCCCTTTGCAGTCTATTGTATGAATAATTTGGATCAAAGAAGAAACTGACTTTACAATGTGGGAGTGTTGGAATTATGAAGCAAAGGGTCTACAATCGGATAGACCACCATCAGAAGAGGGCAGCAATGAGTCAGAGAAACACTAGCTTTGAGAGTATCATGATTATAAATTCTAATTTCTGTTGTTGACAAAGATATCGCTAAGAGAAATAGAATATGAAGCAGGCAGTACACATTAAGTTCTTCCTGACAAATTGATTGCTTTAAAAAGCTGCTTCAGTTAAGAGAATGATCACATTGCAGCTCACTGCTCAGGCATCCCATCAATATTCAATTGAGTCGTGATCACATTTCAATGAGACCAATATGAACTGAAACAGAAGGAACTTCAGAGTTTAAGTCATTCAACTCTTTTGAACAAATAGGAATAGTGAATTCTACAACAGATAGGAAAATTTCCAAGTTCACATAGTAAATTACTTGGTAGGACAGTCAGTCATGACCATAGTCAAGATGTCCTGGCTTCAGGACCAAAGTTCTTTTACTACATTGAATTGTCCTTATGTTACCAAAAAGAAAGGCAAGGTAATAAAATAGTGAAGGAGAGATAAAGTATTGACCATAGTACAAACTTTGAACATAGTACAAACTTTGAATTCGTTTTCCCATTCTCCTGTTATTTCCATGATATTGGTTGTGGTGCTCCTTGAGCTCACACATTTTCAATGATGATAGGAGTCACACACTAAGTGGCAGTGCTTATACTTGGTTGTGGTACACTGGGAATTGCATTTGTTGTGTACAGAGGATTGCACATGAAATACTCAGAATTGCAGTTAACAATGTGGGGCAATGATAGGGATGGAATTTATGGCTCACACAAGCAAGGATGATGCTGAATCTATCACTAAGTCACACTTTTAGGCTCCATAAAGGATTTCTTTGAAGGCAACCTCAACTATAGTGTCTGATGGGTTACAAAAAGATACTGATATAAGAATGAAGAGAAATAAAAAAATAAAGGTAACAGTATTTTAGGCAGCAGTTAAGCAATCTAACATTTTGATAAAGCTGCAGTTAAGTTTGAGTTAACCTTTTTTTGAGCATTAAGTCTCACTTAAGGGGAGTTCTATTCTCACAACCTACCACAAATCCTAAATGATGGATTGCTTCTACCCAATTTTGTTTCAATTCAACAAAGATGATCAAACCGCTCACTAAATCTCAGATTCTTTTTCTATTTAATTACCACAAGATACAGTTAGAAAACTTTCATGTTTGAGTTTTAGTCATATAATGATCGAACAGCCTTCCTCAACCAATGCACATTTTGCAACACCAATATCCCCAGTAACCCCCACATCCGAACCCCCCCCTCAGCTCTATTGCAGATAATTTCCCCCTTTATTATCTTTCTACTTTGGGACATTATGATTTGCAATACATTTGCCATCCCGAACGATCCCTCCAACCATCATTAACTTAGTGATTCCTTCTCTATTCCAGCTGCCTTCTTCCCCAGCCATGAGGCAGGCTACCAACCCTGGAGCAATCTTCCTGGACCTGTATCTACTGTCCTTGGGTGTCAATCTTCAAGTAATTATGTTAGTCTATATTCCACAAATGAGTGCAGTCATTCTATTTCTGTCCCTCTCTTTCTGATTCATTTTACTTAGCATGATACACTCCATGACCATCCACTTATAAGCAAATTTCATGACTTCATCTTTCCTAACTGCTGCATAGTATTCCATGGTTTAGATGTACCAAAGTTTCTTTAACCAGTCATCTTCACAGATTCTTAAAGCTTGCCCTTTGTGTTTTGTATATTTATATTTTTAGTACAGTTGGATGAGATTGCTGTGACCTAAAACTTGGTTTTATGATAATTAAAAAGCACTTTCTCAATTCTCATGGTAATCAGAGGTCAGAAACAAAAGTAACTACTGAGAAAGAGGTCCTACTTTCTCTTTGCTTGTTAATAAAACAGTTACCATTTATCAGGATAAGCACAAAAGGAATGTATGTAATCACATCCTCTGGAAGAAGGGGTTGTCAGGTTTGGTAAAAAGTCGAATCTGTATCTTTCAGAAAGCACCAGTGTCTGTGTCTGACTCTTCTCAGGGAGAAGAACCACATTAAAGAGTTGTAATCCTCAGAACCGTCTTGGGGCAAAAGACTTCTAATGCAATACATTTGTTTCTGCCTCCTTAAAGCCTCCTTTAAGCAACAAGCATTGTCTTGAAGAGCTACAACAAAATTATATTGAATCACAGCCTGAAAAGTAGTTTAACATTTTTGGTACATCTACACTATGGAATACTATGCAGCTGTTAGGGAAAAATGAGGTTATAAATTTGCTTATGAACAGGTAGGTATGTAGAGTATTATGAAATGAGTTAGAAGGAGAGGGATAGACAGAATGATTGGACTAATTTGTGGGATATGAAACATATATTATGAGATTATACCCAAGGACAGTAGAAACAAGGGCCAGGACGATTGGTCCATGGCTGGAAGACTTTCCCAGAGCTGGTGGAGAGGGCAGTTGGGATAGAGAAGAGACCACTAAGACAAACATAGTTGGGAAGGATCACTATGGATAAGAACTGCATGATGAAAGTAGGTAAAGAAACAAACATGACAACCTCTTAGTATCTGTGTTGCAAACCATATTGGCCAAAAGGGGGAAGAGAGATAGAGACAGACACATATAGAGGGAGAGAGAGAGAGAGGGAGAGAGAGAGAGAGAGAGAAGAAATATGCCTAGTGCCTGCCATAGAGACAGACTGGGGGAAAGGGACATTGGTGGTGGGAAATGTATACTGGTAAAGAGATTAGTGTTGGAATACTGTATGACTGAAACCCAGCCATGAACAGCTTTGTAACTCTGTATCTCACAGTGATTCATTCTAAAAGAAAAAAACATCTCTGTCTGAGAATTGAAACTACTGTCTATTTAGTTTAACTGACTCTTTTCACTACTGAAGTTCACCAGCATTTTGAGCATTAAAGACATCCATGTACATTGTGATCTCCTGATCTTACTGTCTACACGCTTCAGCCCAAAGAACTCTGATCAGCATGCTTCTTCTTGAATAAAGGAGTCCTGGATCACAAGGGTAGTCCTCTACTGTAGGGTAACATTGCTTTGTCCTTCTTCCACAAGAAGCTTAGGTTTAAAGTAATATCCTTTTTGTATAGATACAGGAAGACCATTAACATCATGCTTTGTAACTTAGGATTTGATTGGCCTTGAATATTATTCACTCCCGTGCATCTGCTTTCTCGACTTAAGCCTCAGTTGCCCTTAGTTCCTAACACCCCCAAAGCAGGGTCCCTACGAGGGACTGAATGGACCCAGGGCAAGTGGTGAGCTACCCTGGTAGCGAAATGGGCCAGGCCAAAGTGCCACGATTCTTAACTATAAGTTAAGAGTTTGATCATAGACAAATGCTGTCATGATCCAAAGGTAACGGCGAGACTAGGATCCTACTAGGGGTGGGAAAGACTATCTGGCCTGAGCACTGTAGTCTGAGATCGAGATGGCCCTAGGAGAGCAATTATAAGTTTAAGATATTTCTTACTGTAAAGGTAAAGGTAAAGGTAAAGGCCCTCCTGTTGATCATCGATTTGCTCGAGCGGGCCCAGTAACGTCTCCATTGGAGACTTTGTTGTTACTGTGTCTGGCATATCGAATACTCTCGGTAGCTTGCCGGGCTCTCCGAGAGGGGCAGAGGAATCGAACTCGGGTCGGCCATGTTGGCCACGTGCAAGGCAAACGCCCTACCCGCTGTGCTATCGCTCCAGCCCAATTCTGTATCCATACAAAATGGTTTATATTATATATTCTTATATGCTTGTCAGACAAGGAGAGGAGAGACACACCCTTGGGATTCCGCTCTAGGTTGGGTCCTCATGCTGAGAGAGGATCTGTCCTAGGAGCGGCCTTCCCTGAGGCTAAGATTTCTACCCCTATTGATTGTGACCGCACCTATGTCTAATTGTTTTCCCAATTCCTCTTGGAGATAGATATAATGAGACTGTAGATTGGGCATGGGGGAGCAGAGACAAGAGCAGAGACAAGAGCAGAGACAGAAGCAGAGACAGACAAGAGAGACTGGTGTAGATGGAGAGAGGAAGGAAATAAACTGCTACTAATACCAACCAGCCTGGCCCTCGTTCCTTCCTCCGCCTGACCATCGCCAATCGACCTCCCCGGGTGGGAGAAGGGTGAGACTACCGAACGCGGGCGGTGGGAGAGGTAGAGCCACTGCTGCTGTGTGCTGCGCCCCCTTTGTGTGAGTTTACACACTCTATGCAAAGTACGTTGAGACCACTCTGCTTTGTGAGTTCTAATGTGAGGTTATTTGAAATGAAGCTCCCTTAACCCCATTTTCAATAAAGGTAAAGGTAAAGGTAAAGGCCCTCCCGTTGATCGTCGATTTGCTCGAGCGGGCCCAGTAACGTCTCCATTGGAGACTTTGTTGTTACTGTGTTTGGCATATCGAATACTCTCCATAGCTTGCCGGGCTCTCCAAGAGGGGTGGAGGAATCTAACTCGGGTTGGCCATGTTGGCCGCTTGTAAGGCGAATGCCCTATCCGCTGTGCTATCGCTCACTGGTCTATTACTATGGAATCAGTTAATGCACAAAGGAATACAACTATTAAAATATAACTTCTTATTTCAAGGAGTTAGTTCCATGTATGGGGAATAGGTTGGTAAACTGCAGTGTGAGAAGAGCTTAGTTGAGGGTAGCATGGAGTTATGTGGGATCCTAGAATAAGAACTCTGAATCTAGAATAAGAACTCTAATCCTTGGGAGGAATCAAGAAAGTCTTTCAAAAGAGGTTGATACTTGAGTCCTAGGAGATTATGAGATATAAATGAATTGGTGCAAGATTGAAAAACAACCTGAAATGAGCCGAAAATTACCATTATTTTCGGTAATCAAAGTATCTGTAGAATTTCTCTTCATTCTTCCAGTGTTCACTTATAATGTGTGGTGTGCTTCGAAATAGGATCAGCAGGCATGTTAGTAATATTGATAAATAATGAGCAAAGGGGTTGTTTGAGATTCTAAAGGGATTACCTATGAATAAATTGCTAAGTAATTTATTATTTCAGACTACCTCATAAACCATAAGGAAAAGAATGATAAATATGATTATATTAAAATTTTAATGCATACATAAATAAATATCATGACAAAATTTTATCAGTGGGTCATAAGCAATATTTGTAAAAGATATAAACAAAATAAAGGATTCCTCTTAACAATAAAGAAGAAGTGTGAGAAATCTATGAGAATAAAAGTTCTAATTTGAAGAAATAAGCAAATGTATAAACAGAAATTTCCAGAAAGAAAGCTCTAATGTCTATCATGGCCTACTAACATACAAAAAGTTGTTCTATCCCAAATACAATTTGAAAATGAAAATTAATAAGAATGATAAGACACAGACTGTCAAAAAATAGTTTGGCACTGTTTTCAAAACTAAACAGTGGTCTAAGATAAGCTATCTGACCCAAAAATTGTGCTTACAGCTATTTCTTCCAGAGAGATGAGAATTTCTTTAAAAAAAAACATAAATTATCCAGAAATCCTTCAGTGGTAACTGGTTACACTGTGGCATTTACAAATCAGTATGCGATTGGAACAACTTGGAGGAAACTCAAGAAAATTACGCTGAGTGAAAATAGTCCATGTCAAAAGGCTATGTACTGAAGATTTATTTCTGTAACATTTGTGAAATAACAGTCAAAAAGAGCAAGTTAGTTACCAATAATTATGGAAGGGACCTTGCAGGAGTGTGGCTATAAAAGGAAAAACATTCACAGTATGATGTACACAGAGTTTGCTAACATAGGATAATACTGTATAAAACTACATAGACCCGAATGAATGTTGAACTGATGAATTATGAATAAACTTTAAGGATTATATGATGTGCTAATAATATATGTGCTAGGGTGGAGCGATAGCACAGCGGGTAGGGCGTTCGCCTTACATGCGGCCAACATGGCGGACCCGAGTTCGATTCCTCCGCCCCTCTCGGAGAGCCCGGCAAGCTACCGAGAGTATTCGATATGCCAGACACAGTAACAACAAAGTCTCCAATGGAGACGTTACTGGGCCCGCTCGAGCAAATCGACGATCAACGGGAGGGCCTTTACCTTACCTTACCTTATGATGTGCTAAGTGAAATGAGTCAGAAAGAGAGGGACAGACATAGAAGAACTTCAATCTTTTGTGGCGTATAAAACAACATAACATGAGGCTGACACCTAAGAATAGTAGATACACGGGACAGGTAGATTGCTCCATAGCTGGAAGCCTGCCTCATGAGCAAAGGGGAGAAGGCAGCTGGGATAGAGAAGGGATCGCTAAGAAAAAGATTACTGGAGGAATCTGTTGGGAGGGGAGATGTGCTCAGAAAGTGGATAAAGGAACAAACATGATAACATATCAGTGTCTGTATTGCAAACCATAATGCCCCAAAGTAGAGAGAGATTATGGGGAATCATGTCTGCCATGGAAGCAGGGGGAGGGTGGGAAAGGGGGGTATACCGGGGATATTGGTGGTGTGGAATATGCACTGGTGGAAAGATGGCTGTGTGATCATTGTGTGATTGCAAACCAAACATGAAAGCTTGTAACTATCTCTTTAAAAAAGGATTATATGATGAATTTGATATTGCAGTAAAGTTGAGCAGTTTGTAAACATTGGGTATTTTGAAAGCACTGGACATTCTTTCATATTTCTCTACAACTACATTTAAATCTATAATTATTTAAAAATAGAATATTGTTAAAAAGTTAAAGGTAGGAGTGGAGATCTGAGGCAAACTGAGCAAAACATTAATTTTTATTTTATATTTTAATAGATTACGCAAGATTAATATTTTCTGTTCCAATACTGTATATTTACATTGTTTTTTGATCATAGTAAATAACATTAACAGGTAAAATCAGTTTTAGGAGAGAACAGGTTAGTTGCCAGTGATATAGGAGAGGTAAGAGTGTATGCACTTAGGTATAAAACAATTTACACAGGGAAGTATTTTATACAATGACTAAAGCAAATCTATTTTCACATCACATTTGTATCATAGACCATAAGAAAGGTATTAGATCTATCAAAGTATCAGTTTCCTCTTTTTGTAAAGTCAGGATGATAGTACTTGACTTTAAAATTTTTCTATTTGTAAGATTAAAATAATGGATATAAAGTGCTTGGTGTGTAGTACAATTGTGATTAATGACTGTTATGAAATGATGGTAATGGTGATGCTAAGGCTGTTCTTTTTAATTGTAGCCTCAGTTGAGAATCATTCAATGTGTCCTTGCAAGTAAATCAAGGTACAGGCTGTTCTCTCTCATTTGTGGAACTTAAAGAATCACAGCCAAAGTTTCTTTAACCAGTCATCTGTTCTTGGGCATCTACACAATGGAGTACTATGTAGCTGTTAGAAAAGATGAAGTCATGAAATTTACATACAAGTGGTACAATATGGAAAGTATCATGCTAAGCGAAATGAGTCAGAAAGAGAGGGATAGACATAGAAAGATTGCATTCATCTGGGGGATATAAAGTAACAAAGTATGAGATTAATACCCAAGAATAGCTGAGATCAGCACCAGGAGGATTACTCCTTAACTTAGAGGCCAGCCGGGTATCCTAGAGGAAAGGGCAGTTCAGATAGAGAAGGGAGCACCAAATAAAGGGTGTTTGGAGGATCCTCCCAGGAGGGGAGATGCATGTCGAAAGTAGACTATGGACTGAACATGTTTGCCACTCAATGCCTCTTTTGCAGACCACAACACCCAAAAGGAGAGAGAGAACACAGGGGATTGCCCTGCCACAGAGACAGGGGGGATGGGGGGATGGGGGTGGGAGGGATATTATCCATGGTGGTGGAAAATGGGCACTGGTGGAGGGATGAGTATCTGTTCATTGTATAATTGAAACCAAAGCACAAAAAATTGTAAATCTACAACTGTAAAAAAAAAAAATAAAATAAAATAAAGGGGGAAAAAAAGAAAAAAAAAGAAAAAAAAGAAAAAAAAAAGAATCACAGCCAGGTAGCAACAAAGGATCAAAAGCAACAATGTAGAGGCTGAAGTGATAGTACAGGAGGTATGGTGCTTGCTTTGCAAGCGACCGACCTGGGTTCTATTCCCAGAATACCCCAAGAACCGCCAAGAGTAACCCCTGAGCATTGCTGGGTGTGACCCAAAAAGCAAAAAGCAAACAAACAAATAACAAAAAAACAAAGGCAACAATGTAAAAACTGATGCATACATGAGTTAGGAGGCATAGAAAGGGAGCGGACTTCTGGTCCTTTGGACAAGTTGATTACAATGATTACTTTAGTGATGGTTGTGGTGTTGAAATATTAGAAAACCACCATTAATAGTTTTGTAAATCACAGAATCCCAATCAATAAATCAAAGTTTAAAACTCACCTGTGAAAAACTTTGTAAATTGTGGTGTTTAATAAAATTTTTTAAAAAATATTCAATTTAAACTATGGGGACTTTATTACGAAAACAATTCTGCGTAGATGGGTTTCTTCGCTTTAGTAACATCAAATCATGTTTACTACACATGACGTGATAGTTATAGCTTTACATGATTCAATAAAATATTATAATAACATAGAAGGCAAATAAGTGTAGCATGTGTTTTCAGTGTGGCCATAAAGGTGTGTGACCATTGGCCAAGGCTTTAACCACAGAAGAAGATAAGATAGGAGGAATTTTGTGAGAATAACTGCTGGGAAAAAAACTCCAAGTTTTCTAGGTATTCTATATTCTTCCCATATTATGTACCTAGACAAAGTTTAAAAACAGTTCACAGAGGGGCTGGAGAGATAGCACAGCAGGTAGGGCGTTTGCCTTGCACGCAGCCGACACAGGTTTGATTCCCAGCATCCCATATGGTCCCCTGAGCACCGCCAGGAGTAACCCCTGAGCATCGCTGGGTGTGACCCAAAAAGCCAAAAAAAAAAACAGTTCACAGCAAGACTACTTAAACTTGGAATCATCTCCACCAATTATGTACAGAAAAAAAATCACGATATTTAATGTAGTTGATATATTCTGTAAGCAGAGCACTGAAGACCATGGAACTTAGGTTTAAATCTGGATGTGAGGATTGGCTCTACCCAGTACTTCATGGCTGCCTATATACAAGTTATCTCATGCCTCTGAACCTCAATTTATTTATAATCATACAAATAACAAAGTCGACATTATAAGATTATTTTAAGAATTAGTGAAACGATTCTCATAGGAGGTTTAGTGTGGTGCCAAGTACATCATAAATATTCAAGTGTGATTATACTACTCATCTACCCAGCCATTAACTATGACTTATACTCAAAGCAAACTCAACTGATGGTGACATCATGTTTCAGAAGTTCCTGAAGGAAATTGAGAGGTCAAATACTGAGCTGGTGTAATGGACGTTGTGTTGGAATTACGTGCATGGGAAACCACCAATAACAGATTGGTAAATCACAGAAACTTTATAAAAGTGTTTAGAAAATACTGAGCTGGATTCCAATGTTAATTCACTCCACATTCCTACCATGAGGTAGGAATTGTGCAACCTGAGCTTCTAAGTATATAAAAAGCCTACCTTTACTGTGAGCTAAGGTGGTAATACTACAATTATATCTCAAATTGTCTTCAAAATTATCATTGTATTTTATGGTATACTCCAAGTGGTCCTGCCTTTTTACCAAGAATGTTGACTGGATACATATACTAAGAACTGTTATTACCAAGTTCCTTAGAGTAACTCTTCCAACTACCTTTTTTTGTCTCTAGTACTGTCAATTCCCTTTGTATCTATGATTTAAGGCTATAAAGAGTCCTTGAAGCAATCGTTTAGCCATAAATTTTTAAACTAAGCCTAAGAAACATATCAGGCAATTTATAAGAATAAATTCCATATTTATGGGACAGATTCATTGCAATTCTTCACACAAGCATGTGAATAGACTTGACAGAATTTCAAGGGTATTTCTCTCTAGCCTCATCATTCTACTTGCAATATTTTTCCGTAAGATAGTTGGTAAAGGTAAAGGGAAAGGCCCTCCCGTTGTTCATCGATTTGCTCGAGCGGGCCCAGTAACGTCTCCATTGGAGACTTTGTTGTTACTGTGTCTGGCATATCGAATACTTTCGGTAGCTTGCCGGGCTCTCCGAGAGGGGCGGAGGAATCGAACTCGGGTAGGCCATGTTGGCTGCGTGCAAGGCAAACGCCCTACCGCTGTGCCCTATCGCTGGAGCCATAGCACAGCGGTAGGGCGTAAGATAGTTGCATATATGTTATACTAGCCCTTCATTGTGCTACAAACTATAGGTATGTTAAAAATATTTTTTGTCAGATGGAGAGGCTGGAGAGATAGTACAGTGGATAAGGTGCTTGCTTGTGTTGCAGGTAGCCATCTGGGGTTCACTGCCCAGAATCCTGTATGCTCCGCCAAATACCACGAGGAATAATTCCTGAGAGCAGGCAAAGAGTAGCCCCTGAGAATCACCAGATGTAGACCAAAAACAGAAAAATTAAGGTGTATGGAATCTATACTTCTAAAGAATAGAAAATCCATTGGGGAGAAAACAATTACACATATATAAATATATATTTTTGACAACCAGAGAATCTAGCTACTCCATTTATTCTAAACATTATACACAAATTCTCTGCATTATTTTCACTTATATTGGTCAGTTGTCCAGGGTATAAATAGCTGGTTATGCAGTTTTATATACCTCCACGAAGTGTTTTCACTCAAAGACTTCTTGTTTCTGAAAAGACTTATATGTCTAATTGCTAAATTGGGGGCTTCTATATTTATCCATAGAGAAAGCAAAGTTTATTATCAATGCTTGAGGTTCATCACCCAGCCATGATGTTACTGTTAGCGTTTGAATTTCCAATACATTCCTCTATTCCAAAGTATAAGGCTTGGGCTGGAGCAATAACACAGCGGGTAGGGCGTTTGCCTTGCATCCAGCCAACCCGGGTTCAATTTCCAGCATCCAATATGGTCCCCCGAGCACTGCCAGGATTAATTCCTGAGTGCACGAGCCAGGAGTAACCCTTGTGCATCACTGGGTGTGACCCAAAGAGCAAATAAATAAATAAAAGGTAACCCAATATTTATATATATATGTATATATAAAGGCCCTCCCGTTGATCATCGATTTGCTCAAGCGGGCCCAGTAACGTCTCCATTGGAGACTTTGTTGTTACTGTGTTTGGCATATCGAATACTCTCGGTAGCTTGCTGGGCTCTCCGAGAGGGGCGGAGGAATCGAACTCGGGTCGGCCATGTTGGCCGCTTGTAAGGTGAACGCCCTACCTGCTGTGCTATCGCTCCAGCCACACACACACACACACACACACATATATATATATATGTGTGTGTGTGTGTGTGTGTGTGTGTGTATGTGTGTGTGTATAAAACAAACAAACAGAAAGCAAAGTATAAGGCTTGAGCTGCATCAAATGCTTATAATCACCGTGTGGGGAAACATATTGTATATCATGTAGAGGATTCTGCAAAACTCAATCTGAGGAAATTATTTTCTTTCTCTAAATTCTCTTACTGGATGAGTAACTTATATTCCATTGCTTTAGCAGGCATCTTCAGGGTTGTACTCTCTAATACTATATCTTAAAAACTTAATTCAGTATTTTACAATATCATGCTCAACTGTAGACCTGCCTTCCATGTGTTTATAAAAAAGCAACATCTTACCAAACTACATTTCCTATAATATGTCGAACTCAATCAAAAGCATCATATCACAATTTTTCTTGTTGACTCTAGCATATTAACTCCATGAACACTTATTTGACACTCTCTATTTCCTTACATCAGATGTCATAAAGGTCCTGATAATTTAGCCCCTAAATACTCATCTCTGCCCACTTGTCTCTATTTTTAATATTTAAAAAAATTATTAGTGAAACACCATGAGGTACAATTGTAGATTTATAAACTTTCATGCTTGGGTTTCAGCTATACAATGATTGAGTTCCCATCCTTCCACCAGTGCCCATTCTCCACCACCAACAATCCCAGTAACCGCCCACCACCCCATCCCACCCCACCTCTGTGGGAGGGCATTCCCTTTTGCTCTCTCTTTCCTTTAGGGTGTTGTGGTTTGCAATAGAGGTATTGAATAGCCATTGTGTTCAGTCTATAGTCTACTTTCAGCATGCATCTCATCCTGAGCGGATCATCAAAATACCCTTGACTTGGTGTTCCCTTGTCTATTTGAGCTGCTTCTTCCCCACCCCCCCGACCCCCGACATGTGCTGCCGGCTTCCAAGCCATGAAACTTTGGTACATCTATACAATGGAATGCTATGCAGCTGTTAGAAAAGACGAAGTCATGAAATTTGCATACAAGTGGATCTACATAGAAAGTATCATGTTAAGTGAAATGAGACAGAAGAGAGGGATAGACATAGAAAGACTGCACTCATCTGTGGAACATAAAGTAACAGAATGGGAGACTAACACCCAAGAATAGTTGAGATAAGTACCAGAAGGTCTATTTTTAATCTTATAGCTAATGTTTCCCTTTCCTAGAGTACTAAACTGGACGAGATTTACTATGCACTTTCCTAGAGTACTAAAAATGTATGAGACTTAATATGCATTATAAATGTATATTAAGTATGTATGTACACTTAATATACATAACATACTTAATATACATATAATGCATACTTACATACTTAATAGAACCCATAAATAAAAAAGCTTTAATAGGACTGTCTGCTTCTTCCCTGCCCCTTACTCATTCTTTATGAAAGAATAAGTATCTTCTTTCTAGACTGCCAACCTATATAAAAACCTCCATACATACTTGTTGCATTGAGATGAATTAAATTACATTACCAAATCTTTCTAAATGGCAGCATACTTATGTAAGATATGTTCATATTAATGATTTAGGGATGTTTTCAGTGACAGAGAGCAAAAAATATGATTTTAAAGTATTCTCTAAGAATAATGTGCCAAGATTTAACAAGAAAATTTATATCTATTAAACCCAAATCTTTATTAAATCACCAAAATTTGTAATCCGATAAACTTACAAGAAACATAATTTATTAGAGTTGTTATATTATGTTCCATAAAGTACTATCATTTGACAAACAAAACACAAACAAACACTGTCCTCCCATTGTTCATCGATTTGCTCGAGTGGGCCCAGTAACATCTCCATTGTTTTGAGACTTGTTACTGTGTTTGGCATTTTGAATACTTCGTGGGTATTTGCCAGGCTTTGCCGCGTGGGCGAGATACTCTGGGTAGCTTGCCGTGCTCTCTGAGAGTGGTGGAGGAATCAAACCCGGCTTGGCCGGGCTAGCTGTGCACAAGGCAAACGCCCTACCACTGTGCTATCATTTGAAAACCAAGTAAATTTCTGTCACTAAGGCTCTCTCACTGAGATAGCGTACTTTATTATCTAGGGCAATGAGATAGGAATCACTAAATTAAACCCCAGTGAATATAAAAGTCTAAAGTATTTCCCAAATCAGAGTCATTTATTTCTGACTCTGGCAACTTAGTAAAGAAAGGATCAAAAATAATCTATTTAACTATACCAAAAAAAAAAAGAAGAAGAATTATTCATTGGCATTTCCAGGTTGGTAGTACAGCAATTGATTCACTGGGACAGCCTTACAGATAGCAACATATACCGCTTCTCTAAATGACAATGTCAGCCAGGCAAGTCACTTTGTGATGTTTAGTGAATGCTGCTCTTTCTTACTTCCTTCACTGCTAAAGTTTCATGTCCATTACAATGCAGACAATGGTAATGTCCAGAATAGTCAACATTGCCCCAAGGCATGACTTCTGAAATATGCAGGGGATCCTTGGCTACCTTTCCACTCTGATGATCTATCTCCTTTCAAGCTTTATGCTAAATAGACCTTCAACAGAGTTCTCAATCTACCACCAAACACCATCCAATCTCTCAGTCTTTGTATAGGTTTTTTCCTCTCCCTGAAATATTCTTCTAGATAAGTACATGTCTGACTGCTTCTCATCATTTAGATGTCAGCTCAAATGTCACTGCTTTTATCTAAAGTAGCAAACTTCCCCACCACTCTCAGGTACTCTTTAGCCCATTACTAAAGCATCTGTCTCAAGTGGCATCATTATCTCTGTGTTCCTGAATTGATCAAGGCTTAAAAAGACAACCACATGGAAACTTTGATTCTAGAATTTATAACCTTTTGCTCATGAAAAGTTAATTTTGATTTTCTTCAAGTTTTAAGGGGTAGAAGGAGGAGGGGGCATTAGTCAGTTGTCTTGATTGCAGATGGCAGGAAACTCACTCCAGGGAGCTCTTGTAACAATGGAGATTTGATTTGTTAGCTTTCAAACAGGAGGCCGAAAGCAGCTTAGATTCTGATATGATGGGATCTAAAGGACCGAACAATGTCAGTAGTGATGCTCTGCTTCTTAGCTCTATCTCGAAGATTTTCAGATCTCTTTGTGGACTTTATTTTCTGAGATAATTTCCTCACATTTGTAAAAGATCATCAGAAGCACTGGGTTTTGTGCTTAAGACATAGACATAAGTAGTAAGAAAGAATCTCTGCTCTCTTGCAAGGTGTGGCTTGGAGGAATGATGGACTGTTTGGGCATGAGACTTTAGTAAAAAGGGACTACAATGTGAAAAATAATAATAAATAAAGTCATTTCAGGTAGGATAGTGAGATTAACACATGGTTAAGTGGGACATCATGATCACAGTTTGCCGAATGTTTTCCTTCTTCTCAGTCTTTTCCAAGTACCCACTCTAAGCCAAGCTGTGCCCAGTGGTTGAGAAGGATAATTAAATAATAAAGTCTCTGTCCTTGAAGGACACAAATTTTATTTTATTTACAAAAAACTGAAATAGCCAGCCTTGAAGAAGAATAGGATGTAAACGATCAGAGACATCTTAATCAGGGGTTTTGGTCCATTATGGGAGGTGAAATTGCAGGTGTATGAAGCAAGGGAATGTTAAGGAAAATAGCTTGTAAAGCAATTCATGTATTAACTGTTGGGGGGCAAAACAACTCTATTTTTCAGTGGTGATGGAGAAAGAGATCACTCGTCAAGGCATATGTATAAGTAGTGGTCTCTGAACTATAAGGAAAGCAAGGAGCAGCACACGTCAAGAAGAACAAGGGACACCAGCCCCAATAGGGCCAAGGCAGCCCAAACCCTCCAGAACCCAATCGCCAGCATACTCAAGGCAGTCTCCACAGGTTCAGGACAAGCCGCTCATGCATGAGAATAAATCTGCTGAAAAACTAAGGTATGTGCCTTTAGAGACTAAAATCTCATGGCTCTCATGTAGTTGGGAATGGGCAACCTCTACCCCCCACTTGCCTGTCTTCCCTGGAGTGTGGCTGTCATACCCACAAACTGCCTCTGGCGCCATATAAGCTTATCAATGGCCATGATCCAGAGATTCACAGATAAACATCAGAAGAGAGAAACAAGTTGCAGAGAGTCTTCCAGATCCCAAAGTTGTACCACCTATTTAAAATTTTGGAATCCCCAGAGCATACAGGTGAGCAAGATTTTATACTCTACTCCACTGATGTACCAAGAGTAGCACACAACTTTTGATGGGGTTAAGATAGAATGCAATTGAACTTGATCCAAAAATAAATAAATATTAGCACACAAGGCTAAAAATGTAACAACGTGTTAGTAACCTATTATACAAGGGCTCTAGGATGAGATACAACAATCTTCACATTTTATACTCTACTCCACTGATGTACACAAGGCTAAAATGATGCACACAAGGCTAAAATGATGCACACAAGGCTAAAAATGTAACAACGTGTTAGTAACCTATTATACAAGGACTCTAGGATGAGATACAACAATCTTCACATTTTCCTCTTTTCTGAATCATTTTAATGCATTATTCATAACAATATATACAATATAAAAATTATTTAGTACCTGCTTTTGGGGCAGGCTCGGGTGGTGGTGGGAAAACTCAAACTAATAGTGGTGGAAAGGTGCTCTGGTGGTGGCATTGGTGTTGAAATATTGAGTGTAATAAATTATTGTAACCAACTTTATAAAAATAAAGTAAAATTCGAGAAGATTTTTAAAAAGAACAATAGAGGAAGGAATAATGAAGCTTGGGTTGAGAAATATTTATTTGAAGGATTTATGAAAAGCTGTTGCCATGATCATTTATGTTGCCATTTGGTGTGAACTTATTGTTCCAAAATATTCCTCACATATGATATAGCATTATAACATTTTACGCTATAAAATTACACAGCTAGTACCTCTTGGCAAGTTAAGTATTGTTAGCTTCCTGTTTTACTTATAAGCCATAGGAAAATACAGGAATTTATAGAATTCACGTTGTGTGGAAGTACTTGACACAAACAGTATTTGATTCCTCTACTTCTAGATGACCCGTTCTACCTTAATACTCTCCCAAGCCTTATCATAATATATACCTTCTCAACTGGCACTCACAAAGATCTTATTGACATGACTTCCCATTAAAGGGATTTCTGGTTAAAGAAAAAGGCAGGGAATGACTAAAACCTATGTTGATTTATTTTGGAAGACTTTTCACAAAATTCTTTAAGACACTCTCTCACAGTGCTAATTTTAACCAAGTCATTGTAAAGCAACCTTGGAACCCTCCATGCAAGACAAGTACAAATACAAGCATATGACTCAGCACAAACCAGCTGTGGTTCTCTCTGAATCTTGTTACCCACACCCCAAATGGGATGACTAACAAGCCCTGAGACTTACTAAATAATTCAAAAGTGGCTCAGAACCCACCCCCCATAGATTTGTTTCACGTACTTAAGTTTTTGCACCACTGCCCAAAGAGTACCCCCAGTGAGTATCCTTCCAGTCCTCTCGTTGAGGCATGACTGGGCTGGGCTAGAGGACTTATCCTGGAAATGATATGTAAGAATGAGTATCTCTACCTCATGGTGTTTCACTAATAAAAATTAAATAAAAAAAAGAATGAGCATCTGTTTGCTAAGACCATTAGTCAGAGCAGAGGTGGTCGAGGAAGAATTTATAGATGGTGATACCCGTAGCAATAACTATCATGGAAATATTGTCACCATGTTTGAATGAGTTTCCTCACTTAAGAGCTTGTATATGGTTTCTGGAATTACTATTACCAAGGTGAAGCTGCCCAGGATATTTTATATCCAAATTGTTCCCATACTATTGTTTTATCTTCTCTCTCCTGTCACCATATCCTCCAAAACATGAAGAAGGATATTTATTCATACTTTGATCTAGAGTTGGGGGTGGAGCGATAGCACAGCAGGTATAGCATTTGTCTTGCATGCAGCCAACTCCGCCAACCGGGGTTCAGTTCCTCTGTCGCTCTCGGAGAGCCCAGCAAGATACCGAGAGTATCTCACCCCACGGCAAAGCCTGGCAAGCTACCCATGACATATTCAATATACCAAACACAGTAACAACAAGTCTCACAATGGAGACATTACTGGGCCTGCTCAAGCAAATCGATGAACGACGGGAGGACATTGCTACAGTGCTACAATGATCTAGAGTTCACAGTACACAGCTTGGAAGATGGGGGATGATCACTCTTACTTTTCTGAACATCATCTTCAATGTCACCCACAATCATATGACAAATATTTTGTTCCAAAGCACATTATTATCCCCTTCCGTGGGCAAGGCAGTTTTTAGATTTTAGCAGTATGTGATAAATTAAATGAAGATAATTGATTTTATGGTGAATGCACAGACAATAAGAGACCATAAAAGATAAGTTATATGGTATAACAAAAATTATAGTATAATTTGATGAGAAAAGGAATACAGCACTTTGAATAAAGGTGGCACATGAGGTTCAGAATTGGGGGGTGGTTAATAGTTTGTGGTACTAAATAAGGTTTTCGATGTAGGTCACTTTGATATTGCATGAATGACACAAAGGATTTATTGTGGTTGGTATCTGAGAAAAGCCCATCCCACAATGGAGGATCAACAAGTACAAAGGGTCTAAAGAGGAAGTATACCTAATGTATTTGCAGAGCCACAAGGAGGCCTCTGGGACCAGGGAAGAGGGAGTGAGTGACATTCTGCTATTCTTTTATAAGGTCAAGATGATTCCTTTGGGCCCAGAACATAATACTTGAACTAGCTTTCTTGCCTGTGCATTTGAACAACGACTAGATTGGGAAGTTTGATTCCATGCCATAGCTGCATCTCTACTATAGGAATAGTGCCCATTCCAAAAATATTTGCAAAATGGATTAATGAATGAAAAGTTATATAGATTGGGCTGTTATTATATCATGAATTCCCTGGCCAGATTAACAATGTTCTCTTTCCTGGGGATCCTTAGATAACCGGTTTGCTCCAAGGTTCAATCTATTGATTTCTTTATGGAAACAATTCCGTTTACTGTGACATTACATATGCTTTGCTGCCTGTGCTATATCTTTAATAAGTCTCTCTCCCTAGCCCTATTTTCTTGTATTAAGTTCCAGATCATTTAACAGCATCATCACTCACTAGCCCTTTACGTCTCAATCCCAACTCTCCACTACTTTCTCCTGTACACTCTCAAATTAATTTCCACTTGATTTCCCCACAAACCTGAAGCAAATCACATATCATCCTAATAGATCTGACCACTTTCTCTTTGCTGAAGGTTTAGTCAAACAAGCATATTGTGCCTGAGGTGTATTGAGTGCCATTAAAGAAATTAACTTCAAATGCCTACCCCACAAGAAAATTTCTAGTTAATCAGATGATATAGCATAGAGTCATGATATTACTTAACACCACAAGAGCTGGGTGGTCAGACACTCTCAACACACTGCTGGTGGTAATAAAACTCAGTACACTCTTTCTGGCAAGCAATGTAGATTTATGTAACCAGACCACAACATTTTGCACCTTTTTCCCTAATAATTTCAATTGTTAAAATCTGAGGTAAGGAAAAAATATGTAGTCAAATATGCACATACAAAAATAGTTATTTGTATTTTTAATTTGGGAGAAGGAAGCTGAAATTCTCTGCAATAATAAATATTTAAATGTATTTCTGTTCAACTTCATAACCACTAGGAATATTTATGAAATGAGAAATTGGTCATTACATACTGCTAAGAATAAAAGCAATACAAAAATTAACCACGTTGTTAAAATTTAATTTTAACTAACATACAACAAGAAGAAATTATTAGAAAATAACAAAATACTAACTCAATCTTTGCATGTCTGGGTATATAGAACCTTCATGTCATGTACCTTCCCAAATCTCCTGTAGTCATCAAATATTTTATTTTATGTACAAAATATTCTAAAACAGTCAGTAGTAATTTACCAAACCCCATATTGTTTTGGAGGGCCTTCAAAATAAAAGGAGTTCAGGTACTATATGTTTTATTGTATTATACATCAAAAATGGGAAATCACAGGAGAATTTTGAAAAGTTTATACCTCTTCCTTTAAAAATAATATAGAAATTTATTTTTTAAACCAGTTTTAAAGGTTTTTTGTGACCCTCTCCACTTTTAGGTACTTGAGCCCTTCAGAAGTCCAGAACCACCCTTTAAGTAATGAGGTTCTATTTGGTTGGAGAGAGAGTTCCTCAGGTAGGTCCTTGTGTTGAACGAGGTCAAATCTTTGCTACTGTACTAAGTTTTGCAATGAATAATGATGTGCATATATCCTTTTGAGTGAATGTTGTTATGTCGTGGGATAGATACATCAATCCATCTGTTCCTTTGGCTGACTTGATTTTCTCATAAGAAGTCTATCAACGTGACTAGAAAGATTCTCTGAATGGGTAGAATGAAGTAAAACTCATGAATGCCCTCAGCTCCCAAGACTCTTCTCTCCTGACTCCCAGTAGATAGCACACTAGAGACAGGGTTTAGTGGATTATCAAAGATCCCTACTAGAGGAATATTCAGGAGCCTCAAATCAAAGAACCATGTGCCGGGAAGCAATCTCAGAAAATCCTTAATCTAGTAACACAACTCCCCACCAGGGATGAATATTCTCTACAATTCCTCTGTGCTCTGGGCAGTCAGAATGAACTCTCAGGATCATTGAGACATAAGGTTTACCTTTCCCACATTGAATATTATCTAAAATACAGGAAACCCTACTAATTTTTCCATCCTAAATCTTAGCCATTTACTTTCACACCACAAGTCTGGTTCTCAGTGATGTCACTGAGTCTCTGTCTTCCCACACTTTACCAAACACACCAACATTGTGTCAAATATTAATCCTCTGGTTGAACTGCTCTCTTCTCCGACGGTGTCTGGACTGGAGGTGACAATCAGTTCTCTCACTTCCTTCTCAAAGTCACGTGCCTTGAATCATTAAACAAAGCTGTTTGGAATAGAATGAACAATTGATCTAATAAAGTCATTTTGGCATCAAGGCATGGTATTTCTGGACAATACCTATTGGATCCTTAAACTGAGAAGTGGATTAAAATAGAAGACAGATGTGATATAGCACGTAAAATCAGAAAAAAACACATGTAAATATGTGTGTGCTGTAAGGAATAGGAGAGATAAGATAAACTTAACACAGCCTGAGAGACAGTAATAAGTTTCTAGGTGTCTCGGATAGGATCAGTCCTTGTTCTTGATCTTCTCATTCTTAGTTTCTTTGCAGGATGCACTCATAGAATTCTCCAATATGCTCATCACTTTTATCTAAGGATTTCAAATTGATTCTCAGATTATTTATATCACTTTGCACTTCTGCAGTAACTCAGTGAATGAAATATAATATGAATAATTGTCTTTGTACTTGAAGATAAGCTCCATGATAGCAGAGGCAATTCTTTCTTAATCTTCACTATGCCCCTTGTAAAAGACTCTCAACAATAAGTTGATTTGGTGGCGCTGGTGTGATAATACAGAGGGTAGGCCATTTGCCTTGCATATAGCTGACCCAGGTCCAATCCCTGGCATCCCTGAGCCCCACCAGATGTGATTCCTGAGTGCAGAGCTAGGAGTAAGCCCTGACTGTCATCAACTGTAGCCCCCAAACAAACAAAACCCCCACTGTCACTGTCACTGTCCTGCTGTTGTTCATCAATTTGCTCGAGCGGGCCCAGTAACATCTCCATTGTGACACTTGTTACTGTGTTTGGCATATCGAATACATCACTGGGAGCTTTCCAGGCTTTGCCATGCAGGCAAGATACTCTCGGTAGCTTGCCAGCCTCTCCAAGAGGGGTGGAGGAATCGAACCCAGCTGTGCAGATCCAGCTGCATGCAAGGCAAACGCCCTACCACTGTGCTTTCGCTCCAGCCCAAACAAACAAAACCCCCAGAAGTTAGTAATTCTTATTCCTCCACCTTTGGTCAGTGTGTATGTGTATGCACACAAGAAGGAGTGTGTGTGTGTGTGGGGGGGGGGTGAAGGGGTGAGTGGGAGGGTTTATCTCTGTGCCCGTGTGTATTTTCCGTCTTCCCAACAAATTCTAGGTTTTTCTACCTCCCTTCCCCCTTTTTTTCTGAGGATAAGAGTTCCACATCTCAGTTGTGGTGATGGAACATATTCTAATTGCAGTGTACACTGGGGCCACAGTGCTGGTTTCAGTGCTTGAACAACTTTAGATGTGATGCTTGCTGGGGGTTATATATATTAGTTGTAAGCACTCCTGGTTATGATATATTAGAAATCAAAACCTCTGTTGAAAGCACAAGAAGTCTCAGATTATAGAGTCACATGGGCCAATGCTTGGCACATGTGGGAAGCAACAGTATCAAGCCTCATAATTGCAAGGCAGGTGCTTCTGCCACTGAACCACATCCCTGGAGCCTAGTTTACAAGCTCTTTGAAGACATGGGATACCCCATCTTCTACTTCTAAGGATACTTTTGTGTGTCTATGTATATGTGTGTGTTAAATATTCTCCAATGTTTGTAAATTCTTTGAAGGTAGGCACTACTCTGCCCTACACTTCTCAGAATACAGTCTCTGGCCTTATCTTTAGTCAGAAAAATTACTTAATAAATACTTGCCTAATGAAAAAAGCATGCATTCTAAATTTGCCCTTGTCAGTCCCTAAGTCAGTCTTTGTCAGGAAAGTAAAGGGCTTCCAAGTTCACTGTTTCCAGCCTGGATTTTAGTAGATATCTAAGCAGCTAGTGGTCTGAAAGAGTTAATGAGATTCATGGAGTCTGAGAGAAATCAGCTTGTTTACTCTGAGGCCAACATATTTGTCAAACTCCCAGTGAAACATGTGCTATGCTAGGGTGTCGGTTATTTTCTTCTGTGTTTATGCCATAATAGAATAATGTTTCATCTGAAAGCTGCTTGAATTCAACTAATAACTACTGTCCTCACATATTTAGAAAGAGCACATTTGAGGCTGTAGGTTTCGCTTATTTTAATGTGCACAGAAACTAGGTAGATGTCTAGTAAATACATGAAGAGAATAGAAAATTTGACCAACTGCTATCTGGAAGAGTTTAAAATCTTTCCTCCCTAAAAAAAATATCTCTGGAAAAATCAGAGAAAAGGCGGCAATGAAGATGGGGATAGGGGTGGAAACGACACAGTGTGCTGCTATTCAGAAAGAGAGTTTTGAAATGAATCATCTGTTCTTTACAGTCAAAACCCAAGTGTCAATTTTTCTTCATCAACCAAATCCGTGTACTGTGACATTCTTCTGGCTCTCACTCGCTAACTCCCCAACTCCATGCTGCTTTCTTGGCAACTTAGTAGACAAGATAACAAAAAAAAAACCAGAGCTGGCTATCATGTTGAAGTTGATTACCAAAAATCCTGTCACTGGGACCACACAGCATAAACCACAGTTTGACCAAATGGATTTATAATTGAAACGGAAAAGTCAAAGGAGGTGGGAAGGCACCTCCAAGCTCCCTTAGCTTCTATGTGCTGAAGCACTTAATGCAATCTTAGTAACGTGGGTCATGCATATATCCTCCATATCATAACTGGTTGTCTGCAGGGAATAAAAAGTGAAAATAAAGGACAGAAGAAATGAGGAAAAATCTAGAATCAATTTTCTTCTGAATGAATTTCTCATGAATTAAAAGTTGAAGAGGATTTTCTCCCATCATCAGAAATCCAGTCATGTTCTGTTTCCTCAAAGACAATCTTTGGGGCTATTCACTCCCTAACTACCCACAATGCTTATCAGTAGTAACTAGGTGTTCAAGGGACAGGAGATGAAATAACTCAGCACTGGACACAGCCCATTTGCATTAACAGACTTGCTTCTTTATTGCTAAAACAGGGCTCTTTTCTAATGACAGGCTTTCCTCTTTGAAAACAGTGAGGATGACTTGGGAGTAAAGATTGACAGGGACTGTTCTAGCCACAGATGCTTGTAGTAAACCTTCTAGGGAACACTGTCTAGGATAGGATGAATCCCCCTTTGCTTCAGAGCAGATGTTTTTGTAAAATTCAAAACTCTCTATCCACCAGGGAACTGAGATTCAAAGCAGAATCCTTTTATTATGAATCAAAATGGTGAACCAACAACACCTCTGAAATGGGAAAATACACTCATTAAAAATAGAACATGTCACATTATGTAGTTTGGAAGCTGAATTTTCTTCTAAACCTAAACTCAACTTGTGATGGCCAAATTTCTCCAGGCCTCCATTACATCTAATGTAACTCTATTGAGAAGCATGATTAGCTTGTGAAAGTTGTTACCCCAAACTTCTTATATCTACTTTCACCCAAGGACATAGAAATGGGAAAAGTTACTGTTTCCAGAAATGTGTTGTGTGCTCTACTCAGCTGTACCCTAAACAGATATGAATTTGAAAGAGTCTGAAAAGGAGTGATTTGCAGAATTCGAAAATAGATTTATGCACTCAAGTAAAAACAAATGAGTGCATAAATAGGATGAATGACCCAAACTTAATTGCTGAGAAATGAGCTCTGTATCTGCAGCTAGTGTTTTCTCATGCACATTTTTAACAGCTTCAGTGGTCACACAGAATAAAAAGTCAGGAACAGTCTCCTTCTCTATTTTAAAGGCCTCTGCTCTGATGAAGTTTAGAACAGGGTAAAAGTAAAGTAAAGTAAAGGCCCTCCCGTTGATCATCGATTTGCTTGAGCAGGCCCAGTAACGTCTCCATTGGAGACTTTGTTGTTACTGTGTCTGGCATATCGAATACTCTCAGTAGCTTGCTGGGCTCTCTGAGAGGGGCGGAGGAATCGAACTCGGGTCGGCCATGTTGGCTGCGTGCAAGGCAGACGCCCTACCCGCTGTGCTATCGCTCCAGCCCTTCTTAAAGCAGGCTTTCTCTGGACAGTGATGAATAGTCTATGAAGGAGCAAATGGCTATTTACTATTCTTTTGAATGGTTCCAAGGGTGTACTCTCCACATCCAATAATATCCTTTAAACCTAAATATCTCCTTGGAGACAAGAGGTTCACCTCTAAGACCTTACACAGAAAAGCAGTCCGCTAATTCTGTCCTTCCAAACCAGATCACAGTCTCCTGAGCCATTTCTGAACTCCTTTCCTGAAATAAATTGTAAAACAGCCCCAGTTAAAAAAAGAAGCATGAGAAACGTAGCCTAAAATGAAAACTTATTGGTGATTTTAATTCATTTACTTATTTTGAAATGCTAGGGACATAACAGAGGTCTCACATATGTAAGGAATTTGTATCACCATTGGGTCACATCCCTGGCTGTCTTTGTGGTTTTGAAATCACTACACAGTATGCAAAGGTCTTAAATTCTTTACTTTTTCTCTTTTTAATTTCTAAAATTTATTCATTTTTTACTTTATCTAAACACCCTGGTTTACAATGTTGTTCGTAATACTGTTGTTACAGACTTTGGATGTTCCAACACCAATCCCACCACCAGAGTGACCTTTCCTATACTGTTATTCCCATTTCCCCTCAAAACCCCAAGTCTTCCCTTTTAGCAGAAACACAATTACTTGTTTGATATTACTTGTTACAACCAAATGGTTAAAGAAATTATAAAAATATTTCAGTAAAAGAATAAACTTTGTGAATATTTTGAATATCATGAAAATTTGTAAATATTACTATCTCTCCATAGAACTTTATTGCTTGTCATTGGGCTCCATTGATGAACAGACCATACCTTTCAGAGGCTCAGCCAACATCTCTGGCCTGTAAGTAACTTTCAGGCAGTTACCTTCCATGGACTTCATGGAGCACACAACAAATAATTGAAAGGTCCACATTTGTCCCTGACTCACTATTTAAGACTGTGGGCAAGTATGAACTCCCTAGGGTGCTTTTCCTCATCTTTAAAATGAGAGCTCTGTGAATTTTTTAACTTGAAATATATTGTCGGTGATCTTTGTGATCAGGGGTATCATTATTTATTTCAGAAAATCAAAATTTATTGAAAAGAGTTGATAATAGATTTGGGAAATAGTCTCCAAAATACTTCATACCAGAAATACCCAGTGGCTGACTTGGGTAAAAACTGTAAAAAGTATTCTGAATACTCTGGTTCTGGAGAGTTTGGTGTGGAAAGAGAGAGAGAGATAGAGAGAGAGAATAACCTAATACTATAGGGCTCTTTGAGCTCCTTGTTCAATATATATGAAGTGGGTGAAACTACCCTCTGAGTCCTACTCTAGTAAATTCCTCAGGAATGTAACTTGGGAAGAAAGTCTTTGATTGGGACACATAGTCTTTACCTTATAATTACTGAGTAAATAAAATGTATGGCATCTTGGCAATATCTTACTAATTTATTATTGGATACTGCAATAATAATGATAATACAATAATTATTCCCTATTTTCCTCTTGTTAATTCCTGCTTGAAAGTTATATTGGCTCTCTATTGTCTACACAATTAAATTCATGCATGAATTTAACTATGAGATTAAGGGTGTTGACCAGGCCATCGTTCTCTTTAGAGTCACAGCCTCTACCACAATAAAAGTATACACTAAGGTGGAGTAAATGATGAATTGGTTGATTTAAGAAGCACATTAGAGAGGATTTTAATTTCTCTCTTTTGCTAATTTATACTTCACAGTAATCAAGAGATTTAGTTTTGCTTTTCCAAATTGGGCATGGGGAAGGGTAATGGCCTGGGTGCTTCCTTAGAATTCAATATAATACCTTTAACTTTTATCTTTCAACTCATCAGCATAATCCCAGATTCCAATAATAAACAAGGTACTAATGGGATAGTGTTCTGCACTGGACTGACTCCTCAGGATGGGCATCTGGACTAATCAGCGATAATAAGTAGAAGAAAAATGTCTTAAGGCAAATGTAGCAATGTCAATAAAAATGATCCTAGTCAAATGCCATGAAAAACAGAAAAGAAAGCATACCTATCACCGAGAAGTGAGAGTCAATGCCTTCCTAAAATGCTCACAGGGAGAAAGGATCAGAAATTCTCCCCTTCCATATAACAATGCCTCAAAAATGCTTTGTTTGATTTTAGGTAAGTAAAAATAAGTTGCAGTCATGACAAAAATTGTTTTTCAGTTTTGCCTAATTATTCTGAAATATAATATTAATTGTTAATCTTATTTAAAATGTCAGAATACCTTAATAAGGACTTACATTTTATTTCCAAAGCGTTTTGCTGATGAAGTTTGACTTGATTATCACAGCTTTGAAACTAAACTAGATGAAATCTGCTATAGATTCTAAAAATACAACTGAACTTTGGTAACTTTTTATGTTGGAAATAAAAACACATGATTCCACGGGATGAAATGGCACGTATACAAGTTAGTCCATCATAAAGTCTATTCAACTAATCCTTATAATATATGACGGTGACCAATATTTCAACATCTAACTTAATGAGTCATTCTATAAGTCAGGAAAGGGTGATAGTATCGCATATATATCCCAGATGATAAAATAATGAAATATTTTTCTAGCATTCTCCCAAAGTCCCATATCCAGAAAGGGAGAGAATTTTGAAAAAACTGAGACCTTGGTACTAAAGCAAGTATAGTTGATATGGGAATACACTATGACAGTACCTTCCTTCTCTTCTACTGTCCAAGCAAAACTAAACTGAAGGGAGAAAAACATATGAAGGAAGGGAAAATAACTAGGCCTCAATGCAACAGACATCACTGGTCATTAGACACTTATATTCTAGAACCTAAGTTTCAGAGCCCTTAGTCTTTGTAGAAAGCTTTTTTTTTTTAAATGAAACATCATGAGGTACAGTTGCAGACTTACAAACTTTCGTGCTTGAATTTCAGTTACACAATGCTTGAGTACCCATCCCTCCACCAGTGCCCATTATCTGCCAGCAATGATGCCAGCAGCCCTCCCACCAGCCACCTCATCCCCCACTCCGCCCCGCCTTTGTGTCAGGGCATTTCCTTTTGCTCTCTCTTTTCTTTAGGGTGTTGTGGTTTGAAATAGAGGTATTGAGTGTATTCGGTCTATAGTCTACTTTCAACATGCATCTTGCATCCCGAGAGAATCCTCCAAACATCCTTGGTGTTCCCTTCCTTATCTGAGCTGCCTTATCCCCTAGCACGTGCTGCTGGCTTCCGAGCCATGGATCAGATCTCCTGGTACTTATCTTAACTATTCTAGGGTGTTCATCTCCCATTCTGTTACTTTATATTCCCCAGGTGAGCGCAGTCTTTCTATATCTGTCCCTCTCTTTCTGGCTCATTGCACTTAAGCATGATACTTTCCATGTAGAACCACTTGTATGTAAATTTCATGACTTCACCTTTTCTAACAGCTGTATAGTATTCAATTGTGTAGATGTACCAAAGTGTCAAAAAATTTTTATGTGAATCCTCCAATAGTCCAGAACCTATATAATTCAGGCCACACTTAATTTGTTATGCAAGTACAAAGAACTGATAGAACTGATATTATATGGGTAAAGGAATAAAGAAGATGTGGTATATGGGCAGGAGATATAGTATAGTGAGCAGGGCATTTGCCTTACATGCATCTGACCAAAGTCTGATCTCTGGGGTCCCTTATGGTTCCCCAGAACTGCCTGAAGCAATCCCTGAGACTAGAGCCAGGAGTGCCATGAACATTGTTGGGTGTGTACCCCAAATATAAAGCAAACAGAAATGAAGATGCTGTAAATATACCAATACAATGCTCCTCAGCTACTAAAAAAAATCAAATCCTGCCAGAAGATAAATAAACCTACAGGATATTATGTTTAGTGATATGTCAGATGGAGAAAGACGAGCATCAAATGATTTCACAATATGATGTGGAAGATAACCAAAATGAATGAACATATCAAACCAAATAAAATTGCACTTTTGGACTACAAGGACAGCATTAAGTGTTTTCCAGAAAGAATAGTGATGTGGTGGGAAAACTGAGGAAAAAGTGGTCAATTACATGATAATAATAGAAACTAGTCTTTTGCTGGTGAGTGTAATAAAATAAGTACAGGTTGATTCATAGCACTGAATACCTAAAACATATATTGTTGTAGCCATGTTTAAATTGATTAAAAGCTAGGATATGAAACATTTGAGGATTGTGACCTGGAACCTGGGCAAAAAGTAATGTTTTCTGCTTTACACTACTACTCCAGAGTAAATGTTATCAGCATGTATCATCCCATATTAAACACATGGAATTTTTTCTATTAAGAAACTTTGCTATTAAAGACATTAAAAAAGAGGTATATAAAAGGTAAATCAGTGTCTTATGACTTGACAAAATTTAGTTGCCAAGTAAAGCAAACTTCCTCTACATTATGACCTATCTTCATTACGTCCAATCAGTCCCATCGTCAAAGATTCTGAGTGTCTGATTTTGTAGGAAAGAAGAAATGATAGATAAAATCAATGTTTTATGTACTTGGTTCATAAATTTCCTTTTGCAAATGCACAAACAGTAAAATTCATTTTTGGGGGTTCCGTGTTTTAACAAATGTCTTAATTTGAGGAATCTAAACCACCACCACAACCTATCATTCCAAAACCCTCCTTCGTGCTGCCTTTGTAGTTAAACTTTCCACTCTACCCTGCCTCTTGAAAATAGGTTTCTTTCCGTATTACTACAATGCTTTCTTTAAACAGGGTCATATACATTCCTCAAAAAACTAGAATATGAACTTCTATACGACTCAGCAATACTGCTCCTGGAAATATACCCCCAGGGCCCCAAAACATAATGCAGAAAAGTCATATGTATTCATATGTTCATTGCAGCATTATTCACAATAGCCAGAATCTGGAAACAGACCAAGTGAAAGAGAACAGATGACTGGACAAATAAACTATAGTATATCTATACAATGAAATATTACACAGCTGATAGAAAAAGTGAAGTCGTGAAAATTGCTTATAGGTGGATGGAAATGGAGCATATCATGCTGATTTAAATGAGTCTAAGGGGGAGAAACAGATATAAAATGATTACCCTTATTGGTGGGAAAAAGTGGAGACAGAGTGTGTGTGAGGAAGAGAGAGAGAGAGAGAGAGAGAGAGAGAGAGAGAGAGAGAGAGAGAGAGAGAGAGAGAGAGAGAAGATAAGTGTCTGCCACAAAGTGCGGTGATGCTGGGAGGGAAACTGGGACATTGGTGGTGAGAAATGTTCAGTGGTGAAGGGAATGGTGCTGGAACATTGACTGGAACCCAATCAAGTACAACATTTTATCAGTGTAAATCATGACAATCCAATAACAATATTTTCAAGGTATCATAAATTATAAAAACAAAACCTATGTCATGTATTTCATTTCTGGATGAAACCAAACATGGTTTCATTTTTGGATGAAATCCAAAAAGGTTTGGATGAAAACAAAAATGAATGAATCACAATTGCAGGCTGGAAGGAATGTTAAGAAACAGTTGTGACTTTATGTCTTCTTATTGCTGAGTAATATTCCATTGTGTACATGGACCATGGTTTGTATCCAGTTAGGTATCTAGTCCTCTGACCTGAAGAATATTATGTTGAGTGAAGTTAATCAGAGGTAGGTAGATAGACCCAGAATAATCTCTCCATCGAGGATCAATCACTATTTGAAGACCAGGCCCAAATGTCAGCATAGGTTTTACTTCAGGAAACAATGAGCTAAATGCATTCTATTTCTCACCCCCTGCCCCCCAAACTCCTTTGAGCTGCCTCTCTGTATAGAAAGAGCTCCACCTCTGTGATACTATTAACTCATACCATAAATCACCCAAAGTTTAGCCCAGATAAAAAGACAATATCAACTGTACTTAAAAGTTCAAATTTCAGGGTTCATTGGCCTAGTTTGAATCTTGACTTTGTGACTTTAAAAAAATATCTCAGGATCGGCCATGCTTCATTAGAGTAGGTACTAATAAAAAAAAATCTTAATTGGACTTATTATAGGTATTAAATGAAAAAATTCTCATGATGAATCCCTGGATATATTAAAAACCACTGTTTGTTATAGCACCAAATGATATTTAGTTATCAACATTTCTATTTCTTGCTTTAAACTGGGGCTGGAGCAATAGCACAGTGGGTAGGGCGTTTGCCTTGCACGCAGCCAACATGGCCAACCTGAGTTTGATTCTTCCGCCCCTCCCAGAGAGCCCGGCAAGCTACCAAGAGTATCTTGCCCACATGGCAAAGACTGGCAAGTTACCCATGATGCATTCAATATGCCAAACACAGTAACAATGAGTCTCACAATGGAGATGTTACTGGGCCCACTCGAGCAAATCGATGAACAATGGGAGGATAGTGCTACAGTGCTATTTAAACACCATGGTCTATAAGGTTTTTCATAATACAGTTAAGTCGTTCAAATTACATTTGCTCTGGGCATTTAGTGTTCCAACAGCAATCCCACTGCCAATATGACCTTCTCTCTACCACTGTCCCAAGTTTCCCAACCACCCTCCACACCTGCCCCGTGATTAGGCACAAATAATTTATTTTATATTGTTTGTTACAAAAAATGTCTAATGGAATTATGGAAAACAACTTCAGTCAAAGAAACTCTGTGAAAACTGTTTTATCTCCCCATGGAGTTATTAAAATCATTGACTTGGGATTTACTGAGTGGTTTGTTGTTAGTTGAGTCTTCTGTGTTATTGTTTTTGTTTATTGAGCATAGATGACTTCTATTCTATTGTCCTATCTAAGTTTTGTGCTTCTGGGCTGTCTCTTCTGTGAAATTTGGAGGTGCCCCAACACAGCTCCAGGAAGTCCAGGATCTGTAGAACTAGGCCTATGAGTTTCAGTGGTTTGAGTTGGTTTACATCTCTTCTATTAGTGATGAAGACAGGCCCTTGTTGATTACATGATGGTGGCTAGGAAATGCGAGTGTGGCTGCTGAGACTCCTGGAAGTGTGGAGACTGGGAAGGCTCCCTGCTCCGATTCCAAGAAGACACCAAAGCTTCCAGCTCAAAAAATGGGATGTATCTGGAATTTTTCATCGATTTCACATTTCTTCAGAGATTATTCCTGAAGCAGTGACCTTAGGCCATTTTCATGGTTTGCAGGGCAGCGGCTGTGGGTGCAGCTATGAATATACATGGATATCACTAGTTTGAAATTATACTGTCATTTTGACTTGCAGCTCTCTAATAAGCAGTGTTCATGAACACTTTTTTACATACCTATTGAACATCTATATATTTTCTTTGAGAAAGTGTTTACCTCCTTCTACATTTTGCACAGGGGCCATGTTCATCTTCTCTGTATTGTTACAATTTTAGTATATGTGCCAAAGTGAGTCACTCTCCCTATGTTTAGAATGAGTGCATTTGCTTTTATATTAATGAGTTTTGTGAGTGCTTTGTATATATTTGATATTAGCCCTTTATCAGACATTTGATGTGCAAATATTGTTTTCCCATTCAACACAGAGACTATCTTTGCAAGGAAACAAATAAGTTTGCAATATTAGGTGTTCAATAACTTCTTACCCTGTTACATTAATAATGTCACAGTATTATGCTTAAGACCTCTCTTGAGTATAGGGGACTTCAATTCCCTTAGTCCATCTGTATTATATGCTCCAGTGAACTTAGCATAAACAAGTAGAGTCTGATATTAGACAAAAATCCCTCTGGTCTTAAAAACTTAGCTCACACTTGGGCAAGAGTTACGTAGCCATGAGGGGAACCAAGATCCAAAAAGAAAGTTGCTTTTTGTTTGTCAAGGGGCAATCTGGCAGAGACTTGGCAAATAGCAATATAGTAGCACACACCAAAAAACAGACTGGATTTAAGACTTTCATATATACATCTATACTAATCTCTGTACCCTGATAATTTCTGTGGGGCACAGAATATTTATTTCTGATATCTAAATTAGGCTGCATGTGTAGAAAAGTAGTCCCAGGTCCTCACAGTGTCCTTAGCAGTGGAATAGTACCTGGCATGTTTTAGATTCCCAGATAATATTTTAATAGCTATGTGCCTGGCAAGCTCCCTGTGACATATTTGATATGCCAAAAACAGTAACATCAAGTCTCACAATGAAGTCGTTACTGGTGCCTGCTCGAGCACAACGATGAACAATGGGAGGACAGTGCTACAGTCCATATTAATTATTACACACATCTCTGCCATACCATGAAATCACATAAAGGCATGCAATTTTCTCCTCCCAGAGCTGCCCCTCATCTGCAGCATGTGGCACTGTGTCAGAAAGACAGTAGACAATCTGTTAATATTAGTTGAAAGAGTAAGTTGAGGTGAAGGACCAAGAAATGTAAAATTAAAGGCCAAGGAGAAAAGGATAAATCTATTAACAAATCAGTGTTCTTCAAAGTGAGCCCCACAATAGTATTTTGCTTTAAAGAGAATATTCAGCACAACATATTTGGGAAAATGAATTGATACTGCAGAAAGGCATATGAACATCAACTGCATTAAAAATCAAAGCACTGAGTAAATTAAACCAATAGGACAGAGAATAGATGGAAGAAAGATAGTCTAGAAGCAAGCTCTGGGGTATCTGTATGGAAATTGATCACAAGAGGACATGTTAGTAAGAATAATGAGAGGGAGTAATCAAAGATAAAGAAGGAGCAGGATCAGGTAAAATAATGGAAACCAAAAGAAAAGAGCAGTAATTTTCTGGATGCCACTAAAAGAACAAATGAGACTGATATGTAGAAAGAGAGAATTATTGTATTGGACAACATGGGTTGTCACAGGTAACCTTGATAAGCGTGGACTCAGTGGAGGGAAGTATGAAATGAGGTTGCTAGAACATGAAACAGTAGGAACTACAGTCAGTACTGCTCTAGCACTGTCCTCCCATAGTTCATCAATTTGCTTGAGCAGGCACCAGTAACGTCTCCATTTTGAGACTTGTTACTGTTTTTGGCATATCGAATATGTCACGAGCAGCATGCCAGGCTTTGCCGTGCAGGTTCAATACTCTTGGTAGCTTGCCGGGCTCTCCGAGAGGGGTGGAGTAATCAAACCCGGGTCACCCGGGTCGGCCGCATGCAAGGCAAATGCCCTACCCGCTGTGCTATCACTCTAGCCCTAATAACTGTAAGTCCTTATTTGTAATCTTCGGAGAAACTTAATATGCTAACCAAATGGAGTTTAGTAATTTGTTTTCTGCCCACTACTTTAAAAGGCTCTTCTCAGGGATGGAGCAATAGCACAGCAGATAGGGCATTTGCCTTGCACACAGTGGACCCGGGTTCAATTCCCAGCATCCCATATGATCCCCCGAGCACCGCCAGAAGTAATTCCTGAGTGCAGAGCCAGGAGTAACCCCTAACTGAGCATTGCCGGGTGTGACCCAAAAACCAATTAAAAAAAAAAGGCTCTTTTCTCAGGGACAAATCAGAGGTGCTCTAGTATGCAAAAACTAAGCGTCTAGAAAGATAGACTAGCAAGTCCTTGGCTGAAGTTGTACCGAGTTCTGTAGCCTTGAAGAGCCAAGACTAAGTCTGTCTGTGTAGCCCTGTTTGCTGCTGAGCTCTGTCCCCCCGTTCTTGCCCCTCAGCCCATCCATTATTAATGACATCATTGTAATCAAAGGAGTTAGGGAGAATTTGTATTGCATAAAGTAGATGTTGCAACAAAATACTTTGTTATTCAATGATGAATTTTTAAATGAAACAGCTAAATACAGATTTCTCCCCCAAGAGATGCTCTGATTTGAGGCTGAGCTTGATGTACTTCCAAAAACCTGTCTAATTACAAATTATGCCCTAAACCTAGATGCTTAGGTTAGTTTCACATGCAAGAAACAACGAAGCCTTTTCTACCCAACTCCGCATGTGGGGTGTAATTCAGAACAAAACTTGAGCTAGACAATCTCTGATGTCCATTATGCCTTGAGAGCCATTTGCTAAGGTTTTTCTGTGGATTGATTGGGTTCAAGTGAAATTTTAATTTGATTTGTAAGTTCTCAGGAATAGAAAACTTGTATTTAGAGTCATTTTTGAATGAAAAACAAATGATATATCCAAAGATTTTCATGTTTGCCTGAGTTTATGTCAAGAAATAGTCTGGGTGTATCCTGGCATTTATAGACAATATCAAAGATGCTAATACATTTTTATTTATGGCAACACAGCCATAGGTCATCTGGCTTAGGATATGACCTAAGTCAAACGACTTTCTCCTTTTATTAATCTGCTGAAAGGGAGAAATTAATACTAGTATTTCCTGTGTCACAAATTGTAAACCTAATCTCACACAGAGAAATCCCTCAATCACAATGTGGGATTCATAAGGTGATTTCAGCTTCCGAAATTTGGGACCAAATTGTACTGTATTCTTGGCATTTGTTCTTCAAACTAGATACACTTCTGCTAATATGTAGGTGAATATAGATATAGGTGATTAAAGATTAGCTTCACTATCCTGTCTACAGTCAAGTCATTGATCACCTAGAGTCCCTTGAAATGAATGCATCAATCTAAATGAGCATCAGATGTCTTAAATTTGCAATCAGTAGACCTGAGACAGATTTCTTCCCAGAGTGAGACTTATAGGCTCTAACAATGAGTTCTTCATTATCATCATGTTGAAAGAAATAGTTTACTAACCCAGATAGCCCTTATTCTGTACAATAAAAATAGACATAATCATCTAGCTTTTATTAAACATCTATTTATTGTAAGCATGGTATGGTGATAACTGGGAGTGGGGCACAAAGGGCACCATTTAAGTCCAGTGTTAAGCCCTGTACTATACCCCTTGTCAAAGAAGAATTTTCACATGGATTATCTCATCTAATACACCAAACATCATCAATTGGTATTATTAAAAAATTGTTAGAGAATAAAACTGTGGCTGAAAGAGAATAGGCTTTTATCCCCTGGACATATATGCAATAAAAGATAGATCTCAGACCTTAGAGCTCATGCTCCCACTCTGGCACATTCCCTTCTCTGGAGAAAAATGCCTGCCTGAGTCATCATCTCCATTTGGAATGATGCCTCTGACCAACAGCCAACACTAAAGTTTGCGGAGTATGCTTTTGTTTTTATCTTGAATAGACACATGAGCTACATCTGTATGTGCTAAGGAAGGCATATTCCTGGCTCTGATCAAGACAACAATTAAGCCCTCAACTATTTCTCTTACCCCAGATGTATGTATAACAATTTGACCAATATGAAAAAGGAACTCTCTTCCACTACTGATGGGAATGTTGTAAGATAGGACCTCTGTGTAAAACAGTATGGAGAATTCTATGGAAATTGAACTGCCATATAACCCAGCAATTACACTTTTGAAGATCTATCCCTAGGACACAGAAACTCTCTCAAAAGGACATATACATACCATTATTTATTGCTGCACTCATTACAATAGCTAAGATACAGAATCAGCTTAGGTGTCCAATGACAGATGAATGGATTATGAAGATGTGGTATATATACACAATAGCATGCTATGCAGCAACAAGGAATAATGAAACCATGTGATTTGCTGCAAACTGATTGGAATTGAAGAATATCATGTTGAGTGAAGTAAGTCAGAAGAAGAAATACAAATACAGGATGATTTCACTTATTCGTGGTATATAGAATACTGGATGATGAAATGAATTGTAGAAAAGGGTTGATGTCTAGATCACTCTTCATCCCAGTGCTCAGAGAGGAGAAGAGCAGAGAAATAAAGAAATTGAGGTGGGATGAAGAGAATGAGAAGTAATGGATGAACTGGCATCAGGGTTTCAGTGATATGGATGAGCGGTCTAGGGATATATACAAAACACAGACTCAACAAAACTCAAAACTCAAAACTAGAGATCTAAACTTCAACCACTGACACTTCATAATGTGCCTGTCAAGTTGACAGTCGAGGATGGGGTGGGGTTTGGGATGGGTTGGGAATGGGAATACTGGTTTAGAAAAGCTGACACTGATGGTGGGACTGGGGTTGGAATATAAGCCTACAACTCAACTTCAATAACTTTGTGAACCATAGTTATTTAATGAAAATTAGAAAACTATTTGACAAATAGAACAGTTTACAAGAATTGATTATGTTTCAACTTTGAATCTGCCACTGCTGGGGGACACATCAGTCTATTTACTTGAGCAATAAGGTAATGTCCTTTTTGATTGTTTCTCCTTCCCTGTCTTCTCAGAAATGGCAATAAAAATACCCTTTTGTTTTCTTGCTACAGAGGTGATTCTTCCTGATAATACAAAGAAATACTTTAAGAATTTTGCCCCATGTAGCAAATCTATTGACAGTTAATTAAGAATCCATTCTTAACTATACTAAAGGCTATTTTAACTATACTAAAGGCTATTTTCCACGTTCTTAGTTTGCAATGAGAAAAAAAAACTTTCAATATGCCAACAAAAACAAAACTGGTGAAATTTTCATTATACTGGTTCATTGTTCATTGAACTCTTCAAGCATTTTGTTTGTTTTCCATTCAATGTAAAACTTTTCAGCTTTCATATTGCTCTGGGCCATTTACAAGATTGAAAATTGTTATTTGAGACTGACGGTTTCTGTAGCGTTAGAACAGCCAAGATTCTACTTGACTCATGAAATTTGTATAAACCAACTTAAAACTCCCCAGGAAAAAACAAATCCACCTCACTTGTTCTCTTCAATTGACTCAACAACTTCTGTAAAAATTATACAGTATAGGGGCTGGAGCAGTAACACAGCAGGTAGGTTGTTTGCCTTGCATGCAGCTGACCTGAGTTCAATTCCCAGCATCCCATATGGTCCCCCAAGTACTTCCAGGAGTAATTTCTGACTTCTGAGCCAGAAGTAACCCCTATGCCTCGCCAGGTGTGACCAAAAAAGCAAAAAAAAAGTCATGCATGGTATGAGATCATCACTGGTTCACTCCTGCAGCTCATGTCCAGTGATAGTATGCAGAAGTTCCTATAAGTTCCAAAGAAGAGCTAATTATCCAGTCCCAAAGGTTTGTGAAACACTTGCTCTGGTCAATGTGAATGGCACTCATTCAAATCTCACCATACCATGGTAAGATTTTATATGGCAACCAAAGATCTGTAATCAAGCACGTGCTCAAATATTACCCTAATCTTAAAAGATGACCTTACTAGGGCCCTCAATATGAGTTATAAAGAAAATTACATAAAATCACAGTCATTGCTGAAACTTCATTATCTGGCTCACTTTGAAGTAAGTATATCTTTCTGTCATAAACTGTCATTAACAAGAGTGACAACTAAGTATGTCCCACATGGTTAATGGGAGAATATCTGAATAGTAACAGAGCCATAGACTGAAAGCAGGAAAAATAAAAAGGTTGAGTGGATCTTTGTTATGACTCTATCTGTAAGTATGACTCTGCCTGACTCTAGCCGAACAATCCAGCCCCATTCAATTCTACTCATTGTAGCAAAGATCATAGTCATCAGTGATGGGAAGGCAAAAAGGAAGAGTGAACAACACTGCTGAGAATAACTCCATGATTTCTCACCTCTCAGAGACAAAGTCTAAAGAGGAAACTGGGTACTTTTGACTGCCCAGTGATCATTTTCAAGTGCAAAAGCACCTGTGACTTTCTATTTTTCATGGAAAGGGAAGTTGGTATAAATTACAAATTAAATTTGGCTATTAGTATTGTTTTTAGATATTTCATAGATTCTTGATGAATGCATTTTCTTTTCATTTTCTATGTGTTAGGCACATTCTAGGAGCTTCATTATATTAATTCATTTACTCCATATTCAACCCTGTGGGGTAAACAGGAAATCCCTTTTTATGGATTCATGAAGTATTTGCAGACATATTATTAATAGTAACACACTTTTTTTTCAGGACAGGATAAGAAACAACTGAGTTTAGGGTCACATAGCAGTTAAATGTCAAAACCAGACATTCAATCAGATATTTTCACCCTGAATTCTGTATACTTTTCACAAAATTATACTCTCATCCCAGCTTCTGTGCTGTCTCCTGTCATCCAAGAGGACTGGCACCACAATCCTTAAAGTTCTCCAAATAATTTTCCATTTTCTCTTTTCCACAGTCATTAAAAATCTTCTCTTGTGACTGGGGAGATGGCACAAAGGACTGGAGCATATACTTTGCATGGGGACTGCACGTGCTCATGTTCCATCCCCAGCACTATATAGGACTGCCGGGAGTGACTCCTGTAGTAGTCCTCAACACCACCAGCCCTGACACCAAACCCCAAAATTGTAAAACTAAAAATAGCTTGCTAACAAAGATCAGGATATAACACAACATTCTAAAGGATGTGAAAATTGAGGATATGAATGAAGGAGAATGAGAATCAAGAGCCAGGAGTTTTGAGCCTCCTGGTCATTAAGGTGTTTCTCTGTGACCTTGAGTCAATCACTATGGATTATTTATTATCCAACCGTAAAGGAGGAGAAGACAAATGTTAAGTGCTCCACAAGGATTCCTAAGAGGTCAAGGCAGGAGTCTATTAGCTAATTTTAACATTCTAATAAGCCTAAGGGGGATGAATTGTAAAGATGCCTGAGATTCAGCAGATCCCACGACAACTCAACCACTGAGTGTCTTTGCTTGGGAAGGAATTTATATCAGCATTTTATGGTCACATTGATTATTTCATTCCAATCACATGTTTGAATGGGCAGTTATTTATCAAAGTTCTGAGCAACAAGCAATGGGTAAAGAAATTGGGGCATAATAAATATAATTTATTTAGTAGGTCAGACATTTCAAAACATGGAGTATGGGGGGAAATTAATTAAAAATGCCCTTGGTGATAAAAAATACTTTTGGAGCCGCTAGACTGCTTCATCTCCAAGGTCCCTTGCTGCTTAAAAATCCTATAAAGCACTTCTGAGTAGCCAATATATCATACACTATATCTAGGAGCTGGGCAGGCTAACTTCAGGATTAAAGATTAAAAAGCAACTTCTATATTACTCCTCCTCAAATATGCTTACATATTAAATTTTTGGTGGCTGAAAATCATTGACAATTTTTCACTGGTATATTTCAATTCAGGAAAGAGACAACCAAAAGTTGTAGGAATAAACACTATCCAACATTCTGCAATTTCCAACATCCATGCAATTTAAAAAGTCATTTTCATTTTGAAAACGATCTATCCGTCTTTTTCCCCCTCTTTACATTATGTATTAAAATGTGTATTGTTTGCTCCATATGCGATTTTTATTTTTCAAGCTTGACCACATACAAAAGTTGTTGATCACCACTGTTCTCTAAAGATTCTGTTCCCAGTGGTGGTGTGTGGGTTATGGTGAGATGTGGAGTATGTAGGCAGCTTCCACTGAAGGAAATCTAGGGTGCACATGCTAGGAACAGCTAAGGAAAAGTAGCTGCTATAGTCAAATAGAAAAAAAAACATAATTGGCCTGAAATATAATTAATTGAGGACTTAGGCTTTCATTTCCTACATATTTGTATTTAAAAAGATGTTATTCACTGTTGCATGGAACAGATACTCATGCAACCTCTTTCTAGTCATGTTCTAAGGATGATCAAATATCCCCTTTTACTACAATACATTTTATTTTTGTTAAACTATTTTTCTCAGTAGAGTCCTCTCCAATCTATACCTTACAAATAGCTCAGATTTTACAGAAGAGTCAACCTGCTATATTTAAAGATGTATAGTGATTACAATCAATGGTATGGAGTAAAAGTTGTATAAGTTAAATTCTACTCCTGTTGTTTACTCTCTGTGAGACCTCGGGAAAGTTACCTACCAGCTCCAAGTTTCAGTTTCCCTATTTGGAAAGTGGGTAAGATAATAACTTCATATCTATTTTGCAAAGTTGTTTTGAGGTTTAAAAATTGAATTCAACAGTCATGTCATAAGCATTGTTATTATATCTTCCCTCATCATATTTTTCAGTCTCTGGTGACACACTGATGATGCTCAGGATTTATTCTTGGCAGTGCTCAGGGGACCATGTGCAGTGGTGCTGGGATTGAACAGGAGTTGGCCACATGCAAGGCAACAGCCATAACCCTCAAACTCTGCTTTCATAATTTTATTTTAAATTTATTTGTTTCTGGGACACATCTAGTAGTGCCCAAGGATAAGTCCTGGGGATGCTTGGGGGACAAAATTGTGTGGCAGGAATAGATTCCTGGGAAGTTGAATGCAAGGAAAAGAGCCTTTCTTCTTTACTATTCTTCAGCCACACTCTCATCACTGAAGATGCCTTTGACCTGGTACTTGGACTACCAATTCCTCTGCAAAAAGTTCATCACAGGGCATAGAGAGCAGCACAAATTATGTCAGAATCATAGAAAATGTCCAGAGAACTGGAATTTTTCCTGGTTTCTCCAGAAAAATCTCTGGCCACTTTCACAGAATACTACTGAAAAGGGACTAATGCATACAACCTGATACTTTGGAATACTAGAATCCAATGTACTGATACATAGAACTTGCTTTCAGAGGCCTGAGAGAGGAAAAAAAACCTAAACTACTTCATAACAACAGCATATCTGAAAGGCCTCTCTTGTACCATGGTCCTTTCCCCATTATTTCTTTAATTAACAACAACTTGCTTTGCCATCACCATTACACCGTTCTTCATTTTGAAAATTGCATGGCAAACTTTGAGAGCAAGATAGGATGTGTGGCAGAACTAAACACGATGAACTCTTCTCTCGGGGTACAGGATGCATGGACAGAAAAATTATGACTGGAGACATCTAGAAACCTTTTCAGAAAAGTACTTTTATATTATCATATAACAGTCTGTTGCCCACTGTAGGAAACAAATCATAAAGAGAAAGATATAAATATATGCCTCTCGGAGGGCCCAGAAAGCTACTGAGAGTATCCCTCCTGCACGAGCAGAGCCTGGCAAGCTCCCCATGGCGTATTCGGTATGCCAAAAAACAGTAATGACAACAGGTATCATTCTCCTGACCCTGAAAGAGCTTCCAATCATTGGGAAAAGATGAGTAAGAAGAGGCTGCTAAAACCTCAGGGCTAGGAGGAATAGAGACATTACTGGTGCCCGTTTGAGTAAATTGACGAACAACGGGATGACAGTGATGACAGTGACAGTGATACAGTGATAACAGTTTGAAGTGAAAAAAATTTTGTTTCTTCTCAATTCTGGGTAAGGGATGCATGTGGAAAGGTCGTGGCTTTAGAGTCAGATGCCATGCCTGCTCCAACACTTCAATGCCAGCTCCAACACTGACACGTTTTTGTGCCCTCAAACATATTACTCTAATCTCGTTGACTTTTAATTTTCATATCTGAAAAATAATGGTATAAATATTATTCTAGGTGACATTGAGGAGTAAATTAAAAACCACATATTGAAGTCGATAGTACAAGGTTGGTGATCTAGAAGTCTTTCATTGGCTTCTTCACTGAAGAGAATGACCTGTACCTGTGAATTGTTATTGAGTGATTTTCATGTCTAAATCATAAGGAAATAAAGTTGGGGCCTGCTAAGATGTAAAACTTCGAGAATCAAAATTTAATAATAAGGGGGCTGGAGTGATAGCACGGTGGGTAGGGCGTTTGCCTTGCATGTGGCCAACTGGGGTTTGATTCCCAGCATTCCATATGGTCCCATAGGTACCGCCGGGGTAATTCCTGAGTGCATGAGACAGGAGTAACCCCTGTTCATCGCTGGGTGTGAACCAAAATGAAAAAAAATTAAATAAATACATTGCAAAGTAATCACAAAGTCACTTTGAGAAAACAATGCAACTGTAGGGCTGATAATGCCTGAATTACGTCCAACCAAACTTCATTAGTTGAAGCCATATGGTGTCCACCCTAGTACATGATCTAGATTGTCAGTACTCAGGACAATGATCATATGTTGAAAACTCACTCATGGCTTGGTAATGAGGCTTCTTAAGTGACAAAAACAAACAAACAAACAAACAAACAGAAATCCTCCAGGGATGAGGACTTAGGAAAGAAGTTGCAAAGAAAACAGAGCAGTATATGAGTTGCAGAACATCTGAGTTAATTAATATATACGGATTAGGAGATACATGATTAGTACAGGGTTCTAATAGTCCTAAAATCTTGATCATATTTACCCATATCTTACAATTCTGGAGTTTAGAGGTTAAAAGTATGCTTTGCATTTCTCTTTTATTATTCAATTTTTGAACTTATTCCTAGAAAGACAAATGCAAGAAAAGAGTACTCCTGATATTTTTGATTTGTAAAGACAGATTTATTGAATATCCTTTGAACATAACTCTGCCTTTTAGCAGGTACTAAATCCTGGCCTGCTGTGTACTATACTCATCAAGACCTCCATCAGCCTCAGCACCTGAACTTCTAGTAAAAGAACCACTGTGCTTATTACAAATTTATCTCAAATGGGGAACTCAATTAACAGAGCTAGGGAGAATAATATTTTTGACACTACCCCAAAGTCTGTAGGAATGTTATTAAAATTCCATAGCTGAATTAGCCAGCCAGTAGTTGGACGAAGATTTGTATCAAGATTCCTCTGGCACCAAAGTTTGGACCCTCTCCAGCACTACAGCGCTGATATTGAGAACAAGAGGAGTGAGGAAGTCTATCTAGCTTAAAAGACCTGGAGGTATGTCATATTTTATCTTCATCTTAAAACCTGCTGTATTTGATTCCTAGGACTGTGTATTTGATTCCTATAACAGTGACCCACAGATTTGGCAGATTGAAGCAGTAGAAATGTATGCTCTCATAGTTCTGAAGAATAGAGGTTCAAAAATCAATGTGCTGATACTGACATTCTTCCTTGAAGGTTTTCAAGGCATAATCCTTTTTTGTCTCTTCCTAGGTTCTGCTGGCTGCCAACAGTTCATGATGTGTCCTAGCATGTACTTGCATCACTGCAATCCCTGGCGCCATTTTCACAGGACCTTCTTCCCACTTTGTCATGATTGCATTTTCAATGACTTTATATAAGGGCAGCAGTCATTGGAAGAGGGATCACCTGATACAGTACAACCTTAACTAATTGGAAAACATAAGCAAATATGTTTACATTATCTAATAAGGTTTCATGATGAGGTTTCAGTAGACATGAATGTTGAGGGAATACCAGTCAACTCAGTCTAGATGCATGAATTTCATAGGAGAACAATCATAAGTCAGAGGGAAGAAATAGCATGAGAAAGAAAGAGTAATAGATGGGAATTATTTTGAAATCTGTGAATGCTTTACTTAAAAAGGGCATGGTTATAAAGGTAGATTGAAGCCAAAGCACAGTGGGCCTAGAGCAAGTCCCATGGGAAGAACCTCAACAGATAGAATTTCAATAAAGTTTTGGATGCCTTGAAATAACGCTCAGGCAAATGTCTGTTAAGCTTTGGTCTGTGTACTCCCAAAGTACCAGAGGTACCAATATGAGAAAGAAGTGTATATGCAGAATTCTCTCTCCCACCACACAGGAAGATGTTAAAATAAGAGGTGTTTACAGGGGAAAATGTGAGTAGCTTTTTCCCAAGAATTGCTTTGGCATGCTGAAAGTAGACTATAGACCGAACATGATTGCCACTCAATGCCTCTTTTGCAAACAACAGCACCCAAAAGGAGAGAGTGAACAAAAGGGAATGCCCTGCCACAGAGGCACGGTGGGATGGGGGGTATAGGGGGGTGGGAGGGATACTGGGATCCGTGGTGGTGGAGAATGGGCACTGGTGGAGGGATGAGTACTCGATCATTGCATAACTGAAACCCAAGCACAAATATTTGTAAGTCTATAACTGTACCTCATGGTGTTTCACTAATAAAAATTTTAAAATAAATAAATTAATTTAAAAAATAATAAAAAAGAAAATATGAGTAGCAAACATCTTATTCTTCTCCACTGTATAGAATCATTGAGATGTGTTTTCCATCATTCATACATGACAAATATCCAGGGGTTTTCTATGATTCAGGAGAGCACTGAATCAATGAGTGATCTAAAATGACCTCACATATCAAACAGATTTATTATGTAAATGTAATTCCAAAACACAGAAGAGAAATCCATCAAAAAGCATTTTTCTACTTTATGAATATAATTCATTTGAAGTTCAATATTTTACCTATGTTGGCCATTACATATAAAAAGTCATAACAAACACAAGTAACTGAAAATATGCGGCAACCTCGTAGGTGCCATTTTTGAGAATCTACTAAGTGTCACATTATGTGCTCATATTTTACTCAATACTCACAAAAGATTTTCCAGCATTTACTTAAACTCTTAATTCTCATGATAGAAGTGAGGATCACAACAATAAAGGCATGTGTCCAATAACCTGAATCTGGACAGGAGAGATAATATAGTGGTTGAGGCATTTGCCTTGCACACTGCTGACCCCAGTTTGAATCATGGCACTGCATATGGTATTCAAGTAGAGACAGGAGGGATCCCTGAGCACAGAACCAGGAGTAATTTCTGAATATTGCTGGGATAAACAAACCTGATTCCATGTTCACTTCCACTTGAAGGCCTTTCTCTTTTCACTTTACAATGTTGATTAAAAACCTTCTGAATATCTGTATTCCACAACATTTAAGAAACATATTGCATTTCAGAAAAAGCATTATATATGTTCTTTCAGGCAATTTCAGTTTTCAATAAAACTGCCCTCTATGCATGGACTTATATAATCACATCTGTCATATTTGTGCTGGGAGGCTGTTATTAGTATTGAACAAAAGTATGAAGATGAAATTTCAGACTTCTATACAAAGAGCTATGTCCATAACTATCACCTTTTCCTTCATGGTGGATCATTTCTGTGTTCATTGATTCTGTGTGAAGTCTAGAAGAAAAAAAGGTAACTCTCTTTTATTTTTTTCTAGTATTAAGAACACTTGGTGTGACTAGAATTATATTAATAAAAATATATCTATAGCAGCTACTAATGCTATAATCATGCAATTATTCATTCAGTATACATCATTCTCTTTATACATGAAAGAAATGGCACACAGAAAGATCAATTAACTTGTCCAAGGTCACACACTTCAGGTAACTATTAGAGCCATGATCTGAATTCAGGTCTGTCAAAATTCAAAGAATTCCTGTTGAATTTTGCAGTAGAGTGTCCTTATCAGCTCACTCTGATAAAATTACCTGACAAACTAAGGTATTCACTATAAAAATACAGGCAAACAAAAAGCTCATGTTTTACAGTTCAAAATAGGTTTTAGAAAACACTCCAAAGTCATGGTTAAGGAATGTAGCTGAGTGCTGTCCTTCAAGTGTGAGACCATGAGTTCAACTCCTTGCATCACAAAACAAAAGGATGGAAAGCAAAGAATTACTATCCCCTATTCCTCTCTCTTCCAGACCACAGCAAGCCTCTCTAAACCATAGAACAAACAGTTCTTAAAAATAACTGAGTTTCTTCAAGATTCTGAGGTTGAAAAATAAAAATATAAAAATAAAACAGAAAACTTTGACCTTATCAAAAGAAAAGATCATATATATGTAAAAAAACTTGCCGGCTTACTAGTTGAGAAAAAATATATAAACCATATTTCTGGCAAAGAGTTCACATTCAGAATATAGAAGCAACTCCTACAAGTTGATAGCATGAAATGAATGATCCAATAAAAATACAGACAAAATATATTAAACAGTCTATAAAGGAAGATATATAAATGAGTAAAAGATATGAGGCAATGTTCACTAGTGGCACCTCAGGGAAACACAAGTTAAAATCACAATGATACCATACTCACTAGAATGGCTGAAAGTAGAAAGATTGTAAATATGTTGGCAAGGATGTGGAACATGTGCAACTCTCACACATGGCTTTGGCAATGGGGATGGTGCAGTCACTTTGAAATTAAGCTCGGTAGTTTCTTAAAATGTTAAACATACTCTTCTCATAGAACCTAGAAATTCCCTTATCTATGTATCCTGAAGATAAATCCTTATGCCTGTGAAATAACCAGAACACAAATTTTCATTGCAGCAAGATCAGTAATACTCTCTACCTGAAAAAAAAAAACATATCTCCATCAGCAGGAGATTGCTAAACAAATCATGGCATATTTATACACTAGAAGACTAGTTAATAATAAAAAGGAACCACCAATACACAGAAGAACAAAAACAAATCTTAAAACCATCACATCACATCGACCAAGTGAAAAATGCCAGACACAAAGGACTTTAGAATGATGTATGATTGCACTTATATGAAAGTGTACAAAAGAAAATTTTCTGTGATTAAAAAAAACAGATAAGCCGTAGTCTCCACAATAGATAAGAAAATCAACTGGGAAGAAATAAAAGGAACTATCTAAGGTGATGGAAATGTTTTGTATCTGGATAGGACAGAGTATTATACATAAGTATTATTTGATAAAGTTCATAAAATAGTATATGAAATGCATTTTATGCCATGCAAATTTTTCTTTAGTCATAGATCTCTCTCCCTTTGTTAGTGTATGTATAAGAATTAACTGAAAGTAAGATTTTCAATTCAGATGTGAGTGCATCCAAACCCATCACGAACATATCTCACAAGTACGTACTTACTGAGCTTCTGTAATATGCCAGGCATTTTTTCTCAATGCTGAAGAGACAATAGTCACAAAAAGAGATAGAATCACTGTATTTAGTATAATTTGCTAAATGTAAAGAAAAAGTTACTGACGGATGTTAAAATAGAGTAATCCTGCACTCAGTGAAAACTATGGAAGACACTAGAGGGAAAGGGAAGAAATAGAAAGAACAGGTAGAGGATCCTTTTAGAAAGGATAGCCCTAGAACTTTGGTGATATGAGTGGTGACAATTAAACACATAGAAAGGCCTGAATTGAAACCATTGAAATCCATAATACTCTCAACCAGTGACAAGTCGGTGGGAAAAAAGTGCTAAATAAAGTAAACATGTCACAAAGATAGAAAGTGATTTGAACTCCCATCTGACTGGGTTCAAAGTACATGCTCTTACTTACAATACTGTGCTACTTTCCTGCTTTGGACTTTTGGCCTGACACTCTTTCATTAGGTTTTAGTCCCCTGAAAAAGTTGAAGCTATGTGGAAGTGGATTTCTGGCCTAGCGGAAAAAACTACCTTTACTACTTCTATAGCACGGAGAAATTGCACTCAAAGAAACAAGTTCACTGGTATAACCGAAGCCCTGCTACCTGTTCACCCATTATTTCCCGTTCTCTTCTCCCCACCTTGATTTCTTTGCTTCCCTGTCTTTGTCTTCTCTAAACTCTGATATCAAGTGTGATCTATACAGTGTTCTTTTGCAAAACAATTCTTTAATAAATATTTTATTTTAAAAAGATACAGAAATTCAGGGGCAGCAATAAGGCTTGTGTGGTACAGAAAGTGCCCACCGCTGTGAGTCTCTGATTTTCACTGCAGAATTGCAGGCTTCACCTCCAACATCCTGACAAAGCACCACCAGCACAAACAACCCAACCATGAGGCCTACAGTGCTGGACAAGCTGATTGTGCCTCCCACAAACATACTTGGGTGCTATGGGAAACAAAGAAAAAAATCAACTTTGGAAATTATGTGGATTAGCTCATCTATCACCCCAACAAAGGTGTCTGAAAATTTCCTTGCTGCTTTTTTCAGGTTGCTTATTTGTTCATATCCCTCTCTCTACTCTGGTACCTGGAAGCTGTTTTCAACATCCTGAGCCAACCTGCAATAAAGGCAGAACAGGAGACCTGGACTGCCTACAGTCAGATCCGTGGAGACTGCAGCTGGGGTTCAGTCGGGTTTCTTGACAGTGACAAAGTAGGTTGGAAGACTGGGGTGGAGACCAGCCCAATAATAGCTTGAATTGTCTAGCTGGTGGCCTGCAGCCAAACAGGCATTATGCCAGGGCCAGGGCTGGCTGCTGCTTCTTTAAGAATTACGGTTGAGAGTGTTAGTGGCAAGAGAAGAGGATGATACTTTGTTAAGGACAAAGGCAATTCATTTGTGTCTGATGTGATTTCTAATAAAGTACAAAGTGTAAAATGGACTTGGGTCACAAAGACAAGCTGGCAAAAATGAGACAGAATGGAGGCCTTGATGGAACTACACCACACAAATCAGTTGTACTTCCATTTCCTGCCATTCAAATGGCAGTGATTATCTATAATTTGCAGCTAAACTGTGTGGTACCCAGGTTCTTTGGGAAGTTAATGTGATGTTCGTGGTAGGAGGTTTGCAATTAGAAGAGAAGTAAGGGACTGCTGAAGCTCTTCCCTGGGGGTCAGGGGCATGGGTGCTAGTTTCAGTCTACTTTTGAGTTAGTCATCTCTGTTCTCTGATTCATGTTCTCATGGAAAGGAACAAAGTGGTAGAATTTGAAAATTGGTTCTTAGAACCTCCTTAGGAAACAAAGGGGGCCATACTCAGCTGCTCTCTTATATTTACTCATATCAACGTGGGGGCAGGGACATGTAGTTAAAACCACATTGAAAATCAGTGAACTCAATGATCTGTAGGGCTGATCCAGCACTGAGACTCAGTGATCCTCCTTTACGTAAGCTATAGATATATCCATGGGGTAACAAAATTCCTTGATACTTCTATCACTAGATGCTGAGTGGTATGTATATATGCAAAAGTATCTTTTTTGGGGGGGGATAATGGGCTAATAACTTTTATTCTGATTTCAAAGGAGTTCATGATACCTGCTAGAAAGGCTATGGAATGTTTAAAAGGTTCTATAATTAGAATATTTGAATATGGCTACCAAGAGAAGAAAACAAATAACAAGAAAGGGAGAGCAAGAAAGAGATCAGGCCCCATCTAATTGACCACACTAGAAGTAGTGAAATCATTACAAATGACACAAAGTTGCTGCAAAGAGGAAATTGGGAGAATTGTCCAAGCTAATTAGAACATATTGTGGTGAAAAGAAACAATTAATATGTCCATAATACAGTATCAAAGTGCATAAATGATTCACGGACTTCTAAAAATCTTGGCACAGCAGCTGGGTAATATTTAAGCAGAAAGGTAGATGAAGAATGTGCAGGCACAGAAATAAGTTTATTTTCAACTCCATATATGATTTATGTTGAACTCAAGACAAAGAGAACAGATGGGAGTTAAAAGTTCAGCTGCCAGAAATAGAATTCTCATGTGACTTTCTTGGCACATAGTGTGCACTCAATAAACACTTGCTGATGGTTAGGACACTGACCCAAATCACTCACTGGAGGAACATTAAACCCTTCCTGGTCCTCAGAGTTCAATACTCTATATTTAAGAGTATCTACTAGAACCTGACTGGTGGTGGCATTCTGATCATTCATACTGTCAGAAAGCATTCAGAATTTTTTTTTGGTTTGATGGCCACACGTAGTGATGCTCAGGAGTTACTCTTGACTTTTTACTCAGGATTTCTCCTAGCAGTGGTCAGGAGACCATATGGGAGCCGAGGATTGAACCTGAGTTGGTTGCATGCAAGGCTGAGACCCAACCTGCTGTACTAGCACTCTAGCCCAGTTCTCAGAATTTCTACAGTTACAGACTGGCCTGAGGTTAGGGTCCAAATTGACTTAGGAATGTCTTTATGACTATCTCCATACATCTTCCTTATGGGTTGTTGTTCCTTTATTTGGTACCTAACCCCATGTATTTATTTACCTGCCATGATGTGTCCTAAGTGACTCCTATGACTGGGCTTAATGCCCGCCTCTGATCTCGGTATCCTCCCCTCATCACAGTAGTCCAATATTCTGCAAAACCTCTTGGCACTAATTGCTATACCCATGACTGGGTGGGATGCAGTTTTCATGCAGTTTTCTGACACCACTCCTTACATGGCAGACCCCACTGGAACAAAAATCAAAAAAACCCCAAATTTTCATCGGTAAATTAGTGATTTTATTATAGAGTGTCCTATATTCTATCATTTCCAAACATATTATTTGAATATTTAGAATTTTGTGTAAAGGAGTAAGTTAACTGTAGAAGTATTTTGCCACGAAGAGCTCTGTGATTCTGGTCAGGATTTACTCATAGGATCAGTTTTTACTGATCATAGGATCAGGATTTACTCACAGGATCAGTTTCATCATCTCTATTCTCATCTGTAAGATGGAGATAGTACTGCTCCACTCACCCATATATATGCCCAAGAGGAAACCTAAATAAGCTTGCAGAGAAACTGTCTATAGCCAGATTGTTGACTTGATACTTGTAATAAATAATTAAAAAAAGAGTTACGGATTCCACATTCACCAAGTCACTAGTTTATAAACCTAAACGTTAAATAAATTATGTTATTTCAATATGATGTATGGCTTGATACAGAAGTGACAAAATGCTATTGTAACATAATCTGCAGAATAAAAAGTTTTCCTTGAGAGGGAGAGCATATTCTAAAACAGAAAAGAGATTAATATACAGTAATCTAGGCAGAAAAAAAGCAAATGTAAACAAATGAACTATAGCCTAAAAAAGTTTTACTCTACTTCAGAGAGCAGCAAATGATAGTTTCAGATCAAATTTGTCTCACCACTGGCTTTTCAGTGCCCTGCAATTTTAGAGTGGTATGTAGTCCTTCACGGACTCACTTCAACTTTAGTGGAATCTAAATCTATCTGGAACCTGGCATTTGAAGATGCCTTTGCTATTGCTACTTTATTTTGCAGAGAGCATTTTAGATAACCAAGGAGATGTTGTTTCATCCACCCAAGGAGGCAAGTACAATAGTACACAGCATGGGATGGATGTTGGTTTCCTGAATAGATAGCTCAAAAGGGCAAGAGAATATGCTTTCCATGTGAGAGCTCAAGATTAAAGCACTGGCACTTCACTCCTCCCACCCACCAACAACTGAATGGGGTTCCGAATGCAGCCTTCTGAGTACAGGTGCCACCTCTTCCATCTGCATTAAATCCCCAACCTGATGAAATCTCACTGCAGGTTAAATCTTTTGCCCTGCAGATGAAAAGAATAAAGATTTATTCCCTTCTCTGTCCTTCCCCTCTCTAAACACAGGGGTGAAGGGTGACCTAGGCATCTCTCTTTTACTAAAGTACATTTCCTCAACCAATATTCCATATACTACCTATAAGTAAAATCAAGGGAGGAAGAAGAGTACAGGAAGAAATTGGGTAAACAGACATCAGGGCTTCAGTTATACTGGTGGTATGAGTGACGGATATAGACATATACCCAGAACACGGATTCAACAAAACTGAAAGCGGGAGATCTCACCAGTAACATCTGAAACTTTCTAATGTGTCTGTCAAGTTGACAGGCAGGGATGGGATGATGGTTGGGGTAGGGAGGGAATATGGGAACACCTGTGGAGGGAAGTTGACACTGATGATGGGATTGGTGTTGAATTGTATACTGAAAACTTTGTAAATCACAGTTCCTTAATAAAAGAAAAGAAAAGAGAGAGAGAGAACATATAGTTTTCTTGATCAACATGCTCTTTAGAGCACACTTCTAAGCTATGGAATCTCTAGGTAGCCTTCGGTACTTTCCTGTAGGTTCAATGTTACTTGCCTAGGTGGTTACCTATGTTCTCTCAGCAAGCATCATGTGTGTGGGCCTGATGTAAAAAGTATCACTGGGATCAGGAGGTTATAGAATGCTTTCTGGAGCTTAGAAGCAGGTATATAGTTTGTGGGGTCACTGAAACATCCAAGAGTGGTGCATGCCATATCCAATAATGAAGAATTTCAAGATGTCTGCCACATAGCATCAAATCAAGCACAGATCATGCATCCATGAAGCCAATTCTGTGGTGACTCTGAAAATCAGAAATTTGTTTCTCATATCTTTGCTATAAAAGGGGACATTATAGAGAAGCTATTTTCTATAGTTCTTAGACTCTGTAAAACATTATGGCTACCAAAGATGAAAGGGGGTAGGGTTAGTAAAATTAGGTAGAGGAGTCATTTTGATGATGAAATAGCACTGGAACTTTGGTGGTGGGTGCAGTGAGACTCAGACTTATCAATACTCATAATCAGAAATAGTCACACTCATTACGAATCAAAGTGTGAATCTGTACACCCAAAGCTTTAGAGTAATCACTAATCAGTAAAGGTGTGAGGAGGTATTTCCAAAACTTTTGTGTACTGTAAACCAATAGTAGATAAGCAAAAATTTGGTTAAAGTTTTAGGAAAAACTATTTTTATTTGGATATTTTGATGAAAGAAAGTCTAGTTTTGATGTGTAAGTATATTAATCATTTTCTTTATGTATTATACTTTTCTATTTCTTGCTAACTCTTAAAATGGTCTTATATATACATATACTTTTTAAAATGATGTTAAAGCAAGATTAATTCATTCCTCTGTAAGAGAAATTTGATTTAATTTTTACTTTAATATAATGTAATTGAGACAATTATTTATAAACCAGAACAAATTGAGATGTTCATCCCTTGCATATATTTTAGAAAATAATGTAGGTTATAATATTTCAATGATACTTTTATTGAGTATGCAGTCCTGCTTGGTTATAATTCAAAACTAATTAAAATTCTTTCAAGAATAAAAATAAATGAACTTTTATACTTAATTACCTCCTTCTTTCTTTCCTTTGTTTTATTTTTTATAAATTTATGCCATTTTTGAGTCCTGATTATGGAGTCAGCTGACACAGTGCTGGTTATCCTTAGGAAAACACAGAAAATGATGTTATCCCATTATGGGACATTATCAAGGTTGTATTGTACCTGCAAACACTGAGAAACAACAAGAAAGCAGATGGATGCCACACTGAGAGTACTCCAAGGCACAGAGGAAAGAGGGAAGCAGGTTAAAATGAATCTTAGAAATAAAGTTTTAATCTCTGATTCCTGAGAGGTGGTTACTCATTATTTAAACAGACAGAGGGCAAAGAAGCTCCTCAAGGCAGAGGAAAACACACATAGAAAGATAAAGACATTGTAAGATTGAGGCGCCCTAGTTTAGTGTCTGCATTGAAGATTTAAGGCTATAAATTCTATCTTCAGCATCACCCACATGCGAAGTATGACTGCACAACATTGCCAGTGTGATGTTAGGTACCCCATTCAAGTGCGTGGTCCCTGGTGAGCAAAATAATCAAGTATGTGTCCATCAGACATTTTAATAAAAAGGAAAGGGGAGTGACGTTGGGGAGATGTTACATAATTAAGTATACGTGTATATTTCCCCAATATGAAATGAATAAAGGGTCTCATTCTCCTAACTCTGAAAGAGCCTTGATTATGGCACTATTTTTTTAAAGCTCAGGGCTAGGACGAAGGAGACGTTACAGGGGCCTGCTCGAGGCAATCGACGAATAACAGGATGGTTGTGATTGTGATTGATTGTATATTTCCCCAATAATAATGTTTTAATTATTCATAGAATTCTGTGAAAAATGTTTTGTCTGCTTAGTACACTGCAGTATATCCAACATCCAGATATATTGAATGAATGGTTGTCATGTTCTGGAACTCTGAGTATTTTGGTAAGACTAGGAAAGACAAAGAGATTATGCAAGTCAAAACTGGTTATAAAATGGAAAGTTTGGGTAGAACATTTGTACATCACTTTAAGGAGATCATATTTTCATTTCTAGAGATAATAGGAATCCACAGGATGAGTTTGAACCGGAACGTAGCAAGAACAACTGTTTGTTAGTAAAGGAATTTTCAAGTAAGGGTGGTGGAAAAAGAAAACCAGATAAAGAGTTCTTACAGAATATAAGGGCTGGAGCGATAGCACAGCGGTAGGGCGTTTGCCTTGCACGCAGCCAACATGGCCAACCCGAGTTCGATTCCTCTGCCCCTCTCGGAGAGCCCGACAAGCTACTGAGAATATCTCGCCTGCACATCAGAGCCTGGCAAGCTACCCGTGATGTATTCGATATGCCAAACACAGTAACAACAAAGTCTCCAATGGAGACGTTACTGGGCCCGCTCGAGCAAATCGATGAACAGAATATAAAGAGGCCTAGGTTATAACCATCGTCAGTGATTCAGTCAATAGAGCAGGATGGTGGCTATGATCTATATGGAGGAGGAAGTATAGGTAACAGAGAATGAAAGATACAGAATGACTTCAAGATTTCTGACTTATTTGGTGTCCTCACAAAGCTTTGAAATACACCAAGCACAAAAATTTTGGTGAGTTATCAATTATGACATAAAATTGAAGTATCACAATGTAGTTGTACATTGGAAAAGAAAATGGTGTCATAGTTATGGAATTTTTAAGACAGCACAGTGCAATTTTAATTTTCATGTTATTTTCATATAAGAGGACTGTCTTGTGAGCTCAAAATACAATGTTTTAAGGATTTCTTCTAATTTATATATTCCTGCAACAAATTGGAGGCTGCTGAACTTATAATTGAGTGTCATGAATAATCAGCAACAGAACAATAAATTTGAAAATTTAGCACCAATAGGAACTCTGAAAGTCACCCGACTCATTGACTATGTCCATTCATCCATCTTGCTTTGTTGACAGGCAGTCACTCAAACAAATCTATCAAGCTGAGTTTTGACTGACTTACCTGCCATTAAGGCTGTACATGAGAGTGGAAACAATATTGGACTAAATCAAATGAATGCCACAGAGATCTGAGTGTACATGCATGGGTGAAGGACTAAGTTGAGTTTGCCCAATACTAAAACCAAAATGGGGTAAGGGAAAATACACACCACATGAGCACTAGGTTATGACCACTTTATAATCATCCTTGCTATATAACCCTGATATCAGGTTTGGTACTTGGAGGTTTGGTACAATCTATTCAATTTGAAGTTCCATGAAACAGAAGCAGTGCCTATTACCTTCTCCTTTGTAACCATAATTCCATTGTAGTGCCTAACATATGACTGAACTAAACAAGAGATTTTTATATAACTTTTATTATTTTATAATAAAAATTATATTTTATTTTTATTATAAAATAAAATATAATTAATCAAAAAATTTAACAAAAAAATATAAAATTAAAAAATACAGAGTAAAAATTTTCTTCCTGATCCTTACATGCTCCCCCGAAAAACCAGTTCCCTGGCACGTGAAAACAGCGTGGACCAGGTGGAGGCCAGGCCAGAGAGATTCTACTTGTTCCCCGTGGGACCCCCACGCCGAGCTGAGGCCAGAAATGCTGGCGGCTGCCAAACGCAGGACTCAGATGGAAAAGCGCAGGGCCAAGGCTGCCCACGAGAGGGTGACAGCGTGCGCAGCTTCTTCCCGGGCTCAAGAGAACTTTCCAGAAGGGGGTGGGGGGGGCGAGGAATCCGCCCGCCTGCTTGGTGGCAGCACGTGAAGGGGCCAGGCCCAGAATCTTCTGGATGTTCTGGCGAATGGACATGGTGCAGAGGATGTAGAGGAAGCGATACATGGGCTGGAGCAATAGCACAGCGGTAGGGCGTTCACCTTACAAGCGGCCAACATGGCCGACCCGAGTTCGATTCCTCCGCCCCTCTCGGAGAGCCCGGCAAGCTACCGAGAGTATTCGATATGTCAGACACAGTAACAACAAAGTCTCCAATGGAGACGTTACTGGGCCCGCTCGAGCAAATCGACGATCAACGGGAGGGCCTCAAGCATATGAGGGGGGAAGAAGTGTAGGCCAATGAAAAAGGGAAGCCATATTTTACAGTGACTGAAAGAGTAAAGGGCACAACTGAAATTTATGGGTATTTTGTCCCCAGAGCCCGTGTCTTGTCTGCCATATTATTCCCCACAATCAATTTGGTGCAGAGGGTAGTGAGTACAATTCATCTCTTAGTCTGGTGATTTCTAACCTATAAAAACTACCAATTCAGTGCTGGAATGATGGTACAGTGGGTAAGGTTCTTGCCTTACATACAGTTAAATTTCAGCATCCCATATGGTCTCTGAGCACCAACAGGAATAATTTCTGAGTGCAAAGCCAGGAGCAACCCCTGAGCTTTGCTGGGTGTGGCCCAAAACCAAAAGGAGAAAAAATTAAAAAAGAAAGAAAGAGAGAGAGAAAGAGAGAGAGAAAGAAAGGAACTGCCATTTCATTGCTCAAAAATAGCCTTTTCTGAAAGCCTTTGAGCCACAGTTTGCTACAATGCTTTCAGATCAAAAGTGTTTCCATTTATACCAAACACGCCTTCAGTAGATATTTCTGTTCCATAAAGTGTCAAATAGGCCCAAATTTTGACTGGCTAGAAAACAAGTGCATATAAGAGTTGACCAAGATGACTTCTAAACTGACCCTTATTGAGTTTGAAATTCAACCTTTCGTAGTTAACTAGACAAGTATGACCCATTCTAAGTTTCTAAGAAATTCCAAGGAGAATAAAGGTAAAAATCACATGAATGCATAGATTATGCAGAAAATAAGTAGCAATGGGAGTGCCACGGGAAGGAAACAAAATTTTTTTAAATTTTTATTAGTGAGACACCATGAGGTACAGTGTAGACTTACAAATTTTTGTGCTTGGGTTTCAATTATATAATGATCAAATATCCATCCCTCTACCAGTGAGTCCAACAGTATGAAAAAGCAAAAGAAACACTGCCCTAAACTCCCATTCATCTTGTATACATTCTAAAGCAATCACATGCTATGTACAATTAAAGCAATAACAAACACATTTCTGACAATACAGCCAATAAATACTACCTTTGATGAATAAATATTGATCACAGGACAATAGTACTACACACCTACTCTGCTATATTTCAGAAGTTAAGCACTTGTTTTGTGGGGAGGGAGGCAGGGAGGCACAGTGGCTTACACACTTATAGAATTTCACATATGAACTATTCCAGCACCATGTCCTCCCATCCAGTATCCATTTCTTTCCACCATTGCCCCAGGTGCCTCACTGTGGTAAGGTTCCCATTCAAGAAAGGTTCTCGGTTTTTGTTGCCTTTGGGTATTTGCTATTCCTCTATTCTGCTTCTTCCTATTCTGAATATGAGAAGATCATTTTGTGTCTGTCCTTGTCTTCTGACTGACTTTGCCAAGCATGATACTCCAGCTTTATTTACAAAGCAGCAAATCCCTTGATTTCATCCTTTTATAGTGGAGAAGCATTCTATTGTATCTATGTACTAGTTCCTTTATCCAGTAATACGATCTTGATAACTTATTTTCAGATTTTGGCTACTGTGAATAGTGCTGGAATGAATGTAGGAGTGCTGATGTTTTCTTCTAAATAGAGTTTGGGAATTCTTAGTGCAGATGCCCAGAAGTGGAATTGCTGGGTCATATAGAAGTTGAGCAGGTTTAAGTAATGCAACAGTATTATTTTGGGTAGAACTTCCCATCATGTTCCACCATACCAATGAATATACCAGGGTATTACCAAGGGTCCTGAAGTAACACAGAGACAGGTGAATTCCCATCTCTTATACTCTTTACTTTTGTAACACCTAGAAAGTTATTTTATCCTCTAAACCTTGATTTACTCATGGGTAAAACTGGAATAACAGTCCCTATATCCCAAAGAGACACTGTTGTAAATAAAATGTTACATGGAGAGACTTAATTAAGAGCCAAGATGCTGTTTTTAAAAATATTATTTTGAACACATTAACTAAATCATGAGAATCAATTGGATGAGTTGCTTTAACTTCAGGAGCAATACTTCCTTCAGAAATCTTTTATTTGGTGAATAGAGGGAGATCCCGGTCACGGTCCTCCCGTTGTTCATCGATTTGCTCGAGCGGTCCCAGTAATGTCTCCATCATGAGACTTGTTGTTACTGTGTTTGGCATATCGAATACATCACGGGTAGCTTGCCAGGCTCTGGCCGTGCGGGCGAGATACTCTCGGTAGCTTGCCGGGATCTCCGAGACGGGCAGAGGAATCAAACTCGGGTAGGCCATCTTGGCCGCTTGTAAGGCAAACGCCCTACCACTGTGCTAAAAGTCAGAGCACATACCTTCTATGTATGAAGGCCCAGGTTTTATTCCAAGCACTGGATGCTGCACAATTCCAGAGTGTTGCCTGGGGACTCCCAAGCAATGTTGGGTCTGAGAAGCATCATATAGCTGGGTCCTAGCAATGAACCATCCAGCCCAGTTGGCTGAGTATCAGAGTATCTATGGAGTAGTGTCAAGTTCCCTGAGCATCATACCATATGAATGGTAGATATTTAATAAGTATTCTACCAACAGTTTAATAAATAAAAGTTTCCTGCAGGAAAAGGAATAAGTTAAGAAACAGAGTTAGGGCATGGAAGATGCAAGCTAACATGTAAACCATTCAGAATGGACCAGAAGTACCTTATGCTTGAAGATCTATTAGAAAATATGGAATCTGAAATCTAACTAAAAAAGAAAATCCAAGGAAACTAGAGAATTTATTGATTCTAGAATATAAAGCCCCACATGCTCACCAAACTCAGTAAGTGCTAATTATCTTACCGCAGTTGCGTCAATCTCACCGAAAGAGCGAAAAAGGTCTTGTTATGTGGGCAATTGCCAGAATTCTGTTCTGGAGTCACCGGAATTGGACTGAGTCAGAGGAAAAACTAAAGGCTAAACACGTCAATAAGATTGTTTAGGGTTTGAAGTAGAATAGGGGTCAGAGGATCCAAACTGAGTGAATGCAGAACTGCAGAAGGTGAGATGCAGTAATGCTGAGAATATACAAAGCTATAAAGGCTATTTTATTAACAGAATGAGCTGTCCGTCACTCTTTATTATTGGGTGCTCTTAGGGTACATGAGGAGGTGGTTAAATAGTGTAAGTGGGATGAATTCCAGTTTCTCCTCTATACTTCAAAATAGAATGTTTCCAGTTAGTAGACTATTTGAAAGGGGTCTTGCAATGCTCAAAAACTTTTGCACACAGGTAAACTGTAATAGCACACAGGCTGTTAACTCGAGAACGCTCTAGTACATCTCTCTTGTGTGGTTTGATTCACTTTGTAATTCAGCCTACTTAATATCTTCTGACCTAGAAAATGAGGACACAAGCAACACTGCTACCCTGAAGAAGTTTTGTGTCTAGATTTCTGAGAAGTGGTTATTCTAAGACCTCACTGTCACCTCTCGACTCCCTTCCTACTATGTTTTACTACTTCTACCTCTTCTACTCTTGAATATTTATTCAAGTTAGGATAACCTCTCAACTGCCTAGGAAAACTAAGGAAAAACAAAAGTTGAATAGTGCATCAGATGGCACAACACAGATTTGGAACTGTAACAGGTAAGATCTCAATGGTACACAAACACACACACACATATACACACACACATATCCACACTGTCCTCCCATTGTTTATCGATTTTGCTAGAGCGGGCCCAGTAAAATCTCCAGTTTGAGACTTGTTGTTACCCTGTTTGTCATATTGAATACCTCATGGAGAGCTTGCCAGGTTTTGCCGTGCAGGCGAGATACTCTCGGTAGCTTGCCGGGCTCTCCTAGAGGGGCGGAGGAATCGAAACTGACTCGGCCAGGCTGGTTTTGCGCAAGGCAATCGCCCTACCGCTGTGTTATACACACACACACACACACACACACACACACACACACACACACACATATTCTTTTTGGGTAACGCCTGGCAATGAACAGGGGTTACTCCTGGCTCTGCACACAGGAATTACCCCTGGCAGTGCTCAGAGGACCATATGGGATGCTGGAAATCAAACCTGGGTCGACCACATGCAAGGCAAATGCCCTACCCTCTGCGCTATCACTCCAGCCCCTCAATGGCATATATTATAGCCAAAGCTTCCAGCCCCTCAATGGCACATATTATAGCCAAAGCTTTTAGTATTTACCATAGCTCAAGAAAGGAGATTAAGGATGTGCAAAATCTATGTGTTAAACAATCATTTGTTTTAAATAAACAAAATGAAGACCCAGAGTTAATTGCCAAGTAATTCCTATTCTCAAGGAACTCTCCAGTGCAGTCAGGTACTGTCATTACAACTACCCCAATTTTCAAACCCAAAATAAGAATACACAGCATAACTAATGATTTCCATGTCTTGTCTGAGAAGTTGAGAGTTCAAGTAATGTGTCTTCTGAACACTTTGATTGTAATGCCTAGACACTGACTGGAAAACTTTTTCCCTCTGCAGCTTTTAAATAATTGCTTCAACGCAGAGTTAGTTGATTTTTCCATTGAAAAGTAATATAAAAAGGAACAATACCTTCAGCATGCTTCTCCCATCCTGGGAGGATCCTCCCAACACCATGCTGAAAGTAGACTATAGACTAAACATGATTGTCACCCATTGCCTCTTTTGCAAACCACAAACCCAATAAGAGAGAGAACAAAAGGGAATGCTCTGCCACAGAGGCAGGGTGGGATGGGGGGGATGGGGGGGAGGGATACTGGGATCTGTGGTGATGGGAAATGGGCACTGGTGGAGGGATGGGTATTTGATCATTGTATAATTGAAACCCAAGCACAAAAATGTGTAAGTCTGCAACTGTACCTCGTGATGTCTCACTATTAAAAAAATAAAATTAAAATTAAATTTAAAAAAAGGAGCAATGCCCCCCTTGTTGATAGCATTTTATTGTACCCTGACAGACTTCACATGCTCTTTCTCTTTTGAACTTCACAGGAAACTATGATATATGGAGGGAAGCATTACTATCTCAATTTTACAGATATAGGCTCATAAAGTGAGATTAAATATCTTGGCCTCAATGTAAGTACTATATGCCTTAAATAGTTTCAGAATTATGAGAGGGTTCTGAGGAGAAAATAGGATTCAAACTGTTATTAGAAGAATAGAGAGTACCTTATCTGAAAGATCCAGATCAGAACAAGTACCCAGGAAGAGGGTATCAGCAAGGATAGCTATCAAAGAAGCTTCATGGACAGAAAGATAACTGAAGTTGGGTTTTAGGGCAGCAAAATAATGGGGAAAGTCTGAGAATGTGAGCACAAAAGCAAAATGGGGCAAGGACTTTGATTTTCAGCAAGAAAAAGACTATCTGGTATACATGAAATGTTACAGAGGATGAGTATGGCAGAGACCAAGATCATTTTGCTATCTCTTAAGGAGATCAAGTTTATAGCATGTGGGTTATACATAAGGAATCTGACAATTCATTTGGCTGAAATTTAACAATGATATTTGAGAGAATTTTTCACAATCTGCCATGTTCTATTTTTAGCTACTCTATTCATTTAAATCTTCTCACTATCGCTCAATAGGAAAATAGTTTTAAAGCCTGGACTTGCATTCATTGCCATTCTCTGAGAGCTATTATTTTCAGGTTAGCCTTCTAGGACTGTATTGTCTACATTCTTTATGGGCTTTGGTAAAGTTACTCTATTTCCCTGGTGGCGATCCCAAGATGTTTCCCAGTGACTGAGAGAATGACAGTTTTAATAAAAAAAAAAAACATTGACTATGAGCACACATGAAGATGTACCTCTATTTAAAGAAACTTAAAATTATTTGCAAGGGACAAAAGTGATAGTGCAGAGGCAGGGCATTGCTTTGCACACTGGGTTTGGTCCCTGATATCCCAAATAGTCCCCTGAGTATCACCAGGAGAAAGACTTGAATATAGAATCAAGAGTAACCACTGAGCGCTGCTGGATGTGGCTCCAAAACAAAAAAAAAGTATTTGTGAGAAATTCTGGGAAATAAGAGTCATTGAAATGGAGACTAAGGTGGGTTATTAGCAGACAGAATGACACATTTTATAAATAAAATGGTCACAATAACAAGCTTTGGGTTTTATTGTTGAAATTATAGTCCTTTTCTCGATGGTCATGTAGAATAAAAGGTCAGACTCACCATTTTCCTTGCAAAAAGCTCCTGAAGTTATAATTTTAAAATGGGTGGATTCCATACACAAAGAGAGGTTTTATGAAGCTCTGCAAAATAGCATCTTTCACAATAGCAAATGTTCAAGCTATTTATGATATTAACTATGATTCAGTGAACAATTAAAATGTTCAAAATACTAACAATGAAAATTTTAAACCTGGGCATTAGAAATAGGTCCTTTAAATGGTCTGTAACTTTGTTCACATATTGAATACTGGTTCAAAACTCTGTCTATATAGCCATTTGAGGAATTCTCAGTTCATATATTCTCATCATACCCCTTCCACTTCTATATATAGTAAGTTTATTTTCTTAACTTACATTAACTCCTTTTTTTCCATAAGAATTAGTTCAGCTTGCAAAGGGAGCTTCAGTGACTGTCCATAAAATCTTAAATGATCTTGTCTGTGATTCAATACTAGATAGATGAGTAGAGCTAACACCTGCCTTATGGAAAGCCCCGATTTCAATGCTATCCTTGTCCTCTATTTACAAGTATTATCCCCAGCAACAAGTTCAGTTCCTTGGCACACCCAAAAAATACAAGTAAGCAATAAATAAGCAAATGAAATGCATTATTAAAAATACTATGGGAAAAAGTTTCTATTTGTTGCAATTCCATACTATCAACTTCCATTCCTAAGGGATTGCCCATTTTACTATAGTAATCCTAGTATACTTTCTCATGTATATTACATCAATCTTAATTGGCTGGAGCTTCATTGGTTAGGATTTAAGTGTGCACAGGTCTCAAAATATATTTGATTGAGAAACATCGTCATGCGAAAATGGGAAAAGTAATGGAGGAGACTGGAAAAGTAAAACGGAGAAGCAGAGATAGTGGAAAAGATGAAGGAACTAACAAAACAGCCTGAGTTGAAAGATGCACATAGGAGATGCCACATGGAACTAGCCAAGATTCAAAGTCACTGCTGTGAACTACATGGCATTTGCTACCCTTAAGTTGGTTGTTCAGGGTATACAGGTATTAGCTTCACACTTCACAGTATAAGAGAGAATACTCTCATCTTTGTGCTTGGAAATCAATTCCAGAAATTCTCAGGGGACCACAGGATGCCAAGGAACATACTATGTTTAGACACATACATGGAAGTTCCTTTACTCTAGTACTATCTCTCTGATCGCTTCTTAAGACAGTTTTACTCTCATTATTCTCACAATCAATTTAACTTGGCCTATTAATGGATTTTAATATTTGAAGTAACTGAGAAAAACAAAACCTAAGTGTTGGACCTGTGTTGACCAAAATTGGGGCCACTAGAAATATGTACCTATTTGAGTAACTATAAATTACTATCGAATGCCATGAAAAATTTAAATTATCATTAGAAGTAGCCACAATCCAAGTGCTCAAGAGTATCATTACTGGTTACTATGTAAGACAATTTATATACAAAATATTTAAACATCATAAAATTCTATTGGACAGCATTATCTTGAACCATTATTTCATATGTAGCTTGGTAAATCTTCCATAACATGATATAGCCTCTTCCTCTCTACAAGCTTGATCTCTCTTCCTTAGGATTTGCCTCTTTGAAAATATAACACACTTTCTAATCTGCTAAATTCCTGAGCAAGGTCCTCAGATACTCTTACATTGATTGCCTAAGGATTTCAATGAACAATAATTCAATAGTAAATACTCATTCAGCACTTATTGTAAATATACTAGGCATAGTTCCATATACTTGACATTATAAATTATATCATTAAGATCCATTCTACAGAAAGGAAAACTTAGAGATTGATAGGGTACTATATCCTTGTTTCCAAAGTCACACTGCTAGCAGAAATCAGGAGCAATATTTGGATCTAAGCAGTTTGAATCCAGAGAAATTTGTTCTCTATGTTACTGAATAATTTTGAGGAGTTTGAAATGAACACATAATACCAGATTTTTATATACTTAAAATTATGATTTTATTTTTTATAATTTTAACCCAGAAGAAAATCACAGATGAGGTAGTTAAGTATTTGAATAAGAGATACTAAGAGATTTTTGTGATATTGATGTAATGTGCATTTTCCAATAATATAGAAAAATCTTGTTGAATGATAAGACTTTGAATGGAGACTTGCTAGGAGGCAACCTGAACCACTTAAACTTCAAGTAATGTCAGAGTACAAACTACCATCCTCAAGTTTTCTATTTGTCCATGACTCCTTTCAAAGAAATGTCAAGGTCAGACCTCTTCCCTTCCCCACTGTGAGTGAATGACTAAAGACACTACATTCACTTAAAAGTAGGACAAGTTTAATAAAACATTACCAGACAGGAATCACACTACTTGGAAGTAAAAAGTCTTATATTACAAAGTTCAGCGATTGTTTGTAATGTGCCTGTCGGGGTGGCAATGTGTAAGTGGGTGGGAGTGGGGTGGAGTATGAGAAAACTGGTGGAGGGAAGTTAAAATTGGTGGTGGATTGATGTCGAAATATTATATACTTAAAACTCAATTATCAAAAAGCTTTGTAAATCATGGTTCTTTAATTAAATAAAACTATTTCAAATTGTATGAACCACATAGTTTCTACCATTTATCAGTAAGCATTAATACCTGAGTTGAGTTCATGCTTCTGTCTGGATCTTAGTTGACCCATCAGTAAAACAGAGAGCAAATGAAATACAAAATCAACAATTTTCAGTTTGGGGTATCTTAATGTCCTTGACCATCCTGAGTCTATGGACTATCTTAGGAAGTGAAAACTCTTTGGACTGCCATTCAACAAAAGAAATATTCAAAAACATAGAATATACTGGAGCTGGGGTGATAATACAATAGGTATGACACTTATCTTGCTAACAGCTGACCCAGATTCAATTCTCTGTACCCCATATGGTCCCCCAAGCACTACTAGAAGTGACAAGAACATAGAGCCAAGAGTAAGCCATGAGCTTTGTCAGCTATGTCCCCCACCCCTGCCAAATCACAGAAGATCCTGAAGTAATTACTGCACAGAACAAAATATATAAGTACTGAGGAAGTGTTTTTACTTCATCCAGGTAAAAGCCATGACAATGCTCTGTGGCTAATTTACCTTTCTCCATATAAAAATTCAGTAGTGTAATACTTATCACAAGATAATATGATAAAAGCAGACTAGAAAGTCAATATGAGTTGGCTGATAGGTTTCATATAGAATATGGCTTCAGGATGAGGTGAATACTGCATTTGAGCTCAATAGCTTAAATTTATAATTCCAAGGTTGCAAAGAAAATATGCCTAAAACATTTAAAATAGAAAAAAACAAGTCAAAAGCTCTTTGATCTTATACCATTTATATTCATTATTCATATATATGCTCAGGACCCCTCGCCGGTCATCTCCGCCTCGAAGGTCACTTACTCTGCCCTTTGTGGTGACAAATGGAGACATTACTGGCGCCCGCTGGAGCAAATCAACAACTAACGGGAAGTTAAGTGATTAAGTTAAGTGATTCATATATATAAAATAATACATAAAATACATAAAATGTGAATGGCATTTGTCAAAATGCATGTAATTTTATCAAAACACAAAAATTGTAATATCTGAGGATCATTGGTCTATATCTAAAAAGTTTCAATTTCTATTAGTCTGGGTTTCTTTAATGTTCAAGTCACTTTTTACTTATTCCTTTTACTCTCCAAGCCAAATCTTATATGATTTTAAATCTTCAGAGTTTTATATCATTGGACTCAGCATTTTTCCTTGAATTATGTAATATTTTGTATGCCAACTTCTTAACTAGTAATCAAAGAAACTCTATTACTTCATCTCTCTTCTGGCGCATGGATGCTGACCTGTACTAGTTTTGTGTTGTCTTTGTGTTTAAGACTTGATTAGGGAGACTACTTTTAAAAACAGATTTTGCATTGGCAGTCACTTTGTTCCTAAAATTAACTACAAAAATGCAAAACAATTGCTAATTCTCTTGCCATGGAACAGCTGGTTGATAAATACTAATAAGCTCTAGCAAGTAGGAATGATAGTGGTATGGAAATGTCCAGAACTATTTTGGGGGCATTAATGGAGGGGAAGCAAAGAATAAATTGGTATTTAGGAATGATACAGGAATCTTTTGTTTCATAGATAAGAAGGAATATAGTTTACTTGGAAATACTAATTTTGGTAACTTCTTGATTTATATATTCAGATTACATATAAAATATATAAAATCAATGGAAAATGTGAGTAAGGTCATTAGACTTAGGCTTAGAAGCCATACCATGATAATCTCGCAAAAAATAGCACTCTGAATTCACACCCCTTACTTTGCCCTCCTACCATACAGCATTTTGGTTCATTTAGTTCTTTTGCTTCATGCACTTGTCTTAGATCTAGATTCCATAATCTGACATTTGTTGGTGATCAAGATTAAGGACCAAAATTCTCACCTATTAGGACTGTGCAGTTAAGGAAGATTTAGGAGAGTCTGGAGGGTAACATGTAATACCACTAGAGTCTGACTACTTCAGGGAAACCTGAGAATATAATCCTTAGTGGAGGACTTGAAAAAGTGGTAAAATAGTCACCATGAAACTGTACTTTAATGTCAAAATATTTCATTATGATTGTGGACAGTGCTTAAAGTCTGAAATCCAGGTGTAGTCAGAGATATGCTATGGATGTGTCTGGGGAAAATGGGCAGAATTCTTGAATGTTTCCATGATTTATAAATGTGACTCAAGTTAAGCTATGTAGTTATGTTTAAAATAATTGAACTTTCTTTTTTTCTTAAAAGGTAATTTTCTCTGCTGTCCCAATATCAGTCCTTCCCCTCTGAAAATAGTAATTCTTATCTGACCCACCATGTAATCAAGGCACACCTATACCAGGGAAAATCAAACAGGGCAAAAGGCAAACTTAGAATGTGTTTTGTTCAATATTAGGGAAATGAATTCTGCAAATTCAGTAACATATTTCTACATAGAAACTCAGAATAGCATTGAAAATAAGTCAAAGATGCACATAAAAAGTTGGGAGAAATTGTCATTCCAGTAATTATAATTGAATTCATGCCCTTATCAGATGGACTGAAGAAAAATTTTGATATGTGATTAGGTGGCAGACAAAAATCAGCACCAGCTGGTGTGAAGAAAGCAGTTTCCTGAAATCAGAAGGCTATGATCCTCATCCCAGTTCTGCTACCGGCCAAATGAGAGTCTGAAAAAAATTATATTTCTCTCTGAACCCCAGTTTCTATATTTACAAAATGAAGATGTTTGACTGTATGATAGCAGGGAAGGTCAGAACTGGAAACTATTTTTTAAAGAAAGAAACCCTACTGTTATCAACAACATAGATGTATCTAGAGGGCCCACCTAGTGAAATACATTTTACAAATGACTGAAGTCATATGCAGAAATAAAGGAATTAAACACATGGATGTATTAAATTTCAAAATTTTTAGACTATAAGAATAGTTAGTGGGTTACTAAGAGGGTGGGGTAGGTAAATTAGCTAGAAAGAGTCAATCATGGTGAAGGATATAAACAAGACTTGTGTGATGGCAACTGATATGTCATATATACAGATGTTGATTTAATATACAGATTGAACATACAGATGTTGATTTAACACAAGGTACACGTGAAACCAGTATGTACACACCAAAGTTACTTTAAGAAAAAAAAACCCGAAAAGACAAAAAAGACCAGAATCGATAGTTACCATGGCATTTTATTACTCAGGGCTTACTCTTAGCCTTGTACTTAAGAAGCACGCATGGTGGTGCTCAGGGAATCAGTAGGTCAGCTGCTTGTAAGGCAAGTTTCTTCCCTGTTGTTCTATCTCTCCAGCCCCTGTACTTACTAAGTTTCGATGTCAGCCTTTGGTTGTTTATTTTTAAAATGCCTTCTTTAAGAAGAACAAGGAAAAAATGTCATGAATCCTAATTAAAATAAAAGCACGACTAGAGCTATTCTCGAGTCACAAGAAATTGCCTACAGCACTAATAGATAAAACAGTATGGAAAGATATTGATGGTATCATACCTAATCACACTAATGACTTTCAGTTGAATAGTAGCTTCCTCTCAGAGAACTAGAAATGGTTCCCCTACTCTTAGCACAGGTGTCTTCATGACATTCCTGTGAAAGAAGGGAACATTAACAGTCTCCATTAAGACATTAAGACTCCATTAGGTGGATGAGAAAGTTGAGGCTGTGTTTAGATAACAGCAAACACCTTGCCACTTGTTGTGGCAAGAACCTACAAAAATAAAAGTACCAAAGATTCACAGAGTGATTTAATGTCCCAGTTTTTAGCATTTGGGTGAAGTAGGTGGGTGTGTTCATGTGCATGTGCATTTTCATTTATCAAGCCATGCAAACAAGCTTAAAAAATCACATGCTAACAGAGATGGGAGAAAACAGTGAACAGAGACAAGGAAGGAAGAGAAGTCACATGTGCTGCCTTTATCTATGGCTTTTCCACCTTTACAATGTTGGTAAATAGAATGGAGTTCCTGTAAATAATATCTCCAAAGGCATTCTCATCTATTACATAGATTTAAAATATAAGTTCCTCTTTATCAGAATCCCTGCATTGGAAAGATAATTTAAAGGTTAGGATATTTGCCTTTCATATGTGCATAGGTTTCCAGTTTAAATTTCACCACATATGGTACCCTGAGTACCTGCAAGAATGACCTCTGAGCACAGAACTAGGAATAAGCCGTGAGCACAGCCAGGTAAGAGTCAAAATCTAAAACCAAACCTAATTCCCTACTACCCTCTTTACTGAGTACTACTTAGAAGTTGTTAGAAGTTGATATATTGGTAGTCAAATAGGTTCCTAAAGATCTTAAAAGTACCTAAAGACTTAGTGCAGGCTGTTCATGACAAGTGGAGACACTGAGGAAAACTAACACCAAGTTTCACATTGACAAGAATATGCTTCTTATTTAAAAACAAGTTTTGTTGTATCACCACGAAATACAGTTACAAACTTGTATGATTATGTTTCAGTCATACAAAGCTCAAGCGCCCATCCTTGTACTAGGGCACATTTTACACCACCATTGTTCCGTGTCCTTCCCACCACTCCCACCCTATACCACTCCCTGTCTCTATGGCAGGTACAATCCTTCTTACTCTCTCTCTAATTTGGGGCATTATGATTTGCAATACAGATAATAAGAGTCCATCATATTTGATCCTTGGTCTACTTTAAGCATATATCCCCCCTCCTGGGCAATCCCTCTAATCAACATTTACTTAGTGGTTCTTTCTCGCTTCCAACTGACTTTTTAACAGCACGTGGGGCAGGCTTCCAAACTGTGATGTGATCTCCCTGGCCCTTATCTCTACTGTCCTTAAGTGTTAGTTTCATATTATGCTATTTTATATTCCACAAATGAGTGCAGTCATTCTATTTCTGTCCCTCTCTTTCTGACTCATTTCACTTAGCATGATACTCTCCATGTCACTCCACTTATATGCAAATTTCAAGATTTCGTCTCTTCTAACAGCTGTATAGTATTCCATTGTGTAGATCTACCAGAGTTTCTTTAACCAAGCATCTGTTCTTGGGCACTCGGGTTTTTACCAGATTCTGGTTATTGTGAACAGTGCTGCAGTGAACTTACACGTACAGATATCATTTCTACTGTGTTTTTTTTTAGCATCTCTGGGATATATTCCCAGGAGCGGTACTGGAAGCTGAATTTCTAGTTTTTGGACGAATGTCCATTTCGTTTCCCCCCCACAAAAAAAAACTGGACAAGTCGGCATTCTTTCAGGCAGTAAAACATGGGAAGGAAAACTGGATCAGCTTCTGGCCAAAGAAATCTAAAAAAAAAATCTAAAAGAACTTTGATTTTTCTAAGCCCTAGGAAAACGGTTACCTACAAATTTGAGTGATTAGTGCATGTGGTTGCCAACTTTCCAAACAGAAACTTAACAACTTATCTTTAACAGTCTTAAAAATAGGTTAATTACTACCTATTGCCTGAAAATAAGTAGTAAACTGGAATAGCCTGCCCACAACAAAATGATTTGCATTAGAATAAATAGGGGAGACTTTCTGAGCAGGTCATAGGGGATGGGGGCACTGCTAGTGATACTCAACCAGTTGAAAGTTTCAAACCTGACACCTCATTGCCACAGAGCACTGTAGAGCTGGTGCTGATGATTTGTAAGTGCCATCTAGCTGAGCACACTTAGTGAAACTCATGTTAACTACCATTTCTATTGCACCCCTGCACCCTGGTTGTGGTCCTATTTAAAAAATAAAATATAACCTTTTGATCTGTTTCATACTGTTGGATTATGATCCAGTCACCCGCTCTTCAATATAGTTTTCTGAGGACATATTTTAATGGAAAATTATGAGGACTCTTTACTGAATGCAGATAGGACTCCTATGTGACAGTGTAGCTAAAGCTGGCTTTATGGAGAAAGCATGCAGGGGAGTCATTGAATTTACTTTTAAATAGAAATATGTCATCTTTGATGCTCTTTATCAAAATAGTAGGAGAATAACACCCAAGGACAGTAGAGACAAGGGCCAGGAAGATTTGTCCCACAGTTGGAAGTCTGCCTTATGAGCTGGGGGAAAAGGCAGCTGGAATAGAGAAGAAATCACTAAGTCAATGGGAGTTGGAGTGATCGCTCGGGATGGGAGACGTGTGCTGAAAGTAGATAAAGGACCAAACATGATGGCCTCTCAGTATCTGTATTGCAAACCATAATGCTCATAAGTTGAGAGAGAGTAAGAGGGAAATTGTCTGCCAAGGAGGCAGGTGGATGGTTGGGCTGGGAGAGGGCAGGTATACTGGGGAAATTGGTGGTGGAAAATGTGCACTGATGGAGGGATGGGTGTTCCATCATTTTCTGACTGAAACTCAAACATGAAAACTATGTAACTGTAGCTCACCGTGATTCTAAATAAATAAATAAATAAATAAATAAATAAATAAATAACAGTAGGAGGAAGAAAACATGGAAAATAAACAGAAACATGATGAACACTTTTAAAAAATCATTATCTGGACATCCCTTCAAGTGAAATATTGAATGGTGATTATTTGCTAGTGGAAAACGTCTTCCAAGTGAGCAAAATTTCAAAAACTTCTAATGAAGGAAAAGAAAGTGGCAGAGATTTGTGAATGTTTGTTTCCAATGAAAGATGTACTGCACGAAATGGTGCAGTTACACTGAGGGGAAAGCTGGCCCCTACATAACTGGAACTGGAGACATTGTCAAGGGGCATATAAGTCCTATTAGAGTTTGTTTTGTCATATTTCCACAAAGGCAGCAGCACTTTCCCCAGGCATTAGTATAATTTTTCTAGGGAACTAACTGTTTTAGCTATTCAGATTTCCTCCTTCACTATAATCACTGCCCAAGCCTTCTCCTCTGCTAGTGCCATTAGCTTAGAAGGAGTCCTAGTAACTAATAACCTTCTGACTACTTTTGAAGACCTTGTCATTTTTGCTTGGAATCAGCATCCATAGCAACATGGATGGTACAAATTTGGCAAATAGTTACAGACATGCAGCTCTGTAGAGGGAATTCATGATTTTAATTCATTTAATTTGATTGATAAAAATCAAAATTGGATAGTTTTCAGCTAAAGCCAAGATATTGGCCGGCGTTTCCCTACTTGAACCATGTCAACAACGACCAAAATGACTTTTCACTGGCTCAACTTCTGATACAAGTGATATATAAAAGCTGTTAGCATTAGTAAATTAGTTCTAAATTTATAATTAGTAAAATTTCATTTCATTTTTTCATTTCATCATCCTGTTAATCGTCGATTGCCTCGAGCAGGCCCCAGTAACGTCTCTTTCATCCTAGCCCTGAGATTATATTCACGGCTCTTTAGGTGAATGAGACCCATCATTGTTACTGGTATTTGGCATATTTGGTACGCCACGGGGAGTTTGCCAGACTCTGCCCTGTGGGCAGGCTACATTCGATAGCCTGCAAGTTTGTCCAAAGTAGGAATGAGATAATAAGATGTCATAAAGAAAAGTTCTGATAAGATGTCGCGCAGCCGCAAATGCGGCCGCGCAGTTCCAGGATCTGGATTTTATAGTCTCTGAGTCTTGGCCGCTGATGGGATTACACGGCACCAGGGGGCCAGGTGGTGGGTGTGACCCCAGCCTACTGGAATTTGGAGGATCTGGGTGGAAGATGCTCGACTCCAATTCGAGTAGGCTTGGAGGTCTTGGCCCCGGAACCCACGTGGCTTTGTCCCTCTGCCAGTACCTTCATGTGTGCGGAGAGTGGTCTCAGCATGGTGGTGGCTGGTCCTGGAGGTCTTCGGCTGCCAGGGCCCCGGTCGGGGCGGGGAGGAAAGCTCGACCCGCTCCCCTCCAAGGGGTCCCGGCGAGGGACACCCAGGCGCGGGGGCAAAAGACTGCACTGTTCTCGTCCGGGATCTGGATTTTATAGTAATTAGTAAAATAGTTGACGAAAACAGTTGTTAGATACATAGGGAGAAGTTTTGAATTCTTAAACTCATATTGGAAATTTCTCAAACAATGTGGTGGGGGTTAATGTTCACTATCTTCAGAGCTGTCATTCAAATTTGGCTATAAAACACATGCAACATTTTAATGATAAGTTAAATATATATAAAATACCTGCTCATTAATCACATGTGTTCACATTCAGTGATGAGAAGACAAAAACATTACTTGTATGATTTCATTAGTAGACTATAATACCTTGAAAAATAGGAAAGGATTTTCTCCTTATAAAAGTATAAATAGCCTGTCTGTATTGTTACAGATAAAAACAACAGCTTGATTTATACAGCTCAATAATTATTCTATCTCTGTTTTTCACTTGTTGCCTAATTAACAATAACAAAGCTGAATCATTTTCCACCAAACTCACTATGTGTTCTTTCAGCAAACTTCATTACATATACACCTTTGACTTAAATCTTGGTGTTTGGAAAAACTCCTTCATTAATTCCTTTATTACCTTCCTCTACTCTCTCTCTCCTGCTGTGAATGTCCTCTGCTTTCAACTTTCAACTATCCATATGCTAATGATGTTCAAATAGCTTTACTTCCTATAGATGAGGAACCTGACAATTAAGACAGGAAATCAAATTTCTAATTCTCACTACAGGCAATCAGGCACAGACCAGAGGCTCCATAAACATTTGTTGAACAATGAATAATTGAACAACAAGATCTACACAATATAATGACATGTCATTAACATAGGTTCTTAATCTGGAATCTCCAAATCTGTTGTATGAAGTTGTTAGATTGTAAATGTGAAAAAGTTATGCTGCTATTTTTTATTAAAAAAAGGTTTCAGTTTCTGAATGTGCATAACTTCATTCAAAATAGCTCCAGTCTGTCACTATATGCCAAATGAGTATGCAAACATCCATCCACATCATTGTACATTGTACATAACACAGGGAGCTCAAACATTCTATAGTTGTGGAACTGAAGAACTTCATTTTATTCAAGATGATGGTAGCACTGTAGCACTGTCCTCCCATTATTCATCGATTTCCTTGAGCGGGCACCAGTAATGTCTCCATTGTGATATTTGCTACTGTTTTGGCATATTGAATACACCACGGGTAGCTTGCCAGGCTCTGCCATGCGGGCGGGATACTCTAGGTAGCTTGCCAGGATCTCCAAGAGGGGCGAAGGAATTGAACCCGGGTCAGCCATGTGCAAGGCTGTGTGCAAGGCAAATGCCCTACCCCCTTCAAGATGATTAAGTTCTACGAATCTACAGTACAGCATAGTGCCTCAAGATCACAGTACTGCATTATACACTTAACAATTGGTAAAGAGGATCGATCCTGTGCTGTCTTCTTGCCAAACTCAAAGAAGCAACTTAGGTGAGCCAGTGAATCTATTTAGCAATGTCAGTTAAAAATACAATCACAAAATTGTACAGCCACTATGGAAATCAGTACGGAGAATCCTCAGTAAAAGTCCATTAGAAATTTGTATTTTTGAATTATCTTATTTCTGGGTAGCACTGTAGCACTGTCCTCCTGTTGTTTATCTATTTTCTCGAGTGGGCACCAGTAACATCTCTATTGTGAGATATGTTGTTACTGTTTTGGCATATTGAATGTGCCATGGGTAGCTTGCTAGGCTCTGTCGTGTGAGCAGGGATACTCTCAGTACCTAGCCATGCTCTCTGAGAGGGATGGAGGAATTGAACCCAGATTGGCTGCGTGCAAGGCAAATGCCCTATGCACTGACAAAAAATGCACACAAACTCTAATTCGGTGTTATTTATGCACATCTAAGTTTACTATAAATTTTTACAATAGCCATGAACTGAAAATAAACTGATAGTGAGAGATAAATCGGTATAGTTTCACAATGACTTGTAACTTTCCCATAAGAAAAAAATAAATCTAGTCTTTTGTGAAAAATTAGATGGAACTGAATGGGGTCATTCATGTTAAGTGAAATAAGTTCAGAAGAAGGAAGACTATTAGATTTCACATATACGGCTTACTCAGAAACCAAAAATAAAAACAAACTGGACTACAGAAAATAGTAACAAACTTTTTACTTATAAGACTAAACTGAAAGTAGACTATAGATCAAACATGATTGCCACTCAATGCCTCTTTTGCAAACCACAGCACGAAAAAAGGAGAGAGAGAACAAAAGGAATGCCCTGCCACAGGGATGGGGTGGGATAGGGGGTGGGGTGGTGGAAGGGATTCTGGAAGCATTGGAGGTGGGGAATGGGCACTGGTGAAGGGAAAGGTACTCAATCATTGTATAACTGAAACCCAAGAACAAAAATCTGTAAGTCTACAACTGTACCTCATGGTGTTTCACTAATAAAATAATAATAATAAAAAAACCTAAATAGTATTTACCAGAACAGAAACGAATTGTGGGAAGAGAGACTAAATCATAACAAAGGGGAGAAATATGTTCATTTTCAGTGATGCACATGAACCTCTCTAGTGTTAGTATGCAATTATACTTCAATTGAAAATATTTAAAGAGGGAACCAGAGCAATAGTACAATGGGTAGTGCACTTGCCTTTCACGAGGCCAACTGGGTATGATTCCCACACTCCATATGGCCCTCTGGGTACTGTCAGGAGTAATCACTGAATTCAGAGCCAGGAATAAGCTCTGAGCACTTCTAGAAGTGACCCAGAAACCAAAAACCATGAAAAAAATACAATTACACAAAGAATGAGCTTGAGTAGAGTGTTAAGAGTTAAGTAAGTGGTAGAAGAAACTGTCCACTGATACCTCATGCTCACCAAGTTTTCTCGTCTATTTTAACAGTCTTTTGGTGGATCTGTGTATATTTTCCTGGCTCGTAAGAAGCATATATACAAATTCTGGTGACTTCTGTAGAGAATGAAAAGATGTAATTTAAAATTTTAGATGGAAGTCGAGAATTAGGGTGTTTACAATCTTCCCTTTAATATACATCCTTGGTCAAATGTTGCAATTTCTAGAACAATAAAAATTTTATTACCTGTCATAGCAAACTGAACAATAAGTTCTTTCCTTTATGCTGGTGATACATTTTGTTTGCCTGTTTGTTTAGAATTGCTGAGAATAAAACTCAGGGGGTGACACATGCAAGGGAAGACTTTACTGCTGAGCCATATGACCGCCCACCACATGATATGTTTTTTAATATCTCTAACTAGTAACAACACCAAGAGAAATTAAGAAAAATGATACTTGTAATTAACAATCAGAAAGAAATCATGATTGATTGTAACAAAACTGGGTCAGAGAGATAATACAGCTGGTAAGTTTCTTTCCTTGCATGTGGCTGACTTGGTTCAGTGCCCAGGTTCAGTCCTCCAAGACGAACAAGAAAGAGCACAGAGCCAGAGTGTGGCCTCAAAACAAAAACAAATGAACCAAAAAAATCCCAACATTCTCATGGTGCCAGTTTGTTAGTACGGAAGAAATCTGTGTAGGTAATCAACAGATTTAGCCTCCTGGGATTTGATTTTACTGCCAAGTCGTCCTTCTCAGAATACCAAAAGTGTTCAGAAAACTTCAAATGCTCAGAACATCAACACAATCCTGATCACAGTCACACATCTCACAAGAGCCTCATTGAGTTTCATCACAGAGTGAACAACTGGTAATTCCTACCTTTAAAAAATGTGCTAACTCAAAGTATTTCCTAGGGAAGGCTCAAAGATGGGGAAGATATTCAAAGATGGTAATTATTATTGTTGATTTTGCTACTTAGATTTTTCTGATCTAAATAAAACTTCCTCCTCTCATTAGATATCACAACAAGGGAAATCACCACAGATGTGGAAAACAGCACAGACAGGGAAACATAACAGCAAACTGATTAAATTTGGTAGTTGAGTCATCCAGTGACTGTTATGCATAACAAACAATAATGACATAAAAGAGTAATGATGTGGGGGTAGATTTTATTTTTGGTTTAATGTTATGTGGTGGGTGTGACGGGAGCAGGTTGCACATCTCAGTGGGGTTAACTATTCTCCTCAGAGTTATAAAATTCTATGGGGCACAATAGAAAAGGAACCAATGGTTATTCAAAATCAGATTCAAGGCAGGAATCCTCAAATTTTCTATAATAGCCACCAGTCTTGAATTTAGTGATGTATTAGAATATATTTGTAAAAGCTTAGTAAAAAATTAATGTCATAAATATGATTTCTGCATCATATACAGAGAGCTGCCTTATATTGCTTTGGATATTATGTTATGCCTACTCAATTTGAGGAATTAGAGATCTCCTTTATCTTCCCTAGAAATTCACTGCATCCTACCTTGAGCAAGCATGAGTCTCTTGGATGATATTATAGTTCTAGATTGAATATAAATCCTGGATTCAAGGCTTGGATCTGGGGTGGGTGATAGTGTAAAGATCCCTTAAACATGCATAGTCTGAATTCTTGTGTGTCTCTAAAGGGTAAAGTTATGATATAATATAGTTGATATATGCTTTCAGTATTTGTGGTAAATATTAAGAAAAGTGAGTTTTAGGTTGAGTCAGACTTGTTTTGGATCCTCCACAGGGTTTCTACTATTTCTACATGGCAACACTGTGAATTAGTCAAGCCAATATAAGGCTGGAGATGTGGTTCAGAGCCCTAATATGAATTAATTGAATGCATTATGGGGATTAACAAATAGCATCCATAAATCTGGTTCTTTATATTTTGATTCATAGTATGGGAAAGTAGCAAAGGGAGTCATTATTCCTAACCTTGTCCTTCACTTTGCAACTTATCAAGTTGATGCTCAGAAAGTGAAAGTAATTTTCTCAAGTTTTACTAAAGAGGGAAACTTTTAGCACTCTTCTCAATCTCTTGCCATGCTTAAGTTGTGAACTTAATACAGAAGAGCTATGAAATCCAAGTTTTCCTAAACACAAATAAAAATAAAATATAAATAACTTGGCAGAGGAACAGTGAGGATTCCTGTTTACCTCTTGTCTTTCCATTCTAGTATTAGGTTGGCAAAAAACAGTGCAGGAAAGAGGGAAGTAAGGCAGCTGGGTTGGGAGGTCTCCCAAGCATAACTAGAACATATTTTATTCGCTTCAGCATTTGGCTTCACAACAGTACTTGAGATGACAGTGCGTGAGGTGCCTGGAGGCCAATCACATGGCCTCCCTACCGATGTCCTATCTAGGTTGCTCCCTCCTCTCTGCTCCCAGCATGTCTCCAGTTTGCCTTTTGCATGGAGATTCAAAAAGAAATGGGCCACTCAAGAGATGATTGCTTTCTCCTACCCATTACAAATATGTTCATTTTCATTTCAATTTCTGTGCATTTTAGAAGGAACTCGTAAGTGGACTAATTCCTTTTGACCAAAGACATCTTTTATTTGATGCCTTTCTAAGCTATTATTTCTTTGCCTCACACCAAATACTCAAAACTGACCTCTGTAGTAAATAATTAATTTTCTTTAAAACAGTTTCATCACATATGACTATTCATTTTACTCTAGAATTATATATACACATATATATTTATACACATATATATTTATATGGGCTGGAGCGATAGCATAGCGGTAGGGCTTTTGACTTGCACGCAGCCAACATGGCCAACCCGAGTTCGATTTCTCCACCCTTCTCGGAGAGCCTGGCAAGCTACCGAGAGTATCTCACCCGCACAGCAGAACCTGGCAAGCTACCCGTCATGTATTCGATATACCAAACACAGTAACAACAAAGTCTCCAATGGAGACGTTACTGGGCCCGCTCGAGCAAATTGATGAACAATGGGAGGACCATGACCGTGTATCATATATTTATAAATGCTTAGAGTATCTATGGATGCTTACAAGTGCATACATATATACTAATTTGTACACACGCACATGTACATATATATATATATGTGATAAGTGATATATACACTGACATACAATAAACGTATTTGGTTGTGTGGACGAAGGCCCTAGATATGGGAGGAAGGAAATAAAATTAACTAAGATGGTTATTGGAATGGAGATGTAGTACAGTGCATATTGCATGAAGCTGACACCAGTTTGATCTTTGGCACCATAAATGGTCCTCTGAGCCTCAATAGGAGTGATCTCTGACCACAGAGCCAGGAGTAAGCCCTGAGTGCCACTGGGTGTGCATACCCTCCCCAGCAAAAAAAGACTACTATGTTTCAAGTAATATAATTACATGATCTCATTTAACTTTCAAGTTAACAGGATGATGCTGGAATGGGCTCTAAGACCTATGTGGTATTTTTACACTTCAAGATCCCTGTGTTATGGAATATTTTTCAGAAAATGAGTATCACAAACTTCAAATTGAGTTATGTAAATTAAGTTTGGTTTGAATAAAACGACTAATTTAACTCCTCACAAATAAAGACCCAAAGTGTGTCTTTACTTTTCATCCTCCATGATTATGGTTTGCTGTGAATACATGTAGACTCAAAGTCCAGAGTGTGTCTCAACTTCTTAAATCTTCACAGATTATATCAAACATCTCCAATAAAGCTATAACAAGTTATTTCACATAGGGGTTTTTTTTTCTCAGTGAAGAAGAGTCAATAAAACTTAAAAGGTATGTTTTCAACTCTGTCAAATGTCTCAAGGAATTGATCAGTGGCTTATAAGGATTACCAGGACAGAAAATTTACAGTGAAGATGAGTATATCAGATGACTGAAAAAAGTGAGGATATATAAACTATTAATCTGGGAATTAGGGGTCATTTGCATCTGTCTGCATGAAATCCCAGATGACAAATTGTTTTGGCACTGTGATTGTCTTTAAAAACCTGATGAAAAAGAAATCCCCAAATTCATTGAAGGATTTAGACATTTCTAAGTATGGTTTCTAATAGAAAGTAATTCTTGCACAGCAATCACTGGGAGGAAGCACAAAATTCAACAACAAAATCCTATCATAAAACTGGGAGAGAAGCTAAATAAACAGACACTAACTTGAAGACAACTTAAGGATGGTCAATAGGCATATTGTTTATTATGAGGGAAATGTGTGTTAATTGGTAATGTTATACAACCTCTCACCACTGAGAATCTATATAAAAATAAAACAGAAACAACTAATGTTGGTGATGATTAGGTCAGAAAAAAATCCTCACTCACTGTTAATGGGTCTATAAATAGTTCAGACTTTATAAAAATTAGTATCCAGACTTCTCAAATAATTAAAATTTTAACTTCCATGTGACTCTAATTTTACTCCTTACCATCTTTCCCAGGAACACACAGACATTATCAAAAAGATAATGCACACCTATGTTCACTGCAACACTAAATAAAATAGTCAAAGAGCCCATAGCATATGAGTGAATTAAAAAGCTGTGGTATTCCTACACAATGGAATACTACCTGCTTTAAGAGAAGATAAAATATTGCCATTTATTGCATCATAGATGGAGTTAGAACAGTATTTCTCAACCTTACTCCAGCCCCCTTTTAAACTGCTTTCCTTCCTGTTTGCACCATCCCAACCTACCAGTTGGCACCTCAGTCTCATGTTGTTACCCACCTTTTATGCTATTTTCACCTGTGCCTCCCCTAGAATATCTAGGAGGGGCATTTGGTCACTGTATGAGAAATGCTGAGCTAGATGATGTCTTGTTAAATGAAACAAATCAAAGAAAAAGGATGAATACTAGATAATCTCTCACACAGATGTGTATAAAGAAATAAAGCATGATGATGGATAGTTTCAAATAATAATTTCCTGATCTTTGATTATGAAACTGAGTGTACTGAGTGATGGGGAGGAAGATGCTGACCAGAAGAAACTCAAGGACGGTCTTTGGAACTTTAATGGTGACAGAGGTGCCATAAAAGTACATCAAAACCTAAGAACATTAATGCTATTGTAGCCAATTTACCTCAACTATAGTAAAGGAGATGCTGACACAGTGGTGGCGGTTGTGATACTGGTACACCGTATGCTTGAAACTTTATTAGTTATATACTATTGCAAAGCATTGTGCCTAAATTAAAAATAAAAAAAGAATAATAAATGAATTTGAAGGAACACTGGTGAAGCAAGATTTAAAAGTTAAATTAAAGGTGTAATTAAAGAAATAATGAAAACTGATCCCAACCTGGAAAAATATGATGGGTGTTTGTGTGTGTGTGTCTATGTGTGTCTGTAAAACCCAATGAAAATTCAATCTGGAAAAAATGGTCATTGGACCAGAGATCTAGCTCAGAAGCTAGATCTCAGAAGCACTTGTTTTTCATGTGTGAAGTCCGGGTCCCATTTCTGGAACTGCAGAAAAACAAACAAGTGAACAAAAAACCCAGAAAACTAATTCCAATTATCAAACAACTATTAAGATAGCATTCTCTGAAGATGTTTGATATTTTTCCTTGTAATAGACAGCACTATGTATCTTTTCTAAGAAAATACAACAGATAAGGACCCTAGATTTGTAGAGTAAAAGAAATAGCAACTATTGTAACTCTTATTTAAATGTTACTATTGTCACTTCCATATGTATTTTGAAGAGTCAGTACTAGGGGAAAATTATTCATCTAGGGACCCCACAATCTGGCTTGTGGTTTGGTCATAGTAAATCACCCAACCTCTTTAAGCCCTTGCTCCATCCCATGTAACATCATGGTAGTAATAATGCTTTCCCTAGGTATGTAGGCAGAATAAAATGTGAGAGTTTTTACTTAGAATTACAATGTCACCATTAGAAACAACCTAATGATTTTCTTTTCTTTCATTTTTTTGGTCAGTGTGCTTTTTATTTGTCTTCCCTTCTCAGCAAAGCTGTACTTGGCACAGTGTGGCCCATACAGAAATAAAAATAAAAAACTTTTCTTCTTCCACTCATTAGTGTGGCAAAAATACACCTACAAATATTCCTCTTTGCACAGAGAGTAATATCTCATCCTAGTCTATTCCTCCATATTCCATCCTGCTTAGTGAATCAAACCAGTCTCTCTCCAAAATGAAGCTAATGGGTCTTCCTCTGCTTTACTATCTACTTTCTACCTCCCATTGTCTATTATGAGGTCTGGTTTATGCCTGACATAGTGCCTTTCTTAAATGGTGTTTACTTGAGGAAGAGATCAGTATAGAGCTTATTTCATATTTGTTATGCATGTACGTAAAGTATTGAAACCAATATTGAAATTCGATAGTTCAAATTCTTCACACTGTGTTAAAATGATTGATGTCATAATATATTCTTTACTTTGTTATAAAATTTGGGTCTGATCTATTTGCTATTTTAGATATTTCTCACTGTATCCTAAAGTATAGCAAAGCAGTAGGGCATTTGCCTTGCACGCAGCCAGCCCGGCCGAGCCCGGTTAGATTCTTCCGCCCCTCTCGGAGAGCCCGGCAAGCTACCTAGAGTATCTCGCCTGCACAGCAGGTAAAGGTAAAGGTAAAGGTAAAGGCCCTCCCGTTGATCATCGATTTGCTCGAGCGGGCCCAGTAACGTCTCCATTGGAGACTTTGTTGTTACTGTGTCTGGCATATCGAATACTCTCGGTAGCTTGCCGGGCTCTCCGAGAGGGGCGGAGGAATCGAACTCGGGTCGGCCATGTTGGCCGCGTGTAAGGCGAACGCCCTACCCGCTGTGCTATCGCTCCAGCCCACAACAAAGCCTGGCAATCCACCCATGACACATTCGATATGCCAAACACAGTAACAAGAAGTCTCAAAATGGAGACGTTACTGGGCCTGCTCGAGCAAAATTGACGAACAACGGGAAGACAGTGACAGGACAATGATATCCTAAAGTATATCTTAATCCCCACTGTGGTTAGAGGTACAGAAATATGATGTCCAAAAAACTGTTTGAAATTGTATGAAAAATATTTATGGTACGGTGAAATTATAACAGATCAAGATATAACATAAGATTTTATATATGAACTAAACTAGATAAGAAACATGAAAGGATGGTGATGTGTTGGTGGTAATTATGATGGTGTGATGGGGTATTGATTAAAATGTATTACTGGTTAAAGAAATCATCATAATTCTAATTCCCACAATGACCAAGTTTTAATACAAATTACAAACTAAGATACAATTCAGTAGTAAGTATGAGGCCCCATCTCCTAAACTAAAATCCCTACCTAAAATACATGATTACAAATTTATTTTTCACTGATTTTATTAAAATGGTGAGATTTTTACATAATCATTAAATGAAAAAATTGTCTGTAATGCAGTCTGAAAATAAAACAAAATGGCATATTTCCAAGAAAAAATCAATAAACTCACTATTGTAGTAGAAGAGTTTTAACAAATGTCTCTCAGAAACTGACAAATCAATCATGCAAGAATTTAATACAGTCAGAATATTTGAATTATGTAGTTAATGACCTTGATTTAATTGAACCATATAGAAATCTTCACTTAATAATTAGATTATACAGTCTCCTTTCTAGAACATCACGTGGGGCATTAGTGATTCAGGTGAGGCTGAAGCAGAGGCAGCATATTAAAATATGAAATACGATCACGCATTGGACATAAAGAATCTCTCAAGCTGGATTTATAGTACAGTGGGTAAGGCACTTGTCTTTCGTGTGGCAAACTCAGGTTCAATTTCCAATAACCCATATAGTCCCTGATTCCACCAAGAGTGATCCCTGAGCACAGAGCTGGAATAAGCTTTAAGAGATGTTTTTGTGGCCCAAACAATTTTTTAAAATAATCTCACAAAAATTTTAAAGAAATGTTTTAATAAAAATAAGCTCTTTCAATATCACAAAAGCTCAATAACAAATGCTTAAAGTAAAAAGAGTGGGGGAAAGAAAGGGTAGGAGAGAGGTAGACCTATAGGCTCCTGTGTTCAGAAACTAAAATAGAAATCCAAGTAATCCATGGATCAAAGGAATTAATGTAATGGCATTTAAAATATTTGGAATAAGGCTTACATGGAGCATACTTAAAAGGCAAATACTTGAAATAGTTGCCCAATCAACATCACATACCACCAATCTGAATGAATGAGAATCGATGATTTTGGAGATTCCAGTAACAGTTGTCTTTCACCTAATAGAGTTCTTGTTTTGTCTTCCTTCAAATACCAATGAAAATTCAGTGATAAAGTTTTTGTAGAAAAAAAATCACCTGAAATGTGAAAGATACAGTAGGAATGATTGATGAAGATTTTATCACTCCAAGACATGTGACTGAAGGATGGTAGAGGAAGTCAAACAAGTGAATTTATTTTGGTAAGAATAAGGGAATATTTCCTTCATGATGGTAGAAAAGGAAAAATCATGAATATAGAAAGAAGTTAAAAAAGAAACTTTGCAATCTATATAAAAAGAACTGTAGCCAATCTTTGTGTTCTGAAATAATTTTTAGTAATACACTTAAATAAATATGTCTTATTTTTTCTGTATATTATTCCTGTATTCTTTGGATATACATTGAGAGAATTACTTGACTATTTTTTAAAAATATTTTTATGTACATGTCCATCATTTAAAAAAATTTTATTAGTGAAATGCCATGAGGTACAGTTGTAGACTTACAATCTTTTGTGCCTGGGTTTCAGTTATACAATGGCTGGGTACCCATCCCTCCACCAGTGCCCATTCTCCACCACCGATGATCCCAATATCCCTCCCATCCCCCATCCCCCCATCCCATCCCGTATCTGTGGCAGGGAATTCCCTTTTGTTCTCTCTCTCCTTTTGGGTGCTGAGGTTTGCAAAAGAGGTATTGAGTGGCAATCATATTCAGTCTATACTCTACTTTCAGCATGAATGTCTCATCCTGGGAGGATCCTCCCAACACCCTTTAAATGGTGTTCCCTTCTCAATCTGAGCTGCCTTTTCCCATAAATGTGCAGCTGGCCTTCAAGCCATGGAGTGAATAACTTGGTACTTATCTCGATTGTACTTGGATGTTAGTCTCCTATTTTGTTACTTTATATTCCCCAGATGAATGCAATCTTTCTATGTCTGTCCCTCTCTTTCTGACTCATTTCACTTAGCATGATACTTTCCATGTAGTACCACTTGTATGTAAATTTCATGACTTCATCTTTTCGAATTGGTGCATGATATTCCATTGTGTACCAAAGTTTCTTTAACTAGTCATCTGTTCTCGGGCACTCAGGTTTTTTCCCAAATTTTGGCTATTGTGAACAGTACAGCAATAAACATAGCACTGTGCCCCCATTGTTTATTGATTTGCTCAAGCAGGACAGTAATGTCTCTATTGTGAGACTTGTTGTTACTGTGTTTGGCATATTGAATACCTCACAATGAAGCAATGAATATAGAAGTGCAGATGTCATTTTGACTGTACTTTTTTTTGTCTCTATGGAATATATTCCCAGGAGTGGTATTGCTGGGTCAAATGGGAGCGCAATTTCTAAATTTTTTGAGAATCATCCATACTGTTTTTCAAAAGAGCTGAACTAGTCGGCATCCCCACCAGCAGTGAAGGAGAGTCCCTTTCTCACCATATCTGAGTCAACACCAGTTGCTTTTGTTCTTTCGGATGCGGGCCAGTCTCTGTGGTGTGAGACAGTATCTCATTGTTGTTTTGATTTGCATCTCCCTGATGATTAGTGATGTAGAGCATTTTCTCATGTGTCTTTTTGCCATTTGTATTTCTTCTTTGAAAAAGTTTCTGTTCATTTTATCGCCCCATTTTTGATAAACTTGGATGTTTTCTTCTTGTGAAGTTCAACCAGTTCTTTGTATATCCTTGATATCAACTGCTTGTCAGATGGGTATTGGGTGAATATCCTTTCCCATTCTGTAGACTGTCTTTGTGTTTTGGTCACGGTTTTTTTTGAGGTACAGAAAGCCCAAGTTCAGATGGATCCAGTAGCGAATTTTTCCAAACATTTAAAGAGGACCTATTGCCAGTTCTTCTCAAGCTTTTCCAGGAAATTAAAGAAACAGAAACTCTCCCAAACATTATCTATGAAGCTCATATCTCTCTACTACCAAAAGGAAACAAAGACACCACAGGAAAAGAAAACTACAGGCCAATATCCCCGATGAACATGGATGTAAAGATTCTTAACAAAATAGTAGCAAATAGAATTCAACAACTTATCAAAAAGATCATACACCATGACCAAGTGAGATTCATCCCGGGGATGCAAGGATGGTTTAACATTTGGAAATAAATCAACGTAATCCATCATATCAACAAAAGAAAAAATAAAAACCATATGACCATATCAACAGATGCAGAGAAAGCATTTGACAAGATACAGCACCCGTTTATTATGAAAACACTTGCCAAAATGAGGATAGAAGGGACTTTCCTCAATATAGTTAAAGCCATCTACCACAAGCCTACAGCAAGCATCATCCTCAATGGGGAAAAACTAAGAGCCTTCCCTCTAAGATCAGGGATGAGCCAAGGATGCCCACTCTCTCCACTGCTGTTTAATATAGTACTGGTAGTACTTGGAATAGTGGTCAGGCAAGAAAAAGATATTAATGGCATTTGGGTAGGAAAAGAAAAAATCAAGCTCTCACTATTCGCAGGTGTATGACACTATACTTAGAGAATCTTAAAACCTCTACCAAGAAACTCCTAGAAACAATAGACTTGTATAGTAAATTTGCAGGCTATAAATCAATACCCAAAAGCCCATGGCTTTCCTATATGCAAATAATGAGAGAGAAGAAAGTGAATGAAAAAATCAATCCTGTTCACAATTGTGCCCCAGAAAATCAAGTACCTAGAAATCAACTTAACTAAGGACTTAAAACACCTGTACAAAGAAAACTACAAAACGCTACTTTCGGAAATAAAAGAAGACACAAAGAAATGGAAAGATATCCCCTGCTCATGGATCCAGAGAATTAACATTGTCAAAATGGCAATACTCTCCAAAGCACTGTACAAATTCAATGTGATCCCTATAACGGTACCCATGACATTCTTCAAAGAAATAGAGCAAACACTCCTGAAATTCATATGGAACAATAAGCCCCCACGAATAGCTAAAGCAATTCTTGGGAAAAAGAAAATGGGAGGAACCATCCTCCCCAACTTCAAACTCTACCACAAAACAGTAATAATTAAAACAGCATGGTACTGGAACAAAGGCAGAACTGCAGACCAATGGAACAGAGTTAAATACACTGACATCTCCCCCCAAAAATATGATCATCTAATCTTCGATAAGGGAACAAGAAATGTGAAGTGGAGCAAGGAAAGCCTCTTTAACAAATTGTGTTGGCAAAACTGGACAGCTACATGCAAAAAAATGGGCTCAGATCTCTATTGAACACCATGTAAAAAAGTAAGATAAAAATGGATTAAAGACCTCAGAATCAAACTGGAATCCATAAGGTACATTGAAGACATGGTTGGCAAAACCCTCCATGATATTGAAGTGAACGGCATCTTCAAAGATGTCACACCACTGGCCAAGCAAGTGAAAACAGAGATACACAAATGGGACTATCTTACACTTGACTATTTTTAATTTTGTGTTGGGGGACCACACCTGGCAGTCCCTTGAGTATACTCCTGGTATTGTGTTCATAGTTCATCCTAGCAGTGCCCAGATTATGATATGTAATAACTGTGACGGAACTGAGGTCTAGTAGAGTTGGTCACATGCAAGGCAAGTGCTTTAATCCCTTTGTATCTCCCTAGCCTCTCGTTTTAATAATTATTGTCCTAAAAAGTTAAAGTTTTAAAATATCACATTCCAATTTGTCCCCTATATATAATTTCTTCTACTCTATATCAAGTTACTCTTTTTTTATTCCCTTCACTCCTCCTTTTCTGTAATTTCATAGTTTTATTAACATTTGTAATCCATGTGACCTTCTGACAGAAATGAAACACATTAAACCACAATGGACATCTATGATATGCTTACCACTCAAAGCTACTACTTGATCAAAGAGAATAATCCCAGCCATATGAGAGGGCAATAGCAATGGTATAAGAAGGCAGATATATGTCATACAATTATGAATCACCCAAACCATCAAACTTGGATGACGTCCTTTGAAATTAGCAGTGCTCCCTTCCAATGGAACACTTCACAAATTTGTGTGTTCTCCAATGACAATGCTTACTACTTATTTTTTTGTTTTGTTTTGTTTGGGGCCCATACCTGGCTGTGCTCTGGGCTTAGTCCCAGACTTGCACTCAAGGAAAATGTCTTGCTGTGGCTTTCAGGGTTTCACAGGTGATGTTGGGTGCTATTGAATTCAGATAGGCTGAAAAAAGGCAAGTGCCCCACCTGCTCTTCTTAGCTCTTCAGTCCAGTTTATCAGTTCTAAGGATGGCAGTATTCCAAGTACTTTAAATTCTCCAACTCAGCCACTCCTTTACAAAAGCATTGGGGATTATAATCTGAAGATAATAAAATGAGGGCACAGATTTACCCTGAAGTCAAAAGAAAATGATCAGAGTTAATATAAAGGAGTGATATTCCCTATAATTTTATGTTACTAAAAATGTTCCAGATATTAAATATTTTAGGCATTGCAGGACATACAGTCTCTGCTGCAGCTCATCAACTGAGCCATAGGAGCATGAAAGGAGCAATAAGTGATATACAAACAACTATATTTTAAACTTTACTAATGGACAATGAAATGTAAATTTTATATATTTTTCACATATCACAGAGTGTCATCTTATTTAGAAAATATTCATCTCTAAATATGTGGCTGATATATCAGTGTAGAGCACATGCTCTAGGTTTGATCCCTGCTCTGCTTGTGCACACACAAATGTTCACAAAAATATTAGAAGCCTCCTATTTTGTTACTTTATGTTCCGCAGATGAATGCAATCTTTCTATGTTTATCCCTTTCTTTCTGAGTCATTTCACTTAATATGATACTTTTCATGTAGTTCCACTTGTATGTGAATTTCATGACTTCATCTTTTCTAACATTTACATAGGACTCCATTGTGTAAATGTACAAAAGATTCTTTAACCAGTCATCTGATCTTGGACACTCAAGTTTTTTTCAGATTCTGACTATTGTAAAGAGTGCTGCAATGAACAAACAAGTACAGATGTCACTTCGACTATACTTTTTTGCCTCTCTGGGATATATCCCAGGAGACAGAGAACAAAAGGGAATTCCCTGCCACAGAGGAAGGGTGGGATGAGGGGGGTGGGGGGGAGGGATACTGGGATTCGTGGTGGTGGGAAATGGGCACTGGTGGAGGGATGAGTATTTGATCATTCTATAATTGAAACCCAAGCACAAAAATTTATAAGTCTACAACTGTTCCTCATGGTGTCTCACTAATAAAAATTAAAAAAAAATTAGAAGCATTCTTATTTTATAGGCCATATAAAAATAGGAAGCAGGATAGATTTAGCCTGTGGGCTGGAATTTTAACTCACCTATGTAAATCACTAACACACCTGATAAGTCCACAGCACAATAATCCCAAGGATGAATCTGATTTCAAGTGTAAATCCTAACAGCAAAAAAATGAAAGGTCAACAGGAAGATAGGAAGAAATACAGTTTAAAAAAAGATAAATTGCAAGAGCACTGCATAGGGGGTGCTAGTGGCCCCTTGAACTGTTGGACCAAAGCAGCACTGGGTTGAGTATTACTGTAAGTGGCCTCTGGGTTTCTGAGCACTGCTTGGAAGAATCCCTCTCCTCCCTACTCCTAAATCATAAGGCAATTGGCTAAAAGAACAAAACTAAGTAATTGAATACTTTAGTGGTGGGGAGCTGGTAGGCGGTTAGAGTCACACTCAGCTGTGCACAGGGCTTCCTGAATCTGCACTCAGGGATAACTCCTGGTTAACTCCTGGCATGACTCAAGGGACCATATGACGGTGCGGGAGATGGAACCCTGGTCTACTGCCTGCGACATGAGCACCCTAAGCTGTACAACAGCTCTGGCTCTGGAATGTTATTTTCACTATTCTTTTGTAGAAAATAATTGGCAACATATCATCATGTTCCTAAAAAATCAGGAAAAAGATGAAAATAAGTTCCCATGATATTTTAGTTGAAAAAATATATAAATGGAATAAGTGATGATATAATACACATAAAATGCTAACAATAAATATCTCTAGTTGTAAGTTTAGAAATGTTTATTTTTATTGATTTTCTATAGTTTGGAATATTTTTCACAATGAATTTGCCTTACTTTTATAATTAGAAAAAACAGTGTTACAGATATTTCTACATGTCTCTCCTGCTTTTAAGTACTTTGGTATAGGTCTATAATTTTTTCCTGGTAAGTTTTTTCATGTTACTGTGTTTGGCATATCGAGTACTTCACAGGGAGCTTGCCAGGCTCTGCCGTGCGGGCGAGATACTCTCGGTAGCTTGCCAGGCTCTCCAAGAGGGGCAGAGAAATCAAACTCGTGTTGGCCATGTTGGCTGCGTGCAAGGCAAACGCCCTACCGCTGTGCTGTCGCTGCAGCCCAGTTTTTTCATATGTCCATGGTGATGACAGCAAATCTACAAAAGTCACCAATACCAGTAGGCAGTTGTTAATGACATCCACAGATATGTCTTTCTACTTCAACATACTTAGGCCAGAAGATTCCCTGGAGTCCATTCTTAAAAGACTAATTCAAAATATGTAATTGTAATATTGCATGCTCTTTATATCTCGTGGAATCGTTTCACCTCACAGCATATAAAAAAGTCAAGTGAGGGTGGAAAGCCAGATCAGCCCCCTTAAAAAATCCCCAAATCAACTGGTGATACATTTCCCATCAAACATAATGAAGCTATATACACAAATTTTAAATCACTGAATACCTGTCTTAAATCTTCTCTGAAACAAGGCAGGGGCACAATAAATGAATAAATAAAAGATAGAAAAATTAATAAGAATATAAAGTATTAAGTAATGCATGAAACCTTTAAACTATCACTGGTTAAATATAAATCAGCATTCAAGCAAACTGTCATTCTGGTAAATTTGTTGACAAAATTCTAAGCCCTGATGCTTAAGATTCTTTTATAAGCTGAAGTTCTGACTCCAGATGTAGTCACTCAAGATATTCCTATAGAGCTCATCAGACGATTAAACTCATACTGTCTAAGAGTCATAAACATTCTCATTGTCGGGGCTGGAGTGAAAGCACAGCGGGTAGGGCGTTTGCCTTGCATGCGGCCGACCTGGGTTCAATTCCCAGCATCCCGTATGGTCCCCTGAGCACCTCTAGGGGTAATTCCTGAGTGCAGAGCCAGGAGTAACCCCTGTGCATCGCCAGGTGTGACCCCTCCCAAAAAAAAAGAAAAAAAGAAAAAAGTTAAAAAATTTTCATTGTCTTCACACAACAACATAAGGTCAACAAGTCCCCCAAATTCTTCCATTACATACCTTTCATTCTCAGTCACTGGCTATGTGTCCCTTTCTCTCCTACATTATTCTGATTACCCTCTCCCATACTACTCTTTACCTAAGGCTTCCACTGAGGCCCGTGGATTCTGAAGACCCTGGTAGATGAATTCACTCGTATACAGAATTTTGATAGAATGCACCTCCACATCATACCTTTAAATAAACTTAGCTCTTTTCTGATATCACATTTTTCTCTGCAGACTCTCAAATGAAGGCTGATTATTCATCCACCTACTATTTCATCTTGATATTGGAATATTGTGAATGTGAGCCTACTATTTAGTAATCCAACATTATGATCATTATTACGTAATCGTTATATGCAAACCTATGATTTTATAAAATGCTTGTAAGTAAAGTAAAGTAAAGGCCCTCCCATTGATCATCGATTTGCTCGAGCGGGCCCAGTAACGTCTCCATTGGAGACTTTGTTGTTACTGTGTCTGGCATATCAAATACTCTCGGCAGCTTGCCGGGCTCTCCGAGAGGGGCGGAGGAATCGAACTCGGGTCGGCCATGTTGGCTGCGTGCAAGGCAGACGCCCTACCCACTGTGCTATTGCTCCAGCAAAATGCTTGTATCCCAACTATCTTGCCATGGCCCACAAAAGTGCCCATACATGTGCTCTATTCATAGTGATTTTATTGTGGTTTATCATCATATTATTCACCAGATTATGACATCACCCTGCAAGAATTTTTCAATTCAATGATTTGAACTTCATTTACATCCAGATCGCGAGGCTTCTATCTGAACATCCTTCCTGTCCTAGGTATGTTCACTACAAACTCAACTATTTGCTTCCTAGTCCTTTCATCTATTGTACTACTAATGTACTTTGGTCAGTGTAAATTCCAAATCCTGGTCTAGTACTAAAGTCTACTCGCTGTGTCTATCGGCGAGAGATGATCACGCAAATCAGCAAATTTAGCATCATTACAAATTCAAGATCTCTATCTTTGTTGGCATTTAAGCATTTATACTCTTATACATTTATATTTTTCATCATCCACACTATACTCTCCACAGTGACCTTGCTAACCTATTACTTTCTTGCTCATATGGTAGTTACTCAGTCTCAGACTTTTCCAATTTCAATGTTTAGTTTGCTCTCCTATTTAATTAATACAGTTGAGGTTTTCAGCTATGGTTTCTTTAACTTTTGATATCACCATCATACACAGTTAGAAATCCCACTTGGTCTCATTTTCTTCTCTTAATGGGACAATTGGGAGTTTCCTCATCCAGTTCAATTTCATCCATTCTTCTTGTGTCGTAGCCAACATCTTTCCTCTTCACATCATGGACATGGCTTTCAAATTCCCTTCTACATTTCAAAACTGCCTCTTCACACAAGACTTTTCTTTCAAACTATGGTTACATTAGCAGCACCATTGTCTTAAAAGTTAAAACACTCCTTCCTTAGGGCCATGTCCTTTAGTAATCACAAACTTCTCCCCCAGCTAAAATACTGACAGTAATTCTTCACCAAGGGCCCTTTCTTCTTTCATGTCCCACTCACTCCCTTAGCCTATGGTATATGCCTCCTACCATTTCCATATCTAGAATGGGCTCTTGGTAAGATCACTGCTGATTTCCCAAAATCAAAGTGTTGGGTCTTCTTTTAGGCGTTTTCATTCTAAACTCTCTTATAAGTCATAAAAAGTGGAATACTGTTTGTTTCATCTGGAAAATTCTTTGGCTTCCAAAATATTTGGTTATATTGGCTAAACCTGCATCTAATTCATGGATTATATTTTAATGCTTGCAACAGCATTCAGGACTGCCCTTGGCATGTGTAGATTCCATGTCATTTATTACATTCATATTTTTATTGTCCCTACTTTCCTGTCCTCAATGTCACTTCATCAGTAAAATTTCCCTGTTATTTACAATTCCTAATATTTAACAATGGTCTAAACATTTAAAGATAGAATTAACATTTTTAGTGACGTTATACATTTTTATTTTATCAAGGAAGATCACAGCATGAATTGGTGGAAAGGGTCTTGATTTAATTATTTTTAAATGAGCATACTTGACACTACCTTTAAAACATTAAGAGAATTAAATGAGATAATTCCGAGTGATCAGAGCAGTAGTATCTGGCCCGAAGCTAGTGTCATGACAAATGCTGGGTAATTCAAATATGAAGTCATTCAGTCTCTTTGGCCACTAAAGTATTGATCATTTGGAAAAACATCCAAAGCAAGTAAAATCCGGCAGTCCAACAAATGGCGTGGTGTTCTGAGATCAAAGCCACACATTAGTATCCTCTGGCATACAAAATAAAATTATGCAAATGATGACATGGCTGTCCATTGTCACTGGTAGAAGGCCCCGTGGCTGTCTCTGCTGTTCTGTTCTCATTCGTGACAGCAGCATGGTGATCAACAACAGCAGCAAAGAGGTGGGGTGCTGTCACCAGAACCCCCATGCCTGGCACGCACAGCAGGTATGGAAAATGTTTGCTACTACTCTAACCATGTTCAGTCAACATTCTCCTCCCCTGACCGTGACCCAACATATCTTGGCACACCACTTTATAAAGTTGCCAAACACCAGCACAAAGAAAACCAGTGGCAGATGGACCGGATCTTGATTTTTTTTCCAAGCAGTCCTGTCTGGCTTTATGCAGCCAGTTTTTTGAGTGCTTCTCCTCCCCGAGATTAATGAGGTCACCATGGGAGTTTGTGAATAGACACAGGAGGTGAAACTGCCACATTTCTTTAGCTCCTCTTTTTTGGCTGTCAAGTGCAATTACCCAGTGTGGCTTTAGTAGTGCCCAAGGCAATCACGAATTTAGCACACATTACACATATCCATTGCAGCTCTTCAACTGTGCCCCTTATTCAAAGTGGCATTTGATTGTATTGGGAAAATATTTGTTCTTATATAAGCTTCCTTAGACCTTATAAAAGCTACTGTCACTTACAATCGAACTGATTCAGAGATAGTTACATAATGTGACACTGATCTTTCTGAATTTGAGAGTGATATTAATAAATCTCTTTTCCACAATGGAATACCACTATTTAATATTTTCTAAAAATATAAATGTTGAAAAACATACCCGCATAGTTAGTATGTTTTATGATGTTGCAAAATTTTAGTACAAAGCAATAGGGCATATCATGAGTCTTTTGTAAGTCCTAAGTCTGATTAGTCTTTATGTTTCTCAAGCAATTTATTTGTCTAAATATAATATCATTCATACTTTACTGTTACATCGTGTATTCACTTTACATCCAGAAGAACACACTGATGGTTATGTTAAAGCACACAATGCCAATTAGTATATTTGCTTTTCTTTCTTGAAAATATAAACACGTTATTTTCAAGTCTAATTTTCACACAATATCAATGAGCCATAAGTAAGAATATATCTTTAATATGCTAAATGCATGGCCAAGGGCCATTAATACCCTTTCTTTAATGTCACTGTATGTAAAAATGCATAAAAATGCAGGTAGAAGAAACAAAAGGACAGGATAGACTTAGAGAAAGAGAAATCAGGAACCAATATATTAACTTCTTTCCATGTTAACCACTTATTCTCAAATATTTTAACATCAGGAAGTGTCACAGTACAGTACATAGAAGAAATTAATTTTAGCAAAACTGACTGTTTTGCATACCTTAAAAAGAATGTATAAAACACAAAAGATCTGAGGTATGCAATAGCAAACACACAGAAACCCTTCACCACGGATTACTGTAAATATTGAATCCTCCCAGTGGAGGATTCAATATGCCAAAAACAGTAACAACAAGTCTCACAATGAAGACGTTACTGGTGCTCACTCGAGCATATCAATGAAAAATGGGAGGACAATGCTACAGTGCTATTATGAACTGCCTTGGAAATCACTGTCACTGAGTATAGAAGAAGAGGAAGGAAGGAAGGAGGGAGAGAGGGAAGGAAGGAAGGAAGGAAGGAAGGAAGGAAGGAAGGAAGGAAGGAAGGAAGGAAGGGAGGAAGGAAGGGAGGGAGGAAGGAAGGGAGGAAAGGAAGGAAGGAAGGAAGGAAGGAAGGAAGGAAGGAAGGAAGGAAGGAAGGAAGGAAGGAAGGAAAGAAGGAAGGAAAGAAGGGAGACAGGGAAGGAGGGAGACAGGGAGGGAGACAGGAAGGGAGGGAGACAGGGAGGGAGGGAGGGAGGGAGGGAGGGAGGGAGGGAGAAAGGATAAAGACTAGATCTAATATTGATGGTAGAAGTCTCATAATGAAATTTTGGGTTTAGGTTCTGAGAAGGTCGACTTTGTGTTTAGGTTAAGCTGCAATGTGTTGAGTCCTGTGTCTGCTGCAGGAGAAGGGGTGTGATCATGGAGCACTTTGATAGAATAAATTTCTGCTTTAATTTGTTTGATATATATTGGGCTTTTAGGCTGGAGCAATAGCATAGTGGGTAGGGTGTTTGCTTTGCACGTGGCCGACATGGCCGACCCGAGTTTGATTCCTCCACCCTTCTCGGAGAGCCTGGCAAGCTACCTAGGGTATCTCACCCGCACGGCAAAGCCTGGTAACCTACCCATGACATATTTGATATGCCAAACACAGTAACAAGTCTCACGATGTTACTGGGCCTGCTTGAGCAAATCAATGAACAATGGGAGGAAGGTGACAGTGATATTGGGCTCATGGTGTCTTGAAAAAAAGTACTGTTGTGCCAAACTATAAATGGAAACATAAAAATGCATGCATGTATACATTATTAAAATAAAATTTTTGGAAGCACAGACTTAGGAGATAAGATCAAACATTTGAAACCAGTAGATGGGGCTCACTTTCTAACTCAGTTTTGTAAGTAGCCACATGACTTTAATAAACTTATATTTTCTGTGAGATTTATACCCAAGAATAGCTGATATCAGCACCAGGAGGATTACTCCATAGCTTAGAGGCCAGCCGGGCATTCTAGGGGAAAGGGCAGCTCAGATAGAGAAGGGAGCACCAAATAAAGGGTGTTTGGAGGATCCTCCCAGGAGGGGAGATGCATGTTGAAAGTAGACAATGGACTGAACATGTTTGCCACTCAATGCCTCTTTCGCAGACCACAACACCCAAAAGGAGAGAGAGAACACAAGGGATTGCCCTGCCACAGAGGCAGGGTGGGATGGGGGGATGGGGGGGAGGGATATTATCCATGGTGGTGGAAAATGGGCACTGATGGAGGGATGGGTATTTGATCATTGTATAATCGAAACCCAAGCACAAAAAATTGTAAATCTACAACTGTACCTCATGGTGTTTCACTAATAAAATAAATAAATAAATAAAAATAAAAAAATAAACTTATATTTTCTATCCATTTCCTTATATGAAAAGCATAGACACAATAACCACTTACATGCAGTAATCAATAATATGAATGAAACCATATGCTTGTCAACTGAGGCTGAATTTTTCTACTTAGCAGTCCCCAGAAAAGAGAACGTAAGAACATTATCATAAAAGAAAGATGTCAGACCCAGTATAAGTGTACATAATCAGAGTATACACAATCTAAAATAAATATACCATTTAGCACAAAGATTTAGACCAGATATTAAAACGTTTGTGGTAAAGGTCAAAGAGTAAATAATTTTGGCTTTGCATTTCAAACTATGTGTTTAGACTATTCAATTCCGCCATTGTTGGCAAAGCCAACAATATACTACAAGTAAACACATGGGGGAATTTCCTATAAAGCTTACAGAAATGGGGTGTAAAGTCTTCCTACAGACTGTACCTTGCCAACTATGATTTTGACTATTGTGTGAGGTCAGTCAAGGAAGTAATGTGGGTACACCATGGCTCACAATATACAGAACATGTCATAAGAATAAAAATAGGCCCTGCTGAAACCCCAGTGGCAACACTCACACCCCACAGCTGCCACCATGAGAATGAACTAACTTCACTGCATCCCATCTTATCTCTATGGAGATGCCAAGTGGACAAAAAATGGGTATTTTAGTTTTCGGGTTGGAAATTCTGAGGGTCTTCTCAGAGTGTGGGAAGGCAACCTCTTAGAATTCCTCCACTCATATGACCAGAAGTGGCAGCAGCCACACCTGCATATATCCCACAGTTGCCACCATGTAAACGATGGCCATGCTTAGCAACAAACAGCTTAGTATACCCTCAATGACTTTAATAATTCTATTCCTATTGTGAGACATAACAATTTTCATCAATTTAATTTTATTTCAGTAGTCTTCAATGGCTGGAGTGATTGCACAGTGGGTAGGGTATTTGCCTTGCACGCGGCCGACCAGGATTCGATTCCTCTGCCCCTCCAGGAGAGACCGACAAGCTACTGAGAGTATCTCACCCCCACAGCAAAGCCTGGAAAGCTACCCATGATGTATTTGATATGCCAAAAATAGTAACAAGTCTCACAATGGAGACGTTACTGATGCCTGCTCGAGCAAATCGATGAACAATGGGAGGGCAGTGCTACAGTGCTACAGTGCTACAGATTTCAATAATTATGTGAGCCAATTGGTTGTAACAAAGAATATAAAATAAATTATTTTGTACCTGCTAAGGGGTCAGGTTTGGGGATTGGGTGAGAAACTGGGGACAAAGGTGGACGGACGATTACACTGGTGGTGGGATCAGTGTTGATAAATTGAGTGACGGAAATAACTGTATTGTGAACAGTTTTGTAAACCACAGTGTTTAAAGACTAAAAGTAAAGTGTGGGCCAGATATAGAGTATCTTTATCTGAAGGCCAAGGTTCACTAACCTGAGTCAGTGGCAATCAATAGGTCTCCTCTTAAAGGGAAGTGACAGGTCCTTCAATGATTCTACCAGATACAGATATTCCTGTGTCAGCTACACATATTTGCCAGTTCCTATGTGCATCTGCCTACAAGGGTGTGTGATTTAAGCATCTGTTCCAATTATTTATTCCTTTAGGAAAAAAACATTTTTTTTCAATTAGTGACTCCCAAGGCCCTCCCGTTGATCGTCGATTTGCTCGAGCGGGCCCAGTAACGTCTCCATTGGAGACTTTGTTGTTACTGTGTCTGGCATATCGAATACTCTCGGTAGCTTGCCGGGCTCTTCGAGAGGGGCCGAGGAATCTAACTCGGGTCGGCCATGTTGGCCGCTTGTAAGGCGAACGCCCTACCCGCTGTGCTATTGCTCCAGCCAAATCCAATGTTCTATATTATGTCAAAGTTCTCTGCATTGACTCAGCTAAGTTCAGAGGTGCTTCCTCAGGGGGTCTTTCTTGCAATGGCAAACAGGTGGCATCTGGAATCAACTAAAAATTCACCTAAGCTGGATATTCAAAAGTTAAAAAAGAAGTCAGAGAGATAGTACAGGAGGTAATGTGTTTGTCTTGCATGCAGCTGACTTAGGTTTGATCTCTGGAATCTATATGGCCCTCCAAACCTGCTAGAAGTGATAACAAGCACAGAGCCAGGAGTAAACCTTGATTACCATCCATTGTGGCCCCAAACAAAACAAAAAATAAAGTCAAAACCTCCTTTACCCACTTCTATACCTCATACCTTCATTTGGATATCTGGCATAGCTGGGGCATAGTCAGACATCTTTCTCTGTGACCTCCAAATACTTCACTTTTATCAAGCTTGATTAAACTAGAGTATTTGGACTTAATGTTGGTACCCAGCTTTTCCTTAAATGAGCAATCCTTCTTAAGATACTCATACCGATATCACTGGACTTCTTATGATATAAGGTAAAATGCATGCCATGTGACTTCAATAACACTTTATTATTAAGAAATCATACCATATTTGTCAAGGACAAATTACAAGGAATTATCATCTCTTTTGCTACTCTCTGTGGAGATACTGGAAGGACATAAAAAGCTATCCAATTTAAAGATCACATATTTGAAACTGCCCTTTTTCTCTAAAAGCCTGAAGCTAAATCATATCACAAACTCGAAGCTTATGTCATCTAGTCATAAATACAGTTTCTCTACACTATTTGCTATATGATATACAACATATTTTGAAATTTTGTTCAAAATATTCTGATCTTCCTAAGAGACACACAGAATTACCTTTCAATAAAGATACAAAATTTCTTCAAAGCTGAATAGATTAACATAGAAAGTAAAAGATCTCTACACTGAAAACTATATGTCATTATTAAAAGAAATAGGAGGTATAAACAAATGAAATGATACCCCAAGTTAATGGATTTACAAAATAAACATTGTTAAAATGTTCATATTACCCAAATAAATGTATAGATTCAAAGTTGTATAAAATCACAATGGTATTTTCCAAGGAAATACATTAAATAATTATAAAATGTGTATGGAATCACAAAAGACCCACACCCCAAAATTAATGCAATCATAAGATAATAGAAGACAATGGAATGTTCACTATCTATTGTTCATAAAAGTATTTTAGGAAGAAGACAGTGAAATAAAATATTCAGAAAGTATTAGGGAAGATAAAGAGAAAAATGCATTCAAGATATAACACAGGGATGGGAGATGCATACTGAAAGTAGACTATGGACCAAACATGATGGCTACTTACTACTTGTATTGCAAACTATAACACTGAAAAGGAGAGAAAGAGCAAAATGAATGCGCCTGGCACAGAGGCCGGGACAGGGGGATGGGGTGGGGATGGCAGGACGGATGCTGGAAACATTGGTGGAGAATGGGCACTGGTGGAGGAATGGTTACTCAATCATTGTATGACTGAAATGTAATCACAAAGGTTTGTAAGTCTGTAACTGCATCTCATGTGATTCACTAAAAAAATTAAAAAATAAAAATAAATTTAAAAAAGAAATAAAAGAAAGAGAGAGAACATAGAAGTAATACATCTTATGTTCAGAAGCAGAGGTGTGGGTAAGTCTCAATCCTGGCAAATATTTCCATCAATTTGAGAAGATGGGGGATGTGCCACTAGAAGTCAATGTTGGACAAATTTTCCCATACTGCACCGATTTAGCCTGGAGATAAAGAAGGTTTTTAGGATGTTGTCCAGGTGAAGAGTTCTTCTACATTATTTTTGGAAGGATTTTGTAACCACATAGTGATGCACAAGTTCTATTACTGGTTCTGCACTCAGGGGATCACTCCTGGTGGTTCTCAGGGAACTATATGCAATGACAGAGATGGAACGTGGGTTGGCCACATTCAAGGATTTCTCACTGTACTCTCTCCCTTTAGAATTATTTTCATTTTATTTTATTGCTTTTTTGGGTCACACTCAGCAATGCTCAGGGGTTACTTCTAGCTCTGTATTCATGAATTACTCCTGGCGCTGCACGGAAAACTGTATAGGGTGCTGGGGATTGAACCCGGGTTTGCTGCATACAAGGCAAACACCCTACCTGTTGTGCTATCACTACAGCACCCTCTCTTTAGAATTCTTATCATGCTCTTAGCTTCTGCAGTAGCATTTCCTCTGAGAGGGTCCAGTCTTCTCAGGACCTGGCGCTTCTGAATCTCAATGGGTTTCTGGCCTCCATGACCTGGGGTGGCTTGATTTGAAGACATAGAGACGTTTTGAATCCCCATTGCCTGAGGCTCCCTGTCTGATTACTTGCACAAAACTATACTATGAAACATTAGTAATCAAAACAGTAGGTGTTGTAACAAAAGCAAACTGCCAACTAGAGTTGAGAGCCCAGAAACAAACCAATTCATATATAAACAGTTAATTTACAACAAAGGCACAATAGCACACAAAACAGAAAGTCTCTTCAACAAAAGGTACTAAAAAATGGGCAACCATGTGAAAAAAATTTAAGTGGATAAACATTTAACACTATATGAAAAAATAACTGCAAATAGATTAAAGATTCAGAAATGAATATTAAGGTGCAGATCATTAAAAAGTAGAAGAAAACATAGGTGACATTTTAGTATATTAATCTCACAGATGTATTTGACAACTCAATTCTAAAGACAAGGGAAGTGCCAGAAAGATAGTATAGCAAGCAGGGTGCTTGCTTTGCACACATCTGACCTCAGTTCGATCCCCGGCACCCTGTATGGTTCCCTGAACCCACCAGGAGTGATACTCGAGGTTCAAGCCAGGGATTTAGCCCTGGCTTTAAAGCCCTGAGTTTGTGTGGCCCAAAAAACCTCTTCCCCCCAAAACAAAGACAAAGAAAATAAAAACATCCCCCAAATTAAAACAAATTGGATTTCATAGAACTAGAAATATGTATAGAGAGAAAGAATTCAGTACAAAAACAAAAGAGTAATCCACTATTTGGGAGAATTATATATATATTATATATATATAATTATATATATATATTATATATATAATTCTCCCAAATAGTGGATATATATATACATGAAGAACTCACAAAGTTGAATAAAAACAAAATAACAAACAACCTTATCAAAAATTGAGGAGACAATATGAACAGACCCATCAAAAGGGAAGACATACAGATAGCTGGCAGGCACATGGACAAAACTATCATTATCACTCTTTATTAAGGAAATACAAATCAAAAATGGGAATAAAATATCACCTCACATCGGTGAGAATGGATTATAGCAAAAAGATAAAACACAACAAGTATCTATGAGAATGTTAGAGAAAAAGGAGCTTTCGGACATCATTAGGGGGACTATAAACTGATACAGGATCTGTGAAAAACTGTATGGAGGTCCTAGCACACAGCAGGCTCTGGTTCAACCCCTGACCCCGCACATATCCCCAAGCACTGTTATGAGTAATCCCTGAATGGAGGACCAGGAGTAAGCCCTGAGCACAGCCAGGTGTGACCCACTCTGCCCCTACCAAAAGAAAATGGTACGAAGAATAAAATTCTAAACATGGAGACTGGTAACTTAGCTCAGTGAGAATGCATTCTCATGGGCAAGTTTCCTTGGGTTTGAAGACAAACATGAAATGAATAAAAGAATAAGAAAAAGAAAATAATAAAAGTAAAATTCATTATAATATAGCAATTCCACACCTGGGCCTTTATTTGGAAGATATGAAAAGTTAATTTGAAATTTATGTTGTCAGGTACTAATACGGCCACCCCAGCTTTTTTGAGGAAGCTTTTTGCTTGCAGGATTGTTTTCCATCCTTTAACTTTGAGTCTCTGTTTCCTCTGACTGGTCAGATGAGTTCCTTGTAGACAGCAAAATGCTGGTTTCAGTTTCTGGATCCATTTTGCCACTCTGTGTCTCTTGATTGGTTTTGTGTAGGAGTTGGTTGTATTGATAAGTGTTTTCCTTCTTATCAGGAGCCACTTTAATCCTCCTTTTAGATTTGTTTTTGAGCCTATGAAGTTCCTGAGTTGTTGTTTATCTAAAAAATGGTGTATCGTTCCACGGAATTTGAGTGAGAGTTTAGCTGGATAAAGTATTCTTGGTGAGGCGTTCATTTCATTGAGTTTTTTCACTATATCCCACCATTGTCTTCAGGCTTGGAGGGTTTCCTCTGATAGGTCTGCTGTAAATCTAAGGGGTGCTCCTTTGTATGTGATTTCCTTCTTTGACCTTGCTGCTTGCAGTATTGTATCTCTATCCGTGGCATCCATCATTCTGACTATGATAAAACATATGGAACGCTTCATGAATTTGCGTGTCATTCTTGCACAGGGGCCATGCTAATCTTCTCTGTATCATTCCAATTTTAGTATATGTGCTGCCAAAGCAAGCACTGAAATGTTAATTTAAAAGGTTATTTCCACCACCATGTTCAAAGCAGCATTACTTACAATATCCATGACAAATACTCAACCACAATGGCCATTGACGGATGACTGGATAAGGAAACTGTGGTTTACACATGCATGGTTTCCTACTCTGCCTGTATCTGAATGATGAAGGACATATGACAAGTCAGAGATGGTTATTTCTTTAATGGCTTCTCTACTACATTCCTGCCTCACATTAATAAACCTTATAGTCTCTGAAGGCAGACAGCTGTCTTTTCAAGAGAACAGAGAAGACTTCAGTGGGCTTTCTGTCCTTTCAATTTTATGATGTAAAGGAAAAACTTTCTGGGGGGAACTTTCCCTTGCTGATAAAATAAATAGAAAATAAGGGTCAAAGCATCTGATTACACTCAAAAATGAAATATTGTTGTTAATCAGTGGCTAATTTGTTCATATTTTGTGGACCTTCTGTTTTGCTTTAGCTCTGCAGGGGAACTTCCAGTTTGCATTTGGATTACATTAAAAATAAAAGTGGAGTTTCTGGCAACTATTGCTTTATTAAATAAATCAATTTTATTTGGAAAAGCAAATTATACTACATATTTTTCTCTATTTTTGCAGAAAACCATGTAAAGAATTAATATTAATAAAACAATTTTCTAAACTTATCCACATACTTTGAGAAAGGTAAATTTGACTATTTTTGCATACTCAACCCTATGAGATAAATTAGTCTTTGAGATTTGATTTTAACAAATTTAATAAATAGCCTAATTGAGAAAAATTTTACCAGATGGCCATGACGTTAACATTATTACCTCTGGATCAACGATCAGGAAATAGAGTACTCTATCGATGTGTTCAAAGTAGCACTTTTAGGAAGTGGAAGAGGAGAAGCTCTCTAATACCACAGGCCTTTCCTATACCCATAGCTGCTTTCCTATGCAGAAATAAACAAAAATGAACCACCCTCCCCAACCTCCACCAAAGAACTGTATAGATACAGAATACTTCATGAACCCTATTCCTTTGCTTTTACACTCATTTGTTATTTTCTATGTATCTTCCATTTATATGACCAAATAACTACAGTGCAAGGAAAAGATCCAGAAGTTCCTTTAGGTTACTCAAATAGGCAATCATTTTGGAAGTATTCAGCCTCCAACTAATGTGTCCTTTTCTTACCTAGTACAAGTGTTATCTAAAAGTGAAAATTAGTTTGGGAAGACCTTATTTCTCTCAATTGTTACACTTATTGTTGCCCTAACATTATATCGAAAAGATAAAACAGGGGCTGGAGTGATAGTACAGTGGGTAGGGTGTTTGCCTTGCACACAGCTGACCCAGGTTCGATTCCCAGCATTCCATATGTTCCCCTGAGCACATCCAGGAGTGATTCCTGAGTGAAGAGCCAGGAGTAACCCCTGAACATCACCAGGTGTGACTCAAAAAGAAAAAAAATTTAAAAAGATAAAACAATATTAGGGAAAATAATTTTTCTATTGATGGCATCAACATGAGCACTTTGTCTGATCTCACTGAGAAATTATGGCTTCCATGCTCCAAAACTCACTTGGACAAGCATTGATGACACTTTCCAAAAGCTTTCTAACTTGAAAATGTTTTTTAATAACACAGTAACTTTTATTTTTTGTGTGCTTACTCTTTGCTAGACACTGTAGTCAGTACTATAAGTACAGTGACAGTAAGTTTCCTGTGCATATAATCTAGGGGAGAGACACAATAATCAGGCAATAATCAATCAGAGAAATGACATAATAAGAAAAGTAGCTCTATAGTTGGTAAGAAATCTGGCATCTCAGAGAAATATTCCAGCAAGTAGTTTACAGCTTTGCTGAAAAATGGAAAGAATAAAAGGGATTTGGGTAAATGAATAAGGGAAAGAATATTATCTTTACAGAGGAAACGGTATATGTAAAGGTACAGAGTAAGAGAGAATATGCTCTAGAAACAGAAAGAAGCACAGTATGACTGAAGTGAAATTCAGTGAGGGAGTAGTGCTAAATGTTTTGAAAGCTGATAAGGCAAACGGGGCTGTTCTTAGAGCAGTGGCTTGTACATCTCCATGATTCACAGGTAGAAAATGTCGATTTCAAGTGCCCTAAAGGCTTCCTCTTTCTTTGTTGACTATCTTGCTTTGTTGACTATTAAACTCCTATGTATTTTGCTTAAAGAAATGCATTCTGAGAACAGACCAGTTTCTAACAACTATGAATGCTCAGATACAAACTGATCTCTCTCATATGGTGGATATAAAGAAATACAATGAGGATAACAACAGGTGGACAAAGGCAAAGGAAGAGAGAACTGGTCTACGGAACTGAGCTTACCATGGCAAAGGATAGTGGGGGGGGGGGGGGCTTGAAACAATGGTGAACAGACGTGAACACTCTGGTGAAGGGTATGGTGTTGGAAAATTGTATGCATGAAACCCGTGAATTAAAAGTACTTCAAATCACAGTGCCATAAATACAAAGAAATAAAGTATGGATATTTTTGTAATACTGGGATAGGTAAATAGGAATCTTTAAAATTCCCTCTTCCCAATTCTTAAATATACTGCTAATAGGGGCCAGAGACATAGTACAAGCATAAAGGTGATTACTTTGAATGCCCCTGGCACCACGCAGGCCCCTTACCCTGTTTTATGCCTAGAACCACATGGTCCTATGATTATCACTGGATGTGTCTCTAGCGGTTCCCTGCAAACTGACATGGTGGCCCAATATTCCCCGATACCAAGAACCCTAAGCAGCAGTATACCCTCAAGTCACTGGGAGGAGTTTCCAGGTCTCCTGAGCATAGCTTGAAGGCCCTCCACTCCAAAAAGATTGCCATCTTTTACATAAAATGTAAGAGAACCATAGTAATGTTTTGGTCTGAAAAACATTAATGCCAATGCACTTGGCTATCTGAGACAGAGTTAGTCAGTAGAATGACATTCATGGTGTTAATCGGCAAGCTACCGAGAGTATTCGATATGCCAAACACAGTAACAACAAAGTCTCCAATGGAGACGTTACTGGGCCCGCTCGAGCAAATCGACGATCAACGGGAGGGCCTTTACCTTTACCTTTAATCACATGGCAATATCCCATTGTGGTGAACAGACCTATTATAAACAGCATGGGTTTGTTATTCTATCAGCTCCTCAGTCACTCACTACTCTATCTTTAGCCTCATTCCAAAGATCACTTGAAGCAGTCCCAGAGAACTACTAATGATAATGTGAACAAAAAGTAAGCAAGTAAATTAGTGGGATACAGAATATGAAAACATTAAAACAAACAGAACCACCCAGTTTTTTCTTAATTTTTCAATTTTATAAAAATGTTTTTATTGAATCACCATGAGATACAGTTACAAAGCCTTCATGTTTGAGTTTCAGTCATACAATGATCGAATACCCATCCCTCCACTAGTATATATTTTCCACCGCCAATGTCCCCAGTATCCCCCCTCCCATCCCTCCCTCTGCCTCTATGGTAGACAATTTACCCCATACTCTCTCTCTACTTTTGGGCATTATGGTTTGCAATACAGATACTGAGAGGCTATCGTCTTTGGTACTTTTATCTATTTTCAGCACAAATCTCCCATCCCAAGCGATCCTTCCAACCATCATTGTGACTTAGTGATCCCTTCTCTATTCCAGCTGCCTCTTCCCTCAGATCATGAGGTAGGCTTCCAACAATGGATCTATATTCCTGGCCTTTGTGTCTACTGTTCTTGAGTGTCAGTCTCATATTATGTTATTTTGTATTCCACAAATGAGTGCAGACATTCTATATCTGTCCCTCTCTTTCTGACTTAGCACAATACTCTCCATGATCATCCACTCATAAGCACATTTCATGACTTCATCATTCCTATCAGCTGCATAGTATTCCATTATGTAGATGTACCAGAGATTCTTTACCAGTCGTCTGTTCTCGGGCACTCAGGTTATTTCCAGATTCTGGCTATTTTGAACAGTGCTGCAATGAGCATGCAGGTGCAGATATCATTTCTAGTTTGCCTTTTTGAACCCTCAAGCCACCACAATTTTTTTTAGATTTTTATTAGTGAAACACCATGAGGTACAGTTGTAGATTTATAAATTTTTGTGCTTGGGTTTCAGTTATACAATAATCGAATATCCATCCCTCCACCAGTGCCCATTCTCCACCACCACTGACCCCAGTATCCCTCCTACCCCCCTCCCCCATCCCACTCTGCCTCTGTGACAGGGAATTCCCCTTTGTTCTCTCTCTCCTTTTGGCCACCGCAAATTTTAATAAAGATTATGTACAATACATATGGTGTGGAAGCAAAGTATCTACTGATATATGATCAGATAAGAAGTAGAGTTATACTGTTCAGTTATTAAACCTATGTAGATTGTCCTTTACAGTATAACTCAAAGGAATTATGTAAGGAACTTGAAGACAATATGTAAAAAGAAATAAGAATGCAAAAGACACGTGTTAGATTATTTTATCTTTCTGTAGGAGATAGATATAAAATTGATGAATAGAAAAACTAAAATAAAAAAATAAACCAATAAATAATGATAAAAGATCCAGGGAAGTTTGAGGGTTAGTGACAGGAGTGGATGGCATTTTGTTGGGGTGGGAAAATGTGGTGGGTTTTATTTAATTTTTTTATTTGAAATAACTTTTACAAAGGAGACAAATGAATCTATGAAGAAGGTTAAGTCAATACATGGCAATTTGATCAAATTCAGCTTAGAAGTGCACTCAGGACTGTTTACCATGAAATCCTATACCAATAGTTGTTAAAAAATGTCCAGAAGATATCTAGTGTTTTCTTATGGCCAAAGCAGAGATACATTTATCTGTAAGAGTGATCATCAAGCTTGACTCAGAATCACTAGAAGGAGGAAAGAAGGATTTAGAAAAAATACTTTCATTCTTTAAAAAATGTACCTGATAAACAGCTGTCCTCATGACAATGAGAATTGAATTTCATTCTCCAGAAGTTTTCCAGAAAATTAATAGAAAGGACTTTGGGGGAAAGAGCTGATAACTCTATCCCTATTACCAACCCAAGCACGTGTCTCTAATAATCAGTTCTTGTAGAGTGTGCCATTGGAATTGCAGTGCCTAGCACTGGAGAACTATTCAGAGAATGAAAGCTGAGAGGTTTGAGATACATTTTGGGGACACAGCCATCTAATGTACTACTTCATTCCAAAAGAGCATTTCTACTGGAGTAAAGAGAAAAATCTAGTTTATTCACCCACCAACTCCTTAAAGCCTTTTGAAAGTCCAAATTTTCCAGCAGAGAATCTGAGCAATAACTGAATGTGCCACAGTTTAAGCTGGTTTATTTAAGGTATTAGAGATTTAAAAAAATGCCCTTTATTTGCCAAGGGACCAGTAAGTAACTAGAAGAGTCATTTTTATGTCAGAAAAATATTTAAGGACCACAGAAAAATTCTCCAGCAATCTACGGAATAGTAGCGCACTTGACCTATGAGATAGGGGATGGTTTGAGAATTCTATTGATTTTGACCTTTATCAATACAACAGACACTCCCCACATCACAAATAGGTGTGAGATTTACGGGTGAGGGAGTTTCAATTTTTATAATTTACTTTTAAAATCAAATAACAGTCAAGATGCTGTCATATGCAGGGCATTCTTCTGTTTCTCATATTCATATCTGTTTGGAAGCTGGAAGGCCAGGACTCTAGGGCTCTCTACAAAATCTGCTCCCCCCTTTATCAGATTTCCAGAGTTTGATTAGCCACTATCCTGAAATTTCTGTTTCTTCTAGGAGGGCAATTTACAAAACATTCACCAGAATTTCAAATGTCTCCTTAGCCTCAGGGTCTTTTTACTTTTTATGTGAATTCTGACTTAGAAGTCACCTATTTAAAATAACTGAAACCCAAGCACAAAAATTTGTAAGTCTACAATTGTACCTCATGGTGTTTCACTAATAAAAATTTTTAAAAAATTAAAAAAGCATGGGCTGGAGCGATAGCACAGCGGTAGGGCGTTCGCCTTACAAGCGGCCAACATGGCCGACCCAAGTTCGATTCCTCCGCCCCTCTCGGAGAGCCCGGCAAGCTACCGAGAGTATTCGATATGCCAGACACAGTAACAACAAAGTCTCCAATGGAGACGTTACTGGGCCCGCTCGAGCAAATCGACGATCAACGGGAGGGCCTTTACCTTTTTTTTTACCTTTTTAAAAAAGCATTGAATTCTGTGGTTTAAGGAGGTCCATAAATTCCACTATCCACCCCTCACATACAAACCAGGTGTCTTTGAGATGCTCAACCTGAGAACTGCCTTGAATGCACAAAGGTGTAGGTGTGTGATGTACTGACAGTGCGGGTAGACTTGACTCAAATATTATCTCCTCAAAGAATAGTTCTTACACCACTTTTGGATAGATTTTCCACTTTGTTCTTGACCCATTATTTATCACCTTCTTGCTGGTTTCCTGAAGCCACTTCTGCGTAGTAGAATATATGATGTTGAGTTTGATAAGGACATTGTGCTGGAGACAAGAGAACACCCTTCCATGTCTAGCTGCACCATTTATAAGCTTTGCACAAGACTTTTCAAATATGTGAAGCTCATTTTTCCTTCTTAATAAAACAAAGAAAAGAATATCTCTTTAAAGAGTTGTTATGGACACCAAAGAAGGTAATGCTAAGCAGTCTACTTGTAGAGCTGAAAATCACTATAGAATCTGGTTCCCACATCAGTTTGCTATTTGATTAACTACACAACATAAACCTCAAAGTTTATTACAAAAACAATATGGATTTATTACTTGATAGTTCTATGTATCAAATTTCTAAAATTGGTCTCTTAAGAATAAGATCAAGTAAACAAGGTTTCTTCTGGAAATTCCTTCTGAAAGTTCTCAAAGAGCATCTATTTAGTTCTTTTTTACAACTCCTTCAGGCCACACATTGCTCATACCTCTACTTTTGTTTACATATCAACTATCGCTTTTAGGACTCCTTCATTCTTCTGCACAGAACATTCTGATTCATTGCAAGGAAATTATTATAATAACACAAGAATTTTTACAGACAGTACAAGATTCAAAGGTTTTAATCACATTTGGGAATTTCCTTTTACAATGTTTCATGGTAGACATCTTGCAGAAAGCATGAGTCAGCCTACCACAATTACACATTGAATACTGTTCTGGGAAGCATCCACTCATCTCTCCAGATTCATGTGCTCCCCCTATCCTGTTCTGTGCTCCAGAAAGCTGATTTCCACTCATTGTGTCCTCCTCAAAACATTGCCTTTTAGCTTCCAATAGTATTTGGCCAATATCAGACACTGGCAAGAAAGTAAATATGGGTAAGTTATGTTTCCCCATGATCTGATTCCTTGATGCTGGGCATCAAGGAATTCCTTGAAGTCTATATTTCTCTCAACAATATCTGTATTCCTCTACCAGAGGCTACAGTTCTCATTTCATGTTTTCCACTTAGCCAATCATCACTGCAGACTCTACTACCCTCTCAGATAGTTTCATTAGGCAGAAGGTGTTGACTTGCTCTCCATGAATGCATTCCTTTCTATTGTTGATTTCCTTTTACCAGAAACACTAAACTTTGAGTAAAGCATTTTGAATAATCCCTTCATTAAAATATCCCCAAATTAGTTTCATGGGAATACTACCTATTTCCTGCTGAGACCCTAACTGATTAAAAAAAACACTGAAATTACTTTGGGGGAAATGTAAGATCTTGCCCACCCTGATCATTCAGTATCTCAAGAATATTTTATAATGTCGAAAGCTCTTTCTTACTTTTGTTTGGCTTTTTGGGTCACAGTCAGCAATTATCATTGTATTCCCAGCTCTGGAATTCCTCCTGGTGGTGCTCAGGGACCATATGGGATGCTGGGGAATGATCTCTGGTCAGCTGCATGCAAGCAAAAGCCCTTCCCTTGTAACACTCTTGTCCTAGAGATATTCTTTTGAACAAAGATGGTATCAGGTTACTTTTAAGTCTTTCAAACAATAAGGCTCTTCTCAAGTCAAGGCCTTTTTACATGCTCTTCCCTGTGGCTCAAAATGCTTTTTCCTATTGCTATGAGAAGGAACTCTTCTCATCATTTATAAATGCTTAGATGTCCTCTCTGGACAGAAATTTTCTCTGATTTTTTAATTTAAGTAAAAAGCCACTATTCTCTACAACAGCACTGCTTCTATCTTTCATAACACTTTCACCATCTGTGCTTACTTAATTAGTTTATCTCCCTGCTGGAGAGCAAGAGATCTTTCCTCTCTTGTCCTCCACGGGGCCCCAGGGCTGAGCATAAGTCCTTAAAAATAGTATTTAGCAAATTACAGACATATGAGTAAAAGGACTATATATGCACAGTGTCATTAAAAATATTATCTCATTAAACCATTAAAAGAATCTGTGAATAAATAGATATTAAATGTCCTTTACAGAAAATGAAGTCAATCCAAAGTAAGAGTATGTTATTTTCTAAATACTAATCAGCTAGTAACCTCTGAAAGAAGATATGAATCCAGGCATCCCTTACTCTGCAGCCCATGTAATATAAGTGAATATCTATTGAATGTTTGTTTACTTTGTGGCAAACCTATAATAAGTGCTTCATAGACAGACTCTTTTTATTTATTTATTTTTATTAGTGAAACACCAGGAGGTACAGTTGTAGACTTACAAATTGTTGTGCTTGAGTTTCAGTTATACAATGATCGAATACCCATCCCTCCACCAGTGCCCATTCTCCACCACCGATGATCCAACTATCCTTACCACCCCTCCATCGCCCCCATCCCACCCTGCCTCTGTGGCAGGGCATTCCCTTTTGTTCTCTCTCTCCTTTTGGGTGCTGTGGTTTGCAAAAGTGGCATTGAGTGGCAATCATGTTCGGTCTATAGTCTACTTTCAGCATGTGTCTCTCATCCTGGGAAGATACTTCCAACACTCTTTACTTTGTGCTCCCTTTTCTGTCTGAGCTGTCTTTCCCCCTATCATGTGTGGCTGGCCTCCAAGCCATGGACTGAACCTCCTTGTACTTATCTAGAAGACAGACTCATTTTAATGCTCATAACAACTCTACTAAGTGGTAAACATTACCCTTAATTAACAATGAGAAAACTATGGCTCAGAGAAGTGAAATGACTAGACAAGTTTAGAGAGTTAAGAAGCAGTGTCGTGGAGATATGACTCTAGTTGTATCTGATTTGAAAACCATTTCCTTTGCATCAAGAAGTTCTAGAAGGGCCCAGGAGATGGCTCAAAGGATGAAGTTCAAATTTCGTGTGTTTGATGTCATAAAGGGTAACGCCTAGAGTAAGGCAAAGCTTATGTAGAAATTATTTATTTAGTGTTTTCTGGTAAAATGTAATAAATGCTATACTTCTCGGGAGCAACCACATGGTATAACTAGAAGTAAAGAAAACGGAATTTTGACCACTACCTTGCTTCTAGAGTCTCCGTTAAAGGTAATGAGTCAACAATAGAAAAAGACATAAAATTAAAGGAGTTTATAAGATAATAATAATTGAGGGAGGGCATGGCTAGATGAAGAGACTGGAAAAGAATTATGGTTATTCTAAGTGATTTCAACTTAATTAGGTAAGAATGTTGATTAAGAGGATACTCCCAACACCCTGTATTTGGTGTTCTCTTCTTTATCTGAGCTGCCTTTTCCCCTAGCGTGTGTGGCTGGCCTCCAAGCCATGGAGTAAACCTCTTGGTACCTATCTCGGCTATTCTTGGGTGTTAGTCTCCACTGGGATCAGTGGTGGTGGAGAATGGGCACTGGTGGAGGGATGGGTACTCTATCATTGTATAACTGAAACCCAAGCACAAAAATTTATAAGTCTACAACTGTACCTCGTGGTGTTTCACTAATAAAATTTTTTTAAAAAGAATGATGATTAAGTCAGAAATGTTTTATTTACCATATATTCCTACAAAGCATATGGTAAGCACTCTGGCTTTGTATGAATGAATTCATTACATATCCTGGCCTGCTTTGGTGACATTATAGGCAAAGAAATAAACTATATATTCCATTTTAAAACAACTTCTTGCATTTTGAGAAAAGGTAAAGAACACAAGGCATATTAGAAGACTAAGGGTAGGCACAAAAATTTTCAAAGGTTGCATATTTACATTTTCAATGAAATTAAGTAAGATAAGTGGGAGTAGTTGCTTTTGCAGAATTACTTTGAAGAAATTTTCTAAGTAATTCTGGTGTTCGCCTCTTGTTACTTTCATTGAGAACTTCCTGTATGTAGGAATTGTATTGAGCTATTTCAAGTGCTTTATCCTATATGGGCTGGAGCGATAGCACAGTGGGTAGGGCATTTGCCTTGCACGCAGCCAACATGGCCGACCCGAGTTCAATTCCTCCGCCCCTCTCGGAGAGCCCGGCAAGCTACCAAGAGTATCTCGCCCACATGGCAAAGCTTGGCAAGCTACCCGTGACGTATTCCATATGCAAAACACAGTAACAACAAGTCTCACAATTTGTTGTGAGATGTTACTGGTGCCCGCTCGAGCAAATCGATGAACAACGGGAGGCAGTGCTACAGTGCTATCCTATATAATCCTCACAGTAGCTCTCTAAGGTTAGTACTGTTATTATTCTATTCTCACAGTGAAGAAAATGATGCACAGAGACATTGAGCCCTTGTCTTAGTCTTATTCTAAAGGTTGACTACATAGTACCCTCATTACATAGTTATAATAGCTTAACCTACAAAGAAAGTTTGTATTTGCCCTAGTCATATAGCTCACTACACAACTTAAAAATATGAAATTTCATTTTATTAAAGCATTACTTGAGTGAGTAGAAAGGTGATTACAAATAACGGATAAGACAGATGCTCAACAGTGGGAAATCTAATGTAGATCAGATTTGCAACATCAAAGTTTACTTAAGAATCAAAATCCTTGGAAGGGTTCCTCCTGGAGGGTGGTAGAAGGGACTCAAGACAGAAGGTCTTGAGTTAAGGAAACAGAAGGTCAGGCATGCATGAAAAATAGCAAATATACATATATAACGTATGTGTGTAAGAACTATTATATAATAGAATTGGCTGATAGATTTTCATTATGACACTTAAATTAATGGGATAAGCTTTTTAAGAGGATTAGCTAGGATTATATGGTGCATAAAAAATCACTAATGTTTGCTCATATATGGTGAGCTTGTTGGACCAAGATTTTCAATCTGTGTCTCTTCTACTCAGATTAGCTTCTCAGTTATGGACTTCTCCCACTGATACCTAAACTCTCAGTATGGGTGGTGAGTTTTTATTAACTGTGTATATGCATCTATTTAACTATCACTTGTTACTACTTATTGTTATTTCCAGCAATGTTCTTGGTCATATCTTAACTTTCACTCTTTCAAAAAGATCCAGGGATTTCAGTGGAACTCAGTTTCTTAGATAAGTTTATGTATTTTTGTTTGTTTGGTTTTGGATCATACCCATCAGTGCTCAGGGCTTACTCCTGGTTCTGTGGCAGGCATCACTCCTGGCATGCTTGAGGGAACATAGATGGTACCAGGGATTGAAGCCAGTTTGTCTACATTCAAGGCAATTTCCCTGCTCACTGTACTATCATTCCAGTCCTGATAAGTTTCTGTATTCTAATTGTAATCATAAATCCTATTTTTTTTGCTAATTGTATGGGTGTGTTCAAATTACATTACCCACACTAATTAGAATTTGTAACATGCATATGGACAAAACAGAATATGTAAGATGATTTAAGCGAAAGGTAAGCATGACATATATAACAGCAGAAATCATCCAAATTATAAATTTGAACCAGAAAGCATGTACCCTCTAGAAAAAGGGATACTCACTCATTTGTCAGAAATATTTAAAATTGTTTACCATGCTTAATAGTGTGTCATGCAGAGGAAATAGCCTGAATACTGAATCGCATGAGTAAAACTGCTGACTGGTCAGAATATCTCATCACAGTATTTGAGAATACTGGGCATTTAGCCATTAACTAGAAGTTTCTATTACCTTGGAGTTTAAATTAAATTTACACAGAGCAATAAAGGAGGCACTATTACCTGTGCCTATTTCCATTTCAAAAGCCAGTGCTATGCACTATCTATAGAAAAATGCTGTTATTCTAAGTGAGAAATGGGGTATTTTCTATGCCCCACACTAATGTAGCTCAATCATGCAGAACATGGGTTCATGCTACATAGACGCAGATCCCCAAAAATGAGTCATTTAGAGCAGGAGTCATTCTGATAATAGAATTTTGAACTTGCATAAAATTCCAGGCAATGTCTGATAATAGCTTATGGACTAGGTGAAGATATAAGCAGCTCATTGGTAATGCATCCCTTTAGGAGGTTAGAAACAGATTCATGTACTACATAATGATGAATAATTGTTGAGTTGCTAATTGCAACTGACAAATAGAAAGTAATTACTCCAGTGTACATTGCCCACCTATTAACATCCATTTGTGTAAAAATATTTGATTTTAATAATAAAATACATCTAATGATTTCATTTGGTTTCTTAATTTAAATATTATTTCAAAAGATGGATCAACCACTGTGATTTATGTATTTTCATGCAGTACTCATCTCAAGTGAATTATGTATAATTTTTAGGACATGTCCTTTTAAATATTTTATGAACTGACATAATATGAGTGGAAGTTCATTGATCATTTAAAGACATCACCACGTAATGTTAAATTTGTGTTTCAAAGAACTGCACTTTTAAATATATCATGGATTCTGATTAGTGTGTTATTATTTTTTCTTTTAAATTATGTGCTCTCAATTTATAATTTGAGCTATAGTGCATGGAGAAATTTTTTTTTGTTTTGTATCCACAAGACTTGTCACATTCTCTGCCATATTGTTTATCCTCAATATGTTTGTATTAATGCTTGGATGTCAGTTATTTTACCCAACTCTGTGACATCTCTTTGGGGTGGAAGATGCACTCTACCTCTCTGTTCTGTGTGCACATTTCAAGAGAATTGAGGTAGAGTAATTAGATTCTAGGATTTTTTTTTATCAACTGTGACTTACTTTACCAAAAAATGGAGGAAATAATGTAATTGGTGGTATACATGCATTCAGATACAGCCACCATTGGAGAGAGCTTATCTAGATTAAAGGCAACAAGTATGGAAAACAGCTTGGTACTTTCTCAACATGTTAGTCATAAAATTAGCACATTAATGGAGGTTCTACACATAGATATGGACCCAAATGAATCAGTAACAGGTATTCAAACAAAACCTTGGACAGAAATACCATAGCAGCCCTAGTCACAGCAGCCAAAAATCAATGGATGAATAGGTAAAAAAGATATGTTATTACAGTGGAAATATTATTCAGTCATGGGAATGAATGAAGTAATCATGCCACAACATAGGTGAATCTATGAAAACATTATGCTTAATGTATGAAGCCAAACTCAAAAAAAATAACCACACACATATCAAATGATTGAATTTGTATGAAATTTCCACAATAGGCAAACCCATAGAAAGAAGAGTGGTTCCTTAGTGTTAACAGTGGAGGTTGCTGCTTTATGGTGATGGGATTTTCTTTTGGAGTGATAAAAATGTTTTGGAACTAAACACAAGTGATGATCTTACAACATTGTGAATGTTTCAGATACTACTAAAGTGTACACTAACACAACAAGCATGACAAAACATGTTATTTGTCTTTTACCACAGTATTAAAAAGCTCATACGTATGAGGTTGTTCTTCTCTATTTATTCCCTAGATCAGTAACATGAAGCCTCCTCCATAAATGTACCTCTAGAGTGGGTTTAGTTTTTCCTTCAGGTTGGTTACCCAAATTCTGGACATGGCAGTTTGAGGACTGAATATTGTACAATTATTTTTTAAAATTTTTATTAGTGAAATACCATGAGGTACATTTGTAGACTTACAAACTTTTGTGCTTGAGTTTCGATTATACAATGATCAAATACCCATCGCTCCACCAGTGCCCTTTATCCATCACCATGGATCCCAGTATCCCTCACACTCCCATACCCCCCATCCCACCCGGCCCCTGTGGCAGGGCATTCCCTTTTGTTCTCTCTCCCCTTTTGGTTTTTGTGGTCTGCAAAAAATACTGTACAATTATTAGTAAACATTTCTCACTACGAATCTAAAGTCAAATTCTCTCATAAGTTTAAGTGGTAATTATGTTGGAATTCTGTTTCCATTTGTCTGATTTTGGGGTTTTGTTTCTGTTTTGTTTTAGGGGTCCACACCTGAAGGTGCTCAGAGCTTATTCCTGACGCTGTGTACAGGGCTTACTCTTGTAAGAGCTCAGGGAAATATCTCTATGGCCCCCACTTGCCTGATTTTAATTTCTCAACATATTTTAAACTTGAAAAAAATAGAACGGTACTTATTGATACCCCCATTAACAAAAAAAAGACCTTGATACAAGTGGGTCCTATGACTTTCTCCAATTTAATGAGTTCAAGGTTGAACAGTAGAGTGTGGAAACGAAAAGGGGTATATAGCATACCTTCCACCAGTATGGGCCATTCTCTTGGGTCTACATAGAAAGACAAAACATCTGTTCTGAGAATGTACCAAAGAAAGAACCTGACTGTCCTCAATAGACCAGAACATCTAAACCTAAAGCTCTCATCCTCCGTTTCCCTAGTGCTGTCATTCAAATAACTCATGCATATATCTCATGAGTTATGAGTGGCCTACCAAAGGTTTCCCTATGAGTTAGTGGTTAATACAGAATCAACCAACTGAATTACCCTTCTCTATTCAAAGTACTCTGTACTCTTTGAATTATAAAGTTCCAACAATATCTGGGTATATTTCCTTAAGGGCCTAATAATCAATGTTACTACATAACCATTCAGCACATCCTTCAGTTTAGAAAGAGATAGCATAGGAATTCACACTGATTTTAGATCCTATCAGAACCAGATTCAAATATAGGTTCTGTAACCTATAGTCTGCATGGATTCAAATAAGCTAATCAAAGACAGTAAGTCTCAACTTCATCTCCTGTTAAATAAGGATATTATAATAACGTTATTACATCAAAGTATCTTGAATGAGAAGCTTGAACAAGAATGAAAGCTTGAAGGAGAAGATGCATCAAAGATTTTTGTATAGTATCCAGCATACAGTGTGTGCCTCCTGCCTGTATATAAGAGTTTACTACATGTCTATTGGGGTTAATTTCCACTGTGGTAGGAGATGGATTAGTTACATTTCATTGGCTTGCTAGCTTTTGAAATTGATACCTACTTTTCATTTTTTTTTGGTTCTTGGTAACCTTTCTCACAATATAAAATTAATATAAGGTAAAAGAATCCCTTTCCTTACCTAATTGCAGTCCCTGATTAATCACCATCAATACATTTGTATTTGTCTTTCCATAAAAACAGAACCATAAATTCCTGAACTAAAAGGCTTACTATATTTTTCCTTTATATTTTTGTTAAAGAGTATGGTTTACGAAGTTATTTAGAGTTGAGTATTTTTGGAAAAGGAATTATACTATATAAGTTATTGAAATATGTTCTCATGGTTATTCCTGTATGTACCTTTTTGCCAGCTGCACAGTACTCCAAGATAGGGAATTTGTTTGTAGTCAATTTCATGCCTGACAGGGATACTTTTCCCTTGCTCCAAGTTTCCATGGCAATTCTAGTGTGGCTTTTTCTTCCATATGAACTTCAATAACATGATCCGTGATCTCAAATTTGGAGGTTTTTTTTTTTGTGGGGAAGCACACCTGATGGTCCTTAGGGACTATTCCTGACAAGGTTTTCAGAGACCACTCCAAGTATTGTTAGTGAGATCGTGCAGATTTCATGACCAAAATCAGTCCTTTCACAAACAAACTACGCACTTTAGCCCTTTGACCCATCATGCAAACATCTCAAGTTTCAAAAACATTTTAACTGTTTTAATATAGAAATTCTTAGCAAGCATGAACGTATTATCTCTCACTTTGTACAGTTATTATTTCTTTGACTTATAGTTCTTGTACTTTTTCCATATAGTTTTTTATCTTTTTATTTAATTATATCCCTAGCTAATTTTATTAGTTACCATCTTGTAGTAAATGGGATATTGTCCTATTCCAAACTGATTAGTTAGTATAAATAAATGCATTATTTTAAATTTTTCATTTGACGCACTATGATTTAAAGAAAGGGTGTCATGCAAGCAATGTTCTATCACACTCTCTACCAAAGTGGACCCCACCTTCAACCTAAACCCCACCAATCCCAACCTCACCATGGTAAGCTCAGTTCTGTAAACTATTTCAAAGAAAAATTAATTTATAAATTATCTACATCAAGCTATCTCATTAAATTTTTCATTTTAGTAATTTTATACTTGAATCATCTGGTTGTATAGTGTATACATAGGCAATTATAATTTTGTAATTTTCCTGTTTATAAAGCTAATTTCTTTTTCTTTTGGTGTAACAAATGGTAGTTTCCAGGGTTTACTTCTGGTTTTACACTCCTGACAGTGATCATAAAGCCATATGTGTGGTGCCAGGAATTGAAACTGAGTCAGCAGCATATAAGGTGAGCACTTTAATTCCCTTAACTATTTTGCTTGTCCTAATGTTTTTCCTTGACAGGGAATATTGAATATCAAGAACCAATGTTGAATACTTTTCCTATATTCATAAGCTTACTTTTGGATTATATTAACTATTTTTTAGAAATAGTTCCCCATATCTATTTAAATTTATGAAATTATTACCAATTTTTATAATTTTATATGTATTATCTAGTAATATAGATTTTCTGCACAAATCACGGATGTCAATAGGTTTGCAGTTATTGATGCAGCTTTGCATTCACAGAGTAACGCCATCATAAAATAAGCTGCCAATCATCTTCTCTATCTCTTCTTTTCTGTTCAATAATAAGAATCCATGAAGATGAATGAGTTAATGGGAATCTATTTGTTCAGGAGTGTAAAGAATCTGGTTTGTGTGCTGCCTCCGTCCTTTCTGGTCTCTAGTCAAGAGAGAGGACTTCTTCCGACAGTTCTTGCTTTTTTCAAACTTGGAGTTTGCTGTGAGTCACAATGGCAGCTGGGCTTCAGAATAAAGCTGGTGTGAGTTTGTTCTCTGCCTGTGCAGATGTTATTTCTATCTTGCTGACAAATAACTTTTCATAATTTAGTCACACATCGCACAGATGGCATAAGTTTAGGAATCCCATGGCATTCCTTCTGATTTCTTGGTTCAGTACATTTTGGTAGTGGGCATTAAGGACTAGAATTTAGGCTACATTTGGGATCAGAGAGATAATTGGGGAAAATATATCTTTAGACAATAATTCAAGACCCAGTTAATAAAAATTCTTATCCCTGATGTTAACAGAAATTCCAAACATTGATGACGTGTCTCCACCACTTTACTACTAACTTTTAATAGAAAAACCCTTACCCAAGTTATGGTTTTTAATAGCACTTTTCTATCATTTATTGAAATGTGCATAGAGATATGTATATTCAGTGTGATCAATGCTCTTCTGGCAAGTCAAAAGAAAGATGTGTGAGAGAAAGAAAGAGAGAGAAAAGACCACAGAACCCAAAAGGAGAGAGAGAGAACAAAAGGGAATGCCCTGCCACAGAGGCAGAGTGGGATGGGGGGGGATGGGATGTGGGAGGGATACTAGGATCTGTGGTGGAGGAAAATGGGCACTGATGGAGGGAGGGGTACTCAATCATTGAATAACTGAAACCCAAGCACAAAAACTTGTAAGTCTACAACTGTACCTCATGGTGTTTCACTAATAAAAATTTTAAAAAATGAGAGAGAGAGAGAGATAAAGAGAGAGAGAGAAGTAAAGTGCTTACAATAGAAGTAGACTGGAGAGAATGAGACAGAAGGAAAGGAAACTGGGGGTGGTGGTAGAAAATGTGTATTGATGAAGGGTTGGGTGAAGGAACATTATATGACTGAAACTCAATTGTGAACAACTTTGCAACTGTATCTCACGATGATTATATATAATATTATATATAATATTGTATTATAATCATGGTCACAGCCCTCCCATTGTTCATCGATTTGCCAGAGTGGGCCCAGTAATGTCTCCATCATGAGACTTGCTGTTACTGTGTTCGGCATATCGAATACGTCATGGGTAGCTTTCCGGGCTCTGCCGTGTGGGGGAGATACTCTCGGTAGCTTGCCGGGCTCTCCGAGAGGGGCAGAGGAATCAAACTCGGGTCGGCCATGTTGGCCGCTTGTAAGGCAAATGCCCTACCGCTTCTGCTATCACTCTAGCCCATATATATAACGATTTTAAGGCAGTTTGTCCAATAAAGAAGAGCCACATGTCAACAAATCAATGAGATAAAGTATAGTAATAGCAAGACCAAAGGAGATAAAGGACTTATGTCTTCCAAGTCCTTCCTCATCAGCTCTCATCCCAGATACAATAAAGTCACTACTGTTTAACAAGAGCTTCTCCAAAAGTGATACAAAATTTTTCTAAAAACTTCCAAAAGGCAATAACATACTAAGAGAGCAACTTACCTCGACTGCCAGCAATGCCTAACATAGACCCTTGTTTTGTGTCAGCAGGAGCTCTGGCTGTGTTTTGTACTTTATGAATGCATGACTGCAGTCAAATATCAAAAGCATTAGTTTTATGGAGGAAAAGAGGAAAGCAAAAATGAAGTCATGAATAGGTAAATGGAAAACCAGGCTGAAAATAAGTGGAGACTGCACATAAAATCTTTGTGAGTGCGATAAAGCTTTATTCCCCTGTGTAAAATGACATTAATAGCACCACTGTCACTCAGAGGGAGGCCACTACTTTTTAAAATGGAATGTGAGATACGCCTCCAGTTTATTTTCCTAGAGATGTTGGGTGTATTCTGACAAAATCTCGATTTCTGCTTTGTGCATGTGTTCCTTAGTCACTTGAAAATGTAATTTTCAGTCATAGTTAATTCATATTGCCTGAAATAACTCCATGCCTCAAATGTTCAGCCTTTACTATATATCTATAAAAAATTGAACAACACTCACACGTATGCCTCTTTTCTGGCTTGTCTTCATGACATCCTGTGTGGAAATGTGAGAAGCATTGCCCTAAACTCTAAATTCAAATTCTCCACTGTCTAACTCAATTAACTTTCTGTTGTCTGGCATTACTTAGAGATGACATATATGGATTAATCAAACATTCTAGCTATTGGACACCTGCCAAATGTAACAAGAGCTCCATTAAATATAGCACATGTATATAGAAATGTGCAATAGTAAAATGACATTAAATTAAATTCAACCTTTCTGTGATGATTACAAACCTCATTGAATTCAATAATGCAGATATAAGATGTAACTGTATTGCAGAAAGGGAGTATCTATTAAGATTTTTATCCCAGCACTAGCTAACATATTAGTTACTGAAAAATATGATAGACAACCGCTTATTTTATTTGTAGAAACTTAAAACCTGGTGAACCCTGAGTATTGCTTAGCCTAGTGGTTTCCAATATTACTCATGTCTATGAACCCTTTATTCAAATTCAGCAATGAGAGTAGTCTCTATATCCCAATAGAAAATGGATGATTTGACTAGGATTGAGGATTTCAGGTCTCAAAAATTCAATGTCAAAGACACCTCTGTAAAACCCATCTTAAAAGTCCTCCTGCAAAAATTTCTAAGTTCATTACAACATGCTTGTCTCACACCACACCCACTACACTAGAATAATGAAGTAGTAGATTCTTAATAAGAGTAGGAAATATTTGTGGCAAATCAGAAAATTGTCTTGACCTAGAACAAACTTTCTCCAGTAAAACCTTTAGCAAAAACACAACATATGAAATACCCACTAATTACTAGGTAATTTACATTCAGCATTTCTTTGCAATGGGCAATTGCTCATTCATTAAGACATTTTAAATACTAAAATTTGGTGTTCAGAAATAGTGAAGTGCCTAAGTTCTTCCACTTGAAGTAAATTCCCAGCTATCTAAGGGATCAAATCTTGAAACCTAGATAGCCGATTATCATGTTAGTCTCTCCATCAGAAAATAAAAAAGCAGGTGTGACAAGATTGAATCCGAGAAGGCACAACACGATGAGGATTAGAAAGTTCATGTTTACATGAACCTTTCCACTAATCTCCTTTGAAAAATACAAATGCCATGAAATTACAGAGCATTGTTATTATTACAAGGGATTTTGAAAACTGCTGAATGTACTTTCAACTCAAAGGATTGTGCAGGGAATCATTTTAATTCAGATTCTCATTTGGTATGAAAGCAATAAACATCTTTTTAAAAGATTTCTTTCTTTGCTCTAAGTGGTTATGAGTAATAATGTGGGTGTAAATCTTCTTAATTCTTCCTGGGCCATTTGAAATTCTAAATCATGATCAGAGTATAAAACAGAACAAGATATTATGTGTGTATCATTTAAAACTATATTTGCTGAAAAGTCACTTTAAGTTTTCATTCTTTGGCTTCAATAATGAAAGTTCTCAGTGCTAGAGCAGCAAATTCTCATTGAAGGGAGAGGTGGATCTTTGACTTGCCATTTAAGTCCTGGAACTGGGAAGTATCTTCTTGCCAAAGATTCATTTCAATCTGAAAATTAGCAGCACAAGGGAAGCAATGATAAATGAAGGAAGTTTACTGAATATGTAGAAAGATACCTGGAATAGGAGTCAGAAGATTTGTCCATCAGGCCAAGGTTGTACGGCCATGCCCAATGAGCTCTTGGAGTTTCAACTTTATACTTAGCAAATAATGGCAGTTAACAAGTGATGCTAAGGTGTTCCAGAACTTGGGTCAATGGTTATTTGAAATAATGGGGTATAAGATACAGAATCTACCAGCAAAGTATAGTCACCCAGTAAAGGTATCTTCAGGCACCTGCTTTATGCCGGGCTTATGCTGACAGACAGGAGAAGGAAAGGTGCATTCATAGGCAAACCAAATGTAGACTGGGCAAGATGAGTCAGGGAAGGGTAGTTAGCAGAAATAACATCTCAGCTAAATCTTGAAGGATTTATTAACATATTTTAGAAAATACTCTAGGAACTATTGGTTTAAGTAAGGCCCTGAATAGAAAATGATCTAAAATAATTTCTAGGAATTAGCACAGCAGGTAGGGCGTTTGCCTTGCATGCAGACAAACCGGGTTCAATTTCTCTGCCCCTCTCTGAATGCCCGGGAAGCTACCAAGAGTATCCCACCCGGTTGGCAGTGCCTGGCAAACTCCCTGTGGCGTATTCAATATGCCAAAAACAGAAACAACAAGTCTCACAATGGAGACTTCACTGGTGCCCCCTCGAGCAAATTGATGAACAACAGGAGGACAGTGCTACAGGAATTATTTTCTGAGTACACATGATGTGCAGTAAGACTGAGCACAAATGACAATGAGACATAACTCCTACTGTGTACAGTAACATAGGACTCCACTCCAATCAGAATGGTTAAAATTGAAAACACTGACGGAGGGGTGGGTACTTAATCATTATATAAGTGAAACCCAAGCACAAAAATCTGTAAGTCTACAACTGTACCTCATGGTGTTTCACTAAAATAAATAAATAAATAAATAAATAAAAACACCGACAAGACCAGGGCAGGCAAAGATGTGGGCAGGCAAAGAATTCTTCTGCACCACTGCTAGTAATGTAAAATGTTACAACCACTTTGGAAAACAGTTCACATAGTGAACTAACATTTAAACCTAGCATTTACATATGACCCAGGAATTCATTTACTAGGTATATGTTGAAGAAAACTGAAAAGTGTTGCTAGCATTGCTCATAATACAAAAGAGAAAAACATCTCAAATCTCATGTAATATGATTTGGAAATAAAAATCAATGAGTTCTGTTGCATGTGACAGCATAGATAAATCTTGAACATTACTACTAATTGAAAGAAATCAGTCACAAAAATCATATATCATCCCATGAAAATTAAAAGTCTAAGACAGGAAAGTCCAGTTTTTGGTGTTTTTTTCCTACATTTTATTTTATAAAAGTATCATTATTTACAAACTTATTCACAGTTAGGGTTTAGACATACAATGCCAGAACAAAAAGGATAAAAACAGTATGATCTCACTTATATGTGATACAGATTTTTGTGATTTAAATCATAGTGGCTTTACCCTTGTGATGAGTAATTTCTAGGCAAAATAAGAAGGACTTCTGAATTGCTGGGAAAATGTTACTTTTCTTAGTCTAGTTGATAGTTACAATCCTTGCTCAGTTTGTAAAAATTCAATGAGCTGTACAGTTAGGATCTGTGCAATTTCTTTATGAATTTTATCCTCCTAAAATAGTTAACTAAATAATCTAAAGAGGCTATTTACAACTCAGCTGTTTCTATCTTTTGTGGGAATGTTAACTATATACAAAAAATACTTGGGTCATCTTGTATACTATGTTGAACGAAACCCAGAAAAAGGAGTAGCATAGCTTTGATATGGCTTTCTTCCCTTATTACTAGGATGGGCTTCTTTTTTGTTTTTCGAAATCAGAAATAGCAAGTATCCTGTAGATGGCATCCCGGGTATCCAAAGAAGAGGGCATACTTTAAAGTTATAAAAGCCAATGTTCCTGCAATGTGAACCCCTTTACAAAGCAGATTTTCCCCCAGCCTCTCTCCTTCCTTCACTAATCTCTCCACCCACCCATTCACTTAACAAACTCTGACATTCTATCACTATGTACCAAGAACTAAAATCTACAACAATGACCAAAGTCAACAAATATCATTGCTTTGGGGAATTTAAAAAGAATACCACCTGTTGGGAGGATCCTTCCAGGATGGGAGAAGCATGCTGAAAGTAGACTATAGACCAAACATGATTGCCACTCAATGCCTCTTTTGCAAACCACAACACCCAAAAGGAGAGAGAGAACAAAAGGGAATGCCCTGCCACAGAGGCAGGGTGGGATAGGGGGGAATGGGGGGGTGGGAGGGATACTGGGACCCGTGGTGGTGGAAAATGGGCACTGGTGGAGGGATGGGTATTTGATCATTGTATAATTGAAATCCAGGCACAAAAATTTATTAGTCTACAACTGTACTTCATGGTGTTTCACTAATAAAAATTTAAAAAAATAAAGTGAAAAAATAAAAAGAATACCACCAAGGTAATTGACAATACTAGAAATGCATCAAACTTAAAAATCTTGGAGCTTTCAGATAATTTTAAGTCTCCACAGCTGTAGAAGGAGTCATATAAATGACTAAAATACCTTTTTTAGTGAAATGAGTTAAATTTCTATTAGCAAGTTAAAAAATTTTATTTGCTAATGTTGCCATTTTTCAGTGATGTTAGTGTTCAAACACACTTATTCTCAATGCAACATTGTGAAACATATACCAGAACAAAGTGGATACAAGCCCTCATGGTATCTATGTGAGCACAAAACTACACATCAGCAAATGTATGTAATAATTAACAAGATAACAGAAGGAACAGTAATGTTTCCACATGAATAAATAATTCATGAGTCATATTTTCATATATACAGAGGTAATTTCAGATCAAGCATTAAGGCACATGGATCCTACCCCTAACTATGAACTATGGTAGCAGGCGCCTCGGCAGCTCCATGAGGTGAGATTTGCTCTATGTTGGCTTTCCTCTCTTTCCCCTTTGAAAGTTATGCTGAGTTCACAGAGATTAATCAACCAAAAAGTTACCCTTCAAAACTGCCTTCGTCTTTCATGTTCTGAGACTGGAAATGAAAAGAGGGCGCAAGGGGAAAGAGAGAAAACTTTGAATGTAACTTTCATTATAAATATAAAACGGATTCTGAAAATTCTGCTCAGATTTTGAGAAATAACTTTATAATTTTAACCCAAACCCACCACAAACCAAGTGATTAAAAAAGACTATCATGTTCTTTCCAAAATTTTCAGAAATGTATAAGGAGAGCAAATTCTATAATGCCATTACTGTTTCAACACGGTCATTTCATCTATAATCCCAAGGCATTTGACCTCTCAAATTTCCCCAACAGAGTGCCGCCGCACAGTGTACTTGTGTACTGTCACAATAATTGATGGGATTCTGCTAAATATTTTTGCAAGGGTACAGACCAGGGTACTTTCTTAGTAAAATGTCCAGAAGGGTCTCCCTGATTCATAGTTTTGGGGGTTGTCAAGACACCAGGAGACTTAATTAAACTTATTTTTTTTAAACGGAATCACCTTTTGATACTGTTGCAAAGCTTTCATGATCTAGTTTCAGTCATACAATGTCCCAACACCCATTGTTCCATCAGTGTACATTTCTCACCACCAGTATCCTCTGTATCCCTCCTGCTACCAGCACCCTACCCCCAGATTGCCTCTATGGCAGGTACTTGTCTTCTTTGTCTGTCTATCTGTCTTTCTCTCTCCCTCTCTCCTCTATCTCTACTTTTGGGAATTATCGTTTGCAATACATATACTGAAAGGCCATCATATTTGTTCCTTTGCTCACTTTCAGCACACATCTCTTATCCAGAGTGATCTCTTCCAACCATCATTGTCATAATGGTCCCTTTTCTATCCCAGTCATTGAGGCAGGACCACCCCTAAACCCCAAGCCTGTTGATCTAACATTTTAAACTTAAGTGCATAGAATTAAACTGTAACTTTATTCTTCTCTAGAAACCTTGTTGGGTGTGTGTGACCAACTAAACAAAGGTCTCTTAAGATCGTCTAGACATGATCAACTATTGTATACTGTCCTCTAGCACAAATGTACGTTATCTTTTCCCAGATTTCTTTTCTTTTTAATTTTATTGAATCACCATGAGATTGTTATAAGCTTTCATGTTTGGGTTACAATCACACAATGAACAAACACCCATCCCTCCACCAGTGCACATTCCCCACCACCAATACAGGGGTGTATAACCCCCCTTTCCCACCCTCCCTCTGCCTCCATGACAGATATGATTCCCCATAATCTCTCTCTACTTTGGGGCATTATGGTTTGCAATACAGACACTGAGAGGTTATCATGTTTGGTCCTTTATCTACTTTCTGCACACATTTCCCATCCCAACCGATTCCTCCAGCCATCTTTTTCTTAGTGATCCCTTCTCTATTCCAGCTGACTTCTCCCCTTTTCATGAGGCAGGCTTCCAGCTATGGAGCAATCTATCTGACCCGTGTCTACTGTTCTTAGGTGTCAGCCTCATGTTATGTTGTTTTATACTCCACAAATGAGTGGAGTCCTTCTATGTCTGTCCATCTCTTTCTGACTCATTTCACTTAGCATGATACTCTCCATGTCTATCAATTTATAAGCAAAGTTCATGACTTCATCTCTCCTGAAAGCTGCGTAGTATTCTATTGTGTAGATGTACCAAAGTTTCTTTAACCAGTCATCTGTTCTAGGGCACTTGGGTTGTTTCCAGATTTTGGCTATTGTGAACAGTGCTGCAATGAACATATAAGTACAGGTGTCATTTCTACTGTGCTTTTTTGCATTCTCTGGATATATTCCCTGAAGTGGTATTGCGGGATTATATGGAAGCTCAATTTCTAGTTTTTGAAGCACTGTCCATATTGTTTTCCAGAAAAGCTGGACTAGTGGGCATTCCCACCAACAGTGAACAAGTGTCCCCTTTTCCCCTAATCCATGCCAGCATTGGCTGCTTTTTGTTCTTTTGATTCTGTGCCAGTCTCTGTGGTATGAGATGATACTTCATTGTTGTTTTGATTTGCATCTCCCTGATGGCTAGCGATGTGGAGCATTTTTTCATGTGCCTTTAGGCCATTTGTATATCTTTTTTTAAGGAAATTTCTGTTCATTTCTTCTCCCCATCTTTTGATGGGATTGGAGGTTTTTATCTTGTACAATTCTACTAGTGTCTTGTATATCCTGGATATTAATTCCTTATCAGATGGGTATTGGGTAAATATTCTTTCCCATTCTGTAGGCTCTTTCTGTATTTTGGTCACTGTTTCTTTTGAAGTGCAGAAGCTTCTTAGTTTTATGTAGTCCCATTTGTTTATGTTTGCTTCCACTTGCATGGTCAGTGCTGTTTCATCCTTAAAGATATTTTTAGCTTCAATATTGTGGAGAGTTCTGCCTACATTTTCCTCTATGCACCTTATGGATTCATGTTTGATATTGAGGTGTTTAATCAACTCTGATCTGACTTTTGTGCCTGGCATTAGACAGAGGTCAGAATTCATTGTTTTGCTTATAAATTTCAGGAGTGTTTGCTCCATTTCTTTGAAGAATGTCATGGGTATCCTTATAGAGATTGCATTGAAATTGTACAGTGCTTTGGGAAGTATTGCCATTTTGACAATGTTGACTCTCCCCATCCATGAACAGGGGATATTTTTCCATTTCCTCGTGTACTCTTTTATTTCCTGAAGTAGCGTTTTGTAGTTTTCTTTGTACAGGTCCTTTACTTCCTTAGTTAAGCTGATTCCTAGGTACTTGATTTTCTGGGGCACAATTGTGAATGGGATTGTTTCCTTTATGTCACTTTCTTCTCTTTCACTATTTGCGTATAGGAAAGCCATGGATTTTTGGGTATTGATTTTATAGCCTGCCACTTTACTATACAAGCCTATTGTTTCTAGGAGTTTCTTGGTAGAGGTTTTAGGGTTCTCTAAGTATAGTATCATATCGTCTGCGAATAGTGAGAGCTTAATTTCTTCTTTCCCTATCTGGATGCCCTTAATATCTTTTTCTTGCCTAATCACTAGTGCAAGTACTTCCAGTACTATATTGAACAGTAGTGGAGACAGTGGGCATTCTTGTCTCGTCCCTGACCTTAGGGATAAGGGTCTCAGTTTTTCACCATTGAGGATGATGTTTGCTGTAGGTTTGTGGTAGATGGCTTTAACTATATTGAGGACAGTCCCTTCTATCCCCATTTTGGCAAGGGTTTTCATCATGAATGGGTGCTGGATCTTGTAAAATGCTTTCTCTGCATCTATTGATATGATCATATGATTTTTATCTTTTTTTTGTTGATATGATGGATTATTTTGATTGACTTCCGAATGTTGAACCATCCTTGCATCCCTGGGATGAATCCCACTTAGTCATGATGTATGATCTTTTTGATGAGTTTTTGAATTCTATTGGCTAGTATTTTGTTGAGAATCTTCGCATCCATGTTCATCAGGGATATCGGCCTGTACTTTTCTTTTCTTGTGGTGTCTTTGTTTCCTTTTGGTATTAGAGAGATATGGGCTTCATAGAAACTGTTTGGGAAAGTTTCTGTTTTTTCAATTTCCTGGAAAAGCTTGAGAAGAACAGGCAATAGGTCCTCTTTAAATGTTTGGAAAAATTCGCTAGTAAATCCGTCTGGGCCTGGGCTTTTGTTTTTGGGAAGACTTTTGATTACAGTTTCAATTCCTTGGTGTGAATATGTCTATTCAAGTATTCTATATCTTCTTGATTCAGATTTGGGAGATGATAGGAATCCAGGGATTTATCCATTTCTTCTAGGTTCTCGTGTTTCATGGCATACAGCATACAGACTTTCAAAGTAGTCTCTGATGATCTCTTGAATTTCTTTAGTTTCTGTTGTGATATCCCCATTCTTATTTCTGATTCGATTTATTAGGGCTCTCTCTCTCTGTTTCTTTGTGAGTGTCGCTAGTGGTTTATCTATCTTATTTATTTTCTCGAAGAACCAGCTCTTGGTTTCATTGATCTTTCGGATTGTTTCTTTGTTTTCCATGTCGTTGATTTCTGCTCTAAGTTTTATGATCTCTTTCCTTCTGACTGATTTAGGCTCTTTCATTGTTTTGCAGATAGTTATCCAGTTTTCCCAGCACCACTTTTTAAAGACGCTTTCCTTGTTCCACTTCACATTTCTTGCTCCTTTGTCTAAGATTAATTAGTCATCTATTTGGGGGTTTTTGACAGAATATTCAACTCTGTTCCATTGGTCTACAGGTCTGTTTCTAGCCCAGTACCATGCTTTCTTAATTACTACTGCTTTGTAGTAAAGTTTGATGTTGGGGAGGGTGATGCCACCCCACCCATCTTCTTTTCCCCAAGGATTGTTTTAGCTATTCGTGGGGGTTGGTTTATTGTTCCATATAAATTTCAGGAAAATGTTTTGTCTATTTCTTCGAAAAATGTCATGGGTATACTGATAGGATCCACATTGAATTTTTATAGTGCTTTGGGCAGTATTGCCATTTTGATAATGTTAATCCTCCCTAGCCATGAGCAGCATATGTGTCTCCATTTTCTTGTGTCCTCTTTTATTTCTTGAATTAGTGTTTTGTAATTTTCCTTGTATAGATCCTTCACCTCTTCGGTTCAGCTGATTCCAAGGTCCTTCATTTACTGAGGTACTATTGTGAATGGGATTGTTTTGTTTTCATGTCTATTTCTTCTCTTTCATTATTTGTATATAAGAAAGCCTTGCACTTTTGGTTGTTGATTTTGAAGCCTGCCACTTTACTAAACCAACCTATAGTTTCTAGGACCTTTTCTGTAGAATCTTTAGGGTTTTCTAAGTATAGTATCATATTGCCTGCAAATAGTGATAGTTTGACCTCTTCCTTTTCTATCTGTATTCCCTTGATACCTTTCTCTTGCCTAACTGCAATGGCCAGGATTTCCAGTACTATATTAAATAGGAGTGGCGAAAGTGGGCAACCTTGTCTTGTGCCCGATCTTAGAGGGAAGGTTTTTTAGTTCTTCCCCATTGAGAATGATACTTGCCGTGGGCTTGTGGTAGATGGCTTCGACTATATTGAGGAAAGTTCCTTCAGTGCCTATTTTGCTGATAGTTTTATCATAAACGGGTGCTGGATCTTTTCAAATGCTTTCTATGTGTCTATTGAGATGATCACATGGTATTATTATTTATTTTATTGATATGATGAATTATGTTGATTGACTTGCAAATGTTAAACCATCCTTGCATCCCTGGGGTGGATCCTACTTGGTCATGGTCATCTTTGTGATGAGTCATTGGATTCTATTTGCTAATATTTTGTTGAGGATCTCTGCATCTGTGTTCATCAGGGATATCAGTCTGTAATTCTCTTTCTTTGTGGTATCTCTGTCTGCTTTTGGTATCAGGGTGAAATTTGCTTCATAGAAACTGTTCGGAAGTGTCTTTGATATTTCAATTTCGTGGAAAAGATTAAAAAGGATTGGGAGTAAGTCCTCTTTAAAGATTTGGAAGAATTCACTAGTGAATCTGCCAGATTTCTTTATACACCCACCGTTATTTCTCAGATTTGTGTTTTATTGAAGCATATACATAAACAGTTAACTCTTAATCAATGTAAGAGTTATGGGCATCACTACTCTTGCCCCACGCAGCCAGAAAGCCACTGCAATTTTTAACTCTCCCCAAATCTTGACTAGTCAACAACACTGCTATTGACTGAAAGTGTTACTGATAAAAGTTGATTCATATGAATTTTATACATATTTATATCTATGCCAGACAGTAATCTTATAAGTAATCTAGAGAAAAAAATTTTAAATTTTCTTAAGAATACTTATTATAGCATTGTATTATATTTAGGGATATCCTACATCTCTATAGACTGCTTGCAAGATGCACATATAAAATTAACCACAAAGTAGAAATTTATGTTTTAAACAAGTCAAATGAGTGTTGTTTAAACTCGACTTTCATTTTTAATTATGTTGCTGTTGATAATATTAATTCATTCTTATACTGTTAGAATTCATTTCATATGTCAATAAACATTCTTGCTTTTGTCTTCTTACACATGCAGAGATTGCTCCATCATAAATAACTTAGAGTGAGACTTAAGAATAATAATAAGGCATAGAATCTTTATCTCCCCTACTCTTTGCTGTTTCTGTGATACTAGGGGTCTTACATTTCGTTGTAGTGCTCACATATACATAAACAAACATTCTCTTATGGTGCATTGCTGTGATGGGCTGGAGCGATAGCCCAGCGGTAGGGCGTTTGCCTTGCACACAGCCAACAAGACCCACCGGAGTTCTATTCCTCTGCCCCTCTTGGAGAGCCCGGCAAGCTACCGAGAGTATCTCACCCCCACGAGCCTGGCAAGCTACCTGTGATGTATTCTATATGCCAAACACAGTAACAACAAAGTCTCCAATGGAGACGTTACTGGGCCCACTCGAGCAAATTGATGAACAATGGGAGGACAGTGACAGTGACAGCATTGCTGTGATATTCTAGAGTCTTAAACTTGGTTGCAGTGCTCACATATACATATACACACATACACATACACATACACACACTTCATTATGGTGCACTAGAAGTGGCACTGGTTATGCAGCAGGGATCATATTGGTAATGAAAAGTACCATAATTGGGAATATGAAGAGGTGCTGGAGATGATACTAGAGATCTCACTTGTATGAGGCATGCATTCTACCACTCAGTCACAACCCCAGCTCCTGAGGTATATACACAGATATTGTCACTATGCTCTCCAAGAAGACCTATGCATAGACTCCAACTAAAACTGATAACTTCCAGATTCTTTCCATAATATTATATTCTATTCTATAAGAATAATAAGAATATTATAATACCATATTCTTTCCAAATTTCCACTTATCACTACCATGTTATTAACTGCCTTCCAATTATAAGGCTATAAGGGACTTCTTATTTGAAACATAAGTTACAATTATCTTGTAACTTGTAAAGTTCACCACCGTTTTTCACAGGTGAATGAAGGAGGCAAAGAGGCAGAAATGAACTATTTGAACTAAATTTTAATATTAGAACTATATGTTTGAATTTATAGTTCAATATGTTATTTAAAATTATTTAAAATAATTATTAAATTACTATTATACATATAAAAGTTTTTGAAACAACTCTCAAAGAGGCAGGCAGGAAGTGGAAGGAAACCTGAGGATACTGCTGGAAGGATGTTGACACTGGTTGTGGGATTGGTGCTGGAACATTGTATTTCTAAAACTGCACTAAAAATAAATTTGTAAGTCATGGTATATTAATAAAATTTTTATTAAAGTATGTTTTTTGTCATGTGACTCATAATTTGAATCTTTTATTGTGGTGAAGTTCATCAATTATAGTTTGCCTTTCTTAATGAAGTCAATTTATCCATCTTTTCTTTTATGGTTTCCATGGTTTCTGTCAATAAAAAAATCCTTCCCTAACTTGAGCTTATTAAGAGATTTTTTACAAAACTTTCAGAGGTAAGTAATTTTTAAAAAAATATACTGGGGACATTGGTGGCGGAAAATGTATACTGGTGGAGGGATGGGTGTTTGATCATTGTATGGCTGAAACTCAAACATGAAAGTTTTGTAACTGAAGCTCATGGTGATTCAATAAAAATTTTAAAACCTTAAAAAATAATATAATAAAATATGAATGGCAGGTCAGAATCTTAACAAAACATACAAGAGTCTTTTTCCATTTGTTATCAATTTATACTTTACACTTTTTCCACCAACATGATTAGTTACGTGTTCCAGGACTGCTTTTTGAGTGATTCATCATTTTTATATTGACTTATAATGTCCCATCTGACATATAACAAGTCCTCATACTTCTGGGCTTGTTTGTGGAATTTAAATTTTGTTCCATATTTGTCTATTCCTGTAAAATATCATTCTTTTTATTAATGTATCTTATTAACAATCTTTAATTTATGACAGAGTTTAGCTAATCTCTTCATCTTATTTTTCCTCTCCAGAGAATCTTGGATAATCTTTGCCCATTTTCTATCCACATGAATTTTAGGATGTCTGTTATGTTACATAAAAAATAATCTGATCTTCGCAAATCACATTGCTTTAATAAAATTTATTTTTAAAGTCTATGGGGTGTTATTGAAAATACACTGAGCCATTATTTAGTTTGAGGAGAACTGACTTATTTATGTTATTGACTCTTCAAAATGACTAATACTGTGCATATATTCTATTATTTATATTCAGGTCACTATTTTTGTTCTTCAGTAAATTGTTTTATTTCCTCAAAATACTTGTATGTTAGGTATATCTCTAGATTTATTAGCGGTTTACTACTATGTCAATGCTTTATTTTCTTCCCAATTTTACAATTTATCTTGCAAATGTACTCTAATTCTAGTATATATTCATGAATTATATAAATAGCTAAGGAAACAGAGCTTATGGGCTTGAAAGTAGCTGACATCGTGAGCTTACCAAATTAGAGTCAATTTTGTCCTTCATTAAAAAAGTAGGACAATTCCCATCATGTTCAGAGACTGCCTTTTAGTTAGTATTTTAGAAGTACTTTTTTCCCAAAGAAATAATTAACTTTTTCTACACAGAACTTACTGTATTGTGTAATTGTAAATGCAAAAATTGTGTTTTATTTAGAAACTGTGTTAGACATTTATTTTTATTAAATTTACACACTTGCTCAAATTTGAAGCTTTTTAACTTACAAGTTTCTGAGTTTAGGAAACAAATTATGTACACATGCTCTAACAGATATATCTATATATACTTTATTGACCCTGGGGAGATTTAGGAACTTTTCTTGAACACGGTCAACCCTAGTTCAAATCCATGACACCCGTATGGTCCTCTGAGCAATACCAGGAATGATACCTGAGCACAGAGCCTGGAGTAAGCGCTGCTCAGTGTGACTCAAAAATTAAAACAACAACAAAATATATGCATCATTTTAAAAACATTTTATATGTTAAAAGATATTATCCTTATTCTGCATCTATATTCCTTCTTTTTTTAGTGAAATACCATGAGGTACAGTTACAGACTTACACATTTTTGTGTTTGGGTTTCAGTTATACAATGATCAAGTACCCATCCCTCCACCAGCGCCCATGCTCCACCACCACGGGTCCCATCATCCCTCCCACCCCCCATCCCCTCATCCCACCCTGCCTCTGTGGCAGGGCATTCCCCCTTGTTCTCTCTCTCTCTCTCTCCTTTTGGGTCCTGTGGTTTGAAAGAGAGGTATTGAGTGGCAATTATGTTTGGTCTATAGTCTACTTTCAGTATGTTTCTCCCAACACCCTTTATTTGGTGCTCTCTTCTCTGTCTGAGCTTCCTTTTCCCCTAGCACGTGTGGCTGGCCTCAAAGTCATGAAGCAAAATTCCTGGTACTAATCTCGACCACTCCTGGGTGTTAGTCTTCCATTTTGTTGCTTTATGTTCCCCAGATGAATGCAATATCTCTGTGTCTATCCTGCTCTTTCTGACTCATGTAGCTTAATATGATACTTTCCATGTACTACCACTTGTATGTGAATTTCATGACTTAATCTTTTCTAACAGCTACATAGTACTCCATTGTATAAATGTACCAAAGTTTCTTTAACCAGTCATCTGTTCTTGGGCACTCAATTTTTTTCCAGCTTCTGGCTATTGTAAAGAGTGATGCAATGAACAAACAAGTGCAGATGTCAATTCGACTATACTTTTTTGCCTCTCTGGGACATATTCCCAGGAGTGGTATTGCTGGGTCAAATGCTACTTCAGGAAATAAAAGAGGACACGAGGAAATGGAAAATATCCCCTGCTCATGGATGGGGAGATTAACATTGTCAAAATGGCAATACTTCCCAAAGCACTGTACAAATTCAATGCGATCCCTATAAGGATACCCATGACATTCTTCAAAGAAATGGAGCAAACAATCCTGAAATTTATATGGAACAATAAGCCCCCACGAATAGCTAAAGCAATTCTTGGGAAAAAGAAAATGGGAGAAACCAATCTCCCCAACTTCAAGCTCTACTACAAAGCAGTAATAATTAAAACAGCATGGTACTGGAACAAATGCAGAGCTGCAGAACAATGGAACGTAATTGAATATACTGACATCTTCTCCCAAGCATATGATCATCTAATCTTCGATAAGGGGGCAAGAAAAGTGAAATGGAGCAGGGAAAGCCTCTTTAATAAATTGTGCTGGCAAAACTGGACGGCTACATGCAAAAAAGTGGGCTCAGATCTCTGCCTAACGCCATGCACAAAAGTAAGATCAAAATGGACTTATGACCTCAACATCAGGCCAGAATCCATAAAGTTCATTGAAGACAAAGTTGCCAATACCCTCCATGATATTAAAGGTAATGATATCTTCAAAGATGTCACGCCACTTGCCAAGCAAGTGAAAACAGAGATAGACAAATGGGAGTATCTTAAACTAAGAAGCTTCTGCACCTCAAAAGAAAAAGTGACCAAAATACAAAGACAGTCTACAGAATGGGAAAAGATATTCTCCAAATACACATCTGACAAGGGGTTGATATCAAGGATATACAAGTTATATTCCTTCTTAACTCTTATACTTTTCTACTAATTCTGTCCTCAACTTAACCATTATATACTTTTTGTTTTTAAAAAACTCTTCTTGATAAACAAATGAAATTATTTGCAATTTTCCTCTTTTCTTAGATATATCTAAGACAAAATGGTTCCTATTCTTTATCAATTACTTAAATAAAAGAAATATCTTACATAACTTATCACTCTCATTTTCATATTCAGGAAAACAGTTATTCTTCCTAATGGACACTCCATAAATGAACAGATCCACTATCATCTAAAATCTCATGTTTATAATCATCAAGTTTTTCTTTTATCAAATATTCGCCAACATTGGTAAATTTCAAGGGCTTGATAAGATGATATAAGAACAGTTTTTAAATTCTCCTGCAATGATTTGTTCAAAGATTTAAAGATTTTAAAAGAACTTTTTTCTTCTATGAATCCAATCACAGGAAGCCAAGATTTTTATCTTTAAATAGTAGTTCATTTGTTTGTTAAAGTCTTGAATATTTGTATTTCATTTTGAGAAAAATAAAAAAAGAAAAAGCATTTTTTACATATTTTACCTTATCTCTCTGAATTTTTCCAAAATATCTTATTTATTTATTTATTTGGCTTTTTGGTCACACCCGGTGATGCTCAGAGGCTTCTCCTGGCTCTGCACTCAGGAATTAACCCTGGCGGTGCTCAGAGAACCATATGGGATGCTGGAAATCGAACACGAGTCGGCTGCGTGCAAGGCAAATGCCCTACCCGCTGTACTATTGCTCCAGCCCACCAAAATAGAATTTAAAAGTCAATGGGCTTGGTTTAAATGAAAGCAACTGGATAAACTTTTTTTAAAATACAGTCAAGTGAAGGAGTACATTCTGTAATGGGACTTTGAATCCTTTACTTAGGCGAGAGAGGAATGATCTGAATCTTGAATAAGCTGGTGAAGAGGAATTAGTGTTAACAAAGATGAAACTGTTCCTTCTTGGACAAATCTGATGGAACTTCAAGTAATTATGAACTAAGTAAGTAAGGAAGTGAAAGAAAATTACTGGATGGCTTTATTCATATAAGGAATAAAAATGAAGAAATCAAACCAAAAAATCAATAAACTACCACCTAGAATTAGTGAAAACTTTTGTGCTGATGGAAAGAGAAGGGTAAGTGGGAGGAATGGGTTGAGAGATCTCTGGGGATGGGAGTGGGATGGCAATGAAACTTTAGTGGTGGGGATGATGGCTCCTATACACATAGAAGTGTTAGACTATACTCCTGAACGTCTATAGTATTGTAAAACTGTGACAAATCAACTGTTAAGGGAAATAAAAATAATAAGAAAAATATGTTTCTAATAGGGTTCTCAATTTCCATAAGAGTAGCTAAATCAAAGTCACCATGAACTTGGAACCATTGCAAAGGTTTATTTTGTACATTATTCTCAAAGATTCTGTTTCATCTTAATTTCTCTTTAGAGCAGTGTTCACCAACCACCAGTCCACTGATGCTACACTCCAACACCAGTCCAAGTGCTGGGTTACAGGCATGGAAAGGTTAAAAAACACTGGTCTACTGCCTTGGTTATCATTGGCAGTCCATAGACCAATATACAGGACAAGTGCAGGTCTGAATGTGCAAAATTATTTGAAGAACAATACTATAGATGGTCTGCAAGAAAGAATGAACCTCTAGCATAGAGTGGACAGAAGATAACTGTTGTAAAAGAGTAACTTGAGATGAAATGAAAAGGGAAACAAAAGAGACATCAATGTGCATTTTAAATTTCACTTCCATGTTGGCGTTAAGAATTTGTCATGTACACTGGTGGAGGGATGAGTGTTCAATCATTGTATGACTGAAACTCAAATATGAAAGCTTTGTAACTGTATCTCACGGTAGTGATTCAATTAAAAAGAATTTTCCATTTACATGTTCTTCTTTGGTGTTCTTACTATTCAAGAGGAGCACTATTGATTTTTACGTTGATCCTATGCCCAGAAAGCTTGGTGAGCTCTGTATTAGCTCTATTAGTTTGTCTACATGTCTTCTCCTATTACCTATGTAGGCAATCACAGTATCTGTGAAAATAACTATGAAGTTTTCAGACCTCATTTACCTTTCTAAATGGATTGGCCAGGATCTCAAAATGCAGGGGTAGAAGATGATGGGCACTTTTAGTGGTAATCATGTATAGTAACTTTTAACCTCAGTACTATGCACTTTAACACTACTGTAACACTGTTACTTAAACTATGATAGAAAAAGGGTTTTAAAAAACCAAAAAAGGAGGTGCATATAAAAATGGTGGTTATAATATTTCTTCTCAGTTCCATTACTAATTTCAAAAGGACTTATGGTTATTGAATATTTTACTACTACGAAGCTTGCTATAGAACTTTGGTAGACAGAGTTTATCAGGTGAGGTGTTGGTGTTGTTAATCATACACAATTGCTTAAGCCTCTGAATGATTTCATGATTTCTTCTCCCATTAAAATGACAATAAGATTTTCTTCCTTAATGTGTTTTGCAGTTGGTTACATCACAACATCACATGGTTCTGAATTTTAAACAAATGATCTGAGTTCGAGATATTTTTGAAGGCTTAAGGAAAGATCAATATTTGTAGATGTGCCACCTTTGGTCAAAAGTGATCCTTACTCTTTGATTGTTAGACACAGGGTTGTATACGTGTTCTTTGGATTTAGTTTTATCACTTTGTTGTTCCAATATTCTATAGTTGAAGCATAATTATTTGATTTCTACAGCCCCACCATTATCTTCCCTGAAGATATATAACAACACAAAACATTGTCCAGGCTCAAAATCTTCACTCACAGAGCCATTTGTTCCCTATTGGGCATTATGCCAAATTATTACAGAGTTCAGTGTGATTGGTTGGCAAGAACTGTTTTCCAAGTTTCAACGGTTTAGGGTAAGACATCATACCCTTGAAGGCACTTAATTTTCATATTTTGTTTGGAAGTGTTCGTAACTCTAAGAATAAGAAGCTATACCTAGACTGTCTCAGCTGGCACTAAATTTTCCTTTACTGTTATCAGTATCCTGAAGTAGTGTAAGTGTATTTAGTTACTTCAATGGGCTAAATTTCTATTGGACCTTTTTGTTTAGTGCTTTAGGATCAGAGGACTACTGAGAGGTGTGATATTAAAACAATATTCCTTTCTTGATTTCAAATCCAAAGTTGATCACAAAATTATACACTTACCTCAAGGAACTGCAATGAATATGATTTTGAAATCTTCCAGATTACCTCTAAATTCTCTTTATATATAAAGGGTGGAAAGAAAGGTTTTGCTGAATAGTTGATATCTAAAGGGAGGTTATAACTAGCCGATAACCTCAGAAGTAAAGCCTGATATTAAATCATAATATAACAAACCTGCAAGAAAATAAGTCTAATTTAGCTCAGAGCGATGGAGCAAGCTGCCTAAAGTGCACATTATTCATCCACTTTTTTTCTCTTCTACTGCTTCATCTTCATCTAAGCAAACAACCATTGCTTGTCTAATCTCCTGCAATAGCCTCCAAAATAGAATCCCTGCCTGTACTGTGGCACCTGCTTTCATCCATTCACTGATGCCCCAGGCAAAGTCAGGTCCCATAAAGTACTTCTTCAGAATACTCACAATGTTTGTAACAGAGTAAGCGCAACTTCATTTAGTGAATGTGTGGATTTTATTTTAGTTAACATCTCTTTTCTGGACTAAATGTAAGCTCCAAGAGGATGACTAGTGCCATTTGCTAGCACTGTAGCAATGTCATCCCATTGTTCATTGATTTGCTCAAGTGGGCACCAGTAACATCTCCATTGTGAGACTTGTTACTGTTTTTGGCATATCAAATACACCATGGGGAGCTTGCTAAGCTCTGCCTTGTGGGCGGGATACTCTCCGTAGCTTGCCGGGCTCTTCGAGAGGGTTGGACAAATTGAACCTGGCTCAGCCTCATGCAAGGCAAACGCCCTGCCCACTGTGCTATCGCTCCAGCACGCCATTTGCTACATATATGAAAAATAGATTCAAAATCTGAACCCAAGGATTCAATCTCTTTCTACTTTGTCTTTTCACTGGTCTATACATTCCCACTTTGTTTTCGCCACTTTTCTGTTTCTCTGATCCTCAGCTGAGTAGTGGGTCTAGTCTCAGGTCTATCTAGAAACTTACCAGAAAGTTCTCCTTATCTAGGAACAGACTTTGCTATAGGAAGAACAACGAAGGAACTCTAGTGAATACAATTTTGAAATCTTCCAAATTACCTCTACCTTTTCCTTACATATCAAGGATGGACAGGAAGGTTTTTCTTAATAGTTGATATCTCAAGGGATATTATGACTAGCAGATGACCTGAGCAGTAGAGCCTGATATTAAATTGTAATATAAAAAACATGAAAGAATATAATTCTAATTTGGAAAAAAGTAGTAGTTACTTGCTGATACCTAAAATTCCATGATCAGGGGCCAGAGCAATAGTATAGCTGGTAAGGCAGTCGGGTCTTACCTTGCATGTGGCAGAATTAAGTCCCCATCATCCCATATGGCTCCGTAAACACTATCAGGAGTAATTCATGGGTACTGAGCCAGGAGTAATCCCTGAGCTCAATTTGGACACTAGCATTGCCAGTTATGGTCCCAAACCAAATAAAGTAAAATAAAATGTCACCATCAGAATATTATTTTTTCTGATAAAAGATCGATATACTCCATGTGTTTCTTTTAATCTGTTTTTATTGACTTATCATAGTCTTCAATACTATGGAACATGAGGTGTTTGGAATTATACCTAAGTATATGTGCAACTGTAACCAATCACTCTCCCAACCTAAAGGATCCTCTGCTCATTCTTCCAACTTCTTTCCTTTTTGCACTGATGATTCCATAGTTTTCACTAAATATGGGAGATATTTTATTGCTTTTCCCTTCATAAGCCTATCGTGGAGACAGACACCATTTCCAACATTTTCTTATATATCCTCAAAGTCAGCACACTTGTGTCCATATTCTTCTTCACCTGACTCAGAACTGGTTGAGATGCTAAAATAATTAGATGAAAGACAAACAACAAAAATCAGATGAAATAGAGAAGAAAAAGACTCAATTTGGCTACAAGCTAAGTCTGTCCTACTCTTGCTTATTTTTTGTAATGGATAATTTGCTATTAAATTAATAACTTTAAGCCTACAACAAAATACACATGTGCATATGTCCCCAATTACCTTCACTTACAAAGATTTAATTCCAATCAGCAACATTAAATATAAGAAAGAATGTTCTGTGATCAATATACTGCTGCCCTATTCTAACCACATACATCTAAAATACGTAGACACACCTTCCCTCCGTCAAACTATTCCCTCAACAAGACCATACAGAAGGTTTATCTACTCACCTATTACTATAGCACTCTGTGTCCACTTGTGCATTCTCGATTAGAAAATCCAAGAGGTAGAGAATGCAAATTTGTGAACTGAAAGTGCCCTAATTATCATGTGGTCAAATACAATCAGTGTATCATTGAAATAAATGCACTGGTATAAGTGTAATTTGACATAGTTGCATATTTACTCCAAACCATCCCTGTTTTTCATGATTTCTGGAACTTAAAAAAGTAAAGGGAGGGAGAGCCACAATATCTTCTCAATATGCTTCAGTGAAATAATTTCAATATAATCAATATTATTAGATGATATCTTAAAAATTATATGGATTACACCTAGCATTGTGGAGGGGCTACGCAGAACACCAAATTCATGTCCACAGTGTTTCAGGGCCATGCAGTACTGGGAATAAAAAGTAGGGTTCACACATTATAAGCATGTGCCTCACCACTTGTGATATCTGCCCAGCAGATTTTTTTTGAAAGTGGGGAGGCCTTCCTAGTAATGCTGGGTGCTACCAGAGCTACAGCTGGAAGTTCTTGGGAGGCTATACAGTGATTAGAATCAAACTCGGGGCCCTATGTATACCACAATGACATGGAGTATTCTCCCTGTCAGATTTGGACTACTAAAAACTACCATATAAATATAAATAAAATGCAATTCTATGTTATATTATATTGTTTCTACTAAGTTTTGATCATAAACATACACTGAACACCAGAATGGTTGAAACAAATGAATTAATTGAGGCTGGACTCTGATTTTCACCTGGAAACAGAGATAAAAAGAAGTCCTTAATTCTTTCTCAGTCCTTTCTCCCGTTGTTATGGCAATTTTATTTGAGAACTCAGTACCTTGAAAGTGCTCTGGCCAATTGGCACATGTTACAAACTTTGCTTCCAAGGCTTTCCCAGAAGTATCAGAGGAGATATTCATTACCTTCCACCTGAGCCCAAGGAAAGAACACATGTCACAGCTGTGTTGATCTGATACTACAGAAAATGGAGAATGTTATCTCCAGAATTTTAAGATTTGAAAAAGTAGATTTTTGTGAAGCCATAAGACTGTACCATATTCCCTGTATCACTGCACATGAATTTCTCCTGAGAGGATTCATCATGCCAGAAAAGAACAGGGTAGGGTGGTGCTGACAAGAACCTAGGGTGCAACTTCAGTTCAAGATCATTGATTCAACAGTGATATTGCTGTTTTTCTAGTAGATTCCACCTACTTTACCAAGTCCTTTGTTGGCACTTTTATAAAGAGCAAAAGTCATTTATAAAGTGTAAAAGTGCATCCTAAAAGAATAATTCAAGAATTAAATATAAAACACAGTTCTTTGATGATTTGTCTTAGAATTTAATTCTTCTGAATGTAAATTCTATGAGAAGAGTTCAAGGAAAAGTCGCAGGTATAACTTCCTTGAGTTGAGCATGTAAATTAACAGTATTGAAGAGAACAAAAAATGATTATCAGAAATTAAGATTAACTGTTTAAAACTATGATCACTTGGTAGAAAAATAACTGTAGTGAATACACAGCCAATTCGTAATTTCAAAGTGATTTCTCACAAAAGACAGCTAGTAGTTATTGAACATGTACTTGCATTTATCATCTTCATCACTTTTTCTTTAAAAAAGACAATTATGAGCTACTGACGGCACTTCTAGGCATTTATGCAAATAAAAACGTTCATTCAAATTAATATTTGCACCCCTTACTCATAGTAGCTTTCTTTGCAATAACTAAAACTTAGATTTTATCTAAATGCCCACTCACAGACGACTGGGCACAGCACAGTGGTCTATATACTCAGTGGAAAATTATTTTACCATTAAAATCTTTTGGGACTTTGAGGTGACTATATTAAGTGAAAATAAGTATGGAAATAAGAGATAAGTACAGGACATTTTCATTCAGATAATTAGTGTGAATAAACCAGCAGAAGAAAAACATAATTCCAAAACATGTAATTTCCATCTTGGAGGGATGCAAAACAGGTAGTACAGCAGGTTAGATGCTTGCTTTCCATGTCCCCTATACAGATTTGACCCGAGGCACCACATATGGTCCCCAGAGACATGTGGTGAGTGATCCCTCAGTGGAGAGTCAGTAGTAAGCCCTGAGAACTGCCAAGTGTGGCCTAAAAATTGAAAGCAAACCGGATAAGACAGAACAAAACAGGTGATTGCCAAAGGTAATGGAGAAGTGGTAATGGGAGGAATGAGCAGAGGTGATTTGGGTGTTGGGAAGGCATTGAAACACTATTGCAAGAATCATAAACAAATGTAGGTGGAAAGCTAACTCCCTCACATTATATTATATCGCACAGGAAAAAGAAATCAATAAAATAAATAAAACGTAATAGGTAAAGGTAAAGGTAAAGGCCCTCCCGTTGATCGTCGATTTGCTCGAGCGGGCCCAGTAACGTCTCCATTGGAGACTTTGTTGTTACTGTGTCTGGCATATCGAATACTCTCGGTAGCTTGCCGGGCTCTCCGAGAGGGGCGGAGGAATCGAACTCGGGTCGGCCATGTTGGCCGCTTGTAAGGCGAACGCCCTACCCGCTGTGCTATCGCTCCATTAGCCAAGATTACGGTTAGACTTTTCTCAGTAATTAGAAGCCATCTTTAAATCCTGCATATATGCATGAAGTGGGCATAGGGCATAGAATGTGTGGCTTGAGGGACCTGGAGCAAGAGTACAGTGGACAGGGCCATTGTTTTGCATGCCGCTAACCTGGGTTTGATTTCTGGCACCCCACATGTTTGCCTGAGCCCACTGAGATTGAACTCTGAGAGAAGAGCTAGGAGTAAGACTTGAGCACTGCAAGGTATGCCCCAGGAAAGGAAGAAAGAAAGAAAGAAAGAAAGAAAGAAAGAAAGAAAGAAAGAAAGAAAGAAAGAAAGAAAGAAAGAAAGAAAGAAAGAGAAAGAAAATAGAGAGAGAGGGAGGGAGGGAGGGAGGGAGGAAGGAAGGAAGGAAGGAAGGAAGGAAGGAAGGAAGGAGAGAGAAGGAAGGAAAGGAGGTAGGTAAGGAGAAAGAAAGAATGAAATAAAGAAGAAAGGTGTTTATCTCAGCTATTCTTGGGTGTTACTCTTCTATTTTGTTACTTTATGATCCCCAGATGAATGCAATCTTTCTATGTCTGTGCTTCTCTTTCTGACTCATTTCCCTTAGCATGATATTTTCCATGTAGTACCACTTGTATGTAAATTTCATTACTTCATCTTTTCTAACAGCTACATAGTAATCCATTGTGTATATATACCAAAGTTTCTTTAACCAGTCATCTGTTCTCGGGCACTCAAGTTTTTTCCAGATTTTAGCTATTGTAAAAAATACCAGGAGGTTTACTCCATGGCTTGGAGGTCAGCCACACACTCTAGGGGTAAAAGCAGCTCAGATAGAGATGGGAGCACCAAATAAAGGGTATTGGTAAGAACCGTCCAGGATAGGAGATGCATACTGAAAGTAGACTATAGACCGAACATTATCGCCACTCAATGCCTCTTTTGTAAACCACAACACCAAAAATGAGAGAGATAACAAAAGGGAGTACCCTGCCACAGAGGCAGGGTGGGATGGGGGTATGGGGGTGGGAGGGATACTGGGATTAGTGGTGGTGGAGAATGGGCACTCGTGGTAGGATGGGTACTCGATCATTGTATAACTGAAACCCAAGCACAAAAATTTGTAAGTCTACAACTGTACCTCATGGTGTTTCACTAATAAAAAAATTTAAAAAAAAGAAAAAAAGAAGGAAGGAAGGAAGGAAAGAAGGAAGGAAGGAAGGAAGGAAGGAAGGAAGGAAGGAAGGAAGGAAGGAAGAAAGGAAGGAAGGATATGTGGCTTATGAGAGGTCTGCCTCCACCATTTACTTGAACAAGTGACTAAAGTTCTAAGAATCTTCAATAAGTCATAAATCATCAGGAAGACAACTTCATAGATTGTCATGAGAATGGAAAAGGAGAGTGCCATTAAAAATGTTGGCCAGATGGTAGTATTTGATAAGTCCTAATTGTACCTTAATAAAATCTACCTCCATTTTAAAAGCCACTGGAAGATAAGATAAAGATTACCAATGGAACATTTGTTACTAATTAGGTTGTAAAACAATTGTATTTTCAGAAGCTTAGGGTTATTAGAAATAAAACCCACATTTGAGTGTCATAGGGAATTTTTGTTATATTCTATTTGGGAATACAGAGCAGTGTTAGGATACTCAGTTCTCAAATGAAGGGAGCATATCTCATGTCTATGTGTATCCATCATCTACTTAATTTCCAGATACAGAACAAATAATGATCACAGACAGAATTTAATGACACGGTATTACACCATAGAATCTGAACTAGATTTTGAGCACACATTTGAAGCAGTTGCTACTGTTCCCATATTTAAAAACTCTGTTCTCATAATCTTATAAAAAGCAATAATCTGGGAGTTAGAGAGATAGTATGAAAGATAAGTCACTTTCCTTGCATGTGGCCAACCCAGTTTCAACCATTAGCACTCCATATGGTCACCTGACTATCACTAAGAGTAATTCCTGAGTGCAGAACCAGAAATAAGCCCTGAGCACCACTGGTTGTGGCCAAATAAAGCAATAATCCTCAGTGGGTACTGACTTCTAGATAATCAGTAAAATTCCTAAAATGCAGAGCCTGATGACCATTTACAAATTAATAACAGTAAGTATTTCAATATTAAATTCTTTAATATATAATGTTACTGCACATTATCTCACTTACCTTTCTCAATTATCATATGAAACAGTGCTAGTAGCATTTTACTTACTTGACAAATGAGAAAAAGAGATGACTTGGAGAAGGTAAACGATTTCCCAAGGCATATTACTAGAAAGTAATAGAATCAGAATTTGTGTCACAGTCCACCTAATCTCTTCTTTCCTGCTACCTTCCATCAATTTGCGCTATTTGAACAATATCTCTAGTGCTTAAGTGTATGTACTTATTTTTTACACTGAATTAATACGATTCAACTGAGGTTATGATTCATATACCTAGAATAGAGTTACAAATTAAAGAATGATTGAAAACATGGAACTGAAAGATAGGATTAAGGGAAAGGGGGGAAAGAAGGGAAGGCAAGGGAAGGGAAGGGAAGGGAAGGGAAGGGAAGGCAAGGGAAGGGAAGGGAAGGGAAGGGAAGGGAAGGGAAGGGAAGGGAAGGGAAGGGAAGGGAAGGGAAGGGAAGGGAAGGGAAGGGAAGGGAAGGGGAGGGGAGGGGAGGGGAGGGGAGGGGAGGGAAAGGGAGGGGAGGGGAGGGGAGGGGAAGGGAAGGGAGGGGAATAGAGGGGAGGGGAGGGGAACAGATGGGAGAGGAGGGGAGGAGAGTGGAGGGGAGCAGACAGAGGAAGGAAGGGAAGAGGAGTGGATGGAAGGGAAGAAGAGGGAAGGGATGTGAAGAAAAGGGGAGGAAAAGGGAGAGGAGGGGAGAGGAGGGGAGGGGAAGGTAGGGGAATGTGAAGGAATAGGAAGGGACAGGAAGGAAGGGAGGAGGAAGGGAGTAAGAAGGAAGGAATCAAGAGTGCAGGTCATTATACTACTAATAAAACAAAAGAAACTAAAACTTTACACGGCTTCACATTTTCTTTATATCTCTTAGTATTTCTTCAGTCACTAATTTCCTTAAACAATCTCTCAACATGTCACAATGCTGGTCCAGCAATTTCCAGAGACAGAAATATTGCACAAAGTATACTAGGTCTGATGAATGCAATTTTCAAGACAATGACATCATCTAAATAATTTCCTAACTTAATTCAAAGTATAGACATTATTGGCAGTTAACATTTCCAGTTCTTTTCCCCACTGAATTTTTAAAGGCCTCGGAAAATAGTCTAAACTTCAATGTTACTGCAAAATGAAGAAGCCACTACTGCCCTAGATCTATAACTAATGCACATAATATACATTTAAATGAAAAAGTAAATTTAATTTGCAGGTTTCTGTCTACATGTTCTGCTTCTATTTTCTGTGATAAGATTAGAAAACAAAGTTCAGAGGACTTTTTCAGTTCAAACGTTTTCCCATAATGGCAAATCAATCAGCCCAGGCAAACAGAACATCAAACGCCAGCAATGAGGAGCTATCATTGGAAGTTGATCTGATTTACACATAAATATACTCACTAAAATTTAAATGAAACCTTATAGGTGAACAAGATTGGCTAAAGGATTTTTGAGTCATTTAAAGCAGCTACTACAATAACAACTGCCGAAGTATGCACAAATTGTGCCAACTCTAATCAATCTTATGTATTTATTCTTCACTGCTACAAAATACATTTCATAGAAGGCTGGAGCAAGCTCACAGCAGGCAAAACGTGGTAGCTTGAGTCAAGCATAGCTAATTCTCTGTTTGAGGCATATGTGATCTACAGAATTTATTGATCCCTTCTGATCAGCTCTGATATGGAGGACCAATTCCCAGCATGCATTGCTTTTATGGGTTTTATCTAATCTATTAACTGCAGATACCACTAAGGACAACTCTACACTAATAGTCCACCTAATACACTAATACACCTGCTTTATTTATCTTAACAGTATTATAACTGTGCAATTACTCTAGAATAAAATATAAATCAATTTGTTCATTTATTTACAATCAGATCTTGCCAGCTAACATATAAATTCTTTGAGAAGGATGTATCATGTAGGCTAAAGTATTTTGACACTTATTAGGTATTCAGTGTATATCTTTGGAATTAATGAAAAAAGGAAAAAAACCAAATTTCTCACTGTGCATGAAATCCCATTTTGCATGCTTATAATCTGCTCTTTTTATGCTCTTCCCCCATGAACCCCCTCATCATTTTTGGATAGAAATTTATTGTCCTAGGATGTTATGATATTATGATTATATATATATTCCTCTTAAAGAGGGAATGTCCCAGTAATACGTGTGAGATATGATTGCTGCAGAGAGTCTAGTCTTAACAAAAGAGCACAAGTGACCGAAGCATGACCCACAAAGCAGGGGCTGCCAGGAATTATGGGAAGCATCCTGGCCAAGTGAAAGTCCCTTTAGAATCTGTATCCTAAAAAATGATATTGATTTCCTTCCTTCTTTGCCATGGAACCCTCAAGCTGTGCAAGGACAAGTCCACCTGACAAGCATCTACAAAAGTATCCCAGGGAAGATTCAGAACTTGTAAACCCCCGCACATCATGTATGAGATGCCATTCAACCAGAATACAGAGAAAACCTTTGGGTTTTATATCCTGTCTGTGGAAAAGGCAGTGTCTGAACTCTTATTAAAATAGATGAAGTTGAAAATGAGGTCATGGAGGTAATATTGACTGGCTCATTAGCTGGCATACATTAAACACAACAGAAAAGTTATTTGGAATATGGGTTCACAGCTCAGGAAGTACAGCACATGCATTGCATGTGCAACACTAAGAGTGAAATCCCCGGTACCATATAGCACCCCAAGCATGGCAGGAGTGAGTAGACATGTAGTTCCCAAGGACTGCTCCTTTAATATGTGAATTTCTTTATAAATAAAAAAACCTTATTTATTGATTGAGGTTCAGTTTTACAACATTGTTCATGATGATTTTCCCATTTATGTAATTCCAACACCACACCATCACGGTTGTACCTATTCATTCCATCAATCTTCCTTCCTTTCAAACCCCCACAAACCCAGCTGTGTGGATCAGTTTTCCTGTTGTGTTGCCTTTGGCTCTTTGTTGCTACCTTTCCGTGTATCTTTAAGTCCCACATCTGAAAGAGCATTCTGTATCTAGCTCTCCTTCTCACTGACTTCACTCAGCATGCTATCCTCTAGTTCCATGCACATTGTGGCAAACTTCATGAGTTTGTTCCTTCTTGGAGCTGCGTAGTATTCCATTGTGCATGAATGCCACAATTTCTTGATCCCGAATGGAAAATTTTAATCTGTAATGGTCCGTCCTCACTCTGCTCAATTCTCAACATAGTTCTTATTGTAAAAATAAAGACATGGAGAAAAAGGAAGACTTTAAAATGAAAAGGAAGAATAAAGAGTGGGTGACAAGAGGAGTTGGAAAGGTAAATGTGAGAAAAAAAGGGGACAGGAAACAATTTATTTCTTTGTGTCTATGGTGACTATAACTTAAATTCAAGTTTTTAAGTGTGACTACTAAAATCTGACCTCAAAAGTCACCATTTTGGGTGCATGGCTAAGTATGGCTACCTCAGTGATCAATGCATACAATTGGTACCTTTGATTGTCTTCAAGAACCCACACAACTCTGATCTCTATACACCCAGTCTCTGCCATCACCAATTTGGTTCTGTGATCTTGCTCAGTAGAATCAGCAAGTATCAAGGCCAACCATCACAGAATTTGGAGTTTTACTAAATATCCCTCAAAACAGGCAGAGACTTACTGGCCTTCCAGTAACCACCTGGTATCTTTCCAGAAATATAAGGGGACTCTAATTTCTCTGTTAAGATCTCATTTTACAGTTTACTTTATGTAAGGGATAAACAGTAAGACTGTCATTTGTTCCTCAGCCCAGCATTCAATAGTCCAATGAAGTTTAGCCCATTTGTATTTATTTCTTCTTATTGGCTCTTTATGAGGAGTTCATTTGAGCATTTGGCCTCAGAACCTAATTCACAGTAACTCTTAATGCAAACAAGATCTCTCCCAATCTCTCCTTCTTGATTTCTTTTGAACTTTCATAAATCACACTAGGTCTCCCCAGACATGAATAGTCCAATATACATTGAGAACGCATCTAATATGCCAGGACAGCACACTTACAGTCATTCTGAATACCTAGAGAAATAAGGCACAGATTGGCATCCCCAGAGATAGTCAGGCTAGACTGGGAAGTTAGAGGTCACAGTCCACGAGCACTGCATTTCACCCTTATCCTTAAATCTCTCAAAGTGGATGTGCATGGAATCTGAATTACTTGTTTTGGAATAGCTTATCATCCCTAGAAGACTTGTGGCATATTAAAAAGAATATTGAACATAAAAGACAAAAATAAAATTTGTCTCTACAGATTATGACCCTTTGGACAATTTATATTCTCTCTCTGTCTCTCTTTGAGCATTCTTGCTTTTACATTCTTCCCAAACAGTGCTAATAATAGTACTAAATATAAGATTGAATAAGATATCCTTGTCTAAAGCAACTTAGATACTAGTGCTATTAAAATAATGTTCCTGGGGACCTAGAGTGAAAGAATATGTAGGCAGTGTGTTTGTTTTGATGCAACCAATCTGGGTTTGAAACCCAGAACCCTTGAGCCCCACCTGGAGTGATTCCTGAGCACACAGTCAGGAGTAAGTCCCGAGTATGAATAAGATGTGGCAAAAATCAATCAATAAATAAAGAGATAATGATCCTGACTGTGCTGTGGAAAATAAAAGAACTACACTGTGTTTCAGTAAAAGAATTAACTCTAATGTAGGCAAGCAATTAAGTTTTGTCAACTTTGTATCACTGCAGCAGCAGGAATAGAAGTAGGAACAGAAAAGCTCATATTCTAATATGAGACTGACAATGAAGGACAGTTGAGACAAGGGCCAGGAGTACCATTCCACAGTTCAGAAGCCTGCCTTGACGTGCTGGGGGAGAAGACAGTTGGGATAGAGAAAGGACCATTAAGTCAATGATGGTTGGAGGGATTGCTCGGGACGGGACATGTGTGCTGAAAGTAGACAAAGGACTAAACATGATGGCCTCTCAGTATCCGTATTGCAAACCATGATGCTCAAAAGTGGAGAGAGACTAAGCAGGAGGTTGCCTGCCACAGAGGCAGGGGTTGAGATAGGGTGGGGGTGGCAAGAGGGATACTTGGACATTGGTTAGGGAAAATGTACACTGGTGGAAGGATGGGTGTTCGATCATTGTATGACTGAAATTCAATCATGAAAGCTTTGTAACTGTATCTCATGGAGATTCAATTAAAAATAAATTAAAAATAAAAACAACATCAACAAATAAAGTTCATGTTCACCTTTGTGAAGAAGAAAGTAATCATAGGTATAAGCACAAATCTAAGTCCAGACTGCAACACCATAATTAGAAACCACCTAAATATCCCAAAGCAGCTATATAACTAGAAAGCATCTAAATATTCATATGATATCACATAACTATAAGCCACCTAAATATCCATAAAAGGAATCTAGTTGCAGCTTACCCTTGAGCAACATGATTTGGACTGTTCAAACGAATCTAAACACCTAAGTGTTTTCTATTTGACATCCTTTGTTCACAGATTCAATTAATCAACACTGTCACTGTCCACCCGTTGTTCATCGATTTGCTTGAGCAGGCCCAGTAACATCTCCATTGTGAGACTTCTTGTTACTGTGTTTGGCATATTGAATACTCTCGGTAGCTTGCCAGGCTCTCTGAGAGGGGCAGAAGAATCAAACCAGGCTCGGCCAGGCTGGCAATGCACAAGGCAAACGCCCTTAGGATGGCCGAGTGGTTTAAGGCACCAGACTCAATCAAAACCACAGTTATTAATTGTTTGAATCAGCATGTATGGAGTAGTGTTTTAGAATGTCTGAGGGTCAATTTTAAGTTGTGTGGATTGCCAATTGCTTATGGGAGTCAACACCACAAAGCTCCATATTTTTTATTTTTATTTTTTATTTATTTATTTTTTTGCTTTTTGGGTCACACCCGGCAATGCACAGGGGTTATTCCTGGCTCTGAACTCAGGAATTACTCCTGGCGGCGCTCAGGGGACCATATGGGATGCTGGGAATCGAACTCAGGTCGGCTGCGTGCAAGGCAAACGCCCTACCCGCTGTGCTATTGCTCCAGCCCTTTCCATATTTTTTAAAGGTTACACTAGATATACAATGGACTACTAGGTAGCGATGAAAATGAAGTCCCAATATTCCGTGACTGGCAGAAAAAATATGTTCAATCTATACTGTTGAGTGGGGGAAAAGTTAGAAAAAAGTTCCTCTATTTGAAGTTTACAAAACTATTTTGTAAAAATTCTGTCAAACATTTTATCTTGGAAATAATATAATTAGAATGATTACTATATGAATGCACTCTTACAGGTATATATGTTGAATGTACAGAAAAATTCTCTAAAACTTTACACTAAATGGTGATTCTATAAAATAGGAGTTTTGGTCATTTTAACTTTGTGGGCTTGGATGAGCTTTCTTGGGATTTCAAAAAATGGTTTAATTGTAATTTTAGCACAATGAAAGATAAACAGATAAAATGACGTATATATAGATATATCTATATATATGTATATGTCTATAAAACATGGTTTGTATGTTACATATTATTTTATATGTAAAACAATCTGTATATATATATAAAAACCATTTACAGATTGAAATTTTCTCAGCGCAAAATAATAAAAAAATAAAATAATGCCTTTTGCTACAAGGATGGAACTGGAAAGGGTCATGCTAAGTGAAATAAACCAGAAGGAGAAAGGAAGATAATAAATGATCTTACTTGCATGTTACACCAAAAAATTAAGCAGTGGAAGATATCATGATCTATTAAAACAAATATTTTGATTCTAATCACAGAACTGAAGTGACCAAGGACACAGGGAGTGGGCTGAAAGTATACAATGGTTTATTGTGGAGGGGAATTGGTATTTTGGTGGTGGTATGTGGCAACATTTTGTTTCTAGAGCATATAATTTTTACACACTTGTAAATCAATATTACACTCCAAATTATTAATCAGTTTAAAAACCAAATCACAAAATATTTCATCCAAAAGAAATGAAAAGTACAATGCAATTCTAGTATTTTGAAGCTACGATCAATTGATAGCATCTTTAACCATAGTCTCTAAGTCTCTAAAAGTAGCAAAAACTTAGTTTGATTGCCCGATATCCTAGTTTCAGAGAACACTGGGCCTCCCAGGAGACAGCAGCAGCCACCTACGTCCTGCTCCCCAAATTTACTCTATTAGAGAGGTAATGGCAGGCTTATTAGCTTATTATTTCCTTTTGCTACAACTTCCTAAACACCAATCCACCTCTGAAATCACTTGGAAGGTACATTTAAAAAACTAGGCCATTAGGGAGGGGAAAGAGAAAGTAACTACTTAATGGGTATGTGGTTTCCTCTTGGTCTGATGAACCTATTTGGGAACTGCATAGATGTTGCAAAACACTGAATATACTGTCGCCTGGTTCATTTTCAAATGCCTAATTCTATGTTACATGCATTTCATTTCAGTAAATTAAATATAACAACTAAATCATTGATACCAAATGCATATAATCAATTAGCAGTGAAAAATTTGCTTCTTTAGCTTTGGTGTGTTGAAACATATACTCTCCACACCTAGGTCAATTTTTAAAAGAAACATTTCAGTATATTTCCAAGACATGTATGTTACTAAGTTTCAGTTTTCATCATGCCACCCACATATTCTTGGGTGTTAGAGCAGAACTATAGTTCAAACAGCCTGCTTTACAAAATAGGATAAATTTTAAAAAAAAAATTTATTAGTGAAACACCATGAGGTACAGTTGTAGACTTACAAGTTTTTGTGCTTGGGTTTCAGTTATACAATGATCGAATACCCACCCCACCACCAGTGCCCATTCTCCACCACCAATGATCCCAGTATCCCTCCTACCCCTCTCATCCCCCACATCCCATCCCGCCTCTGTGGCAGGGCATTCCCTTTTGTTCTCTCTCTCCTTTTGAGTGCTGTGGTTTGCAAAAGAGGCATTGAGTGGCAATCATGTTTAGTCTATAGTCTACTTTCAGCATGCATCTCCTTTCCTGTGAGGATCTTCCCAACACCCTTTACTTGGTGTTCCCTTCTCTGTCTGAGCTACCTTTTCACCTAGCATGTGTGGCTGGCCTTCAAACCATGGCAAAATATGACAATTGATATTAAGCACACAAACAATTGGCTAACTCAATTTAGAATTTAAGAGTCCTTAGGAAGTGTTCTTTCCATAATAATCCACTACTAACCTTTTCATGGTACAATTTTCTTTGCTCCATGACTTGGAGGCCAGCCACACATGCTAGGGGAAAAGGAAGCTCAGATAGAGAGGAGAGCACCAAATAAAGGGTGTTGGGAGAATCCGCCCAGGGTGGGAGAAGCATGCTGAAAGTAGACTATAGACCAAACATGATTGCCACTCAATGCCTCTCTTACAAAACACAGGACCCAAAAGAAGAAAGAGAGAACAAGGTGGAATGCCCTGCCACAGAGGCAGGGTGGGATGGGGGGACGGGGGGGTGGGAGGGATGCTGGGACCCGTGGTGGTGGAAGATGGGCACTGGTGGAGGGACGGGTACTTGATCATTATATAACTGAAGCCCAAGCACAAAAATTTGTAAGTCTATAACTGTACCTCATGGTTTTTTACTAATAAAAAAGAATGCAATTAAATTAAAAAAATTATTTTAAATATACTTACTGTTTAAACAAGTTCTCTGCCTCATGCCATCTTTCAGAATACATGTTGTACACCCCAAAATCCTTTGGATAACTGTATACTAGTAATGAATTTTGATAATAGTATTGAAAAAATGCATCCTATATAACCATGGTAATTTCAGTTTTGAGAATTTATGGGTTATGGATTAACTCAGTAATCCTTGGCTTCTTCAGGCCTTACAAGTTTATCTCTGGGAAATCCTAATATCCGGGTTTCCTCAGGGTCTCCAAACACTGCTATTAACAGCAGATTTCACACTGCCTAATCTATAATCCAGTTCGATTGCTGATTTTAGGGACCAAAACTTCTTTCCAACAACAGCAAATATACCTATACCTTACTTGCATTTTGTGTGGATTAATTTCTCAGAAGACCTATGATTGTGAAGTGTGTCTTCTTTTAGTTCAACTGAACCATTATCAGATACATGGTATTTGGAGTGTAAGGACTATGGACAGGGAGAGACAGGAAAAAAATCTTCTGGGCATGGTGTTAACTTTCATGGTCTCAATCTGAAATTTTTTGTGATTCTTCTCAGGAATTACTTCTGTCTCTGTACTCAGGGACCACTCCTGGTGCTGTTCAGGGGTCATATGTGGTGCTGGGGATCAAATCCTGGTGGGATACACACACAAAAAAGCACCTTACATATTGTATTATATCTTCAGCCTCAATTTGAAATTTTGAGACACATACATGTAGTCATTTGGCATTTTTAAGAGTATGACCATTCCTACAAAACTTTATGTGCAGCTCTAACATTCTGAGAAATTTCAATATATCTGGGGAAATTATCTTAACTATATCTAAACTCCAAATTACAGAAACTTACCTACTTCCCATTCCACTACATTATGTCTCAGTGAATAAACAATATAAGTGAGTGTTGTGATTCAATATTATCCTTAAGACACAGCACACAAAGGATCTCAACTTATTTCCTGTGTAATCAGAGTCAGTGATGACATATTAAGTGGCAATTTGAGCAGGAAGGAGAGGGGAAAGGAAACTTATTTGATTAATATAAGGCATACAATACATTTATATCTAGAAATGGCTTTAAAATCTTTTTGCCATGAGGAATCAATCTCCGTAGTTCTCTACAACATATTCAACAAAGCCATAACAAGCTGTATCCATTCTGCTTTACTTGAAAGAAAAAACCCCACAAAATCAAGTAACTCCTAATACTACATTTAAACATTATTTGAGATGTAGCCCAAAATTTAAAAAATTATAGCCAGTCAATATGTCCCTTTTTAATTTTTTCAATGATAATAGAAAGTCTTGGCTCCTAGGTGGGCTTTTTGCTGCATCAGTACTGAAATAACAAAGATAACTTTCCTCATGAGGAGCACAGCTAACAGGAAAAAGAAAAAAATCTTGGCAATTAGATCCATCCATTCAAATATCAATATTTCCACCTAAAATTCTGTAGAAGTTATTGAGAGGCACAGAGCAGCCAGAAATCTACAATTAACTTCTCCATCATGTTTTAATTTTCTTTTTTCTTTTTGGGTCACTCCTAGCAATGCTCAGGGGCTACTCTTGGCTCTGCACTCAGGAATTACTCCTGGTAGTGCTTAAGAGACCATATGGGATGCCACGGATCGAATCTGGGTTGGCTGCATACAAGGCAAATGCCCTCCCTGCCTCCAGCCCTCCATCATGTTTTTAGACAGCCCAATATACCCCCAAACCCTAGAAAAGACATTAATCTTCAGAACTGCATGCTTATTTTGACTTCCTCAAAGCCATTCACACCATCATCTGGCATTTCAGTGAAGCTATCAGCTGAAAATTAATTAGGTGGGCTTGGTTTCATTGCTCTAAGAATAAGGCAATAATTATCTTAGGATAAGGTAATAATACATAATAAAGTCTTGTCTATACTGGTAGAACACATCCCAAATCTTCCTATAGCAAAACATCTGTTTAACAGCTCTCACTAAGACTAAAAATGGAACAGATACAAACAGCAAGATAGCTTGGAGTGATCTGCAGGGACAGAATAATAAAGTTTTTCAGAATGAGCACTGGGGCATACTACAAACACCTGTGAAGTTCTATTTACCAAAACCAACTGCAAACAATGGCAGTCCCATGAAAAACATGTAAAATGAATGGAATAATCAGTATTTGCAACGCCCCAGGTAGAAAGATCTGGATCTAATGGACTGGGAATAACCGTCAAAATCACAACCCAGCTTACACACTCACTGTTTCTTGCCTTCTAGGCTGTCCTGCTAATTATAACTTATTTTCCTGCATATGCTTACAACTTTCAGAGAGTGCCTCCTTGACATCTGCCATTGGAGATGCATATATCTACTTTTAACCATCTGTTACTGCACAGGAAGCCAAAGGACACCAAAGAAGCAACTGGCAGTGGGAAATATTGAAAGAAAAAAGTAAGTCCTGATTCCCATCAAAGAAAGGGGAGACTTAAAAAGATTCTGAAAGAAGTTTTGGACTTACTACAATACTTGATCTGTTATTAGTTGGCATGCTATGGGAATCCATACAAAGAAATGGAATTAGCTTATTCTCTATTCTTCTGGAGGAAAACAATTAATTCCCTCCAACTATAGTATGTGACAATATCTTCAGTTTTTTAGATTTCCATAGAATCAAGAGACACAGACTTAGTGTAATTTAGGAGACTGGGCTTAAGGGACATGGGAACAAGCTAAACAGTCTCAGCTATAATGGCACTCCATATAACTGAATTTTATTATTCTTGATTTTCCATGACACTGCAAAATCACCCTTCTACTACTCAGGACCGGTGTAAACCATGTCTTGAATATCCTGCCATTTTATTGAAGAAACATGCAAGGAAAGATGAAGTGACTTGGACAAAGTCACTGCCCACTATCAGATGCCAGAAGTACCTCAGTCTAATATATAAAAGGACATAAGGGGAAAACGTTGCAAATATAATATGCCACTGATAAATCTGAAAATAGTAAACTACAAACTTTCCCAAATGTATCTATTTCCCTAAGCATCATGGTATCTGGTTGTCATCTGAGCATTTTCCTGAGACATACTTGTTCATATATTTCTTAAAAATAGTTGTCTCTCTCCTGTTAATCAAGAAGGTCTTTTGCCCAAGTCACATATTGTGAGCTCAGATTGCAGAAATAGCCTATATTGTTCTTAGGTTGGGAATGACATTATAAAGCAGACTTTTGTTTCTAAAGAAGATGTAAACCTTTACACAATTCAAAAACTCCTTTCATGAATGAGAGATAAGACAAAGAGTATAGGAATAGGAAGTAGCCTAAGCAATTACTTACCCCATTTCATTCCCAGCAATGTCCAAGATCAGTCAGCAAACAGGAGACCACTTTTGATTACTAAACTACACAAAAAAACTGATCTCAGGATGAAGTGCAAGGCAAAGGAAACTTGCAAAAGAAGTGCTCAATACACAGTTGAGCTTTTGAGATAATAAAGAGGAGATACAGTGAGAAATAGAAGAATTAAGTCCATCAGACCTTGCTTTTAATCTCAGCTCTGCCATTTACTAATTGATTTACCTTGGGTAAGTTATTTAACATCCCAGAATCACAGTTTCTTTCTCTACAAAACTTAATTTGATAATTTTACCTGCCTCTTTGATTCAGAATGAAGATTACATACAATTCAGTATGATAATTAAAATATATTCTACAATATAAAACAATATTCCTAAGACAAAACATGAGTGCATCTATCCACCAGTTCTGTATTCTTGCTCCTCCTAAGGAAATTTATGGGTTCATTTTCCATAAATATATATGCCAGACTCAGGAAAGAATCTAAAAATTCTACTCACTTGATGAGGAACAAGATAGATTGTGAAGGGATGGTGTGTCAATTCATGAGGTTTCTTCTGCTTCTTAGAACAGGCAGCATTTCAAGCAGAAAGGGAAATGCATTAAGCAAATGAATGAACCTCAAATGGAGTGCTTTCAAGCTTTAGCAAGTTGATAAAGGAGCACTTTTTAAGGATAAGGATCTCCTTACATTGCCCTGCATTGCATCATGTGAACTACAATTCTCTTTTGCAAAGTTACACTTTGCCATGATTGAATGTCTGCTTATTTCCACTGAGTTTATTTCAGTTCAATTTAATTGAACATATTCTGAATCAAACCATGTTTAGTTGCTAAGAATACAGGCATGATTATGAAGGTGTCTCATTTTTAAGAGTCCGCACAATCTATGAAGGACCTTGCATACATGTAAGAAATTCATAAAACAAAAGAGTAAATGAGGCTTACTACAGAGAGTTGTGGTTGGGGCGAGTTGAAGGTATGTGATGGGAATACAGAAAAAGGAGGTAGCTATTTTGTTTATAGGGAAATTGGTGGAAAGTGGAATTTGAGATGATCCTTGAGAAACATGATCTCTTCAAAGAATGGAGATATGGGAAATTATGATAGGAATGGTGGGAATGATTATATAAAACAAACCCTTGGCTCAACCACCAACCTGCCTGTGAAAGGATGGAGAACCATTATAAAAGCCAGTGAAGACAATAAAAGGTGGGATAGTCATATTTATATCAGAGCAAATTCCATTCAATATAAATTAAGTAATTAGGGACAATGATGGACACTACTGATTGTTCAAGGAAACAATAGATCAAGAAATACTTGATCAACATTTATGCACCAAATTAAGGCTCAGCAAAGTTCATAAAGTTTCTGCTCACAAACATAAAGAAACACTTGGACAGAAGCACAATAGTAGTGAGAAATTTCAACACACCACTTTTCCCACTAGGCAGAAGAACTAGAGAGAATATTAGTAAAGAGATAAGATCCCTAAATAAGGAGCTGACATAATTTGGATTGTTATATAGGGCTCTACATCTGAAAACAAAAATACGTATTCTTTTCTAATGCACACTGAACATTCTCCAGGATAGACCACATATTAGAGCACAACTCAAACATGTGTATACTTACAAAGACAGAAATTATGTACAAACAATATTCTCAGACCACGACCAGAATCTATGAAATAGCAAAAGCTGTGTTAAGTGGGTACTCATAGCAATGCAGGCCTACACTAAGAAAGAAGGAAAACTCAAATACACAACCTAAATACACATCTCAAAATTCTGGACTAGGAATAACAAACAAATCCTAAAAGTAAAGGGAAATAATATAAAGTAGAGCAGAAATCAACTACATAGAAACTAAGAAAAGCGATTCAAAGAATCAATGAAACCAGGAGCTAGTTCCTCAAAAAAAAATGAACAAGAGAGATAAGCATTTAGCTAGAATCATGAGGGCAAAGGAGAAAATGTTCAAATAAGTCGAATGAAGGAAGAAACAGGAGAAATTAAAATGGATACTTCAGAAATTTGAAATATGATGAGTTTATTATGAACAACTTTTTGCTCTTAAATTAGAGGACATAGAAGAAATGGATAGATTCTTAGAATCATTTATTTCCCAAAACTGAATAAGGAGGAAGCAGAATGCCTAAACAAGCCAAATTACAAGAAAATTGGAATGGTAATTAAGGATCCTCCCAAGAAAAAAAGTTCCAGTCCAAATTGGTTCACTGGTAAGTTCTATAAAAACCTTCAAAAAAGATTTAATGCCTATACTCCTTAAGCTCTTCCAAAATACCAGGCACAGGAATCCTTTCTAACATCTTTTATGAAGTTAACATTACACTAATACAGCATACAGAGACACTTTCAGAAAATAAAATTTCAGATCAATGACTCTGATGAATATCAATGCAAAAATTCTCATCAAAATCTTAGCTAATGGAATTCAATGAAATATCAAAAAAATCATACACTCTGATCAAGTGGGATTTATCTCAGGGATGCAAGGATGGTTCAATATGTGCAAATTAATGAACATAAGAGACCACATCAATAAAAGGAAAAATAAAAATTATATGATCATATCAACTGATGTAGAAAAAGTCTTAGACAAGATTCAACATCCATGCATGATGAAAACCCTAGACTAAATAGGGGTGGAAGGAATCATCGTCAAGATAATAGTGACCATCTTTAACAAGTCCACAGCCAGTATCTTAATGGTGAAAAGCTGAAAGAATTCCCTCTAACATCAGGTACAGGACATGGATATCCACTCCCTCCACTTCTATTCAACATAGCATTTGAAGTTCTGTATACATCAATCAGGCAAGAAAAACAGATCTAAGGGATACAAATTGGGGAAAAACCCTCAAATTATCACTAACTGCTGATGACATAATGCTATAAAAATAGGCCTCTGATCAATGCCCAGTGATGAAACCCACATATATGGACAGTTAATCTTCCATAAAGGAGCTGAAAACATGAAAAAGATTAAAGATAGCCTCTTCAACAAATGGCTCTTGGAAAACTGGATAACTACTTTAAGAAACTAAAGCTGGATCCATATCTTACAGCCCACGCAAAAGTCAATTCAAAGTGGATCAAAGATCTTGAAATATAACCAGAAACTATATATTACATTGAGGAAAATATAGGCAAAACACTTCAAGACTTGGACTTCAAAGGTAATTTCAATAACTGGATACCACAGGCAATGGAAATCCAATAAAAAATAGACAAATGAAACTACATAAAATTAAAGAGCTTCCGCATAGCAAAAGAAACATGGACTAAAACTAAAAGACAGAGAACAGAATAGGAAAACATATTTTCACTCAACACATCAGATAAAGGTTTGATCACTGTCAATGTCACTGTCCTCCCGTTGTTCATCGATTTGCTTGAGCAGGCCCCGTAATGTCTCCATTCTGAGACTTTGTTGTTACTGTGTTTGGCATATCAAATATATCATGGGGAGCTTGCCAGGCTTTGCCATGCGGGCGAGATACTCTTGGTAGCTTGCCGGGCTCTCCGAGAGGGATGAAGGAATTGAACTCAGGTCGGCCATATTGGCTGCATGCAAGGCAAATGCCCTACCTGCTGTGCTATCACTCCAGCTCAAAGGTTTGATATGCAGCATATATAAAATACTCAGAAAGATCAACAAAATATAAAAAATCCCTATCAAAAATGTGGAGAAAATGAATAGACGTGTCTTAGGGGAAGATAGGTGGTTGCCCCATATACACAAAAGATGCTCAGCATCATTTATCAGCAGAGATATCCAAATGAAGATAACGATTTGTGATCTTACACCAGTGAGTAGACACTGGTACTTTTGTAGTGGGTGAATTGTAGTAACATAGTTTGAAGAGGCAGAAAATGATCATTAAAACCCATATAGCCATATAAATCATGAACCTGCATATATTTTTAATGCTTTGAAAGGAATAAATGAAAATACTAGCTAATGGAATTTAATAACATGACTAGATAAAAATAGATATCCGGTGTAACTGAAATGCAAATAATTGATTATGAAAATAATTTATAAAATGAAAAGTAAGGGCTCAGAGCAATTTGATAGTGGGTATAGTGTTTTCCTTGCATGCAGCTAACCTGGGTTCAATTCCCAGAACCCCCTATGATCCCTCAAGCAACACCAGGCAAGAGTAGAGAGCAGAGCCAAGAGTAAGCCCTGAATACCACCAAGTGTGGTCCAACCCCAGGCCCCCACAAAAAGGAAAAGTCAGCTGGAATTAGATTCTTGAAAGTTCTTTTTTGAGTCTTAAATGTGGAAGATAATTATATGATTGGTATCATGTTCTAATAATAATGCTTTGGTGATTGTGAAGAAATTGAAATAAAGGAAATAGTCCTGGTATTAAAGGAGTAAAGAAACAATATAAAGAATTAAATAGCCCAGAACTGTAGATCTATAAAAAATAGTGAAAAATATCAGATGACATTTCGAGCAATTTTAAACCCATAAATTTTAAAAAGTTCAGTGAAATATCCAAAAGAGGTAGAAAAATATAAAGTTTTAAATTCACTGAAGAAATGACATTACAGACATTACAGTTTAATAAAAATATATTAAAATTATTGGTACTAGTGGGGACTTTTTTTTGACTGAGCAACTTTATTTTACTTTATTTTTTTCCTTAAATTTTTATTAGTGAAACACCATGAGGTACAGTTGTAGACTTACAAATTTTTGTGCTTGGGTTTCAGTTATACAATGATCAAATACCCATCCCTCCACCAGTGTCCATTCTCCACCACCAATGATCCCAGTATCGCTACCACCCCCAATTCCCCCATCCCACCCTACCTCTGTGGCAGGGCATTCCCTTTTGTTGTCTCTCTCCTTTTGAGTGCTGTGGTTTGCAAAAGAGACATTGAGTAGCAATCATGTTTGGTCTATAGTCTACTCCCATTACATATCTCCCATACTGAGAGGAACCTCCTGCCTTTTTCCCTAGCGTGTGCAGCTGGCCTCAAACCCATGGAATAATCCTCCTGGTACTTATCTCAGCTATTCTTGGGTGTTAGTCTCCTATTTTATTACTTTATGTTCCCCAGATGAATGCAGTCTTTCTATGTCTGTCCCTCTCTTTCTGACTCATTTCATGATATTAGCATGATACTTTCCATGTAGTACCACTTGTATATGAATTTCATGACTTCATATTTTCTAACAGCTGCATAGTATTCCATTGTGTAGATGTACCAAAGTTTACTTAACCAGTCATCTGTTCTAGGGCACTCAGGTTTTTTTTTCCAGATTCTAGCTATTGTAAACAGTGCTGCAATGAACAAACAGGTGCAGATGTCACTTCGACTATACTTTTTTGCATCTCTAGGATATATTCCCAGGAATGGTATTTCTGGGTCAAATGGGAACTAGTGGGGACTCTTGCAGGAAAATTTTTACTTCAAGAACATATAATTTCAACTTCATACAAAAACTTCGAGAAATCAGAAATAAAGACTATATTCCAGGTCATTTTATTAGACTACTCTCAGCTTACCACAAAAAATCAATAAGCATAATAGAAAAAGAAAATATACATAATAGTCCAACTTGTGAACATAAATAGAAAAATTCTAAACAAAAGATTAGCAAATAAAATTTAGCAGTGGATAAGAAAAAACATAAATCATAACCAAGTTGGGTTAATTTCAAGAATTTAAGTTTGCTCTCTCATTAAAAACTGTATTACTTTCACTGATTAGAGGAAGAAAGAATGTTATATGATTATCTCAAAAGATGGCAACTGAAACATGACAAAAATCAGCCCTATTCACAATGAAATCTATTAGCTAACTGTAGGTTGTAATTTCTCTGACTTTCGTAAGTGTCATTTCTTACTGGAAAAACACTGTATATATTTTATTTAAAATCATAACAAAAAGGAAAATGTTCCCTGCTACCACTTTAATGGCACTGTTTCAATGCAACACTTAACTACCGTTCTCAACCAATGCAGTGCAGCAAAATAATGAAAACTGCCAGCATATGATCTGGAAAGAAAGAATTCAAAACTTGCAGATGATATGATTGATTACATAGAATGGGAACTCATAAATTATCAGAATTTTAGTAAGGTTGTCAGATATGGGTTTCTAATATATAGGTAGTAGTCTATGAGCAAGGATATCTTGTAGAAATATAAGATTTATCATATTTTTTCATTAGAATTTTATTAATTTATCATTGTTTTATTCAATGCTATATAAATTTGGAAGTACAGCTTTACACTTTAGTATTTGTCTGACCATGTAGCAATAACCAAGCGGAGTTCAGCTGGAGCGATAGCACAGCGGTAGGGCGTTTGCCCTGCACGCAGCCAACATGGCCAACCCGAGTTCGATTCCTCTGCCCCTCTCGGAGAGCCCGGCAAGCCACCGAGAGTATCTTGCCCGCACGGCAGAGCCTGGCAAGCTCCCTGTGACGTATTCGATATGCCAGACACAGTAACAACAAAGTCTCCAATGGAGACGTTACTGGGCCCGCTCGAGCAAATTATAAATAATTTAAAATAATTCATCTATTGTATGTTCTATTTTGTATATACTGCACTGTAGCACTGTCCTCCTGTTGTTCATCGATTTGCTTGAGCAGACAGCAGTAACATCTCCATTGTCAGACTTGTTGTTACTGTTTTTGCCATATTGAATATGCCACAGGGAGCTTGTCAGGCTCTGCCTGCAGGCGGGATACTCTCGGTAGCTTGCTGGGCTCTCCAAGAGGGATGGAGGAATCGAACCTGGGTTGCTGTATGCAAAGCAAATGCCCTACCTGCTGTGCTATCACTCTAGCCTGAATGTGCCGATCTCTCTATATACATTTAACAATAAACATTTTTAAAGGTAAGAGGTAGTAAATGACAAGAACTGAGTGCTGAAAGTATTTAAAGTGATATACATGATAAACTTACATTAACAGTATTGAAAACCACAGTGCATACCAGCGTAAAAGGAGAGAGAAAGAGAGACAGAGACAGAGAGAAAGTATTTGCCATATACGCATGCTGCGGGGGGTGCTGAACTGGGGACAGTTGGTGGCAAGATATGTTCACTGGTAAAGGGATGGGTGTTGGAATATTGTAGGACTGGAACCCAATCGTGAACAAATTTGTAACTGTATTTCTTTCATGGTGATTCAATTTTTTAAAAGATGCTCTGAAATCTGAAATAAGAGGTAGTGAGATTAGGAGGGCTTGAAAAATGACAGGGACAGGAATCTATTACTGGGCTTCCACTACACCATCCTAAGAATTTGGAGAGTGTTAGAAGGTAGAGTCTGAACAGAGCACAGAGCCATCCTCAACAGTCTCTGAGGCTTCCATCTGAATAAATATTTGCCTCAGAGCCCCTTTCCTAAACTTCCCTGATCTTCTAGTGTTCTCTTTCCACACATGTACACACATGTGCACAAGCATGCAAACACACACACACCACTGGCTACAACTAGTGCTCTCATTTTAGATATGTGCCTTGCTTCCTTTGATAGCTGTGGGCCAGTGTGTGGAAGTCATCTTAGACTTGGTCCTAGAACAAAAGAATGAAATCACAAAATCATTAAAATAAGTATAATACGTATTCATTTCTAGGTCTTGCTGCCCCAACCTATCTTTTTATAACAAAAGTTTGTAATAACAATTTCATAACACTATCAAAACTAATCATTCTTAATTGTTCTATATCAAGGGCATGGCGACCTGTTAAGCTGTTTTTATCTATATCTACAGCTGTCTGGGCTTTGTTCTTCAGGAAACTTTGATGGAAAGGATCTTCTCCATCTAGAGCAATGATTCTACATCCTGAGTCCAAAGGCTGGCCAGACAGCTGTTAGAGTATTGAGACAAATGTAGAATCAAGTGTTGCCCTTTTTGCATGAACCATACCAAATGTGGTTTAAACAACACCAATGACTGGGGTCCCATTCACAGCATTCTTCCATTTTCCATACTTTCAGCTCTTTTATGGCTTACTCTGTTATTACTGTCTCTGGATTTCACCTATGAGCTGAAAGGAAAAGGAAGCAGTCTAAAATCTGGCCAAAAAGGCACTGCACACCCCCTATAGACTCTTTCCATGGGCCTCAGAGGTGGGGAAGAATAGGCAACCCTGAATTTCCAAACTGATTTTGAGCATAGCAGCTACACTCTGATATATTGGACTTTTGGTGTATTGGACTTTGCATAAAACTTGGCATGATTTTTCACAATCACTAATAAAAGGAATTAGTAACTAAAAATTATGAAAACTGCTATATCAAAATGACTTTGATAAATAATATGACTGCTTCTTAGATTAAAAAAGTCCCCAAATTTGGGACCATACCTAAAACATTGGCAGCAATGGAGGCACAATTTTCAATGAGATAATGCTCAGTCATAACATCAAAATAATGCAGTAGTTTTGTGAGTGTATACCTTATATCTTAACAGAGAAGGTGCATATAAACACACACACAATAACAATCACCAAGAAGACAAAAAAAACTTATTTCCAGCAGAATCCATCACTCTATGGCATACAGAGTAAGTGTACAGAATATTGGACAGTATCAGTTCCACCCTGAAACACAGTTATGCTGTATTAAATTATCTGCTAGATACCAAGACCAGACAAGCAGAGATTTAAAAAATTGGGGAAATGGGCTAGAGAGATACTAGGAAGGTTGCTTTGCATGCAAAAACCTGGTTCCATTCCTAGCACTACAGTGTCCCCAAGAACTGTCAAGAACTATCATCTGAATACCACCGAATGTTAGACTATCACTCCATCCCCAACACAAGAAGGTGAAAAAAGCTACCAAATAAGTACCTAAATCAGCACACAGTATCACTGATAGGTGAGAGGAACAGCAAGATGGTAGAAGAGGGTGTTCCAGAAGAAAGGAAGAAGAAAGGAAGGAGACAAGGAAGGATGGAAAGGGAAGATAATATGCAGTCAGAACAAGAGTGGGAGATCCTGATTTAGGTGGATGTTAAATCACAAGTTGAACTTGGTCCAAAGTTCAATCCCAAAAGGTGACACTTAGAGGCCCTAGTTGAGGTGTGTCTGTACTCAAGTGAAAGGAAGGGAATATTTTTTTCCAGTTGAAAAACATAAACCCAGAGAGGAAAGGACGAATGGAGCAACACCCTTTCCCCTCCAGGCAGGCATGATGGCCTGGATTAATGCATAGTCCGTTCGCTTTTCTGCTCCAAGCTGCTGGTTTTCTGCATTAAGTCCTTGTGCTTCTGGGGCCATGGCCGTGCCAGAGAGCTGCTCGTGGGGGGCAACTGGTGACCTCGGTAGGGAGTGAAGGACGGGCCAGAACGTCCCCCGTCCCATGAGGTTTCAGTCGCACCCCCACCCCCGGCTCAGACCTGCTCTCCACAAGGCTCCCATGCGGCCGCCATCTTTCTTTCCAGAGAGGAGAGGGCAAATGGAGCAACACCCTTTCCCCTCCGGGCAAAGCTCAGGCTGGGTGTGCACTCAGGAATCACTGATGATGAGGTTTGAGGAACCATATATGGCACCAGGAATCAAACTCAGGTGAGTCACCTGCAAGGTAAGGACATTACCCACTGTACTATGTTACTGGCCCTGTGATTTTTTAAAATCAGATATGATAGCACATGACTGGTTTTGGTTTAGGGCTACACCTGATTTCTCCTGGCTCTGTATTCAGGGGTAACTCCTGGTGAGACTCAGGGGAACATATAGGGTGCCAGAGATTGAACTTGGGTCACATGCATGGTAAGTGCTTAACCTTCTGTGCTATCTCTTATTACCCACAATATCATATTTTAAGTGAGAAACGTGTTTAGAATTTTTTAAATAAAATTCAATGGAGCTATTACAACTGCAGTTCAAGAGAACTAAAAGAGCTATTATATTTAAAGCAAAAAAGAATTTGAGGAAGTATAAACTCTTTAGAAGAAATATATAAAAATATATTGGAAGTGAAAAAAGGAAGAAATTAAAACTCTAATCTAATTTACAAGTACAGAAAATGAAATTAAGTGCAAATATTTTGATAATTAGCTGATTATCTAAGCAAAGCAATAAACACACCTCCTGAAGCAGCTTCACTAAACAGCTTCAGAAGATGAAGGACAAACAGTGATCAGGGAATATAAGACAAGAATGTAACGCCGAGGGACTGGAGTGATAGTACGGCGGGTAGGGCATTTGTCTTGCACGTGGCTGACCCAGGTTATATTCCCAGCATCCTATATGGTATCGAGAGTACAGCCAGGAGTAACGCCTGAGTGCAGAGCCAGGAGTAACCCATGCATCACTGGGTGTGACCCAAAAAGAAAAAAAAAGAATGTAAAGCTGAAAATATTCTACATGATTTCAATTTCATGTAGAGTTTACATACAATTAGATGGTTCTAAGGATAGATAAGAGCTTTTAAGGAGCAAGTTAGACTCCAAAGCAATGGTAGAATGGTAGGCTTCTGACCTAGCCCAGAACTCCTGACCACCCACCTCCAGTGTTAGAGGTTTAGGCATCTAATAATGATCTGCTTTTCTCCTACTGGGTTCTAGGGAGACTTCTTAGGGAAGCAGTCAATGCATTCTATAGGACGCTACTTTCTTAACACCGCAGCTTATTCTCAGATTGATAGTTCAGGTTTGCACGGCCTGCTCCTGTATCTTACAAGCAAAACAAACCTTTATGGGCCACAGCCTTTGTTTAAGGCTAATGTCATAGAGAAAAACAGTGACTCGGTTATGGCCAGAGCACGTTATAACTATGCCTGAGCTTGATTCATACTTTAATGCATACATAGTTGCTTTTGGGAATTCTTCCACAAATTATAGTCACTGCAAATGGTGTTGTTATATTTACCAAACCAAATTTATTTAAAAATAGAACTTAAAGTACTTATGATAGAAATTATTCAAATTTATCATTTCTCACCATACTCTTTTAAGAAATACAAACACATATATTTGAGTAATACAAACTCACATGTCCATTTCCATATTAGACCATTCCTCATTTTCTTTCTAACTGCTGCTCCAATAAGAGGTAATATCACGTCATTAAAGAATTTAGGTAATATGGAGATCTGGGCTGATAAAACAGCCCACATAAAGATTGAAGTTTCTTCTCTCTCTTTCTCTCTTTGCCTTTCTCTTCGCTGCTTGCTAAACTTGTCCATCCTTCCAAGCTTAGTATCGGTATTCTCTCATCTATAAAGCTGCTATAACTTTTCCCTTCTGATATTTCTAGGGCATTTTAATCCTCACCACAATACACTATAACTTCAGTTGTTTATATATGTGCATATTCTCCCCACAATTTTATGACATGATAATTATCATAACTGAGCAGCTCATTGCAGTCCCATTATACACTAATGGCAGAGAATGATCAGAATGTACTTAGGGAGAGATGGTCTAATTTTAAAGTCCCTGCCTCATCACTTACTAAGAATGTAACCCTAAAGATGACTCTTAATTTGTCTGAATTTTCACATTCTCATTTGAAAAGTTGGAGTTATAATAGATGGTGATGAAAGAGAAAGAGGAAAACAAGCCATTGTTAGCATGGTATTACAAAAATCTGAACTCAGAGTCAGGTGGACTTGCGTTCTATCTCTTACCAAATGAGTCACCATATACAAGTTACATGGACTCTCAGAAATGGCTTTATTTTCTTTGATATTTAGATAATACTTGTTAATGAGTCTTGATAGCTAGTGGTTTAATGAATTCAACAACTTTGTAGAGGGCAAAGCACATAATAATGCCTCAAATGATGATAGCTATTATTATGAAACCTATGGTCATAGTTATGAGTCATACTGTATTATGGACCTCCAGGGGTTCCCAGTGGAATAAACAAAATGAGATAGAGGCACAGCTTATTCTGGGGGTTGAATGCAAAAGACATATTGCACAGTACAGGCACTTCAGTGAAAACCCTGGGTGATGAAATAGAAGAGAGGACTTACAGAAGGCATTATGGGAAGGCATTCATGCCCACGCAGCACTTGAAAGAGCCCGATTAAATCAGCCAGAAAGAAGAATGACATTTTACTGATGAAGAAGGGGGTAAAGGCAAAAACATGGGAAAATATATGAAGACTCATGCCAAAATCCATGTAACCCTCAGAAAGTTTTCACTGAGTATCAAGGGAGATATTCAGTAAAAATATGGCATATCTCATATATATTCGAGAACTTAGGTAATGTGGACAACTGGGCTGACAAAACAGCTCCACAGGAAGATTTGGTGTTTCTCCTCTCTCTTGCTCTCTTTGTTTTTCTCTTCTGTGCTTGCTAAATTTTATTATTATAAAATTTAATAATATTTAAATGAGGTACAAACAGTATTCTGGGAAAATAAGACTAGAATGTAAAACTGAAAATACTCTACATAATTTTAAGTAGAGTTAATATACAAGTAGATGGTTTACATACAAGCAATGGTTCTCCCACCTGAGGGGGTTGAGATATAGTACAGGGGTGGGGCAACGACTATGGTATAAGGAAGATCAGTTGGGAGGAGAGGGTGGTGCTGTAAGGTGGTAAAGTGGTATGTGTGAAAACCTATTGTCGACAGTACAATAAACCACAATGAAAATATCTAAATATAATATATATTATATCCCACACAGCAGAGCCTGGCAAGCGCCCCGTGGCTTGCTCCGTGTGCCAAAAACAGTAACAATAACAGATCTCATCCCCCTGACCCTGAAGGAGTCTTCAATACAGGACCATTGCAAAAGATGAGTAAGGAGAAGCTGCTAAAATCTCAGGGCTGGACAAATGGAAACATTACTAGCACCCGCTCGAGCAAATTGATGAACAGTGGGATGACAGTGATACAGTGATATTATATATTTATAACAATATGTATACTAAATATTTCTATTATACAGATATGTTATATCTATACTGAGCTCGTTAATGAACAGTTCTCTCTATCATTTCTTCCATGCCATGAAAGTTCACCACTTGACAGGCAATTCCCAATATGAAACTCAAACTCAAGAGTTTAAAAAACATTCTAATCCTAGAGGAAATGGAAAATAAGTGTTGACTTTCAAATAGATGTGTGATGTTAAAGATATTTGTACTCCAGAAAACTTCTGAGAGTGTATGCAGCAGCCATATAAGATTAGTTTACAAAATCTGTAAATAGTACAATTTTTTTAATGAATGAATGAATGATAAATATGGTCTATCTTTAACTACAATGTTACTTGGCTATAGAAAGGAATGAAGTCCTGAAAATGGTAGAACATAAATGAGTATGACTCTTGAATACATAATGCTGAAGGAAAAAATAGGGATTCACAGAATGCCATATTGTATCATTTCATTCATAGCAAAGTAGAATAACAAAATATCAAGAGACAAACTAGTGGGTGATAAGAGAGGATTTTGTCATAATTGTTAAAGGGTTTGAGGCCTCTTTTTCAGGAGATAAGAATATTCAGAATATTACCAAAAATAACTTGTGAGGTATGAGAATTATTTTTCAAATGATCTGCTATTAAATAAAGACCAAAGAGAAGTTACTTCCTCGGTTCAGTTTGAAGTATGTAGGTGTGAGACTGAGAATCTAGGAGAACATGGGGAAATAAGAAGTGAGAAAACTCTCAGACTCAGATTAAAAGGGCAGATAATATTACTACTATAAAATTCAAACTCCTCATGTCCTCAAGAATTTGACAGAGATAGAAGTTTAGGAAAGAAGCAATATAGAATCTAGACTAGAATATAGTCTAGATTCTAGACAAACAATGGAAACTAGAATAAGCCTGATCTTAGTTGCTTCATTTTTTGGCCACATCTGAAAGTGCTCAGGGTATATTCCTGATTCTGTGCTCAGAGATCACTTCTGGAGTTACTCAGAGAACCATACAGGGTGCCGAGTATTAAACTCAGATCAAGCATGTACAAAATAAGTGCCCAGCCCACAGTACTATTGCTCTCTGACCTCTAATTTCTTTATATCCTTGATCATATCTCAGAACTTCTCGGAGCTTCAGTTTTCTTGTCTTCAAAAATAATGAGTTGTGGGATTTCAGAGATGGAATATATGATTCAGATAGATTGCTGACACAATGAAGGTAGATCCTCAGTAAATATTAAGCAACATGATCATCATGATCTTTATTCAAAAGTACTTCTGAATAAAGGAAAAAAATAAAGGAGGGACTTCAATTTCATAAGTGAATGTTTGAGGTTCTGGTATTTGATGAAGTCAAGACTAGGACTTCTTGTCATTCCCATTTGAGATACATGTTAGCTGATGTAACTTCACTGCTCAAAATATCTCTTAGGATGGGTTTCAAAAAAAGAACAGTGACACCTAATAGTCTATCCGTAAGGAATACCCCCAGATAAATGTGGCATCTGGCACACCCTAGGATAACAAGGGACCTTGAGCAACACTGGATTCTCAATCCTAACTTGGGCTTTGTCATTTCTTTTCTGCATGACAAAAGAATATATATCCCAATGAACTTATAACCACAGCTCACTCTCCTTGCTATAGGAACAGAACTGGTTAAAACTACAGTCATAAAAACTATGTGTCATAATCAAAACTCAGTCTGATGCCAGCTTAAAAATACATACTATCTATTATTTTCCCATATCATAGTAGCAGAGTTTCAGAGTTATAACAGAGTTAAACCCTGCATGGGGTTTCTGTTCCTTTATAGAAAATATTTACCCAACCCCAGTTTAATGTATATTGAGCTTGTTATTATATATCTTGTAAGATTTTTCCCCTTACTTTTTACATTTTAGGATTTATTTTGGTGGGGGGACCATAAACAGCTGTGTTCCATACTACTTCTTATTCAGGAATCACTCCTGCATTTCTGTGAGACCATATGAGGTGCCAAAGATTGAAACTGGGTGATCTGCATGTAAGGCAAGCACCCTGCCTGTTGTACTATTGCTCTGTCCTCACCATTTCTTCCATGTAAGACTACCTTCTTCTAATCCTTAGTTTACCAAGACTGATACCAAAGGCATTGTTCTTTGGCAGAATTTTCTGTCTGGCTAATTCCAACCAGAGTTAGTAGGTCTCACATACAAAAGGCATTGAACTTCCAGTCTCTTAGACACTTTGAAAAGTAAAGCATATATACTATAGTATTTTTATCCAGTCATCATTTCTTGGACACTCGGGTTGATTCCAGATTTTGGCTATTGTTGACAATGCTGCAAAGGACATATGGGTGCGAATGTATTTTGTTTGGGGGCTAGTCTTAGAAGTAAAGTCAGAGTATAATCTTAGAAGTGGAGTTGCTCAGTTAAATCAAAGCTCAAAGCTTAGAGTTTTACATGTCCACAATGGAATATTACTTGGCCATAAGAAAATATAAAGTTATGCTACTTGGAGGGACCTGGAAAGTATTGTGCTGAGTGAATTTAGTTAGAGGGAGAGAGAATTACACAGAATGATCTATTATGTGGAGGACAAGGGAATGTAATGGGGGATTAATGAGTTCACCCCAAACAATGGAAACAAATAGCACAAGAACTGGTAATTAGTAGGAAACATGCCACCTGAGGGGACTTGGTTATAGGGCAGGAAGGGGGATATGTCCATGGTGAAGGGAAGATCAACTGGGAGGAGGAGGTGGTGCTGAAAGGTGGCAAAGTTTTATTTATGAAACCCTATTGGCAACAGTACAGTAAACAACAATGTAAAAACATATTTTTATTGAATCACCGTGAGATACAGTTACAAAGCTTTCATCTTTGAGTTACAGTCATACAAAGATGGAACACCCATCCTTCCACCAGTGCACATTTTCTACCACCAATATCCCCAGGATCCCCCCACACACACACATCCTACCCCTCCCCATGCAAATTTCCCACATACTCTCTCTCTACTTTTGGGAATTAGCAAAAACATATGTTTTAACAATTCTCTTTGTAGAGGCAGATTGTTGGGTGGAAGGCAAACGGGGGAGGGGAGAATTGGTGGAAGGACATGGACACTGGTGAAAGGATTGTTGTTGAAACAATTATGCCTGAAAGCCAATCATGAGTAATTTTGTAATTTAAAGGGTGATTAATACAATTAAAAAATTTAAGTTGTAAATGATCCCTCTGGACAAAAACTGAGTGTCAAAAGGAAGTAAAGTGACACGCCTGTTCAGTGACAGTATTGCAAACCATAATACCTAAAAGAGAGAGGGGGGAGAGAGAGGGAGAGAAAGGGGGAGAGAGAGGGAGATAGAAATCTCTGCCATATAGGCAGTCTGTGGGAATTGGGGTGAGGGAGGGAAACTGGAGACATTGATGTCAGGAAATGTGCACTGGTGAAGAGATGAGAGTGGGAATATTTTATGACTGAAACTCAATTATGAACGACCTTGTATATCTCATGATTCAATAGTTTTTTAAAAATAAAGCATGCTCATATATTGAAAGGATATTAAAACAGGAATTGTAAAGAGAATTTGCATGCTTTTGTTTATAGAAGCATTATTCACAATAGATGAAACATGGAATCAACTTAAATGCCCATCAACAAATGGCTTGAGCAAAGTATTTTGTATACTCAATGGAGCATTAATTTGCCTTTAAAAATAAAAATTGTGCCTTTGGGGACCGTGTGGATGTATCTTGAAGTGAATATGCTGAGTGAAGTAAGTCAGAAAGTCTGAATTACAAAATATTTTCACTACTACAGTGAATTTAACCAACTAAAGCAAGCGAAGTATGAAAAGATCAACAAAACTAAGTATAACCCAAACTCAGTAAAAATACAGTCATCAATAGAAAAAAAGTGTGAAAAGAATGGATAGTAAGGTCTTTTTTGTGGTGGGTTGACTTGGGAAAATTTGGTGGTAGTATTGATTGACAGCATATACATATGGATGTGCAAAGCTATACCCGATATTCTATATGGTTGACAGATTATGAATTCATTCAAAACCAAATTAAAAATACTAAGCTTTCATTCCTTATTCCATAACCACTATGATCTTTTTTCTTTCTTTTTGGGTCACACCTGGCAATGCACAGGGATTACTCCTGGCTCTGCAGTCAGGAATTACTCCTGTTGGTGTTCGGGGGACCACATGGGATGCTGGGAATTGAACCCGGGTTGGCCACATACAAACAAGGCAAATGTCCGACCCACTGTGCTATCTCTCCAGCTGCCACTCTGATCTTGTATGTTGATCACAAGGTGTTATCTGCAGTAACAACAGGATGGTGAAGAAGAAGGCACTAGACTGGGATCCAAGATGGCTCCATTTGATTCGCAATGTGTCCACTAACTTGATGAGTGACTCAAAGAAAAGTGCTTTCAGTTTCTGGACCTCAGAGTCCTCTTCTGAATATGACACTCTCTTTGTTCCATCCTGGCTCCATGAGTCAGGCTCGTTATATAGACTACCTTACTCGACATTTTTGATATACCTAATAGGCTGGAGCAATAGCACAGAGGGTAGGGCATTTGCCTTGCATGCGGCAGACCTGGGTTCAATTCCTCCACCCCTCTCAAAGAGCCTGGTAAGCTACCGAGTATCCCACCTGCACGGCAAAGCCTGCAAGCTCCCAGTGGTGTATTCAATATGCCAAACACAGTGACAACAAGTCTCACAATGGAGACATGACTGGGCCCACTCGAGCAAATTGATGAACATCGAGATGACAGTGCTACAGTGCTACCTAATAGGATCCAAATTATAGAGCATATAAAGAAGTTAGATGAGTATGGGTACATGTGAAACAGTCAATATATAGGAACAATTGTCATCACAATTTCTAAATATTTGCCTTTCATTACTAAATACTAAATCACATAATTTCATGGAATATGTTAGAGTATGTAATGTGAATTATTATTCATTATAATACTTTACAGTATATTGCAAACTGGTACAACTAAGATAAATGATATAGTCAATTATCCCCTCTCAGGGAATATTTTCCGAGAACCTGCAGTATCTCTCTGAAATCACAGAGTGCCATACTCTCTCTGTGCTGTGTTTTTCTTATACACATATATCTATGAGTTTAATTTATTCATTGAGAACAAAAAACTATTACAACAGATAATAATAAAATATAACAAATGCAAAAATACACTGCAATAAAAGTGATGCAAATGTGTGGCCTCTTACTCACACACATTCTTAAAATACCTTACTGTACAAAAAAAGCTTTTAGACCACAGGTGATCACAGACAAGCAAAAGCATAAAAAGTGAAATAGCAGGTAAATGGTAGACTATTATTTAAAAAATGATCTATATTCCCTATAGACAGATAGATTGAAGGATGAGGACTTCTATTACAAAACTACCTTTTCCTTTACTAAATTATCACAGATGTCTTACAAAAAGTCAGCTTCCCTCAAGTAAATATGCATTGCAATATGACTGTGATTCTCATTCAGTTCTTCAAGATCATTTCCATTGTGTAAACAAAATACAGTGTTCTTGGTACGCAGCCTGGGGAGTCAGTGTCAGCTTCTGTTGACAACATCAGAGTTCCAGATGCAATTTGAGTGACACTGGATAAGAATGCTAATCCAGTATGTTTGCGAATTGGCACTAAGGCAAACATACATCTCTAATGCAAGATCAGGGACTGAGTAGGCATCCTAAAATTAATCCCTGTGGGGCATGTGGTACTGTCTTCCAAGTAGCAGAACAGAATTCTACACACAAGTGCCCTTAAGCTGCCCTGGTGACTACATGGAGGCACTTAAGACTGATTACCCTCATTTATCAGATGACTCCACAGAGCCCAGAGCAGTTGGGTGACTTTCTTGAGGCCATCTAGATTTCTGCCATCAAGATAGTGTTCAAAGCCCAGACTACTCACCAGACCTTCAATATGAATTTGTTCAATTTATGTGCTGTAACCTTAGAAAGGAAAGGCTGAACTTCACTTGTGGGAGCCCAGAGATTTGTGGTTATGATGGCATTGTGTAGACATTGCATTCATTCATGTATTTTAGGGCTGGGATGAAAAACTAAATTTCAGAGATTGGACTGGGGCCTGGATAATATTTAGCCTCATTATTGTGTTGAAGAGCTGATTTAAATATTTGAGTCATTACATTGGACCCAGAGAATGAGAATATGTGAGCAAAGATGGTACCTTCTAAGGTCTAGTTAAGACTCCAGGTTTACTCATATTCTTGGGGCCTGAGTCCAGTAAAGAAAATTAGCAAAGCCGTGGAGTGGAATTCAAACAGGTCTTCGATCTTCTTTATGAACAGATTTTAAACTCTTCATTGTTAAGTGCAAAGGACCTTGAATTTGAAAGCACAGCCCTAAAAGACAGCGAGAAATTATGAAGACTCTAGAAGCACCTATGGGGAAGCAGGTTAGAGAATGCTAGCAGTAACTGGGTATAATCACAAATGCATTGACTGAACTGATGAGTTACTTCAGCCCCAGATTACATCCACAGGGCTTTAGAAACTTGTATGTTATTGTCTGTGCAAATGCCATGTTATTTTCCTTGTTATTCTACTTAATATATATCAGACTCCAGAGGTTATAAAATTGACTGAGATGCAGTCTTATCCTAAAGTGGATATCCTAAAGATCCACTCTCTGGATCTCCACAGAGTAGAGAAAAAAGGAGGATTGTGGACAAGTAAAATGGCAAGTCCAACAAAGTATAACCAATTCAGGCACATTCTGGGTCGATAAAAGAGGTGCCTTATCCTTTGTGACAATGCATATAGGTACTGTTTTATCAAATCTAAAATTATGGGGAAATCATCCTGTAACTTGCACCTATACACTGGATCTCCTTGCAACAAAAGCAACTGGCTATTTATTATGAATACAGAAAACCTCTAAATAAAAATCAAGGCAAAAATAAATACGCAAAGTAGGCCCCACAGATGGAAGGTAATCAGAAAGCCTTAGGTCATCAATTAAAAATTGCTGATCATGAAATATTTATCCCCCACTGCTGAAAAGACATAATAGTTACAAAATGTAGCCTCTCAGGCCATCTGCCAGTGCTTAGGCTGAATCTCCAGTGAATCTTGGAAAGTTAAAAATAAATATTTACAGAATTAACTAAAGAATGAGAGAAAGATAATGGGGGTGGGAAGAAAAGGAAGGATATGCAAAGGTATGATGTTTTGCCTTTAATATTATCAGTCCTCTTCATGGACATGAGGACTCATTCATGAGGTTTCATACATGAACATATTATTCATCTTTTCCTAATATCAGAGATAAACCACCATAAAGATAATGCAATGAGAAGGATTGGAGAGAAGAGGAAAAAGGGTGAGGAGATAGAGAGTAGTGAAATAGATGGAAAGTTATGAGGATAAGGAAGAGGAGGCTTGAGGAGGTAGCGAGAAGGAAGAGGACGAGAGAAGAAAAAAGAAGTGGAGGAAGAAAAGGAGAATTAATTGAAAGAGGAAGAAGAGGAACAAAAGAGGAAAATAAAAGGAAAAGGGAAAAGACGAGAAAGATGTGGGTAAGTGAAGTAGGATGAGGAAAGGGTGGGAAAAGTGGAACTGGAAGTGGTGGGAGAGGCAATAGAGGGAAAAGAAGAAGAGGAGGCATAAAGGTAGGGTAAAGAAGAAAAGATTAGGAAGAAGAAAGAAGGATAAAGGGAAGAGAAAAATGTGGGAAAGGGCTGCAGGAAATGAGGGAAAGAGTAAAGGCGAAAAAGCAGGAAGGCAGAGAGGAGGAAGGACTACACTAATGACAAGAGAACTTGGAGAGAAGTAAATGTGAATTCAATTCTTGGCTCTGCCAGTCTGGAATTCAGTTTGCTCATGTGAAATGAAATACTAGTCCCTGTCTAACCATCCAAAACACTAAGAAGATCACAGAAAACGATGGAAGTGAATCAGCCAATAAACTCTCAAGTACTGTACAGTGTCAATGTTTTTCATTTCATTTCCTATGAAAGAAGACTGACCTTGACATAAAATGATGCACTTCTTTTCTCAAGTCTCCTATAAGTTACAGACTTGAATGTGGTACAATTGTGTAGTTTTCATATCAAATAAGGCACACAGATGAAGGTAGATTTGAGAGTCAAAAATGTTAAAATCTGCAGAATCCTGGTCATTGGAGTCATAGGTTAGGAACAGTATGTTAAGTGCTCTATTCAGACTAATGGCTCATCACTGCAGTGATTTAACTTCTGATTTAGAGACAAGGACAGGGGCTGGAGTGACAACACAGAGGGTAGGGCATTTGCCTTGCACGCGGCCGACCCGGGTTCGATCTACAGCATCACATATGGTCCCCTGAGCACTGCCAGGAGTGATTCCTGAGTGCATGAGCCAGGAGTAACCCCTGTGCATCGCTGGGTGTGATCCACAAAGCAAAAAAAAATAGAGACAAGGACACAGAGGAAAGATACAAGACACATTCAGCTTTAAGAACACGCCAATTCAGATTCACTTTAATGTTTTGTTTTTCTCCTTTTACTCCACCAAAGTCATGCAAACTCTTTATGGAAAATGGCATATGTTAGAAAATAGAAGCAACTCCAAAATGGTAACACCTATTTATACAACCTATATATAAGCGTGGTTAATATGTTTTATGTACATTTTCTCATATCTCATTCTAACCATATAAAGAGTTTTAATTTCTACTTTTATTTATTTTGCTCTTAACTTCCCTTCAATTTGCTCGAGCGGGCCCAGTAACGTCTCCATTGGAGACTTTGTTGTTACTGTGTCTGGCATATCGAATACTCTCGGTAGCTTGCCAGGCTCTCCGAGAGGGGCGGAGGAATCGAACTCGGGTCGGCCATGTTGGCTGCATGCAAGGCAAATGCCCTACCCACTGTGCTATCGCTCCAGCCCTTATTTTCTACAATTGTTCTGATGACTGGGGTTCTCACACATTTGGTGATGGTACTCGCTGAGCATCACATATGGTAATGTACTTGCACTTACGTTATACAGGCTCATATTTATTGCTGTGGTTGTGCTCTTGCATATTCTGGTTTTAGTGTTCTGAGGGTCGCTCTCCTGTGCTTCTGTGCTCACACAGCTTTAGTTGCAGTGCTCACACACAATCAGTCATTTTCCAGAGATCTCACATTCTGTTGTAGCCTTGATGGTTCCAGATATTTAGTTAACAGGCATTGATCCATGCAAGATGCTTATAATGGAAAAGTCATCCTGTTTTCCTGAGTGTATCTTATAGATTTAAACCTAATATCAAGGTCTTTGATAAATTTTGAATTAAATTTGCATTCCATTGCTCTGGATGTCTGTCTTTATTTCCGCATCACACAGTTCTGATTACTATAGTTTTATGGTATAATTTAAAGCCAGAAAATGATTTGCCTCCCATTTTTCTCATAATTGTTTTGTATATTTATATAATTTTATTACTAGATGCATTCTTCTTTGAGGAAATGAGTTTTTTAGTGATTAAGAACCCATTTACCAGAACAGTGATCATATATAAATCAATTCTATTTTCTGAGCATTCATTTCCTCATATGTGAAAAAAATGCCTAATGACCATAACTTCCTAAGGGATTGTTGAGAATCATAATGAAACAATATGTGATGAGTGCTTGGAATGAAACCTAATGCACAAAGAACTATAATGGCAGTTCTTAAGTCACCATCCCTGCAACTCAAATTATGGGGCCCTCAAGTATATAAGCTTAAGGGAACATAGAGAATTACATAAGAGCTTCTGTTTCTCAAAGGAGAAAACCAGGAGGAAAGAGATAAAATAGTTTACTAATCACACACACTTATCTTCAATGACTTCAGTAGCACTGCACTGTCCTCCTGTTGTTCATTGAATTGCTAGAGTGGGCCCTGTAACGTCTTCATCGTGAGACTTGTTGTTACTGTGTTTGGCATATAGAATATGTCACGGGTAGCTTGCCAGGCTTTGCCGTGGGGGCAAGATACTCTCAGTAGCTTGCTGGGCTCTCCGAGAGGGGTGGAGGAATCAAACCCGGCTCAGCTGGGCCAGCTGCATGCAAGACAAACGCCCTACCACTGTGCTATCGCCCAATGACTTCCGTAAACATTTGTAAAATATATGATATATATGAGCAAAAGCTGTTTGTGAAGTGCCTGAGTTAGAGAGGAGATAATAGAATGTTTCCTGTAGGATGAAGGTATTTACAATCTGTGAATGTTATTCAGTCCCTTTGTGCCTCAGTTTTCTCATGTATAATATGAGAGCAGTCATTGTGCCTACCTCACAGGATTAACTAAGTTACTACAAGAATTAAGATAACTCCCTACAACATAAAACACCACATATAAATTCTGTATCAATACTCAAAATGCATTTTAAAATATTTCTTTTTTATCCATACATTGGATATATGTGTGCATGTACTTATGTGTACACATTCATTTCATTTTATAGACACATATATGAGAGAGGTAATGGCCATCTTCATACACTTTTAGATTTGTGAGAACTCACAACTACAGTTATAGTTTTGAGTCCTGAGTGACTCCCCATCTTTCCTTGGTCTTCACACTGTCCCTGACTGTGCACCTGAATGGACATGAGAGAAATAGTGGCTTTTTATGGCAAGCCAGTTGAGCGGCAGTGTCCTGTATATCATCCCTGGAGACCAGTCCCAGAAGCCCCATCCCCTCATTCCAGTGATTATGTAAGTTCATAACTACTGGCAGGTATGAAACAACAATAAGAGCTTTTAGGGCCTACAGACAAAAGTTAACTGCTACAAATGAGTAAGATTTTAAAAGACAAAGATAGAGTGGAGAGTGAACAGTACAACTAGTTGGTATATCCTCTTCAAAGGAGCAGCGTTGAATAGGGAGCAAGTAGAGACACCCAGAGTTGATGAGCATAGCTAGTTTGGCAAAGGTTTGCTGTGGACACTGATTCTCTCAAATGAACCCTGATCACATTTCAGACAATACAGATAACTGGAAATCTGTGTTTATCACTTTTGGAGGCAAGACTGGAACTGTCTCTGTATCATTTAAATTCTCAAGAGGAACTTGTGAACTATAAGACCAATTAGTATTTCTCAGAAGACAAAGGAGAAGGAAAGTAAATAAATCAAGGCAAAGGGAACAGACGCCTGGTGAAGGACAGAAGTGGTCTTTTGGGTGAATTGACTGTAGAATAGTCACATATTAAATGTCAATGATTTATACCTAAAACTCATGTTATAGTGCACTGCTACTTCACTAAAAGTTTTCTTTTTCTTTTTTGGGCCACAACTTACAGTGTTCAGGGGATACTGCTGACATTGCTTAGGGAACCATACAGAATGCTGGGGATTAAACCTGGGTCAGTCACATGCAAGGCAAACACCCAGTCAATGTACTATTGCTCCACCCCTTAAAAGTTTTCTTTGCAAATAAAAATAAGGACAGAAATGTGGCTCAGAGGTAGAATACTTTCCTCACATGTGTAAAGACCTAGCACCACAAAGCAATGCACATAAAAATATGCTTTTAGAAAAAGAGTTCTTTGTTTTTAATATGTTAGTTCCTAGGAATAGAATAGTAGTTCACAGGGGTAGGGCAGAAGTTGATGTAGGTCAAAGGATAGAAACTCCAAGGTATACAAATTCATCATGTTTAGCTAATGCAATGCACAGCACAGTTACTGCGGATCATAATACAGTACTGTATACCTCAAAGGGGATGAGAGGGGACCTGAAGCAATTTTAGCACAAAAACACTCATGCAAAGTGAACAATTTGAGATGATGAATGTGTTCATTATCTTGATCTTGGCAATTATTCTATGATGTATATGTAGAACAAATCATTATATTGTACCTTTTATATATAAATTCTTATCAATTATTCCTCAATAAAGTGTTTTATGCTTTTCTGTGTCTATGTGGTGTGGGGCTTCTTAGTAGGGTTCTGGAGGCAAGGCCACTCTTGGCAAAGCCTTGCTGCTTGAAGCCAGTAGTACTAGGGGGCAGCAGGGCCACTTGGCAAGGCCTGAGAGTCTTCCAGGGCTATGCTCAGGGGTGTTCCGGAAGGTATCCCATGAAAGGGATCAAACCCAGGCCTCTCTATATCCAAAACTTGTGTTCTTGATCCCCAAGCTATCATCCCAACCCTGCAATTAAATTTTGTAAACATTTCTTTTTTCTCATGAGTACAAGAAAATGTGCTGGTCTAGTTGTGGTATCATACTCCAAAAATGAAAGATGTTTTCAGCAGGAAGGATAAAGATAGAAACAGTGTTGCTTAACAATGAATGACTTCATTGCTTCTAAGCAAAAATGTTTTATTAAAGTACATCAATATTAACTTTATAGGATTCTAGTATTTCTGCCAAGACAATTCTGTTGAACTGCCACAGAAAATTTCCCCAATGAAACTGTTTCCGTTTATGAGTGTTATCTATTTCTGGAATAAAAAACACACACTGATATGTGTCATAAGTGGGAAAGTTTACATAAGAGAAACAAAACAGAACACCCAAAATGAACAGTACATTTAAATTAAAATGCCTCAGTACTGCCAAAAATGAACACAAGGAATGGCTAATACATTTTCACCATTCTAAATTCCTTTGACATAAAGAATTCTTCAGCTGCAGTTTATCCCTAGCTTTTAAAATTTGAATATTAAGTTTATGTAATAATACCCTTTTTCCTAGATGCGAGCTGCTTCTGCATGGACAAATAATATATATGAGCAGGACTGGCAGAGAGCAGTGTAATTTATTCAGTGACCATTTAATGGTAGAAATAATTATAAATTATAAGGCCAATAAAAATCAAGGTTATAGTTTTGATAAAATAAAACCCAAATATACCTTGTTTTAGACAGACAGAAAGGCATATGTTTGAGCCAAAATGATATGGGGCTTATTCCTGGTTCCAGTACTTATGAGCTGCACTATATCACACAAGTGTCTTACACTTTTAGAACCCTGGTTTCTATTTCTATAGAACTGAAATTATAGAATACATAGTTGGCATGATTTTGATTAAATTATATGTGTAGAACTAATAATTTTGTGAACAACCTACAGGAAATTTTCAATTGTTATTAACCAAAGTCATCTGTCTTTTAAGAATTACCATTGTCATATAATACACATAGATACAATTCACCATCTTTAAGTGTGCAATTCAACAAGTATTTAATTCACAAATTTGGTTATGTTTTTAAGAAAGTCTTCTTGTGCCTCTGAAAGAAATATCTTACCCATCCATTAGCAGTCACTATACTATCTATAATCACCATAAAAATTTGCTAACAACTTGGGCTCTTGAGTTGGTCATAACTAGGTTCAAGTTCAAAATGTACTATTTGCTTCATATAACTACTTGAGAATTGTATGGTCTTCAGAAAGCTATTCTGTTGTACTGACTTCAATTTCTTTATTGTAAGCCGGAGGAGATAATAGCACCTACCCTACAGTCCAGATGTGAGAATTTGATAAGATAATGCGCATATACCACCTTCCAATGGCTAGCCCATGGTTAATCCCAGCAAATAATAATTATAGCCACAAAATTCTCTTCCTCATTCTTATTTATTCTGCATACTTTCTTCTTTCCCATTTATTGTGGGTGGCCATACTCCTCTGTGGTCAGGGCTTACACCTGGCTCCGTGCTAACGGGTCAATCCTGATGGAGACCAGGGGACTATATGTGGTTTGGGGGATTTAACCATACCTGCAGCACTCTCTTCAGTTTTCTCTTTCCCCTTTTGACCTGATTTCTAGTCTACTTCCAGTGAAATACATATTGAGGGGCCAGAAAGCATGACTCAGTGATAGAACACCTTTCTTGAATTTGTGAGGCTACAAGTTTAATCCCTGGCACTTTCCTACATCACCAAGAGAATCCCCAGTAATGCTGGCATGACCCACAACACCACAAAAAAGGATTTAATTACTGCAGCTTTAACCAAGTGTGTGAGCACTGAACAACTCAACAACACAGAAGTGGATTTTTTAAATTAAATCACCATGAGAACAGTTACAAAGCTTTAAGGTTTAAGTCTCGGTCATACAATGATCAAATAACCATCCCTTCACCAGTGCACATTCTCCACCACCATGAATCCCAGTATAACCCCCATTCCACCCCTCCCCCTACCCCCTCCACTTTACTCTCTCTCTACTTTGATTTCATTCAATTTTTTGACAGAAGACCTACCACTATTATTTGGAATTTTCTCCCAACATTCAGACCTGCCAAGAAGGCATTATTAGATCATTTGTTTTTATTGCTGATAATGAATAACATGATGTCATGGGGCCGCAATAGCGGCCGTGCAATTTTAGATTTCTGATATTTTAGTTATTAAGTCTGGAGAGATTTCTGCCAGAAGCTGCTGGGTTCCTGGATTGGTTTGTATGCCTCTGGGATCATGGCCTTTCAGGATCCTCTGGGATTATAGCCATTCAGGAGTCAGAGGAGCCATTCATGGGCAGCAACTCAGGGTCTCATCAGGGCGGGGAGATGGGCTGGTTCCAGCCCCCATCCCATGAGGTCCCACGTGTCTCATCATTGCAGGCTCGTACCTCTCAGTCCAATAGACTCTGAAAGATGGTGGTCACCATGCCGCTGAGGAGAAGAAGACAGAATGCCCTTTTGCCCCTAGGGTAGCACGGGACCATAGTTTAATTCATAGTCCAGAAGCATTTCTGCCAGAAGCCGCTGGGTTCTGAGATTGTTTTGTGTATCTCTCGGATTATTGGCATTCAGGAGCTGGAGGAGCCATTCATGGGCGGCAACTCGGGGTTTCGTCAGAGCAGGGAGAACGGCCAGTTCCAGCCCCCATCCCATAGGTAATTTTTAAAAATATTTTTTATTTAAATAGCTGTGTTTAACAAAGTTATTGCTACTTGAGTTTTAAGTTTATAGTATTTCAAAACCAATCCCATCACTTTCAACTTCCCTTCAACAGTGTTCCCATACTACATCCACCTAGAATGCCCCTAAGCCCCACCTACCACCTGCCACCTTGACAGGCATATTACAAAATTCAGTGATTGCAGCTTAGATCTCATGTATTCAGTGTTGTTATATATGTGTCTTGATGACACTCTTCCACATCATCTGTATAACTGGAGCCCCAAGCCCTGTTCCCACAATACTTCCCTTTCTCATAGAAATAGGAAAATTTAAAAGTAAGATGAACATTTAAGGCCTTGTATAGTGCATTGTACATATTAATCACACTAAAATGTATGGATTTATTACTTAATTATGCATGCAATCATACACATAAAAGTCCTTTTTCATTTTGGCAAGATCTTATTCCAAGAATAATAAAGGGGCTTCTTAAATAGCAAAAGGAAATGTTCTTATCTAACAATAATAGGAGGCCAGTTTTTCCAAGAGTTGTGTATATGAATATTTCTTGTAAAAACAATCATCACTATCTAAACCTTGTAGGACTCAGTCACAATAATGAGCTTTAGATCAAGCCATAGCTTTCCCCACAAACACAAGAATGTCTTACAACTGAACCTACGCCTTCCCAATTCTCCCACATCTGAGTTTTTACCAATTAAGAATTAGCTCATAAAGCTACTGTATCTGAAATTATAATTTAAGGATAGGCCACCTAAATGTCAATATGACTAAAGTGGTAGACTGTGTGCCTTGCATATGGGAAGCCCTGAGTTCACTCTCAGCACTCATACCACCCAGCACTACTGTTGTGCCAATCCCCCTCCCAATGAAAATCTAAGACACCTGACTCCAAAGTCTATGCTCTCTGACTACATCATAAGGCTGTAGCTATGTTAGAATCATTAGCCCTACTAGAATTATTCATTCTTTTAAATAAATATATTGAGAAAATAATACTTCACCAAACATGTTACATGGTGACAGGCAGATAGCATGAGAGAAAATCACTGTTTTTAAAAAATAACCATTCAAGGGGCTGGAGTGTTAGCACAGACGGTAGGGCATTTGCCTTGCACACGGTCAACCTGGGTTTGATTCCAAGCATCCCATATAGTCCCCTGAGCACCTGCAGGAGTGATTCCTGAGTGCAGAACCAGGAGTATCCCCTGAGCATCACCAGGTGTGACCCAAAAAATATTATCATTCAATAACATATTATTTCTTCAGACAAAAGTTTGGGTGACTCTATTGGGCAATTACTTGAAACACATGGTGAACTTTTAACAAATCATCTCTTACTCTAAGAGTTCATTCAAAATTCCATACACTGAAGAAGAGTCTAAAGTGCTGTATAAGTGTCAGCATGATAGAGTAGAAAAATCACTGGAGTGGGAGTCAGACATTGAAGCCATTAATTTCTATCCTTGGCCAAATGCTTTTGCTGCATTCAATCTCTAATTCCATTTCCTGAAAAATGAAGGAGTCAGGGGTGACAAGGGCCCTTTCAAATCTCATGGATTCTCCAATGTCTCCAGGCAAAGCAAAACTAACTTTGGATTCCCTTAACACCCTCTTAATTTAAATATTTAATGTCTTCACAGCCTTGGATGGCAAGTCATCAAGTGACTTAATCAGGAATTCACCAGAGAACTCAGGTCTTCTTTCAAGGCCTCAGGGTCTTGATAACAAAGCTGGCTTACTAAAGAGGAGGAGAGAAAACTCATGGACAGAGAACGGCTGCCATTTGTATACAATGATTTGTCTTAGAAAGTCTAATTTTTTTTATCTTGGAGCAAACTCCATTAAGCATAAAAATAATTGAGTCTGTTTTAGAAAAATAGGTACAATCTAGATATGCAAAATGATTGGGGGTGAAGGGATATAGGGAGCAAGCATTCACCACATAAAGAACATAGATCTATAGTCTCACACAGACCTGAATGGAATAAAATTCTGATTTGTTTTTTGCTTTTTTGGGGGTTACACTGGGCAATGCACAGGGGTTACTCCTGTCTCTGCGCTCAGGAAGTACCCCTGGCGGTGCTCAGGGGACCATATGGGATGTTGGGACTCGAACCAGGCTCGGTTGCATGCAAGGCAAATGCCCTACCTGCTGTGCTATTGCTCCAGCCCCTCAAATTCTGACTTTAGGTGCAGTGCTTGCATATACTTAGTAGTAGTGTGGTGGGAATCACTTGTGGTGCTGGGGATCTGACAGAAGAGCTGCCAAGACGGACCTTAGCTTCTACACTGGAGACTTAATGCATAACCTCACACTTGCAAGGTAGATGTTTTTAGCCACTGAGTCCTCACTCCCAGCCCTCAGTGCACTCCCCCATTATATTTCTTACTTAATGAAATCCTCATTTCATATGACCCTTTCTTTTTTGTGGCTGACGTGCATTGATATTTGTTGGGTATCACTTCCAAAATTGTTCTTTAAAGGGACTAATTTAGGCCAGGAACAGGCCTTTAGATGACTACATTCCTGACTCAAGGCAAGCATGTAATCTGGACCATGAATAGACCTGAAGAATGAAATCTCAATTATAAATCTGGAGGACTTGACTTCATTTTTCCTAGCAGCTGTGTAGTGTTTCACCATGTAGATGTACCATAGTTTCTTTATCCACTCATCTGTTCTTGAGCACTTGGGTTGTTTCAAGATTCTGGCTACTATGAGTAGTGCTACAATAAACATAAGGATACAGATGGCTTTTCTGTCTTGTGCTTTGGGCAACTATAGCATACTCCCAGGAGTGATATTGCTGGGTCCTATGAAAGTTCAATTTCTAGTTTTTTGAGGAATATCCATATCGTTTTTCAGAAAGGATGGATCGATTTTTATTCCCACCAGCAGTAAATGACTATCTCTTTTTCTCTGTATCCATGCCAGCACTGATTTTTTTTTTGATGTGCACCAGTTTCTGTGTCATGAGATGATATGTCATTGTTGTGTTTATTTGTATCTACCTGATAATTAGTGATGCAGAATACTTTTGCATGTGCCTTTTGGCTATTTGTACTTCTTCTTTGAGGACATTTCTTTTCATCTCTTCTCCCATTTTTTTCATGGGGTTCACAGAATTTATGAATGAACATGGAGAGTATCACACTGACTTAAATCAGTTAGAGGAAGAGAGACAAATATAGAATGAGCATACTCATTTGCAAGATATATAAAAATATCATAGCATTTTAATAATATCCAAAGACAGTAGAAACAAGGGTCAGGAAGACTGCTGCATGGTATGGAGCTTTCCATAAAGGGGCAAGGTGAGTGCAGTTAGGAGAGAGAAGGGTCCACCATGATACTGATAGTTGGAGAAGAATACTCTGGACAAAAACTGAGTGCTGAAAGGAAATAAAATGATATGCATGATATGTTTTCAGTAACAGTCTTGCAAACCACAGTGTCTAAAAGAATAATGAGAAAGAAATGCCTGTGTCTGCAATAAAGGCAGGCTGTGGGGGCAAAGGGGTGATTGGGAGGGAAGTTGGGGACATTGGTTGTAGCTAATATGCGCTGGTGAAGGGATGGGTGTTGGAACATTGTATGACTGAAACTCAATCATGAACAACTTTTTAACTGTAAATCTCAAAGTGATTACATATAAAAAGTTTTAAATAATATAAAATAAATCTGGAGTACTGAAAAAAAGCTGAAACAAGAAGGTACCTGTGTCTAAATGACATCATGAAAAATCACTATATCATTTCTTTTATGGGAGAAAACATATTTAAGGTTTTGTCAGAGTATCTGCTATTTGGATTTTTTTTTCTTACAGGCCAATTCAAATTCCAGATAACCCTATTTATATAACATCTCTAATTACTTTGATTAGAATTGCTTGTATTTCACTTTTGATCAATTCACTTTGATTTTGCTATTGACTTATGAGAAAAGTACAACAATAAAAAAAACCAGTTTACAGTTTACCAGGATTACGGAACAGTGAAATTAAGAGCCAAATAAAGTTTATATTTAAGGAGCTATAATAATATACAGTTATTATAATAAATAGCTAAAGTTTTTTGACAACAAATTGTTAGTATGTTGAACTCACATCGTGAAAATATTTTGAATTTCAAAGATGCTATTCCTGCTTTATATGAAGTTTTCTTTAAATGATATATCCAACTAGTCTTAGAACAGGAAACATGTCAAATATGGTAGTGTTCTAGGATATTTAACATCAAGATGAGTAAGTATGACTTGTGATTTTTAATTTATGTTTGTATTATAAATATGCAAAATAATTATTTATCAATTATACCTCGATCCATCTGGAAAAGTAAAATTTTGTAAATCTAGGTTTGTTCAACAACAATGATTTGTTTTCTCTTTAAATTTTTTAATAGGGGCTGGAGTGATAGTGCAGCGGGTAGGGTGTTTACCTTGCATGCGGGCCTACCCGGGTTCAATTCCCAGCATCCCATATAGTCCCCCGAGCACAGCCAGGAGTAATTCCTGAGTGCAAAAGCCAGGAGTAACCCCTGTGCATCGCCGGGTGTGACCCAAAACAAACAAACAAATAAATAAATAAATAAATTTTTTAATAGCACACATCACTCTCTGGATTGAAGTGATAGCATAGCGGGTAGGGTGTTTGCCTTGCAAACAATCAACATAGCTGACCCGAGTTTGATTCTTGCCCTCTTGGAGAACCCGGCAAGCTAATAAGAGTATCTCGCCCACACAGCAAAGCCTGGCAAGCTACCCATGATGTATTTGATATGCCAAAGCACAGTAACAATTGTCACAATGGAGAAATTACTGGGCCCACTCAAGCAAATCGATGAACAACGGGAGGACAGTGACAGTAACATCACTCTCTACTAGAATCTCTCCACTTACCCTTCCCTTATACCCATATCCCATGCTTGTCATCTCTGGTAACCTCAGTTTTATTACCAATGTCCATAGTCTATTTTTTTAGTTTACCCATTTATCCTATATTGCACACATAGATGAAATCATTCAGCACTTTTCTTCCTACTTCTAACGTACTTAATTTTGCATAAATCTTTTGAGTCCTTTCCATTTTGCTTCAAATGTCAAAACTTCATCTTCTTTACAGCTGAATATCTTTGTACTGTGATTATGTTTACTACACCATTACTACCTACTCAGTGTATTGATAGGAATATAGGTTGCTTCCAAAGTGCTTGAGTCAAGAGACTGTTATCTCTTAATAATGATATTTTAATATGACCTTAGCTCAAATATATATTTGTCCCTGCAATAAAATTTCTAAACCAGTTTTAAATTTCTTATGTCTTTATATTTTTTGGTGTTGAAAATCTTGCTTCTGAACTGGAATATCAAATTTTTATGACTATAGAGACCATAGCCTTTATATTTTCCATATCCTGGCATATAATAGGATCTTAAAAGACATTTTTGAGAAATATCTTATTTATTACCAGCTTATTTTTAAGGATATTTTTCAAATAAATTATATGAGAAGCTTGCATATGGTCTGATACACAGTGAGTGAACCTGTGGTCTACTTTCATTTTTAAAAAAAATCATAAGAACTGGGGCTGGAGTGATAGTACAGTGGGCAGGGAATTTATCTTGCACATAGCCAATCCAGGTTTTATCTGTGGCACCTCATATGGTCCCCGGAATCCACCAGAAATGATCCCTGAGCTCAGAGCCAGAGTAGTTCTTGAGCACAGCCAAGTATGGCCCCAAAACCAAAAAATAATAATAATAATGAGAGCTGTATAAATTCACAGATCTCAAAAATGACTTTAACTAACACAATTCAACACACAATTATTGAGCACCACTGATTGCAGGCCCTATTCCAGTGACCAAAGCAAAGTCACAAATGTTCATTTCATGGCACTACACACAAAAACTCTCAATTTCAGTAGCAAATTAACAAAAGCTTTCAGACTTTATTGTATGCTACTTTGAAACCTTAACAAAGCAAGTGTGATATTGAACCATTGCTAATTTCATTAAAAATGTACAAGCTCCTCATATTTGGGTACAAAGGTGGTGTTAAGGAATAATAGAGCCAAATATCCAATCTAGAGTCAACCACACTGAAACCAGAGACCCAAACTTTAACAACCAAATTTAGGAATGTGCTTGTCAAGAGGATAGGCTGGAGAGGGGTGGTTATAGCAGGGAACCTGGGAGCATTGGTGGAGGTAAGCTGACACCAGTGGTGGAATTGGTGCTGCAATATTGTATGTCTAAATCTAAACTATGAATAACTTTGTAAAGCACAGTGCTTTAATTTTTTTAAAAAAATAGAAAAATATACAAGTGTAAAAATAGTGGAAAGTGTGTATATGGCATTTAAGATTAATATCCTTTTTTAAATTTTATTGAATCACCGTGACATAGTTACAAGTTTTCATATTTGGGTTACGATCACACAATGATCAAACAACCATCCTTCCACCAGTGCACATTCCCCACCACCAATATCCCTGTTATACCCCCCCTTTCCCACCCTCCCCCTGCCTCCACGGCAGACATGATTCCCCATATAAGATTAATATCCTTAATTTATGAGACTGACCGCTGCCTACTGCACTAAGGAGGCAAACACAGTAACAACAAGTCTCACAATGGACACGTTACGGTGCCCACAAGAGCAAATCAATGGACAACGGGAGGACAGTACTACAGTGCTATCCTTAATTTATTTTGCCCATTTCTAACATATCCCCCATTAGCAGTTTTTTATGCTAGAATTAAGAAAATAAGGACACAATATTTCTATTTTTCCAAAAGACCAACTTGTTCTGGTTAATTAATATATGACAGACTATAATAATTATACTGTAAATTTTTCAGTTCAAGTAGTTAAAATCTTTTTTTTTCTTTTGCTGTTTGGGTCAGACCTCATGGGGCTTAGACCTAATTCTGGATCTAGGCTAAGGATTAAGTCCTAGATTGAGCCCTAACAGAGCTCTGGAGATCATATGGAATTCCAGAGATCAAACCCAGGTTGGCTGCATACAAGGAAAGCACCCTACCTGCTGTACAACAGTTTGGGCTCAGTAGCTGAATTCTTTTTTTTTAAAATTTAATTTAAACTTATTTATTTATTTATTTATTTATTTTTGGGTCACACTTAACGATGCAAGGGGTTACTCCTGCCATCAGGAATTAATCCTGGTGGTGCTCAGGGAACTATATGGGATGCTGGGAATCGAACCCGGGTCAGCCACTTGCAAGGCAAACCCCCTACTTGCTGTTCTATCACTACAAGCCCCTCATTAACTGAATTCTTACCAAGGAAATATGTTGGAAATTTTGTTCATTTGGGGGCCATTTCCAGGGCTGCTCAGAGCTTACCCATGCCTCTTTGCTCAGGGATCACTTCTGATAGGGCTCGAGTGACCATACGAGGTGTGGGGTTGGAAACCTGGTCAGCGGTGTGAAATGCAAGTGCCCTACATGCTGTACTATTCGGAAGACGTTTTTAATCTTAACAAATATTATTAATTTAAATTGATCCTTCTTGTGTGCTTAAATAATGATTTTTGTAGTCTTTCAATAGGATAAACCTAGTGTAGTAATTAAATTTTTCTGTAGCTTCGAACTTGTGTCTAGTTCCTAAAGGAAGAAAAAGGGAGGTTGGGCAGGGAATTCCATTTTGTGCTGAACAAAGCTAACCAGAAGAAGAGAACACAAGGGGGGAACATTAGTAAGAAACTAAAAGCCAAATTGAAGAACACACAGCAGGAGAGAGAAGGGTACAGAATTCTAGTCACCATCATGGCAAACACCAGATTGTTAATGGTCAGACTTCCCTTTAGACTGCTACTGAGAAAGCAAAGTACACTGACGAAATTGAGATGGGCATCAAAAATACCAGACACAGTATTAGAGGGGGAATAGCCAAGGGATAAGAACTACTGAAGAGAGGCATATTACAATAAGGACAGCTTCGCTAAATGAAGATTTCAGATGTGCTCGGACTATGCTAAGAATTTCCTTGGAGTTAATACTTTTTCAAATTAACACCAATACCAGTGGGTCTCAACTGGGGAAAGTGCTGTTTGACCCGTAGGTATATGTGGCATTGTATATCATTGGTTTTACACAGCTAGTAAGGAGGGGATATTACTGGTATCTAGTGAGTAGAGGTCTGGGATGCCAGGAAACAGTTCACAGTACACAACACAATCACCTGCAGCAAAAAGTTATTTAGCCAAGATGATGATTGTTGAGAAATACAAATTAAGCTCTGTCCTCTATAGTAAACAGTATAAATTAATGTTAAGAATTAGTGTGTATCTATCTATCTATCTATCTATCTATCTATCTATCTATCTATTATCCATCTATCTACCTTCATATATATATATATATATATATATATATATATATATATCCAGACAGAAATACAACCTTCAGAACTCATTCTTCTTACCATCATTATTTTTCAGATGAGAAGCACAGCCAGAAGGGAAACAGCCACCCCATCCCATCCCATAGATGCCTGAGGTTATCACTCCCTGCTATTCAGGATGCAGACAATAAATCCCCTGCTCTCCCTCAATCATTGCCCACTCACCTGCTCAACGAAGCATTCTTTTTCCTGTTTTTTTCCATCATCCAATCATCTGCAGATCATTTACTGGCTACAGGACACTAAACTGAAACTGGGAGTGGGGAAACCAGAGAAGTCTGGAGGTGAGGCGAGAAATCAAGCATGATCCAGTCATTCATTCTAGAGACAACCCAGGCTGGTAATAAAGGGGGAAATGGAATGATTTTCTTCCAGAAAAGTTAGGGTTAAAATTCTCACCAGTTACACAGTGCCTGGAAGGATAAGTGGGATAAAAAGTATGGACAGTATAGGGGAAGTTGGGGAAATCAGGTGCTACTTCTTGGAGGAGGTAGCCTGTGTCTTTTACAGTCAGAGACAAGTAGGAGAGTTTCCCTTTGCTCACGGTACACCATGGGAAATGGGTGAACAGTCAAAGAGAAGAGAATAAAGCAGTCTCAAGCCCACTAAAGCTTTAGAGATTTTGACATTTAGGCAAAATATATTCCACATCAGGATATTTAGAAACCTTATATATCACCTAGCAAATGATCTACAGTCTCTATTTTCAGCAAAGTAGAGTCCAGTTTCCTTACCATCTGATGCCATTCATTCTGTAGTTGACCCACACATCCCACTTCAGGCAGCTGCTAAGGGTATCCAAACTGCTTGTTACCATCAGAGCTTGCTGGGTAAATCACTCTCCTCTGAAGTTTTCCAGAATCTAACCTCTTCCTCTCACTCTGGCAGCTTACCATGTTCCTGAATGTTTAAGAGTTACACCTGGCGCAGCAAATGGAGCTCAGGTGGTAGAGCAATGCATCATGAATGAGGTTCCCGGTTATATCCTCAGCACTGTCTGTACTCATCAGCACAGCTCAGTGTGGATTCATAACCACATACTTACTCCTCATATCTAGGAGGATGAGCAGTAAGAAGCGACAACATCTTTGACAGATACTAGCAACAGGCCCGGCACTTTACATGTATTATATAATTTGATCATCCCTATTTTGCTGTTAGTGAAACTGAGGTACAGAGTAGACTGAAGCTGCCCCAGGTCCCCTGGCTAGGAAATGACTGAGATTTGGGATAAAAACCTACTTCTGGGGGTTAGGGAGGTATCTCAAAAGGTTGGAGTGCATGTGTTGTATGCCAGACACCTTGAGTTTGATCCCTAGCAAGGTATGTCTCCCCAGCATGGCATGGCTTTGGACACCCATTAGCATCATTATGTGTGGCTCTAGAATCCCCAATCACTACTGGGGTGACCCTGCTGGCCCTCAGCACTTTTAAGGTTGAGGAGAACTGACTCAATGGCTAAGCATTGAACCATCTGGTTCAATTGATTCTAGATCACCAAGAGCAGTCCCTGGGATCTTTGAATAGTTCCTTGGAGTACCTCCAAAACCAACTACTGTTCTCCACCAACACATGCAGTGTCCCTATGCACCTCTTGGTGAGACCTTTCTTGGGCATCAGTTCTCGGGGTAACCCTTTACCTATAAGCCCAGAATTCCACAGGATTATGGAGATAAATTAATCATAGTAATAAAAAACTGACATTTGATTGGGTCTTCCTCGCAGCAGGCACCCTTTCCATCACTTGAAATGGGCCCTGATTTTCATCAGCCCCATTTCACCGATTAGGCAAGCTAAGCATAAAGAGCAAGTTCAGAAACTTGTCAAAAGTCCTGTAATATGTGACTGACCTAGGATATGAACTAACCCAATCTTACTCCTCTGACATCATCCCAGTCACATTATGATACTGCCAATCATACATTTACTCATATCATCTGTACATCAGTACTCTGAGACCAGTCATCCATATCTTTATAGATGAGGGAAATGAGGTTCAAAGATATTAAGTAACTTAACTGAGGTCACACAGTCAATTAGAAGAGGTACTGAATTTGGAATGAAATCTGGATCCAGAGTCCATGTCATTTTTTAAAGAAAAACTGGGGTTGTGGGTGATAATCAGTGGTGCTCAAGGGCTGTTCCTGATTCTGTGCTCAAGAGTGACCCCTGAAGATGCTCAGGACCATATGTGCTGTAGGAGATCTTATTCAGCGGCACAGCTGCTCCAGTCATATCCAAGGCAATGACTTTTTCTTCTGTGCCATCTTTTCACACTAGAGTTTTTGTTAAGAACCACTACACTGTAGCCCCAAGTGAGTAAGAGCTCTCTTTGATCAGAACTCAAGAGCAGGTTCCAAGTGAAGCCAAGGCATTTATGGTTTCTAATCTATGTTTCTTTTTGTTTGTTTGTTTTTCTCAGTTTAGGGACCATACGGTCACGCTCACAGTCCTTCCATTGTTCATCGATTTGCTCCAGTGGGCCCAGTAACATCTCCATCATGAGACTTGTTACTGTGTTTGGCATATTGAATACGTCACGGATAGCTTGCCAGCCTCTGCCGTGCGGGTGAAATACTCTCGGTAGCTTGCCACCTCTGAGAGGGGCGGAGGAATCGAACTCAGGTCGGCCATGTCGGCCGCTTGTAAGGCTAACACCCTACCGCTGTGCTATATCGCGCCAGGGTTTACTCCTGGTTCTACATTCAGGGATCATTTCTGGAAAGCTCAGAGGACCATATGTGATGCTGGGTATAAAACTGGGTTTGTTGTATGCAAAGCAAATGCTTTTTCTGCTGTACTATTTCTCCAGCCCCTCGAATCTATGTTTTTATAGCTCCACTCACCCCACTGGCGGCTTCTACCCAGGATGTCCAGTAAGGGGTTCCAGAGACAGTATAGGGCTTAAAGTTCTTGCTTTGCATGCCACAGACCCCAATTTGATCCCTAGTACAATATACAGTCCTCCTAGCTTTTCTAGGAGTGATTCCTCAGCACACAGCCAGGAGTACACTGAGCACTGCCTAGTGTGGCCCAAAAAGAATGTCTCAGGCCCTACCCTGGGTTATTCTGGAATGCATCACTGCAGAACATGGGCCTCCCAACCTCCCAAGTCCTGTGGCTCTAGGCCATCCGGAGCACCTGAACCCCCGCCTCCCCAGCAAAAGAATGGAGTCAGACCCAAACTGACAACCAGGTTCACTACCGAAATACAGATGACTAATGAAGGCAGAGGAGGCAGGGAAAATTGACAAGCACATTACTCATTTTAAGTCACAAATGTACAATTATAACCTTACTCACTAATAATTTCAGGTGGCACTCTCCTGACAAGTAAATAAAACTCTCTGCATGCAATAGTACCACGTTATAGTATCATGCATTGTGGGGAGAAGATTATTATCATTTATTATTGCTTTTATTTCCCCTAAGGGCTTCTGATGTTATAATACTGACATCACTGTAATTTATTACATTTCCTTCTAGTCCTCATACAGAGGAGCCTATCACATAATCAGTTGCCAATTTTCATCCTCCACAGAAAGACCAGACAAACTTTTAAATGTTTCAGGGTTTTGCTTGAGACCAACAATGCCGGACCATTTGTAAAATAAGCCTTTCTACAAAGTAAAAGGAAGAGCATCTGTCAAGGGACTCCATCACCATCTGTGCCATCATGAGCAGAGAAGTTACGACTGAAGGCCTGTTTGTAATGGAAGCCATGGTTTGCAGCAATCAAGCATGCTAAGACATGCAGACACAGATGTGACCGTTAGGAAGGAAGAAGCTCCAACGATTACACAAAATGTCCTAGAATAAGGAGGTATACCTTGAAGCACCAGGACTGGTCGGGGCAAGAGAGAGGAAGAAGGTGAACAAGAATCTTCATGGCTTGGAGGCCAGTAGCACATGCTAGGGAAAAGGGCAGCTCAGACAGAGAAGGGAACACCAAGTTAAGGGTTTCGGAGAATCCTCCCAGCATGGGAGATGTATGCTGAAAGTAGACTATAGACCGAACATGATTGCCACTCAATGCCTCTTTTGCAAACCACAGCACCCAAAGGAGAGAGAGAACAAAAGGGAATGCCCTGCCACAGAGGCAGGGTGGGATGGGGGAGGGGAGGACTACTGGGATCATTGGTGGTAGAGAATGGGCACTGGTGGAGGGATGGGTACACGATCATTGTATAACTGAAACCCAAGCACAAAAATGTGTAAGTCTACAAGTATCTCATGGTGTTTCACTAATAAAATTTTTTTTAAAAGGAATCTTCATAGGAGTTTTCTTGTGAAGCACATTTAGAGTTGACTAGTTATAATCCTTGCAGCCAGTTCTACAGCATAAATCCTGCCTCTACTTTTCTGAAACCTGGCCCCTAGAGTAATCAAAGTAAGCATGTAGTGGTTCAGTGTATAAGAGCCTAAACAAAGGAGGTGCTGGGAATTGGGCTCTAGTTTGATTGGTTTCCGTATGAAATGCACATTAGAAGAAAATCTGTTTACTGTATCTATGAATAGATGACCCAGAGCAGGGAATTTTCTCCAGGGTCAGCTAAGCCCCAAGGTATCAAGAAAACAGAATACATAAACATGTGAGGCCTGGTTAAGGCAAGGCTTTAGTCGCAATGTACAGAATAGGATTCATATGGGTTTTGTGGAGTGGTTTTGAGGAGCAAGTATCATCCGTTAGTAACAAGTTCCTTCCATGACCTTTGAAAACTACAAAGTAGAGTTTTCTGCCCAGAAGCAGAGTTACTGGGTATAAATCCCAAGGAGTAGAATTGTCATTCCAAAATTGACTCTAACATTTTTTTCCTCCCTACCACTCTAGTGGCATCGAATGTGTTCTGATCACCATGCAGCCCGGTCCAAAACTGGAAACTCCCAATGGTACTAGAGACACTATTATGTTACCTCTATGATCAGTACCCTCATGATTGCCATTCTCTTTCACTACTTTTTCTCAACTTACTCTAAAAATTTTTAGAGAAATAATAGGCTTCTCAAAAATCACATTTAATTTTTATTGTTTCCACCTGTCTTTCTTGCCCCAGGCACAATCATCTAAGTAAAGGAAATTACCATTCACTTACTCTCCTGGATCAAAAATTCTTTACTTTTCATTATGAAGAGTAGCCGCTGATAGGTCACTTGCCTCACGTGTGGCCAGCCCAGGTTCAAATCCTGGTACTTGATATGGTTCCCTGAGCCCTGTCAGGAATTATTCCTGACCTCAGAGCCAGAAGAAAACCCTGAAAGTAGCTGGGTGTGGCTCAAAAACTAAAAAAATCTAGAATCAACCCAAATTTTCAATGACAGATGAGTGAACAAAGAAGGTGTGGTATTTGTAAACAGTGGAATACTACTCAGTTATAAAAAGACATGAAATTTTGCTTTTCGTTACAATTGAATACAACTGAAAGCTGTGATGTAAGTGAAACCCATCAGAGTGCAGATAACCTACTTCACATATGGTGTATAAAGAAACCATGCTAGGGAATGGATGGTATCTAATTATAAAAACCCCTTGGCTGGACTTTGACTACAAACAGAGACTACCAAACAGTGAAAGGAAGGGACTGGGGAGTGCAGAAAAAAGAGATAGATTATAAATGATATAAAGACAGTGGTGGAGGGTATGCAGAACATTGGTGATAATGACAGTGCAGTAATTTTGTGAATCAAAATCACATAACACTATTATAATCATACTACTTCAACTATCATATTTTGTTAGTTCTGACACTTTTATCACTCATACACCCCTATCCAATCAAGCATCATGTATTGTCAGCTTATCTTCAAAAATATATCTCTAGAGCAAGAATGTAAACTGTTGAGATTTTGAGTAACTGTCATGCTTTGTTATGGGTGCTTGGGTGCTGCTCAGTGCTCTATAGGACTTTTAGCAGCACCCCTGGTTTCTGCTCACTATAAGTTAGTAGCTGGCCTTTTTTATAGCAGTGGCAACAACAAAATTTCAAGGCATTATTAAGTATTTCCTGGGTTTCGAAATTGCCACAAGATGAATGCCACTCTCTTAAATGCACTACTTCTTACCATGTCTATTCAATTTCAAAATCATCAGTAGCTATTACCTGGCAATAGTCCTATTTCCAAAAATTATTATTATAAAAATAGCCATGACCATTGCAAAAGCAACTCAAAATATTTCAATATCCCCTCCAAAAAACTTTCTTAAAACTTCCAATGCTTCAAAAGACCCCACAGTACTACACACACACATATATATTATATATATAATTACTGCACTGTATATGATATATATCATATATATGATATATATATACTACACACACATATATACATATATATACATATATACACATATATACTGGGCTGGAGCGATAGCACAGCGGTAGGGCGTTTGCCTTGCACGCAGCCAACATGGCCGACCCGAGTTCGATTCCTCCGCCCCTCTCGGAGAGCCCGGCAAGCTACCGAGAGTATCTCGCCCGCATGGCAGAGCCTGGCAAGCTCCCCGTGAGGTATTCGATATGCCAGACACAGTAACAACAAAGTCTCCAATGGAGACGTTACTGGGCCCGCTCGAGCAAATCGATGATCAACGGGAGGGCCTTTACTTTACTTTTACACATATATACATATATATGTATATATACATATATGTATATATATATGTATCTGTATACATATGTATACATATGTATATATATACATATACATATATACATATATATGCATATATACATATATAGTATATATATGTATATATATACTACACACACATATATATTATATATATAATTACTGCACTGTATATGATATATATATCATGTATATATGATATATATAGGGAGGAATATATATATATATGCATATATACTACTGTGAGAGCCCTCCTCACCCCAAGGGACCCAGCCCCGGCAGGGCAGCTGACCTCCACTGCTCAACAACCACCATGCTCCAGGCCACTCTAAGACACTTCCTACCCATTTATGCCTCTCGGGGAGCTCAGCAAACTACCGAGAGTATCCCGCCCACAGGGGCAGAGGCTGGCAAGTTCCCTGTGGCGCATTCGATATGCCAAATACAGTAATGACAATAGGTCTCATTACCCTGACCCTGAAAGAGCCTCCAATCGTTGGGAAAAAACAAGTAAGAAGAGGCTGCTAAAATATCAGGGTTGGGAGGAATAGAGATGTTACTGGCATCCACTTGAGTAATTCGATGATCAATGGGATGACAGTGATACAGTGATACAGTGATATATGTACAGATGCATATGGATTATCAAAGTATTTAAGATATCGGATAATAGACACACAAAATGTTGACAACAGCACAATATTAGTAGAAGCTTTAACACTCCTTTATCATTTCTGGACAGATCAACTAGGCAAAAACATAACACGGAAATATTGGCCTGAAGGAAGAAATGGAAAATATGGGCTTAACAAACATATTTACAGTTATTTATCCCCCAAAACTTGAGTATACATACTTCTCAGTGCACAAGAGACATTATCTCTAAGTTAGACCAGAATCTGAGTCATAAAACATACTTCCATTAAATCAAGAAGATGGAAATTGCATCACTAATCCTCTGAGACTATGATACTTTGAAAATAGAAATTAATCAAAATCAGAAACTGGGAAAACCCTCAAACATGTGAAAATTAAACATAAATAAATTAATAAGTGGGGAAACATATTCCTATGGCATCTTTTGAAAACCTTAGTGTCCCTTATGCTGGTACCCAGGGTCTCATATAATTTGAACCCTGACCGATACTCCAGTTTATTGCTGGCCATTCTCTACCTTACTGTCCCCATGGTGCCCCATCCTTTTCTGCTGGTCCTGAGCATTGCTGCTTTATATAGGACTTTTCTTACTCCCCTAGTTGTTCAGATTGTTCACTCACAATTTGGAGGTTCCAATCGAAGCTTTTCCTATCTAAAATAACAAAATAGCAACAATCACCTCCTTTGTTTCCCTCCAGACCACTTTTACCCTCTTCATATGACATATTTATCAACTGTTTATCTTCTCGATTAGAATGTCAGCTCTGAGCCACAGCTATGACTCGACAGCACAGTTCATGTCCTGTATGCGTGAGGCCTTGGGTTAGATCTTTGGTGGGAGTCAACAAGGTCTAAGTAAATAGAAGGTGTGATCATTATAAAATGGGATAATTTATATTTTTAACAAGGGCCACAACAGTTATGGACAGGAAGTAGTGACCAGCACCATTCCAGGTGATGCTTGGTTCAGCCACAGTGCAATGCTTGGCCAGGTGCTACAGAGCAGCCTGAGTTACTTTGGGTCTACCAGAGCACTGTCAGTTCTAGGGAAGAAGCTTGGTGCACGAGGTGTTGAGGACAGAACCCAGGGTGACACATAAGGGATGTGCTTTATTACTTCAGCAATCTCCCTGAGACCTGAAAAGGGGATGTTTAATTTAAAAAGTAGAACTGTTGCCTCCATAAGAGCAGGCACCCTCACTTTTCGCCAGACCCCAGCAGTAATGTTACTCAGCACAGAATGGATGTGAAAAAAAAATACTGAGCATAATGTGCCTAATATTCACTGTCACTGTATCATTGTCATTCCGTTGTTCATAGATTTCCTCGAGCAGGCACCAGTAATGTCTCCATTCATCCTAACCCGGAGATTTTTAGCAAGTGCTACATTGCAGGCTCTTTCAGGGTGGGGGGAATGAGACCCATCATTGTTACTGGGTTTTGGCATATTGAATATGCCACGGGGATCTTGCCAGACTCTGCCATGCAGGCAGGATACTCTCGGTAGCCTGCTGAGTTCTCCGAGTGCGAGAACTAGACAATAAGAAGTCAAGCTGCCATAAATGTGACTGCGTGCTTCCGGGAGGTTGGTTTTATAGTCTCTAGGTCTTGGCTGTTGATGGGATTACACAGTACCGGGGGTAGTTTGTGGGTGTAATGCCTAGCTACTGGAAGATGGGGGGTCTGTGTGGAGAAGGCCCAATCTCGATCTGAGATGTCTTGGAGATCTCAGCCCCGGGTCCCGCACACCTGGGTTCCTCTGCATGAGGCTTGTACAAGCGTGTGGAGAGTGGTCTTAAGCATAATATTAGGGCCCCCAATTATGTATTGCATTGCCCTATTCCACAGTTAACTGGTTGGGCTTGACACTCCCTCTTCATACCACGACATATACTAGGACACCAGCATGACCAGATCATACAAGACCTGCAGGGTAGGTCCTACACTTGAGTATGGAAATTATTTCCTTCTAAAAATGGTCTGACCACTGAAATATATTATCATAGGATGCATAGATTGACACTCCTGGGGTCCAGTCAGCTGCTGTTTCCAATTACTCATGCATGTTCCCCTTACCTCTTGGAGTCTTGGTTTCATAATCTAGAGAATGAGAACAACTGCATGGCTATTGCACAAGAGATTAACAAGAGGCCCAACCAAGAATGTGATAGTATAGAGTCTAGTCCAGAGTTGGTACTCTTTTGCACCTGCTATTATTAGCGTGATCAAGTCAGACAAGCAAATGGTTTACAACAGTGAACCAAGGCTGGGGGTGGAGGGCGGACGGAGTGTGGGCTGGTGATGGCTTCCAAATGGAACTCTCTTACCCAGTTTCTCTAGGAAAAAGAGTATTGCTGTCAAGTTTACGCCCAGCTGCATGGACAGTGAACATATCCTGAGGCTTCCAAACAAGAATCTAGACTGACAGCACATAGTATACATTTTATATTTTTATCCATGAGATAGAAAAAAAGCCTTTTAATATCTTTTCATAATTATGAGGCCAAAATAGTCTTATTTTTTTCAATGACATAACCAGGTGCAATTCATTGTGGAGTGAAGGTTAGACATGGGGAACACCCCAGAAACATAAATTGCTACACATACGATATCACAAGGCATTTTAAGTCTCCTTAGGAACAGCTTTCCTATAGGAATACTAATATTTAGGACTGAGTTTTTCATTAATATCTTCAATTTTATTCATAAGAAACCTGTTGTCACTAACTACAGAAATCTTTTTTGGCCTAGATAAGATGTTTATTTCATTTTTGAGCTTGTAAAATCATGGATTTTTCTAGTGCTTCACCTACCATTCATTTAAAAATAGTTAATAATGAAAACTGTTCTTCCCTTTAGAGAAACTCTATTGTAATCCAGTGTATGTTTATAGTGAGGTTCCATACAGTTGACTTTCTTAGATTTTTCTGAATAGTAAGTTACTTTAATTAAAACAAACAAAAAAGCAAAAAGAATTTTATTCTGTTTCTATTATAAATGGTGCTTTCAATAACCCATATCCCTAAAATGAATTCCAGTTAATTCAATTAAGCAAACATGCACTGGACATTTACTGTGAGGGGTGTGTGTATGTGTGTGTATGCTAATGAGAAATTGAAGGAGTGAGTTGAAAGGATATGCTGGAAGGACTGTGGAAAATGAATAGCCCAGTTGGTGTAAAGAACAATGACAGAAGGTAAGAATAGGTCTGGGTACTTGGTCCAGTTTGAGTCTACCTCCTCAAGGATACACAAGGAAGTCGATCATGATGGATCATAGTAAGTGGATTTGTTTAAATACAGCCTATGGTAGCGTTTTATTTGGGAGGTTTTGTTGCATGTGGCTATGCTAACAGATTACTCCTGGCACAGTTCTTATATGCAAGGCAAGTGCCTTACCCATTGTACCATATCTTCATCCATATTTATACCATGACTAACTACTTGGGGCAGTACACCAAGAGACTTTGAGCTTTACCCTTACATTCACCCCACCTCCACTCTGCATGCAAGTAAAGCATTAATCTCACTTTTTTGGAATGATCTGCCTGGAATGCAAGACAGCGAGTGATTTCTCTTAGGCTAGGGTCTGAGGTTTATTCACCAATTGATCCTGAGTATCCAGAATACAGACTTGGGTGAAGATGTTACTAAATAAATTCTTTTAGAATTAATAGGCTTGGCTGGACTGTGATTATAATGTCACATAAAGCTATATACCATTCAACAGTTGCTGTAGCAATTTTTTATATCAATCATGGTGTGTCAGTAAAAATACTGACTGCTGGGGAGGGTTGCTGTCCAGAAGACAGGTGAAGACAACAGGAAAGTTCAAACTGACGCTGTCCCTTCAGGGATAGTAGAGTCAATAGGCCTAGATCCCTAAAAGCTATGTTTATTTCTGATCACAATATATCCACGGGTCTGGTGGCTAGGGTATAATCTATAGTATTGGGTCCTCTTACCTCTCCAAGTGCTTACCATCTCATTTCCAGCTCACCATGCCCAGGTTCCATCAATCTCCATCCATTATATCACACCTCCATATCTTGAGTACCACTTCAGATAGTACATTCACTGATGTAATTACCTATCTTTCCATTTTACTTTTAGATACTGCTTTAAATATCAGAGATGGTGAACAGTGCACAGAATAAAGCACTGGACTTGGAGTCAGAAGACCCATGTGTTATCACTGCTTCTCTGCTTCCTAACCATGAGAAACATCAACAGTTCATGCCACAGTCAGCTAGGCTATAACATGCAAACAACAATGTCACCTGATCATAAGAAGCAGGGAGATATTAGGAGTGAAAATATTCATCTCTATAGGATGTAGAGATTGATTCTCAATGGATCAGAACATGACGTCTTCCCTAGGAAGACATTTCAGTCATCCGTGGGGATTTTTTCAATCATTTCCAATGCTGAAAAGATCTAGAACACGGTCTTCCCCTGTCGAGATCAAGCGTCTTGAATGGCACCCTTACTTTATCGGTGGGAGATTATCTTTCCAGGGCCCAGAACAAAAAGAGGTTGAATCACACTACTATTTTCTCTAGGATGAAAGTCAACATGATTATGAGTACTGAAGAAAAGGCAAGCAATAATGACATGATAATTGTTTCTCCATAGTTTTCATGCCACAAAACTTATTCAGAGTATCAGTTGTACATTATAAATCGGGAGAAAGTACTGAGGCTGCTAACTACCACAGACAACCCAGGCATGCCCTTCAAACAGTCGTGAAAAGTGAGAACAGCATGTCAAATATATGTATAATCGTTTTTCCAGCACATTCTTAAAAGCTCTGCTCAGGCAAGAGTTGATAACTTCAAGAAAAAGTATCACCTTTCAAGAGAAAATCAGCAGGGAGCAAGTAGTCAATTTGCCAATCTGAGTTCATAGTGTCTTTGCAATCATTTCCCCACCAACCCTTGGAATAAAGTGAGTAAAACCTATGGCAAACCATCTTATAATGGTCCTATTTTCTACTTTGGTTTTAGGGAGAATCCCTGCCCTGAGCAGAGCCCCAGCAGCTGAGGACCTCCGGAGCCAGCCACGGCCATGTTGGGACCACTCTCCACACGTCCGGACGGGCCTCATGCATGAAAGAACTGGCAGAGGAACCCAGGCATGCGGGTCCCAGGGCTGAGGTCTCCAACCCTACTTTGATTGGGACTGCGCCTTCTCCACCTAGACCCTCCATCTTCCAGTATGTAGGCGTCATACCCACCAGCTGCCGCCAGTGCCAGGTTGGTCCAATCAATGGACAAGACGCAGAGACTATAAAACCCATCTCCCGGAAGCACGCGGCCGCATTTGCAGCTACGCGACATCTTATTATCTTATTTTCCTTTGGAGAACCTGGCAGGCTACCAAAAGTATCCTGCCCGCTCGGCAGAGTCTGGCAAACTTCCGGTGTCGCATTCAATATGCCAAATACCAGTAACAATGATGGGTCTCATTCTCCTAATCCTGAAAGAGCACTGAAATGGCTCTTTTAAAATCTCAGGGCTAGGAAGAAGGAGACGTTACTGGTGCCTGCTTGAGGAAATCGATGAACAACAGGATGATCGTGATCGTAATCGTGATCCTCATAATTGCCTTACCCCCTAAATCCAATAATTTGCCTCTATCTTGTTTTGTTGTCATGGTAAACTGTTTCCCAATTGTTCTAGGCCTGAGATTCTACCTTAATTTCCCCATCTTTGAGCGCCTAGAATGTGTATTCTCATTCCTGAGAAGACCCAATCAGTATCTACTACCAAAACTTCCTGTTACCAATCCTTATGCCCATTTGAGGGACTCCATTTGTTCACTAAATAGTTCAAAGCACTTCAGTCACTGGAAGATACAAAGGTGTTCCACCGACTGATGGTAACATCCAGGACATAGCAAATGCTCTATAATTGTTGGATATAATAATAAAATAATAAAGTGTTATTGTTTACCATAATAAATGTATATTAGAGATTCTGTAAAGTATTCCAGTAACTATTTCACACATAGGGTATAGAAATAATATATAATCACTGGGAACATTGTAATTAACATAATCCCTTTGTTAGATAAATATTAATTGGAACTTCTGTGAAGACACTGCTCAATACTATTCAACAACCATTCTTCCAAAACCTGTTTATTTAATAAAATCAACTTGGGAACAAATACATAAGACACACATATATATTATAACTCATTATACTCTGTATTTCTAATCTAGCCAACCTGAATGGCCAACTTTAGAGACATTTCTCATATTTAAAGCTCTTCAGGACAATAATCCCTGTTTAGGAACTGAAAGCATGGAGAAAAAGAACACTTAACAACCCCTCTAGGAATTTGGGGCACTGGGGTAGAGGGAGGCATTCCTTACAAAAATTAACACAACTCAAATGACCAAAAGGCATATGAAAAATGTTCTACAACACTAATCATCAGGGAGATACAAATCAAAACAACAATGAGATACCATCTCAGACCACAGAGACCACAGACCACAAATAAATAAAAAATCTCAACAATGAGATACCATCTCAGACCATGGAGACCACAGAGACCACACACCACAAATAAAAAATAAAAAGGAACAACCAGTGCTCATGTAGATGCGGGGAGAAAGGGACTCTCATTCATTGCTGATGGGAATGCGAAATGGTCATTTTTGGAAAACAGTAGGGGCATTCCTCAAAAAATACCTAGAAACTGAGCTTTCAAATGACTGAGGAATTCAACTTCTGGAAATATAATTTCTGGAAACACCACCCGCACTTCTATGTTCATTGTAGAATTATTAAAAATAGCTAGAATCTGAAAACAACCTGGGTGCCTGAGAACAGATGACTAGATAAAGGCACTATGGTACATACACAATGCAACACTATGCAGCTATGTTAGGAAAAATGAAGTGATGATATTTGCTTGTAAATGTATAGACAAGGAGAGTTTTATGCGAGTGAAGAAAGAGATGAACAGACATAGTATGATTGCATTCATTTGTGGGATACAAGAACATAATACACCCAAGAACAGTAGAAATAAAGGCCAGGAGGATTTATCCACAGTTAGAAGCCTTCCTCAAGTGCTGGGGAGAAGGTAGTTGGGATAGTGAAGGGACCTCTATGACAAAGATAGTTGAAAATGATCACTCTATATAGCATTTGATCTGCATGCTTAAAGTAGGTAAAGGAACAAACAGGATATCCTCTCAGTATCTGTATTACAAACTATAATGCCTAGATTAAAAGAGAGGCATGCACAGAAATGAGGGAGGGCAAAAGACAGAGAAGAAAAGTACCTGCTGTAGAGATAGGCTGGGAGTGGGGAGTAGGTAGGGAAACTAGGGACATTGGTTATGGGAAATGTAAACTGATTAAGGGATGAGTCTTGGAACATTACATGACTGAAATCCAATCATGGACAACTGTTTACCTATGTACCTCATGGTGATCCAGTAATTTTCTTTTAATAACTTAATCACTTAATCACTTAACATCCCGTTAGTCGTCGATTTGCTAAAGCGGGCGTCAGTAATGTCTCCATTTGTCCCTGTCACATGCTAGTGTAGCCCAACGGCAACTGTTCGCTCTGGGAACATGAAGAGCCTCAAACCGATCGTTCATGATCTTGACGAAGAAGTCTGACCATCTGGTAGGTAGGCGGCCACGCGGTCTTTTGATATCCCGTGGAATCCAGTCAGTAACAGCTCTAGTCCAGAGGTCGTCTTTAAATCTCATTATGTGACCAGCCCATCTGATTTTTGACACCTTGGCAAATGAGACAGCGTCCCTGATTCTTGATCGTCGACAGATGTTGGAACTCCAGATTTTTTTCTCTCATTTGAGTGAAACGTGATTTTCCAAGCATAGCTCTTTCTATTCTTCTTTGGGAGACCTGAATAGCATTCTCATCCTGTTTGCGTAGGGCCCAGGTCTCTGAGGCATATGTTAATGCAGGAAAAACAGTGGAATCAAAGAAATGTGCCCGGAGCCGGAGGTTCTTCGTCCTCTTAGCTATTTCTTCAACGTTCTTTAAGGCGTTCCAAGCCGCTCTTCCTCCTGCGCAGCTCGGGTGCCAGGTCATTTGTCATGTTGACTTCTCGACCTAGGTACACATAGCTGTTGCATTCAGAGATGGTCGTTCCATTGAGAGCGAATGGAGCATCAGGGACAAGGCCGTTTCTCATAAACATTGTCTTCGTAAGATTCAGCTGTAGTCCTACCTTTCCACACTCACGGTCAAAGTCGGCCAGCATTTGTGCCGCTTGGCTGATGTTTGGTGTTATTAAAACAATGTCATCAGCAAAGCAGAGGTGGTATAGTTGCCGACCATCTATCTTCACTCCCATTCCTTCCCATTCCAGTCGTCGCATGATGTTCTCGAGGGTGGCACTGAAGAGTTTGGGTGAAATGGTATCATCCTGCCGAACCCCTCTCTTGACATCAACGATCACTACTTTGTAGAATGGTGAGATCCTGGTAGTGAATCCAGTACTACAAGTGGTCCAGTATTAAAACCAGTAACTACAACTGGTCTCATTCACCTTTCTTTTAAAATCAACACAATTTTCTTTAGATCCTTCATGGAACATGTTAACACACTGAGAAGTGTGGAGAGGGCAAAAGCATTTTTGTTAATCAAATCTAAGGAATATCTCACAAGACTTAAAAAGTGAAGAAGGATGTTTAGGAGATGACTTAGTGGCAAAATGCCTGAATTGTGAGCATGAGGCAACAACTTCAGACACTGAATGAGATTCCAGCAGTTCCACTGTTTGGAATCCCTGGAGCCATAACAAGGTGTATGGTCTCCGACACACTTCTGCTCAGTGTGTGTAAACAACGCAACTAAAAGTTTTTGAGAACTTTAGTCATGCATGTGATCTCTGATAGGCATGTATTTGAGTGCCACAAGGACCACTCAAGGAGCAAACACAAGAACCAGAACATGAGCAAGAACCATAGCTAATGAGTGTAATCCTTAGCAAGCTCTTGTGGAAACACTGCAATGAAGTGTGTGTATGTGTGTGTGTGTGTGTGTGTGTGACCCTATCCTCATCATTGTAACAACCAAATGGAAAGGAAAAAACATGTTTTAAAGTTTGAACTGATTCAAAAATTAAGAATTTATTGCCACTGAAGAGTGGAGGAGCCATATCCAAAGTAGCATCAGAAAGGAATGTGATCCCAAGTATCTGAACACTTGCCTGAATCCGAGAACAAGCCCAGGCACAATGCTGGAAGCAGATTTTGATTCTACCTAAAATGCCAGCTGCTAGATTACACAATTCTGAAACATTCTCTTTTTTTCTTTTTTGGGGGGAGGGTCACACCCGGCAATGCTCAGGGGTTACTCCTGGCTCTGCACTCAGGACTCACTCCTGGCAGTGCTCGGGGGACCATATGGGATGCTGGGAATTGAACCCAAGTCGGCCGCGTGCAAGGCAAATGCCCTACCTGCTGTGCTATCACTCCAGCCTCCTGGAACATTTTCCTCTTTTCCATTATCAGTTCAGCTCTGATTGCTTAAAGTTGAGGCAAACATCCCTATCATTTCTTACCATCATTTGATACTTTGAACAAAATCCTTAGTGAGTTCCTAGCTTGTTTACACAGTTCTACAATAAGAATACCCTCCTTTGAGAGAGAACACAAGGGATTGCCCTGCCACAGAGGCAGGGTGGGATGGGAGGGATGAGGGTGGGAGGGATATTATCCATGGTGGTGGAAAATGGGCACTGGTGAAGGGATGGGTATTTGATCATTGTATAATCGAAACCCAAGCACAAAAAATTGTAAATCTACAACTGTACCTCATGGTGTTTCACTAATAAAAAAAAGAATACCCTCCTTTTTCTTTCAACTAATATTTACTAATATTTAAAATACCTATTTATTGATTCAGGCACAGTTCTAGGAACTGGGTAAATACAAAAACTGTCACCTCAACATTGAGTATAGATATATTTTATATATATATATATCACTGTATAGCACTATCATCCCATTGTTCATCTATTTGCTCGAGCAGGCACCAGAAACGTCTCCATTGTGAGATTTTTTTGTTACTATATTTGGCATATGAATATGCCATGGGGAAATTGCCAGGCTCTGCCTTGTGGGCAGGATACTCTTGGTAGCTTGCCGGGCTCTCCGACAGAGATGGAAGAATCAAACCTGGGTCGGCCACGTGCAAGGCAAATGCCTTACCCACTGTGCTATTGCTCATATATATATATATATATATATACACATATATATAGTGAGAATAATATATATATTATTCTCACGATCACTGTCCTCCCGTTGTTCATCAATTTGCTTGAGTGGGCACCAGTAACATTGTGAGACTTGTTCCTGTGTTTGGAATATCAAATACGTCACAGGTAGCTTGCCAGGCTTTTCTGTGCAGGCGAGATACTCTTCGTAGCTTGCCGGGCTTTCTGAGAGAGGTGGCGGAATGGAACTCGGGTCAGTTGGCCATGTCAGCCGCACACAAGGCAAATGCCCTACCTGCTGTTTATTTTAAAATTCTGTAGTATCTCTGGTTATTTTTATAAATGGGATTTAACGACAATTTGTCATATCTCATAAACTGGCCCCCCATGCTTTTGATTGTTACGTGCTGAAACACCATATTAACTCAGGGAAAATATTAATCTTTCACATAAATTGTCTTTTCAACTGGAACAAGACATCTCTCCCATTATATATTTTATGCTTTTGTTTGTCCCTTGATTATTTTTCTGTTTCTTTCGGTCACACCTGGCGATACCCAAGGGTTACTCCTTCAATCAGGAATTACACCTGGAGGTGTTCATGGGACCATATGGGATGCCAGGGAACAAATCCACATTAGCTGCATGCGAAGCAGTCTCCCTAGCCACTGTACTATCACTCCGGTCCTGATAAGTGTTTAACTTTAATTAAACAAATATCAGGTAGTCAATTAAATTAATTCCCAAGTATTTAGTGTATATTACAACATAGATTGCAAATTAAATCCGTATTCTTCAGTTGTTTGCAACTAGGAATATGACTATTTCTATCCACTTTTATTGAATTTCAAGATTATGTTGTTAACATCATTTATGTCAATTAGTATGTGACAACAGTGAGTCACATTTAAATCATATTCTGGATTGCACAGTCTTTAAGGAATCTAGCTCCCAGTAACTAACACAATGCCTCACATACAGTAAGGATGTGTTGAAGAAAAGCAGGGCTTTCTTTGCTTATGGTATTCATATCATTTCTATTTCTTTGCTAATAAATTCTAGCACAACGTTTCTCATCTCTAGTACAATGTTAAAAATTGCTTTTCCCAGAACTGAACATTTTGGCTGTATAACTGAGTTTACATGGAGGGGTGATTTGGGAGGGGTCTGTGTGGCTCTGACAGAAGGAAGTGTGTTCTCTGGTGATGGATTCAGTATTGGAATGATGTTTACCATGAATGTATTAACAATATTTTAAATCCCATTGCCTCCATAAAATAGCTTTGAAAAACATGCTAGCAAAATCCTACCTTCATCATATTTAGTTTTCTTATTTTAATAAAAACTCTCTTCTCTATGGAAGTGTAAGATCATTTAGTTAAATATATGAGAATGAAACTCTTCAGAGGCTGTCAAATACATTGTTCAAACATATTTGTTCCTTTTATTGCATGCCTTTCAACATGTATGAAAAGAATTCTCTTTAATAGGTTTCATGCTAAAATGATGAATTGTCACAATAATTTCCATTTTATCTTCTTATCCTGTGCTTATAGATTAAATCATAGTTAAAATAAGTTTTATGGGAAATTACTTTCTGCTTGTAATTTATAATAACTAGAATCAATAAGTAAAACTAGCCTAGAAGTTTCTTTTAATTTTCTCCTAAGTTGGGGATTGAAACAGTTCCTCAAGAAGGACACTGGGGTAGAGACTAGAGATATAAAGTGGTTAAGGCATGCGTCTGACCTAGGTTCAATTCTCAGTACCCCAGATGGTTCCCTGAGCACTGCCAGGAGTTATTCCTGAGTGTAGAGCCAAGAAGAACCCCTGAAAACCACCGGGTGTTGCCCAGAAAAAACAAACAAAAAATTTTAAATTCAAAATCAGGATAGAGTGACATCTATTAAATCTTTAAAAATCATTTAGGGCAACAAGAATTTTATGCTTGTAGAAATTATAGTACAGAGGATTATAAATATTGTAGTCATATAGATCTGAGTTTAAATCCAAGTTCTACCACATATTTGCTTTGCCACTAAAGAAAGACATTTAACTCTTCAGTCTGTTATATAAGTTAAAATTTAATATTGCTAATAGATCCTCCTTGTAATTTTTATAAAGATTGTAATTTATAGACAAGGGATATACGTGTATATGTGTGCATGCATGTAGATGTTCAGTTCACTGGGAAGTCATGAGAACATAGTGACTTTCAAAGTTTGGACCCTTTCTATTAAAGTATGCATTGGCTCTAACAGCCCATGGTTCATATCAGTTTCATAGCAAGACTGCATTGAAATCTTGTTTCTCTCCTATAATTGGTCTAGTCATATTTCCTATTTAATCTAGCATGAGTTGTCTATTTTGTAATTTTGCAAGGAGTTATTCATTTCTACTTTAATACATCTAATTTATCAGCATACAGTTGAAGGTACAACATTTTATATTTCTAAATCTTTTACATTTGTTGTTGGAGCTCCTATTCCATTCATAATTTTTAAAAATTTATGTTTTCTCTTTTTTATACAGGCAAACAGCTGTTTATCCTTCCCACCCCCAATCAGCTATAGGTTTTATCAGCTTTACTGCTAGCTTATTTCTGCTTTTAGGTTTATTAATTCATTTTTGCCCACTCTTTCTGACTTCTGTCATCACTCCTATTTGAAATTATGTAGGTGCAAGCTTAATTTATTATGTTTGTCTTTGCTCTCTTAGCAGCATAAACACCTCGAGCACTGAATATTACTCTAAGCACTTCTTTGGAAACAATCCTTCATTACTTAGATTTGCTCATATTTATCTTTGTTTTGCTTATGTAAAATATGGGTTACTGGGTTTGGCACTTCCATCTGAATTGAGGAGTTATTTAGGAGGGAATATTGCTAATTTCCCTTATTTACATCTCATTTCATTATGATTTCATAAAGTGATTTTTAGTAGTCTTGACTTTTTATATTTACAACATATGTATCTAGGTCCAGGTATTTCAGTATTTTTATGAATGATTGCATGCACTTCAAATGAAATAAGAAAATTCTGTAAGAGTAAATGAAATAATTACCTTCAAATTTATGCAGAAATTTTTAATTAAAATAAGAGCAATAGAATTCTGAAAAAGTATGTGTAATTTTTCCCAGATTCTAATCTTAGTTATGGGAATTCTTACAAAGGAAAATGAGCTATTAGTTGATATCCTAATGTTATAACTTAAATACAGCAATTAAAACAAAATATTTTAAGGTGCTCATTCTATCCAAATGTAGTAATTCATGCTACCTACACTTGGGAACGCAGTGAAATCTCATTTTAGTAGAATCAAATATTCTAGTGCTAGATACACAACTCTTAGATAAATGGTCACTGGTCAAGGAAAAATTCTTCCTTTCTGACAAATTGCCAGCACTTTCGAATTTATAAACAACGGCTACTGATAGTGACTAAGTAAGGAAAAAACATCTGCGATCAAATACTCTGGGAAATTCAAACTTACACAAAAGTTTCTCATGGTAAAATATCTTAGAATCTTTGTGTACTAATGAAGATTATTAACGTCTTTTTAAACCATGAGACCCTTCATTGCTAAACAACTAAAAAACTACTCTTTTTTCTTTTTTCCAGTTCATTTTATTTTTTATTTTTAATTTTTGAAAATTATTTAACCAACCATGATTCACAAAATTGATACTTGAGTTTTAGACATATAGTGTTCTAGCACTAATCCCATCATCAGTGTCAACTTCCCTCTACCAGAATTACCAAATCCTCTCACCCCCACCCCCAACTCCACCCCCATTTGCCATCTAGATGGACACAGTTTAAAATTTTGTGGTTGTAGTTCGGATCCCAAGTTTTCAGTGTTGTTGAGTCTGTGGTTTGGATGTAGTTGCATTACTCCCGCATTTACCAATATACTCAAGATTCCTGACCCCTGCTTTCCAATTACTTTCCTTTCTTTTCCCTTTCTTTTCCATTTCTTTTCCTTTCCCCTGTTCTTTTCCTCCCTATACTCTGTGATCAAAGATGGTTTATGCAAACCCTTTAGTAAATTAAACTCCCTCATTTAGTTATTCTATATACCACATATAAGTGAGTTGATCCTGTGAAGCACTATCATTTTCATGAAATATAATTTGAGAACTATTAATAAATAACAAAACCTGCCTCCAAAACAAAAAGCAGTTTCCTGAGGCAAGCACAAAAATGTCCCAGCAGGAGGTTCAATGGTCAAGCTGGGGACCGTTATTATAGAAGATGAGGAATTTTTTCTCACCACGAAGCTGCGGCAAAGCAAATGCACATTATACTGGACAGATAAGGAGAAGAATGAATTTGAGACTATTCTAAATATTACAAAGGGTTATCATCCTTATAAAGTTCAAAGAAGTGGTTGGCAACTGCATATTATAAGAAAAAAGTCCATTCTCGTGTGAAGTTCACAACCATGCAATTATAGTAAGCTATTCTTCTCATACCTCATGTCTCAGGTCTCCAGAACATTTTTTCACATTCACAGGGGCTCACCCCTACCATGGTTTTCCACCACAAATCCACCTTCAGTTTATATGACTGCAATGAACAGGTGGATGATGCATCTCACCTCCAGCCTATAACTTAGCACAGCGGGTAGGGCGTCTGCCTTGCACGCAGCCAACATGGCCGACCCGAGTTCGATTCCTCCACCCCTCTCGGAGAGCCCAGCAAGCTACCGAGAGTATTCGATATGCCAGACACAGTAACAACAAAGTCTCCAATGGAGACGTTACGGGGCCCGCTCGAGCAAATCGATGATCAACGGGAGGGCCTTTATCATCAAGTATAACCTCCACATAGTCATCTTAGCCTCTAGAAATATGAGGCTTGCCCCTTTAGAAATATCACCTCACAAAAACTACTTATCTTTTCTTCGTAAGCACTTAGTACTCCCCCTTTTTCAGTTCAAAGACTATAAGATGAACATTCATCTATATTTTTCAGATTTAAATTTTTTCAGAGTTATTGATTTTGTTTCTGTGGGTTTCTTTCTCTGGTATCATGATTCTGTCTTTCTCAGCAAGAAATTCCCAAACTTATTTGGTCTACCATAAGCTTTTTAGGAAATAAAATTACTCAGAACCTACCTAGAAATTTACCTTCTTTAAGAAAACAAACAGAAAGGGCCCCCTAATGCACTAAGGACTGTTCTGTTCTTTGGATCATTGCAGGACCCTCAGGGGAAAGTGTAACCCACTTTTGTAAAGAATGTTTTAATGAATGACTATTACTATAATGAATGCATTAGCCATAATAGATATATAGCTGAATTAACACCAGCACTACTCTAACATGAAGAACATTTAATTCTCTTGTACGTCTGTTATAAATTTCAAAACAAGCATTTGACTCTAGTAGGAGAGTGACGTGGATAAGAGATAAAATTATCACCTAAAAAAGAGAAAATAAGAGTCAGGTAAAGGTATTTGATTAAGCATATTTCCCCTGAATGTCTAGTTAAATTTACCATGCTTACATAAAACTAAGCAGTGATACTTGAGTCCATATATCATACCAAAATATCTATACTGGACCTTCAAAGAATGAAGCACAACATCTAAATTGAAAACTTCTGTTTATTGATAAGAATAACACATTTTAAATGAATATTAAAGATATAATGCAATCATTCAAACAGCTAAACTCTGGTATTTTTAATTCAGGCACAGTTCTCTCAGCTTACTGTTTTCACTTATTTAATATAAAGTAGAGAAGTAGAAGATTATGAAGATTCCAGAAGTCTAACTAGATCACTATTGTCTTCCACCTAAGATACCATACTCCCTGACTGCAATCATTCTTTGTATTCCATGCCTCTTTTTCTCCCACCTGGAAAATCATCAGCCCCAGATCAAAATGGTAGAACATATGTCGTGGAACACATGCTACTACACATATGTGGCATCCAACTCTATTGGAGTTTTCATTCTGCTCAACAACTATTCCATGTTCCCTACTCCAGTGTTTTTCCATTTCTCAGAACAGCTCACTTAAGTTTTTCATTGTTCTTCTCAAGCTTAACCTTCCAACCTGTCAAGGTAGGGTTCTTGCCTACCTCACTTGTGCCTACTATTTTCCAGATTTGCTGAAACTACTTTCTGTTTTCAGAAAAAATAATCATACCATATCGCAAAGTCTCTTGTGACGTGTCTTTGTGCTTGTTGCATCCTCTTTAATATCCTTCTCATCTTCCAGATGAAGTTTCCCTATCCTTGTTAGACGCTAATCTCAGGGAATTCTTTATCAAACTATCACTCCAAGCTTGCTTATTTGCTCGAGCGGGCCCAGTAACGTCTCCATTGGAGACTTTGTTGTTACTGTGTCTGGCATATCGAATACTCTCGGTAGCTTGCCGGGCTCTCCAAGAGGGGCGGAGGAATCGAACTTGGGTGGCCATGTTGGCCGCTTGTAAGGCGAATGCCCTACCCGCTGTGCTATCGCTCCAGCTTGCTTATTATTATTATATTATTATATTATTATATGCATCATCTTGGATTATGATATTTTCAAAACCTAGTTGTCTCAAACCATCAACTTTCAGATGTGCATAAAAGTAGGGATCATTCCTGTTCTCCTTTGAGTTCTAAAGTATAGTATGGAGTACTGTAGCAAGTTAGTCCTCAAACCCTCTTTGATGAATGAGTGAGCATAAAGCCATAAAAATTATTAAAAAAGTGTGATTTGAATTCAAATTATCTAGAAGAGCATGTTAGAATTAAAGGACTATAATGTCCTTTTCTTCCACTTCATATAGTTAACTTATAATCATGTTTAAAGATCCAACTTAAGAAAGAAAACTCTTTCAGAGAGTTATCCCACTTCCCTAGGGATAGGGTCAAAACTTGGTTTAATTCAGTTTCGCCCTTGCACTAACACTACTCTCTAAAGTTGCATTTACTTACATGTTAGCTCTCTGTTTGAAGTATGGTCTTTTACAGGCCAGAACTATATTACAGCAGGTATGCTGTTTGCCTTGCACATGGCCAATATAAGTTCAATTCCTGACATCCCAAATATTCTCCCAAGTGCTGCCAAAATTAATTTCTAAGTGCAAAGCCAGAAGTGACCCCTGATCATTGTAGGGTTTGGCCCCCCAAAACATGAAAGAAGTATGAGCATTTTGAGGGCAAATAATGTATCTTATATTTATATTGATACCCGAGTTGAGGATTCTAAGTCCAGCAAATCCCAGTTTCAGTGATACTCTAGGAGGACACACAGAAAATTTCTATAGTCATAGACATGCTTCATTATCATAAAAGGATAGATATAAAGCAGTCTCAACAAAAAATAAAGAACACATGGGGTCAAATCTGAAGGAAACTAGCTGTGAGCATCCAAGCTTCCTTACTCAGTCAAGTAACACAAAACCAAATTTCCACAGAAATCATTTGTGATGACATGTATGCAATGTTTCCTATGAAGAAACCTCATTAATGTTCAGTATTTTCTTGAGGGTCTTGTCACATAAAGGAGGCTATTCCAAGCATTCATAAAAATTCTACACACCACAAAGGAAAGCAGGTGTTCAGCACAAAACCACAATATTTGTGCAGGTTAGAGCATTGAGATATTTTATCATGTAGGGAATAATGGGAATCCTGAAATCCAAATTCCCAGATGCCATGCAAGGATCAACCCTAAAAGCAGGCCTTTAAAAGCACAGATGGTGGGCCTTCTATGTGGGCTCTTTCTGCATAATTTATATAAGACCAAGTTCTGATCCTAGCTTAGAGGAGGCATTAAGTAAATGATTTAAGAATGAATGAATGGATGCCAGACATCTTGATGGGAAATTTACCAATGTATTTCCGTGCTTTTTGACAAGAATTCTATGACATAAGCTCTGTTTCAATGGTTTACAGAGAAAAACAGGCTCAGAGATGTGGAACAACATGTTTAAGATCATAATCAGTAGGTTAGCAAGGCCAGGATTGAATCATAAAATCATAAGGCCTTCTAGTCTAAACTTCACCCCTTTTAGACTTTCCCACAATGGCCTACTCATGGGATATTGCACTGTAGCACTGTCCTCCCATTGTTCATCAATTTGCTCGAGCGGGCCCAGTAACGTCTCCATTGTGAGACTTGTTGTTATGTGTTTGGCATATCGAATACGTCACGGATAGCTTGCCAGGCTTTGCCGTGCGGGCGAGATACTCTTGGTAGCTTGCCGGGCTCTCTGAGAGGGGCAGAGGAATCGAATTTGGGTCGGCCAGGTTGGCCACGTGCAAGGCAAACACCCTACCCCAGCACATAGGATATTATTCAATAAAAAACAAAAAGACCAGGAGAGCAAGAGAGAAACTTTAGAGATAGACAAACAGACAGAAAAATCTGCTGAACATATGGGGCACATACCAAATAAGTTTCTGGATGCTGTCAAGGGGGTTTCGTGTGGTACCTAAAGTAAAGGTTGCTGGATACTCCTGATTCACAGCCTCCCTCCAGAGATTACTACATATCAGGCTGACTTCTAAGTTATAGATCACACCAACTTTTAGAACAGGTCAGATGCACAGCTACTTAAGTAGAGTTAAACAGGCAGATTCACACAAAATGGTTCCTCTTGGGACCAAAACCAAGGATGAGGAACTTGGATGCAGGCAAAGAACACAAGAATTGTTAGGCTATATTTTAGGACTTTTTTGCCTTTGCCAATCTTTCCTCACAGAAATAGTCTGCTGATGCCAACTCTAGGCATTGTTTTTGGAGCTAACTATAAGACCGCATGAGCAAGCCAAATCTCATTCGCTGACTCCTCTCAAGGATTGGGTGTTAAGTGTGTGTTTAGGGAAAAAACCTTCAAATCATTATAGAGCAAACTTTAGCTCAAGTTCAATTGCAAGTTATTTGCCTTGAATTTAGAGCCTGCTCTCGTCAAAAGAGTAGCCTGGATCCAAAGGATACAGATAATAACAGGGTCTTATTATTTCATCTGAAGATGTGTCATAAAATACAGTTTTTAAAGTGAATACTTCCTAATCATCAGGGATATGCAACTCAAAACAACAATGAGATATTAATTCACATCACAGAGACTGGCACACATAAAAAAGAACAAGAGCAACAGAGCTTGCTTGGATATGGAGACAAAGAGACTCTCCTTCATTGTTGGTGGGAATGCCCAATGGTTCAGCCATTTTGTAAAACAATGTGTACATTCCTCAGAAAGCTAGAAACTGGCTTTCCATATGACCCAGGAATACAACTTGTGGGAATATAACCCATGGGCCCAAAAACACACAGCGTAAATGCCATCTGCATTTTTATGTTCATTTCAACACTATTAACAATAGCCAGAATCTGGGAACAACTCAAGTGCCTGAGAACAGACAAAGGTTCAAGAAACTATGGTACATCTGCAAAATGGAATACTGCACATCTGTTAGGAGAGAAATGAAGTCATAAAATTTGTTTGTCAATGGATGGACCTGGAGAGTAACATGCTGAGTGAAATTAGTAAGAAGGAGAAGGAAAGAAATAAAATGATTGAACTCATTTATGGGATATTAAAAAAACATAATGTGAGACTAATACTCAAGGACAGTAGAAACAAGGGTCAGGACGATTTACCCATGGTTGGAAAGTCTTCCTCAAGGGCTGTGGGAGAAAGCATTGGGATAGAGAATGAACAATGTAACAAAGATAGTTGGAAATGATCACACTGGATAAGAACTAAGAACGACATGTTTAAAGTAGGTAAAGGAATAAATAGGATAACCTCTCAGTACCTGTATTGCAAACCACAATGCCCGAAAGGAGAAACAGAAAGAGAGAGAGAGAGAAGGAAAGTTCCAGCCATAGATACAGGCTGAGGTAGGGGAGAACAGTGGGAGGAAAACTGGGGATATTGGTGGTTAAAATTGTACACTGGTGAAGGAATGATTGTTGGAGCGTTGCATGACTGAAAGCTGATCATGAACAGCTTTGTAATTGTGTACCTCATGGTTATTCAATAAAACAAGAGGAGGCTACCATAATTTTTTATTCTAAGAATGACTAGGGTACGTACTGTACCAATGGAATATTTAGAGGACTCACTGTAATCAATAATAACAATAATGACAACAGCAACTACCTTCTATTAAATACATTCAGTGATGAACAGGCACCATGCTGCAAAGGTAACACATCATTTAATTTACTTGTCAAAATATCTATGATAGATAGTTAAGTATAAGTAGACCCACACTACAGATGGGTACATTGAGCATTAGAGGAATTAAATAATTTCTCACCATATAAGCAGTAGTGCTGGGTTTTACATTCTATTATGTTTGTAAACAATCATAGGTTCTTAACTAGATCATTCACTGACTTTGAGAAGCTAGTGTGGATGTAGGAAAGACCAGATGAAGAAACAAATCAGGAATATTGACCACACCATATCTCTCTTTGAATCCAGTGTTTCTTTCTATGCTAAGGACAAAGAAAGTCTAATCAGAGAAGGCTCCTACTGGGTTTTCAAAAGTCTATAACACAAAGCCCATCATCCATTTCACAAGAACCAATAAATATCCAAGTATCTAAGGGTTAGAGGCAGACACCAAAACTCAACATACGTTAGAGACATACACTGCTACACTGAAGAGGAAAAAACACCATAAAATGGGCAAGGATCATGTTTTGTGAGATCTCAGAATATTATGACTTTTATTTCAACAACCAGCTTCCTTTCCGGGGGAAATGACTTTCAGTTTCCAAAGTATGCTCAGATGTATGACTCCTCATCTGATTTTCCCAGTAACCTTTGAAAGAGTTGTGATTCTCTCACTTCTGATTAGAATAAACTGAGTTTCAAGGATACCAAGTAGGTTAGCTACCACAGTTTGTGTAAGACAGAGGGAGGACTTCACCGTGGTCTTCATTCCAAACCTTAAACTTGGCCATTACAAATTGCTTTTGCTACTCATTAATATAAATTTGTCATTATATTACCAAGAAAGTTAGACAATGATTTATTGAGCACCTTACCAACTAAAAGAACTATATGAAACATCCAGGAATGCACAAAAATATTGGCAGGAATTATGTGTCCTCATTTGCATAAAAAACACTTGCTTGAGATTTGTCGGATCACTCAAAATACAACAGAATGTTAGCATACTTTAAAAAAGAGCTTATTAAACAAAGTGCTAAATTTCTTACAGTCTTAAAAAGTACACTAAACAAAGGAAGCATCCAATTAAAGGTACTGAAAAAAATGTTCAGACTTCCAGAATTGTACAGCGTTTATTGAAAGGAATGAAAAGTTGTTTGTTCTACTTATTTGCATCTTAGAAAACAGCAAATACAACGTGGTAATAGTTGCCATTAGAGTGAGCATATTATAGATTCTTTCATTCACTTATTGGATAAATACTAGATTTCAGTCACTATACTAGTTGGTAGACATTAAGGCAAAATCAACCTCAATGCAATAGAAATATACAAAAGACGGAGAAATTAAGTGTAAATACCAAGAACAGTGTGGACAAAGACAAACTTATATGGCTGTTTCTGTGGATTACTGCACCACTCCATCTTCCTGAAATACTCTATACTTGACTTTCGTAACTAACATCTTCCTTGTTTTCCTCTAACTCTTTTGAATATTCAGTTTCTATATGCTAATACTAATTCTACTCTTTTCAGACTCTAAAACTGCTATTACTTCATGTGGGCCATGTCCTTCTCCTTTTTCACTCTACTCTTCAATATCCATAATCCTTCTCCTCACTTTTAACTAAACAGTTATAATCCAAACTTTCACTTTGTATCCGAATCTTCCTCCTGGACAATCACAAAATATACATCTAATTTGGGTCACACATCTAAAACCCAGATTTGTTTGTCCAATGATCCCCTTCCCTTGTTTCTTCCCTTTCCTCTTTTTTAAATTTTATTTTACTTTTATACAGTAGCTCACAATATTTGATTACATTTAATATTTGAACACCAATCATACCACCATTACACCTTCCCACTACCATATTTAGAATGTTTCCATATCAAACCCAAACGCCTGCCGCAAAGCAGAACCAAAATAATTTATTTTGTATTGTTATGAATAAATCGCTGAAAATGCTCCAAAAAGGTTTCCTTAGAGGAAAGTGTGTGGAGATTGTTGTATTTCACCCAAGGACAAATAAGCCCTTCTATAGGATAACACTAACATGTTGTTAAATGTTGAGCTTCGTGTATATATATATATATATATATATTTACATATGTGTGTAAAAATATATTTCCATCTAATGTTGGTTGTCTTCTACTTTAAACCCCATGAAATATGGTGTACTACTCTTGTAATATGAGTGGTATGAGGTATGAAATATTGCGCAGTCCAGAAATAGGTTCACTCATGGGTGAAGCTCGGCCAGAGCATGTGGAGAGTGGCCATGAGCATGGTGTTAGTTGATTTCTGGACATTGTTGCCTGCTGGGACTGGGTCCCTTGGGGTGGGGAGGGCCCACACCTGATCCCCTCCAGGGTGCCCCTAATGAAACAGCTTGGCATGGAGTCTGGGAGCATGGCTATGGGGAGAATTTTATGCTCTCTTCTGAGAGAATTGTGAGTCTCTGGATCATGGCACTTGATGAAATTATCTGGCACCTGCCAGAGGTTGTTTGTGGGCATGACTGCCAAGTTGCCGGAAACAGGGGGCCATGGGTAAGGAGGTCGTCCATTCCCTATTCTGTTGAACCTGGAGTTTTCAGCCACAAGTCCCACATACCTGGGTTTCCTCCGAATTCACTTATAGGTGAGGCTCAGCCAGAGCATGTGGAGAGTGGCCGTGAGCATGGTGGCGGTTAAGTGCTGGAGGTTTTGGGCTGCTGGAACTGGGTTCCTTGGGATGGGGAGGGGCCTCACCCGAACCCCTCTGGGGTGTCCTGAATGAAACATGTTTCTTTCTTTTCAAATTAAACAGGAATTTCCAATTTAACCCTAATTTACATTAAAGTAGTTTACCTACCTCACTCATTCCTCTGTGTCTAGTGTTACCAGTAAATTATATGACCCAGTTGCTTCAGTCGTAAATCAAAATTCTGAGGTGGTTCAGTAGAAAAAGACAAACAAAAATCATCCTTTCTCCACATCCCATTAATAATTAAGATCAGTTGCATGTTCTATTTCTTTGATCTGCCCACATCTACCCCTCCTTAGGTTACCAATCTTGAAGTTAGTCCAGAAAACTGACAATTTCCTACCAGTCACATAGGAGGTCTAATAAAGTACCTGATAATGTGTGTCCCTGATTATATTCATGCACTTCCTTAAATATGTTATGTATTAAGTCATTATAATCTTACAACCTACATACAACCCATTGGTCCAAGCTATCATCTCCTTGATAAAGGATATATTTATCCTTTACAATATACTTAAACAGAGACACCAGGGAATCAGGAGTGGCAGCAAGCAAACTGATCCTGTCAGCAATCACAGACATTATTGTTCATCCAGTGGCTGCTGCTTTCACTCAACCTGAAAGTTAAAACTCTTATGTTGGCTAATAATGCATCCCATGTGGGGAGAAAGGAACTCCCATTCATTTCTGATGGAAATACTGACTGACCCAGCCTTTTGGAAAACAATATGGATTCCCATTTGACTCAACACTGCCCCAGGGAATATACCCTGGGGTCCCAAAAACACACAGCATAAACACAATCTGCACTTATATGTTCATTGCAGCATGATTCACAATAGCCAGAGACTGGAAACAACCCAAGTGCCCAAGAACAGATGACTGGATAAAGAAACTATGGTACATCTACACAATGGAAAATCACACAGCTGTTAGGGAAAAGAAGCTGTGAAATTTGATTTTAAATGGACATACATAGAGAGTATCATGCTCAGTGAAGTGAGTCAGAGGGAGAGGGACAGATATAGAATGATTACTCATTTTTGGGATATAAAAAATAGTATAAGGCTAATAGTCAAGGACAGAAAAAACGGGCCAGGAGAGAAAGAGAAGAAAAGTGCCTGCTATGGAGACAGGTGTGGTGGTTGGGGCAGATGAGAAACTGGGGTCATCAGTGGTGGAAAGTGTGCACTGGTGAAGAGATTAGTGTTGGAACATTATACTGACTTGTTATTTATGATTAGGTTTCAGTCATACAGTGTTCCAACACTCATCCTTCTAGCATTGTACGTATTTTTGGTAAACAATATAAACATTCCTCAAAAACTGGAAACTTATATGACTGAAAACCAAACATGAACTGCTTTGTAACTTTGTATTTCACTATGACTCAGTACAATTTTAATAAGTATGATAAATATATGAAATAATGTATACCATCATCTTGGTCTTCACTAGCAGAGAGCCTACATTCTCCTGCCACCTTCCCCTGTTGAAGCTACTCTGATCTCATTGGCACTGGTTCCATCCTTGACTTTCTGAATGTCCCTTCAGAAGTGCCACCCTGCTGCATGAGTATTCTCCTTGTTATACTATATAAATTAGCATCATTTCCCCAACTACACACCCCTGGATCACTGTTTCTATTCATAGAGCCCATCACCATCTAACTTATTCAAAATTTGCTCTTTTGCTCCTTTCCTATAATGCAAATTATACACGGGCGGAGATTATCTTCATCTGTTTTGCTTTTTTAACTGGTCTCAAAATTCAGAGTGCTGCCTAGAATTCAGGAAAGTCTCAATAATAATTTGTGAAATTAATACTAATTGCACTGACCATTCAAATGTAAATGAAAATGTCAGGATAATGGCATAAATGTTTGAGCACATACCTAGTATGTGGGAGGCCTGATTTCAATATTTAATAGTATATGGGTCCTAATAACCAGCTAGTGTGGACATGGTGGCCTCCAAGAACCTCCAGGCCAAGCAGTACTGTATTACTAGACCTACGCACCCACCGCTGGACAAAGTAGCGCTAGATGTGTCTCCTATAAAAATGTAAATGCAAATTGGATTACGTTAGCCTCAGCTTCAAATTCTTTAATGACTACAATGTCATAGAAAAATGTCAGAAGTTCACCATTTCACTCACTTATCTTGCTCCTTCTTACTGGACTTTTGTTTTTCTACTATTTTTCATCTACCCAAGTCCCTCTGCATATGCGATCCTTCTGTCTGCAATACTCTCCTCTCATCTCATTGCTCCCCCCTTCCCATCTCATATACTTCCCATTAAAGTGAAAATTCACTCTCCCTTGAGACTGGAGAGACAGTACAGGGGTTAAGTCATTCTACTAACCCTGGCTAGAATCCCTGGAGCCACATGTATTCACCCAAGGAACACCAGGGATCACTCACCAGGGATCACTCCTGAGCACAGAACTGGGAACAAACACTGAATATCAGTAGTTGTGGCCCAAATCTTACCATCCTACCTTCGAAAAAGGAAGTCACTCTCTTTTGAGAGACCTTCTTGTAATTCCTAAACAAGGGCATATCTTTCCATCATATGCATCTCTCTGAGCCTTCGTCTACTTCTTTTATTAGCATTTTTATATTTAGCTCATTGATGTTCTTTTGCCTCTCCACATCTGCAAACCAAAATTGTCTTATACATCACTCGTAGGCACATTGTAGGTAACACACTTGTTCAAGGGTCAGAGTTCAGTCCTGGCACCACATGGTCCCCAAACACCATGGGACATGGGACCTATAGCACTGTACCACTGTCCTCACATTGTTCATCGATTTGCTCGAGAGGGCCAAGTAATGTCTCCATTGTGAGACTTGTTGTTAGGGTGTTTGTCATAAGGAATGCACCACGGGTAGCTTGCTAGGCTTTGCCATGAGGGCGAGATACACTCTGTAGCTTGCTGGGCTATCTGAGAGGGGTGGAGGAATCAAACTCGGGTCGGCCTGGTCGGAGTGTTCAAAGCAAATGCCCTACCCGCTCCAGCCCTATATATTTTGAAAATCACCGTGTCTTCTGTAAATGCATGGTAATATGTTTGGAGTACCCAAGAACCAACACACTCATATTAATGATTAATTAATTAATTGAACCAGGAATAAAGGCCCTGGAGTTTCAGATCAGATTAAGACTTTGCAGGTTCTAAGTCTTCATGTATTAGCTTCACCTGGCATTCCGCTAGGCTAAGTGAGACCACCTCTTTCCTTCTATGGGTTCTAAATTGTTTCTGTGAACACCAGTTCATTTCAAGTGCATCTGTCACCTGAATATGAAGATAGATCATTTCCCAAGCTCAGTTAGAAAAAATGTGTTTCTCCACATTTTTCCCAAGGTGCAATGTCTGAGCTGTTTATTGTCAATATTTTAGTTGTCAAGAGAGAAAATAGAACAGATAATCAGCTATAAGTTTTGTAGATAAAAATGACAACTAACAGTAGGAGAAAGATAAAAATACCACCACATAAAAACATCATAAATTGTATTGCAGACAATAAAAATAGACAAGGTGTAAATTTGTTATTCCAGAGAGTAACAAAATACTTTCTCCAATAACTTTAATTAAGTACACCATTCTTTCAAATATATCACCAGTACATCTAATTCTGAATAATTTGGGAAAAGAAGTAACTTTTGGAGATAAAATAATTGAGAAAGGTCTTTCACTTCAGTCAGTCGAGTTTCAACTCCTGACTTGGACATTTTCAAGTCATATTACCTTGGACACCTGGACAAATGATATAACCTTGATGAGCTCTTTTGCTCATTTATAAAATGTAATTAGGAGTCTCAATCACACTTTCTACAGATTAAATGCACATGAAAGAATAGAGTAAGAGTTCATTAACTGTTAGTTATTTTAATTATGATGAAGGTTGTTAAAATTACTCACATATAACAAGAGCTAAGGGATAAAGATATATTGATAAGTAGATCTGGGGATGCAGCTCAGTCGCAGAGCAACTGCTTGACATATGTGAGATCATCAATTATATCACAGAACCACCTCATGTCCCTAGGTGCATTACTAAGATCCCAGTGCCATAGACTGCGTAATCTCCAACACACTGGGACCAAGCGCTTGATCCCAGGTATCATAATAACCCAAAATGTAATAAAAGGAAGTTTAAGGGGAGTGTATATAAGTAGTGGTTCTGAAAGACCTCTTTTAATGAAGATTGTCTGGGCTTTTGGATAAACATGAAAGGCAATTCAAAATAAATTGAATAAAAAATAGTGCAATTACACAATTATGAAAGATAAATGTTAACAGCACAAACACTACATTATGTATAAGTTTCTTAAGCAAAATAAGTAATAAAAAGGAGTCATAGCATTACAAAGTCAATGGGAAGTAGTAGGAACAATCTGTGATGGTGGAGATGTGGTGAAAAAAGAACTCTTATCCACTGCAGGTGGGAATATTGTCTGGTACAAGCCCTGTGGAAAACAGTATAGTTATTCTCAGTAAAATTATAATTGAACTGCCATATATCCAGCAATTCCACTTTGGGGCATATACCTAGGACATAAAAACACTATTTCAAATGAACGTATGCACACTATTATTCATTGCTGCAATCAGTACAATAGCTAATATAGGGAATCAACCTAGGTTTGTAAAGACAGATGAATGGATTATGAAGATTTGGTGCATATATACACAATGGAATACTATGCAGCTGCAAGGAATGATGAAATCATGCAATTTACTGCAAGCTGGTTGAAACTGTAAGATATCATGTTGAGTTAAGTAAGCCTGAAGAAAAACACAGGATTATTTCACTTATCTGCGGTGTATAGAATACTGGGTGAGGAAGTGTATTCTAGTAAAGGGGTGATGCCAGATCACCCTTGATCCCAGTGTTTAGGGAGGAGAACAGAGAAAGGAAGAAATCGAAGGAGGAAGAAAAGAACGGGAAGTAATGGGTGAACATGGTCAGGGCTTCAGTATACTAGATATACTGAATGGATGAGTGGTATAGGCATAAGTTTAAAATAAAACCTCAACAACACTGAATACAGGAGATATAATCTGAAACCGCTGAAACTTTGTAATATACCTATCTAGTTGACAGGCAGGGTGGAGTTGGGAGTAGGCATGGAATATGGGAACACTATTGGAGGGAAGTTTAACTGGTGGCAGAATTGGTGTTGAAATATATGCCTAAAATTCAATTATCAATAATTTTGCAAATCAAAGTTCTTTAATCAAAGTTCTTTAAATAAAATAAACTAGTGGTAAAAACTTTGCCTCTAAGGAACATTCTGTGAACATTTTGAAAAGGAAGTCAAGGGGGTCTAATCACAGATATGCTTTAATAGTTATTTAGTAATTTGTTACTGGTGTCATAGTACAAACCCAGGTTGTATGTCCTCAAAGTCTGTTTTTCTGATTTTTCTTTTCATTGGGGTTCATACAATATGACTGTGACCAGGGATTACTTCTGGTTCTGCACTCAGAAATCACATCTGGTCATGCACAGTGGACCATATGGGGAGCAGGGATCTGAGCCAGGATCAGCCACATGCAAGGTAAGTGATTTAAGGTCTGTGATGTTTCTCCATTCCCCAAAGAATCTCATTACAGTTTGCCAGAACCATTTGAGAGAAGAGACTGCTCCTTTCATAATCACTCTCTGAGACCCTGCCATTCTGGATGGGAGCGAGCAGATGAGTTCACATCCACAGCCTATGAGAACAAAGTCTCAGGACCGTACCTTCTGGATTATACCTCAAGGTCTTCTAAATCTCAACCTACTCTCCAGATCAAATGAAGCTGTGGTCTTCTCAACTTGTGGAGGTCACAAAAGATTCAAGGGATTGTAGCTCTGAGGCAGCACTGTAGCACTGTCCTCCCATTGTTCATTGATTTGCTTGAGTGGGTACCAGTAATGTCTCCATTATGAGACATGTTGTTACTGTTTTGGGCATATGGAATACACCATGGGGAGCTTGCCAGGCTCTACCGTGTGGGCGGGATACTCTTTGAAATTAGATCCTAGAGGAGTAGAAGGTCCTTTCTGATCCAGTAAGGACAGAGTCCTTTGCTGTCTTAGAAAACAAGAGTTAAAGCAACAGAAACCAAAGCCATACCCATATCTATCATTAAAATAATGGAAATTAATAACTCCACCCACAGGTTTGGTTGATAGAAAAATGACTTTCTGTGTCCAGATTTTTCTAATGGACACAGAAACATCAAGCCATTCTCTGGCTTTCTCAGTACGGATTGGAAAAGCTTCTTCTCATCCACCAAAGCTATCAATAAGAACCAACAGGTATTTATACCTTTAACATTTGAGCATTTGATCATTTGCATGAGGTCAAGCTGCCAATCCTCCTCTAAGTTCCTAGATGCTGAGCAGATGATCCTCCTTGGTCTAAGTTCCTTGATGCTGAGCAGGTGTTAGGAGAAGAGACTCAAGATTTCCACTAGGTTCATTAATGGGACAGAAAGCACAGTTCTGAGTTGTTTCTACCTTACTTTCCTGTTCAGTCCATTCCCATGGAAGATGTTTTCCACTAGTGTTAAATCATAACCATTTAGTAATAATCCACTGCATCGGTCCGGGGTTAGCAATTTTTCTTATTGGGTAAACATCCATCAACTTCATTTTGGAAACCTTGTTCCAAAGACGATTGTTCCTCTTCTTTGGAGTGTTCGGGCTAAGAGGAAATATTCTCTGGATGGGGTATTAATCCCATGATGCAACAAGAATTAAGAGCTATTAAAATTCTTCCCTTCAAATGACTTCACTCTAATTTCCCTCAGATTAGCTTACTTTCTGGTAATTTTATTTGAATCCAAAAGTGACACCCCGAAAAGGGGTTATCAAAGAACTCTATAAGCAGATGAACAAAACTTGGGACAAGAAGCGTAAGGCCTGTGAGAGAAATTCACCTCCATTTCCTATACATAACACAGTTCAAAGGAATCACTCAGATTCCGTATAATGATGAGAAGTCTTTGGCTTCCTTGGAAGAGGAATGGGAAAGGGAGAGGAAGACAGGTGTTGGATGTGTTGTTGAATTATGCTCATAAGACGCCATTATTAATAGCATTATAAACCAAAATATATATTTTTAAAAAGAATATCTATCAGTCAGGTTTATTCTAGGTCCTTTCTATGCAGTTTTTTTCCTAGTGCTGCTGTGATAAAAATATAGATATAGAACAAAAACATTCTTTCGTAGTTCCAGAGACTTGAAGTTCAAAATAAAAGCATCAACAACACTGATTGCCCCATAGTCCCTCTAACTCTATTGAGCTTCTGATTGTGCCAGCAACATTTCGCTTGTAGTCATGGAACTTTAGTCTGTATCTGTCTCCAAGTGGCCCTGTACGCTATCTTCATGTCTCCAAATCTGTCTCATTACAAATGCATGACTGACTTTAGAGTCCACTCCAACTCTGTCTTATCTTATCGTAACTTGATTACATCAAGAATTCTATTTAAAATCAGGTCAAGATCTGGGGTTCCAGGTAGACATTAGGGTCAGAGATATAGTGCAGTGGGTAAAATACTTGTCTTACATGCAAAAAATCCTGGGTTCAATCTGTAGGACCACAGATAGCCCCTGAGCACCTCCAAAAGTGAGCCCTGAGCACAGAGCCTTGGAAACAAAGGTCATGACCAAAACAAAACATAAAAAGAATTAGGTGGACATACATCTAAGGGGATACTTAAGCGTAGGCACAAAGATTGTGTCAAAGTTCCTTATACATATTGTGTACCCGGTTCCTGGAAACATCCTCCTTTCTCCAGCAAGGGCAGGAGAGAAGCAGAGTGACCTCCTCGTACGAGACTACAGTTATGTGTAGAGACATTCAGTCCTCATACCAACTTATTGGAAAGGAAATGGAAGAGAGAAATGGATGGCGAATGTTTCGCTTCTCAGCTCTGTTTCCTTCCCACAACTGCTGCACCCCCGTGCTCCTTGTTCCATCACCCTACGCCCACATGGACAGTCCCATGCAGCTCATACACCTGCCTATCCAGTGTACAATTTCAAATGCTATCCAGGAATTGCATACTTAGAATTGGAAACTATAATTTAATGCTAAAATTTCTCAGTGAGGGGGACAGAATTTCGCAACAAAAGAATATGTTTGTTGTGTGCAGCCTACACACACAAAAATTTCTAACGGCCAGATTTAAAAAAAAATAAGTAAAAGGGAAAGAATGACTCTAAGTGTGATCTCCCAAAAGATGCCTTCCAAAATCAGCTCTGATCCTAAATGCTGCACTGTAACTGAATTTTCTCATGTCAGCACAATTGGTTAAAAGGAACTCTGAAATATGTTAATAAACTATCATACAAATTTGTTGAAAAACAGAAACATACTGTGCACTAATTTTAAAACTGAAAATGGAGCCCATTAGGGTCTGCCCTCTTGTTCAGAATGCAGGGATTTGTCAGACAATAAGGTGATCAGCCTGGAGACCTACTGCAATTCCCTTTAGCCACAAGTACTGAATCTTCAGTTCGATTTTGAGTTTCTTAAAGCATCATTACAAACCAAAACTCAGTCTCCTGCACTATGAAATGGCCTTGACCTTTTCTACTGTCAGTCTTGGTGATTTGGCAAAGCCCTGTTATTTCCCATGGGGTTTTGTGTGTTCTGCCTCTCTTCTATTCTCTCTTCTTCCTCTATACTTTTAGGTTGTCCCCACTGCCTTCTTCAAATTGTGATACTTAAGACATCATTGAACTGCACCATTTCAAAGGATTATTGTTTCCAGACATGTCTAGATATTATATACTTATTATGATATTAAATAATTTAAAATGGGGGCCAGTGAGGGATAACACAGTGTATAAAGTTCTTATTTTCAAACAGTTATCAAGGCTCAATCCCCAGAACCCCGTATGGTCCACCAGAAATAAGCCCTGGGACATCTGGGTACAGCCCCCCAAAAATGGAATTAGCTACTGAGAATTGATATCCATCAGGGACCACATGACCTTGAAATTGAAAATGTCCATTGAAAGTATGTAAAAATTTTTTCATAAAATTTTCCATTAAAAATGCTTTGATAAATAAATACAGAATCAACACACCAGAACTCAATCTTTACAAATGTTGAGACTGTAAAGTAGTTACTAAGGCTACTACTTGTTAATATTTGGATGAAAGGAAAATGTGTTTAAACTTAAAACATTCTAAGAATATCAGCCAAGTATCTAGGCCAAAATACCAATTCAAGTAATTACATTTTCCCAGCCAAATGTTAATTAGTACTTCTTAAAAACACTCTAGGATAGTTATACTTGATAAGCTTACTTGAGCAGATACATGTAACCATATATATATATGTATATATATATCAGATATCTCATAGATTACTTTTTCTGTGAATTGGAAATATGAATCTCTTGATTGAAGAATGAACTTTCATGAAAGGAATTTTGGACAGCTCATCAAGACAAACTCTTCCTATGTATACTTTTCGTAAACTTAGGAGACATATTTCAAAGACCCATAATAGAATCAATGTCAAGAGGAGGCACAAGAGTCTGCATGCATACACATATGAGCATATATGAAGAAAGAGGTTTTTACCCACTTTTGACTAAAACATAGGTACTATGCTCTACTAAGTGGAAATTTCTGTCTCTGGGGCAAGAGGCAAATGCTGGGGCTATGAATTTGCCAATCTGAGGAGAATGCAGGAATGGAAATATAGCTCTACCCAGAATAAGTAGACTCTGAAGCCTTCTATGTTCAGTATAAAGCCTATTCTCTGGCAGATGGAGTGCTGAGTCTGAATGCTTATTCAATGTCCAGATTCCTAGCAGTGACTTCCCACAAACTTAGGGGAAAATTGCTGAGTAATAAAAATCAAAGTGACGATGAGGAATCACCTCATACCTATGAGAATGACCTATATCAAATAGGTCAGAAGAAGAAAAATACTATCAGGAATGTAGAGAAAAAGAACCCTCATTTGTGACTGGTGAAATATAAACTGGTTCAGCCTCTATAGAAAATAGTATGGACATTGGTAAAAATTTTAAAATAGAGTTTCCATCTGATCTGTCAATTCACTCCTCAGTATCTATCCACAGAATGCAAAAACACTAACTACAAAAGATATTTCTATACCTGTGTTCACTGTGGTATATTTATGATACGGAAGATCTGTTAACAGCCCCAGTGCTTGACTGCAGACTGTATATATACACAGTGATATATACAAAGTGGGTAACCACTTAGTTATAAGAAAATGATGAGGGGCTGGAGCAATAGCACAGCAGGTAGGGTGTTTGCCTTGCACGTGGCAGACCCAGGTTCGATTCCCGCCATCCCATATGGTCCCCCAAGCACTTCCAGGAGAGATTTCTTAGTGCATGAACCAGGAGTAACTCCTGTGCATCGCTGGGTGTGACCCAAAAAAGCAAAAAAAAAAAAAGAAATTGATGAATTCTTACTTTTTCTTTCTGTATCATGGAAGGATCTATAGGGTGTCAGGCTAAATAAAATAAGTCAGAAGGAGAAAGACAAAAACTAGATGATATCACATGTATTATATAAAGAATACAAGAAAAGGACCAGATAATATCCCATGAAAACCCACCTTTGAACTCTGAAACCCTGAATACAAACCTTATGTTACCTAAGTTATGTGTCAAGGAGGGGATGTTGATAGGGTCCCATGTATTATGGTGGAGGGATATGGGAACTTTGGAGGTAAGTTTGGTGTGGCATGATAACATGAGCCCTAAAACATAAACTTTACGCTCTTTAGTCTGTAAGACTACGCAACAATGCTACATCAATAAAAGTACATTTTTAAATCCATGAAAGTCTATGAAGATCCTTCACGATTCCCCATTCAATACCATGTGCTTCAGCCAAACAGAATTTCTTTCAGTTTTTCCAACACGTACCACTCTGACACACTTCCAAGTCTTAATGCATTTTCACACTTCAAACCTTATCCACTCTCCCTTTTCTTAAGAAATCACACTCTCCGGGGCATCAGAGCCTCAGCATTTCCTAATTCCCAGTCTCTCAGTCAGTGTGGGTAGCCCCCTGTGACATATCTTCTTACAATGAACAGATACTTGTGATTCTAGCATTGCTGTAACAGACTTTCTTGACAGTAAATTCTGGGAGGAAAGGGACAACATCAATCCTTCTTACTATGAATCCCCAAGGCACTGTCAGGTCCATATCTCAATAAGAGTACTGATCCACTGGAATCAACAAATAGGCTATATTTGGAGCCTATAAGGGTGGTTGGCTATAGTTTCATCCCAGAGGCAAACAAGAGCTCCAGCTATTAGCAGGGTTAATGCTGACTTCCACTTTCTCAGGTATTTCTGGATTTATATGAATGTGCTTAACTGTACTAAATATTTCCACACGAAACTTTTAAAACCACAAATACTAATATCTTTATCAAGAAATGTATAAAGAAAAAATAGAAAAGGGTGATAGGAGAGAAATGGTGGATAAAGGAGGGTGCAGGGGAGAAGAGGAAAAAGAAAAGGTATGGATAGAGTAATTTGAGTTAGGAAACCTAACAAATTTGAAAATATTTGTGAACCCACACACACATAAATTTATTCACCGAAGCCCTAAGTGACACTGTGATGGTATTTAGAGGTGAGGCATTTGGAGGTAATTAGGTTCAAAAGAAGTCATGAGAGTAGAATCTCTATAACAGTACTAGTACTATAGGATCATGAAGACACCTGAACTCATTCTCACTCCACCATGTGTCATGTGAGGATATAGTAAGAAAATGGGTATCTATAAATCAGGAAAAGGGCCCTTGTCACGAAGGCGGGTACTGTAAATCCCCAGTCTCAGACTTATATCCTTGAGAACAATGAGAAATAAATGTGAATTAAACCATTGATTCAGTCTATGATACCTTATTGTAGTAAAATTAAACTAAAACACATCAGTACTTATGACTATTACTTCACTTAGAGTTTTAACAGATATAATCATGTTAACATGAGAGCATAGTAGATTAAAGTGAGTCTTGATCTAATCACTGGTGTTCTCATAAGAGAAAATATTGGACACAAAGTGAAGACACGCAGACATATAGGAGTGGTGACTATGGCATGATGGGAGCAAAGATTGAAATGCCATATAACTGTCAGCAAAATCAGATGCTCGATTAAGCAAAGAATATTATGCTAGTTTTTAGAGGAAGCACAATGCTCTACTACCTTGATTTTAAACTCATAGCCTCCTGAAGCATCAATTAATATGCTTCAAACTGGCAAAGTCACGGTAATTAGTTACAATAGTCCTAGGAAATTAACATAGGTGCCATCTTGAGAAAAGACCAAACACACAAAATTTTTTCTTATTTGTCCTAAGATCTATTGCTTCTTGACAACCCTTAGTTGGACAATCCTTGAGTCCTACCCTAGGAGGAATTTCTGAGATAACTGCTAATGAAATGGAGTTCTGACAATCCAAAAATCAGGCATATGTGCAAAATTGGACAAAGGGCCAAAAACCAGGTCTACTTAAAGTCAAAATGAGGCTTAACTTTTCAGAACATTTTAAGAATATTTTATGCTGTTCACAAGGCATGCAATAACCCAACCATTGTTAGAGCATCAATTATGTGATGTGTTTACCAACCCCATCAAAACCAGTGAGGTATCCAAGACAAAATATCCTTTGTCTCAGGAAAGAGGTGGATGATATATCACATAACCATGGAATAAATCAATATGAGCTCTCCATGACATATTAAATAAGAGAGAGGGTCAAGACAACCACTGAGTGTTAATTTGAAAAGGCCCCCATGTAAAAATGGTACTACTAAGCGGTAATAGGGTCTGAAGAAAAATAAGAAAAAGTTTGATTTTTTAAAAATTTTATTAGTAATATACGATGAGGTACAGCTGTAGACATACAAAATTTGTGCTTGGGTTTCAGTTATACAATGATCGAGTACCATTCCCTTCACGAGTGCCCATTCTCCACCACTACTGATCCCAGTATCCCTCCCACCCTCCATCCCCCCTGCCCCACCCTGCCTCTGTGGCAGGGCATTCCCTTTTGTTCTTTCTCTCCTTTTGGGTGCTGTGGTTTGCAAAAGAGGCACTGGGTGACAATCATGTTCGGTCTATAGACTACTTTCAGCAATGCTTCTCCCATCCTGGGAGGATTCTCCCAACACCCTTCATTTGGTGCTCCCTTCTCTATCTGAGCTGCTTTTTCCCCTAGCATGTGCAGCTGGCCTCCAAGCCATGGAGTAAACCTCTTGGTACTTATCTCGGCTATTCTTGGGTGTTAGTCTCCTATTTTGTTACTTTATGATTTATTTTTAACCAATATTTTAAGAGATTAAAAGGAGGGTGTGCCATCTCAAAAACTGTGTGGCAATCATACACAGAGCCCTACACTCCACATCCAGCTGCATACCCTATACTTGCAAAAAAGCAAAATAGCAATTGAATTTACTTTGACTGAAAAAAATCACTGAGTGAGAAATAGCTAAATGCATTGACTTGTCCTTGAAATGTGTATGCTACTGTTAGTAACATAAAAGGTCAACACATACAGCACTTCATACTAGGCACACACCACTGTTTTGTATTATTAAGCTTAAGTCTACTACTGAAACACTATAATATAATATGCATTACATTACTGTGTTCATTTTCCAGACAACATAACTGTGTCTCAAAGAATTCAAGAATTTCATCCTACTCCATCAAAATTCACATAGCCTGCATGTTCTGAATAGAACAAGAAACTTCTTTTTCTAGTTAAAATTATACCAGTCAGAGTTCAGAGCCTATTCTACTTTTTTGTTGTTGCTAATTCATCATTCATTCAATTCCACTTTTAATCACATAGCTGTGCCCTCAATTCTATACAAAGCAAGTGTTGGAAGGAATTGGTCATGTCTGAACCAAATTTCAACTCCTCACTTGGCCCAAAGGCTTGAATAACACAAACAATGAAGGTAGTATAGAAATAAAATTTAAAATACAGGATCACTGTATCACTGTCATCCCATTGTTCCTCAGTTTCCTCGAGCAGGTGCCAGTAAGTCTCTATTCCTCCCAGTCTGAGATTTTAGCAGCCTCTCCTTACTCATCTTTCCCAACGATTGGAGGTTCTTTCAGGGTCAGGGGAATGAGACCTGTTATTGTTACTGTTTTTGGCATATTGAATATGCCACAGGGAGCTTGCCAAGCTCTGCCTGTGTGGGCGGGATACTCTTGGTAGCTTGTCAGGCTCTCCAAGATATATATATATATATATATATATATATATATATATATATATAGTTTTGTTGCCTACTGTCTGAACCCCATCAAATATGGTGTGGTAATTATGAAAAATGGGTAGGAAGTGTCTAATGTGTTGTGCGGTCGCAAAGAGGCCAAGTGGTCTGGAAAGCAGCCTGGAGTGTGGTGCCGGTTGGGTAGTAGAGGTCAGCTGCCAGGGCTGGATCTCTTGGGGTGTGGAGGGCTCTCACCCGTCCCACTCTGGGGCGCCCCAAGTGAAAACAGCCTGCCCCGGGGTCTGCGCGGAGTCTGCTTCTCCCCCTGACTCCTTGGTAGTCTGCTTGGTAGTCTCCTTGACTCTGATACTTCACTTTCTCCTGTCCCTGAACCCAGCAAGTCTCATCATGCATGAGTGCATCTCCACACGTTGGCCAGGCTGGTGTCCAGATTGGCAATGCCTGCTGGGAGCTCTACTGCCTGGAAAACTGCATCCAGCCCGATGGCCAGATGCCCAGTGACAAGACCATTGCGGGAGGAGACGACTCCTTCAACACCTTCTTCAGTGAAATGGGCACTGGCAAGCATGTGCCCAGGCAGTGTTTTTGGAGTCATTGATGAAATTTGCACTGGCCCCTACCCCCAGCTCTTCCACTCTGAGCAGCTCATCACATAAAAAAATCCCAATACCCACAGGCTACAGAAAATGACCCTAACCTTAAATATAAGCCATGGCCATCAGCCTTGCAAAAGTGGCAGTGGTGATCAGAATTTTAGGTGGAAGTGACTCAGTTTAACCCCTTAAACGCTTTCCTGAGTAAAGAATATTGTAGGCAAATGCAAAGAACACTTCAAAGCCAGGAGAGCAGTTCATCTGACTTTCTCTTTGGAAGACTGACTGGGACCATCATAAAATGGAATCAATTACCATGCCCTTTATCTCTTGGGAATGGAATTTAAAAAAATCGTTTTCCTGAGGGAACGTCGATTCATCATTTTTGATGAATGAAAGTTTGGAAGGCTAACTTTCATATTGGGAGATATTCTCAAGACATACACTTCCAGTTCTAGACTCTAAGCTCTACTGTTACCATCCATGGAAACACCAAGGGAAGGCAGTTCATTACCAATGGGGTGAGGGTGGGGGGAGGGCTTGGTACTTGTCATATAGCATGTATGACTAACAGCTCACATCCAGATTACTAGGTCCCAAGTCCCTTTAGCTCATTCATCCTTTGAGGACAATATTAATTCTTAGCCAGTGGGTGAGCAGTGGACTACTTTAAAAACTAAAGTGTCCTGGTACTTCAAACTCCATAATGGACTGGGATGAAGACCACTCCCCACCCATGGGCAAAGAATATTCACAAATTTTTTATAGCTCAAAGCTCTACATATTCTTCAAGTACATTGAAAATCAAGATGTCTCTAAAACAGTGTTAAAGGAACAGGGCCTAAAAAACATTCGCATTGGAATTGAAGGTTACCCTACGGGTAAAGAAAAAATTAAGAGGCGACCTGGTGACCTATCTGAAGTAATCTATAACTATGTGTAGCGCCCCTTTATCCAGATGTCATGGGAAAATACAGGATGTTTTTTCCAATTAAATTATAGCATTGTATGATAAGTGGTTAAGATAGCTGGGATTTGACAGGGCATTAATTCCTAACTAAATTCAGCATTTTACAGGATGAACAGACCTACCAAATTAACTTGCTTTCTTGAAAGATTATTATGTATCTTCAGGAGAGAAAACATACCCCCAAATCAAAGGTAAGGTAAGGTACACTGAAATCCATAAGTCACCTGCTTTATGGATAACAGTAAATGGATGCCACAAAAGTACCAGTATTTTAAGCTGACGCTTTGTATCAAATTGACAAGTCAAATGCTAAGAGAATGAAATAAATACCACAAAGACATCTGAAGTAAAAAGACCCAGACAGAAAGAGCTGCTGGGAAAATCTCAGCATGAAACAGATTGTTCTAGGTACCACTGGACGGACAATGAAAGCAATGATAGGAATCGTATAAAGGAAAGCAGAAATTCTTGAACATCTACCACATGCCAGCTATGTGATATATGCATTACATGAATGAGGGTATTTGTATATGCATACTTTTACTAGTGATTTTTATTATTTCCCCCTTTTCTTTTCTTCTTATTTATTGATACAGTGTCTAGAAGTCATGTGCTCACTATATGCAAGAGCTTGCACACTTGTTTGTAGTACACCAGAGATCATACTATCACTGTATCACTGTCCTCCCGTTGTTCATCGATTTGCTCGAGCGGACCCAGTAACATCTCCATTTTGAGACTTGTTGTTACTGTGTTTGGCATATTGAATACATCACGGGGAGCTTGCCAGGCTTTGCCGTGAGGGCGAGATACTCTCGGTAGCTTGCTGGGCTCTCCAAGAGGGGCAGAGGAATCATACACTAGTTGTTAATCCAGGAATCTAACTCATAGTTCTGGGAGCCACAGGGGGAGTGGTGGCAGGGATCAAACATGCTAGAAAGATGTACAATCAATGAGCCAGATTCCTGAGCTCCTATGCTGGATTTATTAGTCAGTCATCACAATAGCCCTGTGCCCCAAATTCATTATGGACAACAAAAGCTTGTGGAAGCTATATTGTTTGCTTAGGATCTCACAGCTCATGCAAGGATTCAAACCTAGATCTTTCTTTCTGTCTTGCCTCAGGCTTTCTGCATTATTTCAGATCATAATGGGGCCTTACCTTCCACTACTAGTTAAGCAATCACTCCTCCTATCTGCCACTAGGGAACTTTTCCTAAAGCCTTATCACAGAACATTTATCCTCCCATTATAAAACTCACCATCAACTCTATTGCCTAAAAGATTTGAGCTTCTTATGAAACAGGAACCTCTGCAATCCGGTACATGCATCACAAACTAATTTTTTACCATGATTCTGTATCTTAACAAGTGATATTACCTCTTTATTTAAATTTGGCAAATTTCTACACATTCACAAAGACTCACGTCAAATAGCACTTCCTCAGAGTAGTCTCCCTTCAGTAATTATTCATTATAACTTAACATTTCCTTCCTTTTGACTTCCTCCAATATATTTAAGATAACTCAACTGCTGAAAGCTAATTTCTGTCTTACTGGATTGTGAACTTCACAAGGGTAAAACAATCTCTATAAAATGGAAACTGCCTGCCACAGAGACAGTCTGGGGGAGGGAGCAGGAGGAAAGGGGGATATTGGTGGTGGGAAATGTACACTGATGGAAGGATGGGTGTTGGAACATTGTATGACTGAAACCCGATCATGAACAGTCTTGTAACTGTGTATCTTATGGTGATTAGATTAAAAAATAGTAATAAAACAAACAAACAAGCACTACCTGTGCTTGGCAGTGTAGTTAGCATATAGAAAAATGTTTATGGAAAAATGGCAGGTTTAATCTAAACATTGAGTCAAAATATAATTACACAGATGAAGGCAAGCAAGTCAAGTCAGCAATTACATTCACACATGCACACACCAGTATGTCAACATTGCATTAATTAGCAAAACAACTCACCCTGAGCAACTTTTTTTACAATACCTAAGATATGAATGTTGACAACACCAGAACAATGAGAACATCTCACTCACGGATGTGCTTATAAGTGTTCCAGATGAGATACATTTAACAATGGCATACACCAGAGACAACAGCACGTGTCAAAACTTCAACTGGCCTCCATCTCTCACAAGTGGTATCTAATGATGAACATTCTGATCACTGCATTCTCTGGAGTCCCAGCTGGCATTCTTTAATCCCAAAAGAGATATCACTGCTGATCAATCACATAACTGCCCAGAAGACAAATATGGCATCATTCATCAGCCCACAAAGTCAAATATTACTTTAAAAAGGAAGGGGTAATGGCAATATTGCCATGCCATACACTTCTTTAATAAGTAAAATTAAATTACAGGTCTCTCCAACATTAAATTGTAAATGTTGTAATGATTTGAAAGTTGTAACAATGTAGATTTCCCAAAACATAAGCTACAAATCCTTTAAAAATCCATGCAATTACACCTAAAGAAAAAACATTAAACTTCAAAAACGTATGACTTCAGAACTCAAAATGAAAACTAGGATACTATTTCTTGCTCAAATGAATAAATGTGAGAGCATAGTTACAGTTGCAGAGTATTTCATTTCAGACCATTTGTGAATTGAACTATTTTTTTACAATTTTATATTTGATGATTGTTTTGTAGTTAGCAATCAACATATAGAATTTCTAAGTCTAGGAATATGTTGTGTAAGGAAAATTCTGGAAACTGCATCAATAAAACCACCCTATCAAGGCTCAGTAAAGTACAAGTATTGGTAACATACCCTTATGATTTTCCAGTAGGTGTATCGGATAAAATTTCACAGAGGGAGTCTCTTGCAGTCTGTGGCCTGCAGAAAGTTAATTTCAAACATAACTGGAGCGATAGCACAGCTGTAGGGTGTTTGCCTTGCACGCAGCCAACATGGCTGACCCGAGTTCGATTCCTCCGCCCCCTCGGAAAGCCCGGCAAGCTGCCAAGAGTATCTCGCCCACACGGCAGAGCCTGGCAAGCTCCCCGTGACATATTCGATATGCCAAACACAGTAACAACAAAGTCTCCAATGGAGACGTTACTGGGCCCGCTCGAGCAAATTGATGATCAATGGGAGGGCCTTTACCTTTTAACTGAATTACTACTTAAAAATACAACTCATTTTACTTTGTAATAAAACAACACTATTTTACTTCCCTATCATGTAGTTCAACAGGTATATATACCTATCCATGTTAGAGAAATATTTATGGGTGGAGGTAATATCAGCTAAAGAAGAATAAACAATATAAGAAGAATTCTACATAAAGTAAAATTAGTGAATACCTAATAATTATATTTTCAAATATTTCCAAATTCAATATCAATATAAAAATTCAATGGAAGTGTGTATACCCAGTTAAGTATCCAGATAACCTCCAGGCAGGAAGCACAGGGAAGCAGTTTTAGGCCCTCACAAAGGTGTCAGGAATATTTTATTAACTGAATGTGATGCATCCATTAGTGCCCACTAGATTATTACTCAGAATGTTTTGTTTCTTAACTACTTCATGATAAGCTTTAATTTTTTTTCAGTGCCTGAGATCAAACCCAGTGCTTCACATATGTAAGTCATGTGGGCTATTACTGGACCATATCACTATTGCCTCCCAGTAATGTATTTTTTAAATTATTTGTACAAATGTACTAATATTGTTCAATTTCTTTCCTACATAATCACTTCTACCTCCCGATAACCTTTACGGGACAGTGCTAGTGTTTTTTTGTTTTTGTTTTTTAATTTCCCTTCAGCTTATAACAGAAAATAAGTGATGTGATATCATTGAATTAAAAAGCATTTTTCTTTTCACTACGAAGACATATACCAAAATATTTAATCATTATTCATTGCACTGATTAAGTAGACAATTCTCTGATGATAAACAAAAGTATTAATATCCCAAACATAGCTAACATCTAATTATGGCACCTTGGTTTAAAACATTTTAGATGAATTATCTTCTTTCATTTCCATGATGGAGATATTGTTATTATTTGTGCTTTATTAATAATGTTTATACTTCAAGAGGTTAGGGACGTTGACAAGGTTATACACCTATGAAAGGTGGGGCAATGACCTGAATCCAGTTCCAACTCCTCTCCTCTATTGATTTTCATCTCCTCTTCATATTGTCTTTTCAAATACCCAGTGCCAGAGTTTAAAGGCTTTCTATGAAGTAGGGGAATGTGTGGAAATCACCCTCTCTGGAAAAGTTTAGCCTTGTAATAGACTGCTAAAGGACTATGTGATTTTCCACCACACTCAGAACAAGGCCCTGTTTTTTGTGGCCCTTTTTCCTGCTTCCCTTGCCTACCTCTGGCCTAAGAACACTTTTATCCTGTGCAAGAATGGCCCACGTTTCTTTTAAACAATGTATTCATAAGTTCATCACCCAAAGTAACTCCACTCCAGGAGTTTAGTTAGCATATATTGTAATTATTACTGAAACACATATGTATTAACAAAACCAAAAACATAATCATTAACCTGAAAGAACAAAGAAGTATATAAGATATCGCTGGGAGCATTAGCATTAGCATTATCAACCCTATCATTAGCTAGGTATTAAATTAAGACATGCCTTTGTATGGTAGATGTTCACTACAAAGTAGGTAGGCATAGGTCTTCTCTTGCACGAAAAACCTGACTACCATCTCTATCCATTTATTTACACTCTACTCCAAACAAATTGCCATTCCCTAACATGACATGCTCTCTCAGACCCCTGGGACTTTTCCATTTCAATTTCTTTTGTTTGGAATGCCATTCTTCAATTCACCCCCATAAATGATATCACTTGAGAGAACCTTTCATGATAGTGCCTCAGATATCTTAGGAACTAAGTACCTCCATTCTTTTTGCTTCAACCCATTTGGCTTTTGTTTCTCTCATGTTTCTTCCCACGACATGCTATAAATACCTTATCTTTAAAGGATCAGCTTTGATCGCCTTCTTCTATGACTCTACCAGCAAGAATCTATTTCGTTCTCCCCTAAATTCTCACACACATTTTTAAAAGAGTTTTTCTTGAATCACTGTGAGATAGACCCTTACAAACTCTCTCTCTCTCTCTCGCTCTCTCTCTCTCCCTTTTGAGCATTGTGGTTTGCACTACAGATACTGAAATGTTATCGTGTATATCCCTTTACCTACTTTTTGCAGTCTTGTTCAGCGTGATCATTTCCAAGATAGACCACATGTGAACCACAAAACATACCTCAATAATATCAAGAAGATAGAAATTTTATCAACTATCTCGTCAGACTATGATGCACTGAAAATAAAAGGTGATCACACACAGAAATGTAGAATCAAATCAAGCACGTGGAAATTAAAAAGCTCATTGCCGAACAACCAGTGGGTTAGAGAGGAAATCAAAGAGGAAATCAAAAGATTTCTCATAGACTCTTGACAACTTTATGTGTGTCTTAACACAAGGGGCCTATTAGATTGTGAGTATCAGGCAGGCAGGGTGTGTATCCCATTCATCTTGTGTCCCCAGAACAGACAGTGGGTGCCCAATGCAAGCTGGAGAAAAGAATAGAGATCTAGTCCCAGGGCTATTTTTAAAAAGGAAGAATCCTTATTAGGAACATGTGAAATGCAAATTCTAGATTGTGCTCCTTTCTCATCCTTAAGAAAACTATTATTAGAGGCCTAATTTCTCTTAGATTGTACAACAGAGTAGCCAAAAAATATTGAAAAAGCCTGTGAAAGGAACAAGTGCTAGAGAGTGGGGGAAAGAGAACACCTATGAATAGTTTCTGATCCAAGGAGCTAAACTAGCACTCTACTATATGCTCTTACACCATAACCACCATTAACAGGGGTTTTGAATTGAACAGTCCCAGCAGCTCAATTCAAGCTCAGTCTTGCTTCCAAATAAGAAATGAAGTTCATTTCATTACTGCCTCTGAAAATGACCTTTATCTAAAAAAAGAAAAGAAATTCAATTGCAATCAAAGTTTGATACATTTTTAAAAATGCATAAGACATTAATATCAACATGCACATTACTCAACAGCTCCAGTATAGGTCCAAAGACTTCATGCTTATGTAGAAAAGCATAGTAATTGTTTCCTTTTCAAAGTGTGATTTCCAAATGAATGAATAAGTTAGACTGCTAATAACTCTACACAAAAACAATGGATTATCTTCTTTATGTTGTAATTATTATATTGCTTTGACTTGCAGCTTATTCGTGAACTTTTCAAGAGTGAAGAATATGTATTGTTCCACTATTTTCTTCATAAATATTCAAGTCATTGCAACATAACTAGTCTTCTCTTTACCGGCCAAAAAAATGAATAAAAGCATACATAGAATATGTTTCTCTCTAGTGGGCCCTCAATAAATATAGCTATTTAAAAGTAGCTTCGTAAAGATATGATTTCACATAAAAACTGAGCTATGACTATGTATTTTTATTTTAGTTGTAGTCAATTCCCTACAGGCCCGTCAAATTCCCATATGCTTTCATAAACATTTGATGTAGGTTTGAAATGATTTTTTAAACTTTTAGGATAAACCCAATTTAATTTGAGAATAAAGTAATATTTGATTAATGTTCAGGGGTTAGCTCTGCAGCACACTGAACGGCAACTGTGAGGAGTGACCACATTAACTCTTTCTGGCCAGTAGGTCATTTGGGGAGATGAGAATAAGCCAGACCCTCAGGAACCTGCCAGACTCCAAGCTCACATTGCTTACACTTTCCACCTCTTCCTTCCTCTTGCCCTCTATTCATTTTCCACACTTGACTACTGTGATTTCCGCTGCCTTGGCTCTCCGCACAAACCAGGTATTTGATCTATCCTTGATTATTAAGACTTTGGTTTTAGAAATACATTACTCAGTGAACTACTGAGCAGAGCTTGAAGACAAAACCCAATCATTAAAAAAAGAGGCAATATCAACATGCTCACTATTGGCAAAAAGTAGGAAACTCTGGGGATTAGGTAGCTAGTATTGCACAAGCCCTATGCCAGAATTCTGCAACCACAAATTAATCTGTATATTTATGTTCCAATAGTTAGAATCTTCTGGCAGGTTCATATTTTCTCAAATCAAGATAAAAATTTTACATAACACCTGAGTTGGCTAGGCAACTTGAAAATTTTATTACCCATGATATTTTTTATCCTGTGCCAAGAACTAAAAGAGACTTTAATTTCCAAATTTACATTAGACATAAGCCAACCCCCAGTTAAATTCTATTAACCATCACTAAATATCTGTCAGACTTATAGTAAGTGCTATGGGATACAAAAATTCCTTGTCCCCCATACAGAGGAATATTTATGCTAATATAGATTGTGACATGTTCATTTGCTTTCCCACCTCCACACAATATTCATATGCTGGACACATATGCCCAGGGTGATGGTATTAAGATTCAGAATTCGGAGCAAGAGATTATGTCAGAAGTGTGAAGCCTTCATGAACAGAATAATCACCCTATAATGTAGTTCCCTGGGAAATTCCTAGAAATTTCCACTACCAAAGGGTTCAAAAAGAAAAATCAAAAAGAACCCAGATGAGAGTATCCATCCAATCATTTTTGCATCATGATCCTTGATTCTAGCCTCTAGAACTATAATTTTCACTGCAGACCAGGACCAGGGTACAAGCATGATTGGGTGTTGAAACCCAATCATGAACAACTTTGTAACTGTGTATCTCACAGTGATTCAATTTAAAAAATAATGTCTGTTGTTTATATGATATTCAGTCTGTGGCACTGTGTTGTAGTTTGAAGAAAATCAGAGCAACAAAATATTGAATAATAACAAAAATTTATTATCAATCTAGGGAAATTTGCAAGTAAAAATGTACTGTACTGTTAAAAGCAGATGTGAGATGTACTTTGACAAAGGTAATTACACAATGGATATGTGTATTTGAAAGAAAAGAACTCAGAGCCATTACAGTGTCCTACCAGAAATCAGAATAGCTGAACTTTAGTTCCAGCCATGCCACCAACTATTTCTGGAGCCCTGAACAAGTAATTAATCTCTCAGGCTCTCAACTGTCTCTTCCATACATTGATACAAACCAACTGCTTCCACTTATTATATCAAACTATTTTTATTTTATTTTATTTTTTTATATTTATTTATTTTTTAATAGTGAGGCACCATGAGGTACAGTTGTAGACTTACACATTTTTGTGCTTGGGTTTCGATTATACAATGATCAAACACCCATCCCTCCACCAGTGCGCATTTCCCACCACCACGGATCCCAGCATCCCCTCCCCCCCCCAGCCCCCATCCCACCCTGCCTCTGTGGCAGGGCATTTCCCTCTCTCTCCTTTTGAGTGCCATGGTCTGCAAAAGAGGCATTGAGTGGCAATCATGCTTGGTCGACAGTCTACCCTCAGCATGCTCTCCCATCATGGGCGGATCCTCCCAACACCCTTTATTTGGTGTTCCCTTCTCTTTCTGAGCTCCCCCTTCCCCTAACATGTGTGGTTGTCCTCCGGGTCATTGAGTAAAATTCCTGGTACTAATCTCTGCCCTACTTGGGTGTTAGTTTCCTATTTTGTTACTTTATGTTCCCCAGATGAATGCAATCTTTCTATGTCTATCCCTTTCTTTCTGAGTCATTTCGCTTAACATGATACTTTCCATGTAGTACCACTTGTATGTAAACTTCATGACTTCGTCTTTTCTAACAGCTACATAGTACTCCATTGTGTAAATGTGCCAGAGTTTCTTCAACCAGTCATCTGTTCTCGGGCACTCAGGGTTTTTCCAGATTCTGGCCATTGTAAAGAGTGCTGCAATAAACAGACAATTGCAGATGTCACTTCGGCTATACTTTTTTGCCTCTCTGGGATATATTCCCAGGAGTGATATGGGAGCTCAATTTCTAATTTCTTGAGAATCATCCATGCTAACAAACTATTTTTAAAGATCAAGAAATACAAGCAATGGAAACATTTCTAGAAGTCATATTTTTTCTATACTAAATAGTGCTGGACAACTCCTTTGTCTTCTATTGGTCTCAATTCCATCACTGTAACATGTTGGGTTGATCTCCAAGATTTCTCAGTTTAGAACTGGGGCAGAGAAAATTATGTAACCCCCAATTATGCCACTTTGGCATGTAGACTTCCTTAGATTAACCACAATTATGATCCAAAAGATTCAGGAAGAACTTTTTACTTCTTCCCACTCTGTAACTACCAAAAGCAATTTATATAGAAGACCTGTTCCAGAAAGTTGTCTATCAAGATATATCACTGCAGTTAATTTCAGTAAGTATAAGATAAATGAAATAGACTGGGAATTTCGTAAGGGTGTTTATTCATATTCCTTCCTGGGTCCCCTTGTCTTTGCATGGCATGACAAGTGTTTATCAAACATTTTATCCTCTTATCTCCGTGTCAGCAGTCTGTCTTTCCTTTGATATCACAGGCCTCTGACATTTCCTCCTTAATACAGGATGACATATATACCCTATTTTGCCTGAATGGCTGAAGTAACTCATGCAAGAGAGATCTCCAGACATGTAAATAAGTTGATAATCAAATTAATTTACTTCTTATTTTAATCTGTTTTATGCTAATTTCAACCCTTTCCAGAATAAAGAACTGAGAAAGATTGAGAACAGTTTTCTTCCCTAATAGCACAATGACAGAGACAATGGAAAGAAAGCTTCTGAAAGTCATCACACCATGATACAGAGACGACATCTACACATCAGTATTTCTATTATGGTCTGTGCAGAGAAAATGCTGCTAAGTCTATAAGTACTTTTATGCTATACCACAACAATCTCACAATTAATTCAGAGCCATACGATCCTATTTCATAAACCATAACACATCATGAATTTTCACACTATTACGAAGTTTAAAATCTCTGTGATACTTAAAAAGGGGAAGTTCCCTAATGTGATTGTCAGAGAAATTCTCAACTGTCAGCTCTACAAGAGCTTAAAAGAAAGATCCAGAAAACTATGTCTAGAGAAACACTATACCATACATTTCATTTGGTCTCAGTCTGAATAAATTAGGTATCAGTTCAATAGTAATAATTTTGGAGTGAGGTCTGTAATTACATACAACTTCTTTCATTCTTTGTCAAAAACCTGTAGGATAACACTGCTTTGCCCTTTCTCCCTTGCCACAAGTAGTTTAGGTTAATCGGGTCACACCCATCCCAGTGCTCCCCAGTCACTCCCATTCCTTTGTTTATTTGTAACTACTTCTCTATGCTCTCTTCTCCAAACAGTTCATCAGCTTATTCCCTAATCAGTTTCTGTTAATTTGTAAGGTCAGGTCTTTCTAGGACACTGAACTTATATTGTAAATTAATATTGCCTTTCTCCTCTCCTTATGTCTTTTGACTAGTTTACTTTAAAGCAATGTCCTTTTGTATAGACACAAGAAGACAATTAATATTATGCTTTTGTAATTTGGGATTTAATTGGCTTCAAATATTATTAATTCCCGGGGAATCTGCTTTCTCAACTTAAGCTCCAGTTTCCCTCACCTCCTATTGCCCCCCAAATCAGGGTCCGACGAGGGAATGGATGGAACCAGGGCAAATGGCAAGCTATGTGCTACCCTGGCATCGAGAAAGGCCTGGCCAAAGCGCCACAATTCTTAACAATAAGTTAAGAGCTTGATCATGACAAATGCTGTCATGATCCAAAAGTAACGATGAGACTAGGACCCTGCTAGGGATAGGAAAGATTAATCTGGCCTGAGCACTGTAGTCTGAGATCGAGATGACCCCAGGAGAGCAATTCTGTAAGCGTAATGCATCTCTCACTGTGTCCATACAAAATGATTAATATTATGAATGCTTATATGTTTGTTGGACAAGGAGAGGAGAAACACACCAGGCCAGGGAAAGAGCCGTTTGGGCCACCCCTGGCTGCCCTCAGAGTTTTTTACATTCTACTCATCTACCGACTTTATTATCTAATTGTAAGGAACAACAAGAAATTAAACTTCCTTCATACCAGTGTTCTACACTCTTTGAATAGCTCTTAAAATTTAGACTCAGGAAAAGAAGGAAGGAAGGAAGGAAGGAAGGAAGGAAGGAAGGAAGGAAGGAAGGAAGGAAGGAAGGAAGGAAGGAAAAGAGAAGGAGGGAGGGAGGGAGGAAGGGAGGGAGAAAAGGGTAAGGGGGAATGGGGAAGAGGGGAGGGGTGGGAGAGGGAGGGGGAGGAAGGGAGGGAGCCGAAAAAGGAAGGAAGTCAACTAGATTACCAATAAATATTTTATTTTAAAAATATTTTTAAATATATTGAGGTACCAGAGAATAAGAGTTAAGTTATGATCTTCCCTGGCCTGTGGTCAACCCTGATTCAATCCTGAGCACTGCATTTGTTTCCCTGAGCATTTCCAGGAGTGATCCTTGATCATGGGGGCCTGGAATAACCCCCAAATATTGCCAGATATGCCCTTCCAAAAACACACAATGAAACAAAATTTATATAAATATAATGTGGAAGGGTTACATAGAGAAATCTTTTAGTATCATGATGGCAATGAAACTTTGATGGTGGCTTTGGTGAAAGCTGTACACATGCAGAAGTGTTTAGCTATACACTTGAAATTCTATAATATGATGAACTGATGATAATTCAATAAAGAATAAAAATGCAAGTGCAAACCTTAATGAATGCTAACTGCAATATTGTGTCCTAGACTGGCTAATGGAAGTGGGGGAAATGGCATTAATAAAAGAGAAAATGTATAATTTCAATAAACTATAGAGTTTTGTAAGAGATCCTCTACCAATGTTAACTTCCTGGTTTTGATAAACAGACCATGACTATATATTATGCTATCACTAACTGAAAGTGCATGAAGAGACTTCAAGAATTCTCTGTATTATCTTTGTATGCTTTCTGTAAATATAATATTCTTTCAATATGAACACTTATGTTAAAAACTGAATAAATAAATATATATTCACATGTTGTGTAATTGTAAAACTCTATGAAGAAGAACAATAAGCTAAATCTTCCTAAAATATACATATAAATGCTTATACACATTATAAATCATCAAGATCAGGAATTGAAACATGTTGGTGATAAAACACCAATAGAAAACTTTAAACAGTAGTTTTACTCTATAGGACATTTGGCTGAATGACTTAAAATGCCACAATGTCAGACAGACTCACTGTCAGCAGCCTAGCACTGGTTATTTGGGATAGAAATAGATCCCTATTATCCCAAGAGTCATGGAAAGGGGGAGTTTGAACATGGATGGTTGCTGTTTGTTCCCATTTTTGTCAGACTCCTCTCCAAATATGAAACCTGCCTCAGTCTTCAGAAATCAATCAGTGACTCTCAGCAAGAAAGAACAGTATGTAATGTGCATGCAGGTAGAGTATCTCACAGTGGACAAGTGAAGCAACACCCACAAGATAAGATCCCTTCTTATTTTAGCCCCTGATTTGGCCTCCCCTTACATGTTTCCAAATCTGTAATAACTTTATCTACAATTTTCCTATTCAGAGAAACCATTAATTTCTTTAGAAAAAGATACATTTCTTACCATAGACAGATATTAAACCTTAATTTTGCTCATACTGTTCTAAATCAAGTGATCTTAGGATTCCAGGACAAAAAGAAAACCATACAGAAGGACTGGGTTCTTGTGCCTAAGTTTACCCGCTTTTGAGAAGTGCAGTCAGTGTTTCAATTGCTTTGGACCTTAACTTTCATATCAGTGAGATGAGAATAATAACGGACACAACCTCACAGGACAACTGTGAGGAATAATACTGCCTCCTATGTGAAAAAAAGCCTTTGTCAATAGGAAATGGTTGACTATTTTAATACCTGTATCTATCTAGAATCTAGCTTTTTAACTGCTGTGTAACTAAATCTAGGAGTATCAACAGAATAGGAAACAGTGAAACGTTTCTGAACAAATGAGGAGCAAGAATTAAGTTAAAATCAAAGAGCAACAAACTCATGCATCTAATGTACAGGAATCATGAGAAGATAAAAAGTAAGCACCGATCTAGTATATGTAACTTACTTGAATTGAGCTAATTTATTCATATATGTACAACGTTCTGTACTGAGTGAGATTGCAATGAGACACTTAGATATCCGGTGAAAGCATTAAAGATTGAAGAGTCAAGGAAGGCATTTCTTGTGGGAACCCACAGAATCAAGAGCAGGGAACGTGGTCTGTGTATGTGTATGTCCTTAATATCCAGTACAGAACTTGGCTCAAACTGGTGGATCAAATTAATTTCATGTGATGAGTGAATGAATAACCCTGTCAAGATGACATGTCACCAACACCCCATAATCAATTTTACTTCCATTTATCTGCCCCCTTGCACCCACTTGGATGTACTTTCTATTCCTTCTCTCATGGAGATTTTCCAGATTTCTTTTACCTTTTTTGCATTTCAAAAGTTATACTTATTCATTTTTCATTTTTATTTACTTTTAAAAAATTAAGCCTTTGATTTAAAAAGCTCTGCATAGCTGAGTTTCTGTCATATACTCTTTAAATACCAATTCCATCACTAACATAAACATCCCTCAACCCATATTCCCGGTTTTCCTCCCACCCCTCAGCATGTCTCCTTCACAGGCACATTTTTATTTTATTTTCACTTGTCAGTATTTATTTTAATTTTGATGGAAACATTTTTAAGTTTGGTTCTTGTAGTTTTGGACATTAATCATTCAGTTTTGTTGGTTCTGTGGATCAGCTGTAGAGCTCAACCACACATCTACATTACCAATGAGTCTGAGGTCCCTGACCCCTTCCTTGTTATCTTCTATCTCTTTTTACTTACTTCCTTGATTTCTTTCTATTCTTCTTTTAACATGCTCTCTCTGAATTCCTTGCAAAAGCACAGAATAGAGAGTTAAGCTTTATAATTTATACCCTTCCGAGTTTCTCACTGATATTTCAGATATAGCCTTCTGAGATTAGTGTGAGTGCAGTCAAAGACCAGGCTCCATCAATTTCTGTAAATCTTTACAATTACTGGCACTATGCTGGATGCTCAGCTAAATGACCGTCTTCTAGAACGACTCTCTGAGAAAATTCCATGCCATACACAGTTACCCTCAGCTTGGCTGACCACTGCAAAAATAAATTCTATTATTATGGATCTTCAAATACAGAGTTTTCCGATATTCTGAAGGTTCATTTTGTTTCTTAGTTTTTCCTAGATGAAAAATTCTTTCTGAGGCATACTACATACTTTTCTTTTAGGAGGGTGCTTCTAAGCAGTGTTCAAGGAACTTGGGGGTCATTCCTGGAAAAACTCAGCTAACCATACAACATGGTCAATGCTTAAGCCTCATGAAGTAGTAATCCTTAGTATCAGACCTGAGATATCCATGGTCTCACTTCTGTAACTTTTTTTTGTGGCTTCAAGTAGCAGGCTCTAGGCTTACCCCTGAATCTGCCCTTAGGGCTCACTTCTGGTGGGGCTTGGGGTGACCATAGAGGGTGCTGAGATCAAATCTGGGTTGGCTGCAATGCAAGGTAAATGCCCCACCCAAAGTACAGTCTTTCTAGACATGCACTTATTTGACTTTCCAAAGAGAGGCTCTCGTATTATTTGGGTCCTTAATGTGCACAAGTATCACAATGGCATATATATATATATATATATATATATTATCTATATATATATATATATATATACAACGTGAAAGTGATGTTGAAGACAGTATCCCATGAGACCATCAGATTCAGTTAGTGACTGTGTAATCACCCTCATCACTTTTCAACTTCACATATGCCAGGGACTCTAGTATTATAAGTTGCGATTTTTATTCTTGCCACCATATATACCCAGAAATACACCCATGGATGCTTTGGGTACCACGACATTCAAGTAATTCCTTCATCTGCATTAGCTGCCATGCTTTCCTGCAGGTTAGAATAAGCAAAAATGATGGTTCATAAGCAAGAAATGACAGGCTTTTCAAGGACTTTTAGGAAGATTGCTGAAGTACTAGTAGAAAGACAAACTGACACTTGTATGTCTAAAACCCAGAGTTAATTCTCTGGCACCAAAAATAATTAAACACCAAAAGTAAATAAATATATATATGTTTATATATTTTTTGCTCATGTAGCATTCATTCACCCATCCATGCTTTCCAGAACCCACAAGATGGAGTCTTTACCTCTTATGGCTCACCACAACTAAGTAGAGAGCAGATAGGCCATGATTTATTAAACCATGATTTATATAGTATCCTTAACACTTATTTTCTATGCAGCCAAATCACTCCCTTAACAGAAATGCAGTAACATGCTGGAGGAGCACCAGCTAAGTCCATATGGGGGAGTCTGGAAAGGCCCCAGAGGAAGCAGTGCAGGCATATAAATACCCACTGTGCCCTCAAGGACTCTGGCTGAGGTGAGGCAAAAAGACCTGTGTCCCCTGAACCTCCATTCCAGGAAGGCAGAGATGGGCTATCATTTTAGTTCTCATTTCTCTTTCCTCCTTCCCCAGGAAATTCTACACATGCATTCAGCTCTGCAGTAGTCTCCTCTAGACACAGGACAGGTCCAGTCACACAATAAGGCCAGTAGTAGCTAGCTCTGATCTAATCATGTGGAGGAGGCAGTGATCATGAGGAAGGGAAATCCAGAAGGACCTCCTCTGCTCATCCATACCTAGGTATAGATTGCGTGCCAGTGAGATACCAAGACACTGGATTTAATTCCACCCTCCCCTCCCCTCAAAGACCTCATAGACTAATGAAGGAGGAAGAGCCATATAAATGATTGGACGGTGTATGTTAAAATATGGATTCAGGAACTCCTTAAATATAATACTGACAGTAGCAGTAACAATCTACTAGGTTAAGAAGGTTGGGGGTCATAAAAAGATATTTGAACTTGATCAGATGATTAGGTGAGAAGGAGAATTTGTGGCAGATTATTTGTTATTTATTGAGAGGGTTCCCTTCTCCATGTCCATTCTTTCATTAAAAAATGCAGATTTCACTCAGCCTTTTGTTTTAGGCAGAAACCCTCTAGATCAATAACCTCAACAAAGAGAGTTTACTGAATACTAATTATAGAAGAGACATATAGTGCTTATGAAGTGTCACTCTTCTAAGTAACATATATAAATACATATATATGGATATAGATGCACATGCAATTAGTTAACCCATTCAACAATTCAATGAGCTAAGAGCCATTGCTTTACCCATTTTACAGATGGGAAAAGTAATGCACAAGCCCTGCATGATTAATCCACCTACCATCTTGACTCTTAATAATTAGATGCCAATGATTCCTGTAGTAAAGTGATTTTGGTGAGCAGTCTCGGGGCACTTTCTTTGATATAGCAATGAGTAAAGTTAAAGGAAAGGTAACACTGGAAGCATGTCCTAAATATCTTTGCTTATTCTTATTGAAAAACTGGAATTTCAAGAGACCATAGATTTTTCTGTCAAATGAATTGAAATATTATAAGCTTTCTTCTTTCATAATTTAATATTTTCCTAGTACATCTAGAACTAAGTATTCTTTAATATTTCCATCACTGACTAACAGAAAAACATCAGAAATTCCAAGCCCTCCTTCAGATTTAGGGCTGTCACTTACTCAAAACATTATCTTTTATTTGTATATAGTAAATTACATACATGTAATAAGACTCAGAGACTATAAAATGCAGATCCCGGACGAGAACGCTGCAGTCTTTTGCCCCCGTGCATGGGTGTCCCTCGCCGGGACCCCTTGGAGGGGAGCGGGTTGAGCTTTCCTCCCCACCCCTACCGGAGCTCCGGCAGCCGAAGACCTTCAGGACCAGCCACCACCATGCTGAGACCACTCTCCGCACACATGAAGGTACTGGCAGAGGGACAAAGCCACGCGGGTTCCGGGGCCGAGACCTCCAAGCCTACTCGGATTGGAGTCGAGCATCTTCCATCCAGATCCTCCAAATTCCAGCAGGCGGGGGTCACACCCACCATCTGGCCCCCTGGCACCGTGTAATCCCATCAGCGGCCAAGACTCAGAGACTATAAAATGCAGATCCCGGAACCGCGCGGCCGCATTCGCGGACGCGCGACATCTTATCAAAACTTTTTTTATGACATCTTATTATCTCATTCCTACTTTGGACAAACTTGCAGGCTATTGAATGTAGCCTGCCCACAGGGCAGAGTCTGGCAAACTCCCCGTGGCTTACCAAATATGCCAAATACCAGTAACAATGATGGGTCTCATTCTCCTAAAGAGCCGTGAATATAATCTCAGGGCTAGGATGAAAGAGACGTTACTGGGGCCTGCTCGAGGCAATCGACGATTAACAGGATGATGAAATGAAAAAAAAAAGAGAAGTGTGAGGGGAAGGTATCGCTGTAAAAATAATATGAGTGATAAAATCCTAGGACTGTATCTTATGTAAATAATGCTAATTTGGAGGAATTTTCTGATAAAGTCCAATTCCTTTGTACCGCTGAACAATCTTCCACAGATAAAGGCCTCTTCTAGGGAAAAGCAAGACCTCTAACTTTAAGAAGTTATGATTACATGTAACGTGCTATCACATGTCTTCACATATCATAACTCAATGTCTTCTCTAACAAGTTGAATTGGTCTTTGATAATTATTGTTCTCTTCGTCGGTAAAGAAACGAACAGCACCTGGCCCAGACAAGGTCAGACCTGAACACCTGAAGAATCTGCCATCAGTACTCATCAATACACTGGCTCGGCTCTTCACTCGCTACCTGTCTGAATGCAAGGTTCCGTCCCAATGGAAAACAAGCAGGACCGTACTACTGTTCAAGAAGGGAGACATCCATGACATTGGCAACTATCACCTGATCTGCCTATTGTCTGTCATCTACAAGTTGTTCACTCGAGTCATCCTAAATAGGATTGGCAGAACACTAGATGAAGGACAACCATGCGAGCAAGCCGGGTTCCGCAAAGGATTCAGCACCATTGACCATATCCACACGAAAACCAAGCTCATTGAAGTTTCTTGGGAGTTCAAGATGCTGCTCTGTTTAACGTTCATTGATTTAAAGAAGGCCTTTGATTCTGTTGAGACAGAAGCTGTCATTGAAGCCCTAGCCAATCAAGGCATTAAAGCCCAATACATCAGGATCCTCCGTGAGCTGTATTGCGGATTCACTACCAGGATCTCACCATTCTACAAAGAAGTGATCGTTGATATCAAGAGAGGGGTGCGGCAGGGTGATACCATTTCACCGAAACTCTTCAGTGCCACCCTCGAGAACATCATGCGACGACTGGAATGAGAAGGAATGGGAGTGAAGATAGATGGTCGGCAACTACACCACCTCTGCTTTGCTGATGACATTGTTTTAATAACACCAAACATCAGCCAAGCGGCACAAATGCTGGCCGACTTTGACCGTGAGTGTGGAAAGGTAGGACTACAGCTGAATCTTACGAAGACAATGTTTATGAGAAACAGCCTCGTTCCTGATGCCTCATTTGCTCTCAACGGAACGACCATCTCCGAATGCAACAGCTATGTGTACCTAGGTCGAGAAGTCAACGTGACAAATGACCTGGCACCCGAGCTGCGCAGGAGGAAGAGAGCGGCTTGGAACGCCTTCAAGAACGTCGAAGAAATAGCTAAGAGGACGAAGAACCTCCGGCTCTGGGCACATCGCTTTGATTCCACTGTTCTTCCTGCATTAACATATGCCTCAGAGACCTGGGCCCTACGCAAACAGGATGAGAATGCTATTCAGGTCTCCCAAAGAAGAATAGAAAGAGCTATGCTTGGAATATCACATTTCACTCAAATGAGAGAAAGAATCTGGAGTTCTGACACCCGTCGACGATCAAGAATCAGGGACGCTGTCTCGTTTGCCAAGGTGTCAAAAATCAGATGGGCTGGTCACGTAATGAGATTTAAAGACGACCGCTGGACTAGAGCTGTTACCGACTGGATTCCACGGGATGTCAAAAGACCGCGTGGCTGCCCACCTACTAGATGGTCAGACTTCTTTGTCAAGATCATGAACGATCGGTTTGAGGCTCTTCATGTTCCCAGAGCGAACAGATGCCATTGGGCTACACTAGCACGCGACAGGAACAAATGGAGACGTTGCTGGCGCCCGCTCGAGCAAATCGACGACTAACGGGAAGTTAAGTGATAAGTGATTAAGTTCTCTTCGTGTAGGATCATGAAACTGAGACTTCAAAAAATTTCACCCAAGGACAACCATTCTAATTCTCTTTCAAAACTATACACAGTCCCCCCTCCCCACCACCACCACTGCTCCTTTATCTAACACCAAACCTTTATTTAACAAGCCTTCCACTGTGGAAAAAGAGAAGGTCAATCTTAGAGCATTACCAAATTCAATAGTTTTTGTTGTAGCATAAATTCACTCTAAAACTGGCTACTTGCACATAATGAGCTGGCTAATAGCTCTTGCCAAAAAGAAGGTGTCACATGCCCAGATCTTGTTAAAAGGAGTTTGGGAAAATGAGGTTTGTTTTGGGAGTTGCAGGCTCCATGCAGTAGAACCAGCTCTGCTCTTCCCCACCTATTGGATACTGCTTCCTTCTCTTCCCAGAAGGTGCAAGGGTTATGCACAGCACTATGGACAGAGACAGAGAGTGCATCTATCGACCCTGAAATGAATCTACAACACATACTGAACAGGAAATTCTCCATTCTCATGACTTTGACATGCTCCCTACTCAATATAAGTGCTCTCTAGTCCTTTCACATCCACAAGAGAGGTTTCTCTCTGTGGCTAATACTACTTCTCCCATTTCAAAAGAACCACAGAAGCTCAAGATAAACCTGTCTATATTGGGACACATTCATTTTTCCCAGCTATTCGAATGGTTGGGACTTTGGTTTACATAAGTGTAGATATGGTAAATTTGTAGATGCAAATCAACAAGTACATATTCAACACTAAAACACATATGTACAGTGGAAGAGGCCAATTTAGTACATGCCAATATTCTCTGTATGGATACATACAAGCTCCCAGTCCTGCAATTTCAAGGGAAAAAAACATTAAGCTTTTAAGAGTCTAATAACTGTAGACTGTAATTTAAATTCGTGCAGAATTTACACAGGAATAGAAAGGACTTGAGTCCTGTGAAGAAGAAAAAGTAACACCAGCTGCCTGAGTTCTGGGTAATACCTTTTTTCCCTCAGGCAATGTGTTAAACCTGGCAAATCTCTTGCCTGAAATATTTGTCTCTCGGGTTTTTGCTCAATTGTCATTTTAGTGAGTCTATCCGTGACCACCAAACAAAACTTCAGTCATTTGTCACCACCACCATCACCACAGGACATTCTTGGAAGATTTTTTTCCTTTCATAGCATTTTTCATCAGATTTCATATATTTATACCTACACATTTTGCATATAATATGCTCCCTTTGTCCCCAACACAGATACACAGATACACACATACACGCACACATGCATACACACATATACACACACACCCATGCATACACGGATACACACATGTTAAATATAATAACATAAGGGCAGGAATCTTAGTTTAATTTTCTGTCAGATCACCTATGTCTAGAACAGAGCCTGGCACTGTTGAAAACATATTATACTGTGTTTTATGATTTTTAAAAATAAGACATTGTTACATGCTCCTGTTTCTGGCACAGAGCTTCTAAGATCATTGGAAACTCTTAGTTTTCTCCCTGACCTCCAGGGAGGGGAGAGAGGGTTGAAATGATTGTGAATAGTCACTGATTTTTTTCACTCATGTCGAAGTAATTTTTTAATTCATGCCACCCAGAGGGAAAAAACAACAAAGGAACAGACTGGATGAGGAAAGCTTGCAAATGAATCAACACATGGAGATTTGGAAAAAGAGGTTTGCGCCGAGATGATATGGCAGCTTCAGGCCTTTTCTTCATGCCTTGCATCCTGAATCTCTTCCATCTGGCTGTTATTATTTATATACTGTTACAATAAACCAGTTATCCACTAAGTAGAATGTTTGTCTCAGTCCTTGAGCCACTCTAGCAAATTATTTGAACCATAGGAGGGGACAAACTTGCAGGCTACCAAATGTAACCTGCCCACAGGGCAGAGTCTGGCTAACTCCCCGTGGCATACCCAATATGCTAAATACCAGTAACAATGATGGGTCTCATTCTCCTAACCCTGAAAGAGCCTTGAATATGGCACATTTTAAAAAATATCAGGGCTAGGACGAAGGAGATATTACTGGGGCCTGCTCGAGGCAATCAATGAACAACAGGATGGTCGTGATCATGATCGTGATAGGAGGGGTTACTGAGGAAACTTTGATTTATTTACTCATTTATTTTGGTTTGGGAGGGGGCACATTCAGCTGTGTTCAGAGTTTACTTCTAGTTCTGTACTCAGGGTTCACTTCTGGAGGTGCTTGGTTAACCACGTGACGCCATGGATGAAACATGGGTCAAACACACGAACGGTAGGTGACTACCCCCTCTACTACATCTCCAGATCAGAAACACTTATTTATAATCACCTGGTCAGCAATCTAGGTAGCAACCTGTATAGCATCTGAAGTCAAACAAGGGAAGGGAGTCCGTCTCTGGAGTTGACTAGACAGAATCACAGTACTCACCTAAACTTGCTAAGCCTTTGAAGACAGATGCTATGAAGGTTATAGGGGGCATTCTTGTAGGACTGACCTCCTTACCTGTAAATCTAATGGCATTCTGGGAAGACAGTATCATAACAAAATTGTAGGACATCCTGCTGGAGACCTTGAATTGTTTGTTGATAGTTTTGAAATTCCTCCACCAACATACACGCACATAAATAGACACACACACACACACACATGCATACACAAACCACTTGCTCACATACATAAACTGGGCACAGGAATCTAAAATGGATATGAAAATTTTTACTTCAAAAGTTTAAATACATTTTTCCATAAAATCTAGGTTGTTTAGATTACACAATCTTTCCCATGTCTTCAATTTTTTCCTACATTCCTGATTTAATATGACCACCTTCTCCAGAGAAAAGTACCCAAATATATGTTCAAAAACACTTTATCAAGACAACTTTCACTATTGTAGCCTCAAATGTAAGTAATTTAGTCTTAATTCACACAGAGATTAAACCAGCCTGCACAGGATCTGTTAGAATTTTGTTTTGCATGACAGCAAAACTTACTAGATCAGAAGCAACACTATATAACCAATGAAATGCCACTGGGCTTTCTAAGAGGAGAATGTCTGTTGAGAACATTGTGACATGTTCTCCCACTGTAGCAATTATTACTTCCAAATATAATAAGAACAATTGAAATGATTTGTATTTATTCATTACCGCAAACCACAAAATCCATATCATCTATAAACTTTTACAAATCAACTCATGGTGTTCTATAGAGTTGTGACTAACGAAGCATTTTTTCACCCCAATCTATGCCGACTTTCCCTTCTACTGTTTATAAAGATGTTGATCCCCTGATGCAATGAATCCAAAATAGTATGACTTTGCAGTGTTGACTTTAAATTGTTGTAATCTTTGTCAACAGCAATACCAATATCTGGTCATTTTCCCCCATTAACTAGAACTTTAATTGTATCAGTTGTCACTTTGATTTTCTATTTTCTCTTTCTGTAATAAGAGAAGATAAAGCTTTACAAGACTAAAGAGTGGGGTCTTGCCTCTGGGCTGAGCAGAGGGGTTCTCCAGTTCACTGTCCATATCTGTACCTTCATTACAGTAAGTATGCCCTGGAGTAAAAACATAGAGCCTTTGAGAAGCTCTTCAGGGATTTATACTCTTTTCCTGGCCCTCCCCAGTGAAAGCCACCTTTAATTTTTAGGAGCATGATCTATTATTAATGCTAGGTTCCCAGAGCTATTTTCCTAATAATAGAAGAACCCCTAAAATACTGAAGTAGGGATGTGACATTAACATCTCCATTTTACAGATATGAATTTTGATATAAATTGCCTGTGATTTTCTGTTATATTAAATAAAGAGTGGTAAAGATAACAGCAAATGGGAAACAAAAGTACGTTTTCAAGTGCCAGTCCAATTTGGGGACCATTATATACCACTCACATTAAGATTTGATTTCCACTTTGCCTGGTTTATTTCTAACTTGAATACAATAACTCGGCAGTAAGCTTTGAAAAAGAGATATTGAGTATCCTAAGATGTTTGTAACCAGGAAAGGCACCTGACTAATGTCAGGCCATTTATTTGACTACCATCTATAAAGGGTCTGCCACATAGCTTTTAAGTAAATTATATTGGGGTCATTATTAATTTGAAGATCTCATTGAAAATCTCTTTGAGAAAATTTCTGAGTTCATGAAAGAGGAGCTAGACAGAGGGAAATGGCACTTCCTATTCACATTCATAAGTGCTAAAAAGTGGAACTCCATTTTAGAAACAAAATAGATTTTTGCTTGTCTTTGTTTTGGTATTGCAGTTAGAACCCAGGATCTCACAAATACGAAACATGATCTCTACAATACCTCTGCTCTGCGCTTGGATAAATGAGATATCGGTGGACCATTCATAAATACACAGACACTAAACCAAGTCTATAGATATTATCCATCGTCAAACCTAACTTATAGAGTCCAAGCCTAGTTATTACTTTCTCAGTTCTTCTCCGGATAGACAAAATTTTAAAATATGGACACCAAGTCACATAACTCCTTATTATGCCAACATCGAGAGGCATCCTGGTGCATTTAAAATGAAATTTCAACTCCTCATCTTGATATGCAAATTCACCAATGCCTTTGAGCTCTGGCCCCTGCCTCCCTCTGAGAATGTACCTCCTGCCTTTCTAGCCCCAGTGAACGAGATTCAGCTATTCAAATTTATCTTTATATTTGCAGTCTCACTTATTCCACATGCTCTCCCTTTTCTCCATTCTGATCATTTCTGTTTCTTCAGATGTGCTGTTCACTCTGCCTGAAATCGTCTTCCCCTCCTTTTTGCCACACTAACTCTTAATTCACTTCACCAATCTTTCTCTTCAAGCTTTCCCTGGCTCTTCAAAACTGAGTTAACTCCCCTCCCCTAGACTTCACCAGCTTCCTGAATTTCTCTTATTAGAGAATTGCTCACTCTGTTTGCCCCAATGCCTTATTTCAATGTCTGTTTTTATCCCAGTAGGTTATAGTGAATTCTGGGGCATGGGTGGAAATGGACAGAGATGAGTAATAGCTTGTTCACCAATGGATCACCAGAACTGGGAATCAGCCTGACATAGAGCTGGCACATCACACAAGTTGAACGAACAATTAAATGATATGAATGGAACTATCATGAAATTTCTATAGCCAACCTCTGGATAACATTTGTGAACAAACATTTGATTTCATGCAAGTGAAATGGTCAAAGTTGCGAGTCAGGGCGGGCCTGAGCAACAGTACAGAGGATAGAGTACTTTCCTTGCATACAGAGGTTCTGACCTAGGCTCGATCCCCAGAACTCCATATGGTCCTCCAAACACCACCAGTAATTCTGAATACAGAGCCAAGAATAAGCTTAGGCATAGCCTGATATGGCCCAAAACAAAACAAATAAAAACAACAAAGTTGATAATCAACATGAGTCCTGTAATGTGGAATCAGAAATAACTTGTGTCTTGCCTGACTATATCCTAATTTCTCAGGAATGTTATTGTCTATTAAATCAGAATGATCATTTTGACTTAGTTAAAATGTGGTGTTGGAATTATATGCATGGGAAACCATTATCAACCGTATTGTAACCCATGGAATCTCATTAACAAAAGCAATTAAATATACACATGACCTTCCAATGCTATCCATACAACTACACACTTTTTCATAAATAAATATTATTAATATGCTTTCAGTATGGTCAAGTGTTAGTGCTAAATGACCCATATCCTTAAGAGCAAAGAGGGTCTCTCTATTTTTTGTTTTCAATTAAGAAGGAGAATCCCAATTCAGACAAACACATTTATTTATATCATATAGAAAATATCGACAGTCCATAATCTGTGATTTTAGCAGCAAAAAATAAACAGAAAACAACAAATTTACTTATAGATTTGTATTCATTTATATTTAAGCTTCCATTAAAATTTAATAAAATAGTACTCCATAGTTTTGTTCACAATTGACATTTAAACATACATTAAGATATCATTGGGCAGAACACAGAACATTCTGTCTCTTCATATATTTCTCCCAATCAGGGAACCTACCTGTTAATGCATGGGTAAGTGGCATTTTTACATTTCTGCATATGAATTAGAATTAGAATTGATGAGAATGTGAGAGCTTCCCTACCTCTCTGTCTTCCCTGATCAGGGTTTAACTTCCTGGTCTATTTCTCCCATTGTCAGCTCCAAAGGAGCCAGAACAGGGATTCTCTTCCTCATTAGTGTTTCCCCAGAGCCTGGCACTGAGCCTGCCATCTGGCTGCTGTTCTTTGAATGAATGGTGTCCAGATTCTCCGGCATGTGCTTCTAAAGTGTTGTCTATCACCTGAAAATGAATACAAGCTCCTTGCTCACCAATGCAAATCAGAATGCATTAAACAGTTCTTGGGTCTTTAATGAAAAGTACACTCTCACTTAACTTCACTTTGGAGAATTTTATTTCTGGAGTTTAAGTGGCTTCAAAAAGTGATAAGGGGGCAAGAAAAATAGGCATCACAAAAGACCTAAGTGCCAACACATAGAGTGAGATATCTGTGTCCAGTTACAAATACAACTCTTCCATCTGGTCATCTGGTTGTACAGTCCAAAGACATACACAATTCCTATTCATATCATCTTCATAGTGATTCCTGGAGAGTGGAAAATACACATAATGAAGATGATCACAGGGACATCACAAATCAATATTAAAGTCCAATCTTCTTTATTTGATGCCAAGAACTTAGCAAATGCTTCTTCCTCTCCACACAAATGATGAAGAATAAAACTTAGTTGCCACATATTTAAACCTAATTTGTGCTCCTGAACATAAGTCATGTCTCACACATAAAAGAAGCAGAGAGAAACAAATAAAAATGTCAAATTTTTCCAAGACTAACTAGGAAATTCAAATTGTTCCCAATGACAGAATGGGTCCAATTTCTATTCAAACAAACATTTTTTACATTTGCTTCACCAAAGGTCAGGTTCTGTGGCAGGTACTAAGAACTCAGATAAATGGCAGAGTCCATGAGTTCAAAAAGTTTTAGCATAGTGGGAGAAACATACCAAGAAAATATAAGAATGGAAACAAATTTCAAAAGGCATATAGAAAGTATTCAGGAATAAAGTATCATGGAGGCCATCATGGAAGAGTTATATTATTCTTTTTTTCCAAAAACAGTAATATTTTAATACAAAACTAACATTTTATATATATGCATGGAGTAATAATGTGCCAGATAAAGGATCTATATGGAAAAAGTTACAAAACTCTTATAAAAAGAAATTCTTAAAATCTAAATAAGTGTGAAGGTACTTTATGAACATGGATACAATGACTTAAAATACTCTTTTTTTAGTTTTTTTATTAGTGAACCACCATGAGGTACAGTTATAGACTTATAAATTTTTGTGCTTGGTTTTCAGTTATACAATGATCAAGTACCCATCCCTCCACCAGTGCCCATCCTCCACCACCACGGGTCCCAGCATCCCTCCCACCCCCCATCCCCCCGTCCCACCCTGCTTCTGTGGCAGGGCATTCCCCCTTGTTCTCTCTCTCTTCTTTTGGGTACTGTGTTTTGCAAGAGAGGCCTTGAGTGGCAATCATGTTTGGTCTATAGACTACTTTTAGCATGCTTCTCCCACCCTGGGAGGGTCCTCACAACACCCTTTATTTGGTGCTCTCTTCTCTATCTGAGCTTCCTTTTCACCTAGCACGTGTGGCTTTCAAGTCATGGAGCAAAATTCCTGATACTAATCTCAGCCATTCCTTGGTGTTAGTCTCCCATTTTGTTGCTTTATGTTCCCCAGATGAATGCAATCTTTCTGTGTCTATCCCGCTCTTTCTGACTCATTTCGCTTAACATGATACTTTCCATGTAGTACCACTTGTATGTAAATTTCATAACGTCATCTTTTCTAACAGCTACATAGTACTCCATTGTGTAAATGTACCAAATTTTTTTTAACCAGTCATCTGTTCTCGGGCACTCAGGTTTTTTCCAGATTTTGGCTATTGTAAAGAGTGCTGCAATGAACAAACAATTGCAGATGTCACTTCGACTATACCTTTTTGCCTCTCTGGGATATATTCCCAGGAGTGCTATATTCTTACAATGAAAATCACAACCAAAGAAAACAAAAATAGACCTCAGACCCATAAAACCCTATTGTTTCTGGGTTTTGTCATGGTTCTTTCCTCATGGTTTTCAAATTTACATGCAATTTGGAAGAAGACCTCTATACCTCCAGTCTCTGATAGTCTAGGTTATTCTCTCATTGATTTCAACCATATTACTATGTAAGTATAAAGACAAGGAAATATATTGAGCATGCTGAAGTAAACTTATCCACCAATTAAAGGGTGAAAAGACAAATACCTATGTTCACTGTAGCAAATAGATGGAAGCAGTTGAAATGTACAACAACAGAGGAATAGAGCAAGAAAATTTACTCTCTATATATACATGTGTGTATATTATATATATATGTGGTATGATTAAATTTTCTCTCACCATCACCAGGATAAGTCATAGTCAGATACCTTAATTTAATATTATTTCTGATCATATCTATAAGGGTACTTCTGGAAAAGTTCAGCATTTGAGTCTCAGAAGACTAAGTAAAGACTGTCCCGATGAACGGAGATATACAATTCACAAAGTTGAGAAACTGAACATAGCCAAATAGCAAAATCTTTCTCTACTTGGGCTATGACGCCCATTCATTCCTGCTCTCCAATATCTCAGTTACTTATTCTCTGACATTTAGATTTTGGGGACTTACACTAACTCCACACTATCTGGTCATCAGCCTCACACTGATGGGAGTTATACCGACAGCTCCTCAGCTTCTCAGTCTCTTAGATTCAGACCAAATTATGCTATAAGCTTTCCAGATTCTCCAGTTCATAGACAGCATGCAATCGGATATCTAAGGCTCCTTAACCATGTTATACAATTTCTAAAATCAAGCCCCTTTTATATCTATTTATCTCTGAGCCTGTCTTTATGTTATCTGTTTATTCTTTTTCTCTGAGTAGTACCAGACAGAATAAAATATGAGTCAGGCATTGTAAAGGAAGGTCCAGGTATATATCTCAGGAGAAGAGCAGACATTTTGGGACGATAGGTTCAATGCTAGGAACCAAAGAGAAAAAGAAGGAAATCATGACACCTGCTATGACAGAAATAAAACTTGTGGACAATACAGTAAATGGCATAAGATAATTACAAAGAGAAAATGCTGTACAATCTTATGTATATGTGGTATTTAAGGTTTTCAAGCTCATAGAAACAACGTATAATGGTGATTGCAGAGACTAAAGTGAGGAGAAATGGGAAGTTGGCTTTCACTTTCATTTTTTTCCCTTCAGATGGGTAATGTGTCAGGTGCATAACAAGATTAAAGGGAGGCACATGTCACACAGATGTGTGAACACCCAATCATCCTGATTATCAACCAGGATAATTTATTTTATTATCCTGGTTTTATTTTTAAATTTATAATATTGTGCATATTATTAACTTTTCAAGAATACAAATTGCTGAACGGAACCATCATCTTAGAATCAGCATCTTTCCATTGCAGAGTATAATTTCTGCAAGATGAGAAAATTCTGGAGAGTCCAACAATGTGGATCAAACACTAAATGAACCATATACTTAAAAATTATTAAAATTATACTGGGAAGTGATCTCTCTGGACCACAACGGGGTGTTTCAAGGAGATAATGTAATATGCATGGATACTCTTTTAGTAAAAGTAGTGTGTCCACCACAGTGCCTAAAAGGAAAAAAAGAAAAATGACAAGTACCTGTCATAAGAGTAGGCTGAGGAGAGGGGAGAGAAAGGAGGGACATTGCTTAAAGAAAGTGGAAACTGGTGAAGGGACAGGTGCATGAACATTGTACAGTTGAAACTCAATCACCAGAAGCATTGTAACTTTATATCTCATGGTGATTCAATATAATAAAAATTGTTTGAATTTGAAAAATCATTAGAATGTTAAGCCTTCTGTTATGTGCATTTTACTTCATTCAAATTAAAACATTTTTTAAAGGAATCATGCTATTGGTACATAGTGCATCTGCTTAAATCTCCACTTCAAGAAAAAAAGTTATGATCCACAAGAGCTCCAGATATTTAGCTTGTGTAGATATATTCCAGTTTATCTAATTAAAGTTTCCTCCTCTAATGTATAAATAGAAAAAATTGATTATTTTGGGTTGAGGGTAAGTATAATGTCTTTAAGAGATGGATACATTTTTAAAACTGGTTTTGTCTTTGTGGGGGAAAACAATGTAAACAATCTTATTTAGGTCACAGCAGTTACTGCAAACATCCTAAGGAAAGCTTATTAATAACAGCCACCCACAAAGGACTTGGTTTCAACCATGGAATGTCATGGAGTTAGTGGAAGGCATACTGCAGAAGAATTTTCCTGGATTTTAGAAATTTGAATGCTAACCTCTTTTTGTAATTCAATTTGTATGTAGAAAGAGCAAATAAAGCCCATATTTTAAATTACTAATTTGAACTGGGGGAGAGGCTAATTTAAATGAGTCTGAGGGTATCTTTTGGCTCTAAATCATAACAATTGATTGTTAACTTGATAACATCAATAAGGAAATCATCATAAATATACATTTTAACCCTGATTCTGCACACACTCTAGGAGGTCACCTGGCCAAATGTATCTGTTTGGTTAAGTAGAAACGCACCAGACCAAATGCTTCTGCCAATATCTTGCTCAGTGAGCTTAGATAGATCCACATTTCTTTATGTGCCTGACTTTGTATATCCTAGGAAGCTATTTTGACCCCTGGAGCAAGATGATGTCTTAGTATAGGGCTAGAGTGGTAGCACAAGGGTTAAGGCACTTGTCTTGCATGCAGCCCATCAAATTTCCATCATAAGCACCACATAGAGTCCCTCAAGGACCACCAGAAATCGTTCCTTAGCACAGAATCAGGAGTAAACCCTAAGCACTCTGGGTGTGGTTCATACAACCTCCCCCAAATTATAATGTCTTATTAAGTATCTGGGAAACACACACGGTGGTGAAGTTTACACACCATTACATAGAACTGCATACTTAAAAGTTATGAAAATGCCCTTTTTTATGTACAGTATTTTGCCACCGAAAAGTAAAAAATAAATGTAAACATTTAAAATAACCTAGCGGGGGGGGAGGGTAAACTGCCTGCCATAAAGGCAGGCTGGAGGAGGTGGGTTGGCAGGAGGGAAACTGGTGTCATTGGCGGTAAACATTGGACCCTGGTGGAGGGATGGGTGATGGATCATTGTATGACTAAAACCTGTTCAGAATCAGCTTTATAACTGTGTATCTCACAGTGAGTCAATTAAAAATTAAATTTTTAATAAATTGAAAATAACAAAAAAGAACCTGGGCAATAGAAATAGCCACGCAACATCAAAGTTCGTAATTAGAATCACAAGAAACCTTAATGCTTCAGTAAGGGACCCCGAAACTTGGGTTTTCATTCTTTATTTTCAATCAGGTAATCTTTGATCCCTAAAAAAATTCACATATAAGATAGCACTGTCACTGTAGCACTGTCCTGCCGTTGTTCATCAATTTGCTTAAGCAGGCCCAGTAACATTGTGAGACTTGTTGTTGCTGTGTTTGACATATCGAATAGTCATGGGTAGCTTGCCAGACTTTGCCATGTAGGCGAGATACTCTCGGTAGCTTGCCGGGCTCTCTGAGAGGGGCAGAGTAATCGAACTCGGGTCGGCCGCATGCAAGGCAAATGCCCTACCAGCTGTGCTATCGCTCCAGCGCCGCCCAATTAAAAGAAAACCTTAAAAATTGGGTCAGCCTGCAGCGCTGCGGGAGTCAGTGTCAATGCAGACACCATTGCTCCTCTCCACGTCCACTATCCACTATGTCCAATATCAATAATCCTTTGTCTTACATATTTCTACAGGGTTCTACCTCTTTCTGTTTTTATATATTTTATTGACCTTATCATCCATATAGCAGATGTTATGACGTTAATTTAAACCACTTTTAAATGCTGTAGGAATTAAAAATAACCTTAAAATTATATAAAAAATAAATAAATGCAAATTGGGCCAGATTTAGACAGTACAATGGGTAGAGTGCTTGCTTGCATGTGACCAACACTAATTTGATCCCCAGAAACCCATATATTTCCCTGAGCAGCACGCGGAGTAATTCATGAGTGCAGAGCCTAAAGTAACCCCTGATCAATAACAGGTGTGCCCCCCACCTCCAGGCCCTGCCAAAACAACCAAAAAGCTCCCTCTGGGGAAGGAAGAAGAAGTCAAAGGGAAATAAAAGTGGAATAGGAGTCAGGGGCCACATCACCAATGATGTGGGAGAGTGGTATAGCTTTATATCCACAGCAAAGAGCCAACAACACTGGAAATGAGATCAAAACTACAATCACAGAACTTTGAAATGAGCCTGTCAAGATGGCATATGTGGGAGCACGAGGGAGCATGGGAACACTGGTGGAGGGACTTTGACACTGGTGATGAGATTGGTGTTGAAATATTGTATGCCTAGCACCCAACTCTCAATAACTTTGTAAATTATGGTTTTATTTAAATAATTTTCTGAAGAATAATAACTCTTACGTGGTGTAATTACTTTCCCCGTTTAACATAAGAGAACAGTCTTCATATGAAAGGCTTTTATAAACTAAGCCTCACCTATTTATGCCAAAGCCACGTTAGAAGCATTCGGATATAATTTCTGTCTCAGTAGCACTACTATTCTCATTCTCTCCAGTCAGGTAAACCAAGCAACTCAACATTTGGTTCAAAGGCAGAGAAACAGGTTTATTGTCTTCTACCAAGTTTGTATAAACCTAGAACAATGCCTCAGCACTAAAAATCAATACAAGATTTTCCCAGGGATTCAGTTTTGTCACTTATCTGGAGACAATGGCCCTAGAAAGGAGGATAAACCGTCTTCCTTTTCCTCCTTTTCTGTACATGCTACTTTTTAAAGGCATGCTCTTTGTTCCATAAACTCAAAGGTTGCTTTTATGTCCAGTGGGGTGGAGGGAGAAAGCTGTGTGATTTTTTTAAATGTTGAAATCTGTCAAAGTCCCCAAGGTTCTTGTGCTACAAACCAGGTCATTCTATACAGATTGAAACCCCCAGATTCCACACAGGAAGTAAAACACATTTATAACTCAAAGTAACTAGCAGCAATAGGTCAATGAACTTATGGTCATGAGCCAATTTTAGGGACACAGCCCAGTGTCTAGGGAATAAGAAGACTACTGGGGGGTTGTCACAGAGCTCTGATCGACCCTTACAATAATACCCCACCTCCCACTCTCCCCATATGAAAAATTCTCTTGCCCAACTGAGCTGGACTGACAAAGGGATGCATTCCTATTGTGCCACACTAAAAATCCACTGATGTTAAAGTCACCAGAGGGGTCCACATGTTTGCATATTAACCTATGTCAAACTACAAGCTGCACTGGATGTGTAGCTCTGGATCTCACCTTCATTCTCCCTTGAAGGTCTCCCTTTTCTGGAAGGGCCAATACTTCGAAGTGTTCTTCATTCTGCATTTGCTCCTTACAAAGAAGGACTTGAGTGGAAGAATGGAAGTCAAACTGCTCATAAAAGAGTCAAAGGAGCCAAAGGGGAGGAGGGAGGTTTCCAAACAGAATTTTAGATTATGCAAGGTGAGGAGGGCTTGGGAAGGACTTGAGACTGACTTCACTGAGCCCATGATAAGAAGAACTTTTGGAACATTCTTTATTCTTTATTGACAGTGATGATAGAATAGAGGTTGTAAATCCAACAGATTTATCATTTCTGAATAAATAAAACTCCATAAAGATCTGTTGAAAGCTACGCATCTCATTCACAAGGGGAAAAGTCACATTTCTAGGGGTGTTTTTTTGGGGGGGGCACAACCAGTGGTGCTCAGGGTTTACTCCTGGATCTGTGTTCAGGGATTACAACTAGAAGTGCTCAGGGATCATAGGTAGATATAGGAATTAAAGCAAGGTTGACCACATGCAAAGCCTACACAATGGAGTACTATGTAGCTGTTAGAAAAGATGACGTCCTGAAATTTACATACAAGTGGTACTACAGGGAAAGTATCATGTTAAGCAAAATGAGTCAGAAAGAGAGGGACAGACATAGAAAGATTGAATTCATCTGTGGAACATAAAGTAACAAAACAGTTGACTAACACCCAAGAGTGGCTGAGATTAGTACCAGGAGGTTCACTCTATGGCTTGGAGGCAAGCCACACATGCTAGGGGAAAAGGGAGCTCAGATAGAGAAGGGAGCACCAAATAAAGGGTGTTGGCAGGATCCTCCCAGGATGGGAGAAGCATGCTGAAAGTAGACTATAGACCAAACATGATTGCCACTCAATGACTCTTTTGCAAACCACAGTACCCAAAAGGAGAGAGAGAACAAAGGGGAATGCCATGCCACAGAGGCAGGGTGGAGTGGGGGTATGGGGGGTTGGAGGGATACTGGGACCCGTGGTGGTGGAAAATGGGCACTTGTGGAGGGATGGGTATTTGATCGTTGTATAATTGAAACCCAAGTACAAAAATTTGTAAGTCTACAACTGTACCTCATGGTGTTTCACTAATAAAAATTAAAAAATTTAAAAAATTTAAAAAATTTTTAACCCTTGTACTACTCTCTAGTGCCCTAGGACTTTATTTATACAACTACGACAATGTTTCTCCCAGTATGTTACCTAATGCCAAGATTCATTAAGACCCCTGTTTAAAATTGAGATTACCAGACTCTTTCTTCTTAAAACTCTGGTCCTGTGGCTCAGTGGAATGGGGTAACCTATTTTAACATATTTGAAACATAGATTTCAATGAAGGTGAGTCTTAACTTCAGGAACACTTGAGAAACATGTAGTTAGAAGCACTTGAAGAGACTGTGAAATATGGGTTCCAAAAAAATCAGTAATCCACAAGAGACAGCTACACTTTCATGTTAATTGCTATTTACCATAACCAAGCACTGGAAACAACCTAAGTGCCCACTTACCATCAAACAAATAATGAAGATGCAGTATATATACATAATGGAACACTACTCAGCTATTAACAAAAGATGAAGGGAGTGGAGAGATAGCCTAGGGGTCAAAGTGCATGTCTTGCATGCAGCTGGTCTCAATTCAATCTCGGACCTGATAGCCCCCAAACATCCTCCTCAAGTGAAGACCTGGAGCAACCCCCAGGCACCAAGTAGTTGCTAGAAGCTCCCAAGCACACGAGATAACCTGAGTAATCCCAGCAGCATTGCGTGAAAAACACAGCATCCTCAGGCACTCACTTTGTGTTTTTTTGACACTGATTAAGCTTTATTGATATCTCTCAAGTATAATTATCATTTAATAGAGCTGTCCAAATGTTTGCCAATTTTCTTTTTTATTATTGTCACTGTCACTGTCACTGTCCTCCCATTGTTCATCGATTTGCTCAAGCAGGCCCAATAATGTCTCCATTGAAGACTTTGTTGTTACTGTGTTTGGCATATAGAATACATCACGGGTAGCTTGCCAGACTCTGCCATGCGGGCAAGATACTCTAAGTAGCTTGCCGGGCTCTCCGAGAGGAGCGGAGGAATCGAACTCGGGTCGGCCATGTTGGCTGCGTGCAAGGCAAACGCCCTACCACTGTGCTATCGCTCCAGCCCTTTATTATTATTATTATTTTTATTAGTGAAACACCATGTGGTACAGTTGTAGACTTACAAATTTTTGTGCTTGGGTTTCAGTTATACAATGATCGAGTACCCATCCCTCCACCAGTGACCATTCTCTACCACCACGGGTCCCAGTATCCCTCCCACCCCCATCTCCCCCCATCCCGCCCTGCCTCTGTGGCAGGGCATTCCCTTTTGTTCTCTCTCTCCTTTTGGGTGCTGTGGTTTGCAAAAGAGGCATTGAGTGGCAATCATGTTTGGTCAATATTCTACTTTCAGCATGCATCTCTCATCCTGCCTCCACTTCAGGCACTCACTTTGAACCATGGGTTTGGTAGCCTGAGAATCAGGAGGAGGGTCCCTTTGGATTCCACTTGGAAGGCGCCACTCCATAAAAACAAAGAAGGTTCCTTGCCTTTTGCAACAGCATGGGTGGATCTAGAGAGTATCACATTTAGTGAAGTAAATAAGATAGGGGAAGACAAGACAAACACTGTATATGATATTCATATGTGACTTATAGAAAATATAATCATGAAATAAAGCAAAAATAATGTTTAATGTATGAGTTAGTGGTTATCATCAGGTAAGAGAGTAGAGGGTGGATAAATCAGAACAAAGGGTATAAATATATGGTGAAAGACAGAAGGGACTGTCAATGATTAACTTAGTCTTCCTACACATGTTGATGCCAATGATGTATACCTGAGCCTTATATATTTCAATAATACATGTTACTTTAATAAAAATACCAAATTGGAGCTGGAGCAATAGCACAGTGGGTAGGGCGTTTGCCTTGCATGCGGTCGGCCTGGGTTTGATTCCTTTATCCCGGAAAGCTACCGAGAGTATCCCGTCCGCACGGCTGGGATACTCCCTGCCTGGTAAGCCCATCATGGTGTATTCGATATGCCAAAAACAGTAACAACAAGTCTCAAAATGGAGACGTTACTGGTGCTCACTCGAGCAAATCGATGAACAATGGGAGGACAGTGCTACAGTGACACTGCAGTGCTACCAAATTGGAAATTCTTTGTGGGCTTCTAAGCCTCGTATCCAGATATGCTGAATCAAATTATCTTGGTAGGGGAAGCATATGTGGGAGTTGATGTTGATAGTCCAGTGGTTTCAGCAACAATAGCTCTAGGGGTCCCTGAAACCCAGATTAAAAATCTATGTCTGACTCCAAGATTGCCTCTTTGGAAGGGTGGCCTGGTCAAAGCATTCCTGGTCAAAACAGGAAATAGAACTCATTGCCTGACACAAAATTAGAAAGAGCAGAGTGCTTGGTGCACTCAAGTCTGGTTCCTTGAAGTAAACTTGCAAACTATGAACTCCATGAAGGCAGGGATGATTATTAGTTCTGCTCACTGATGCTCGCATTTAAAGCAGAACCTAGCACATTAAAATTTCAATAAGTATTGAGTGAACTAATGGATGAATTAATTAATACATGGATTAGTATAATTAAAATCCATTACATTGGAGTATAAGAGTCAGATGTGTGATTGTATATTCTTGTTTCTTTAACCATCAAGTACTCTGAATAAGAACTTTCTAACCTAGTTAATTGGTATGAAGGTCAGTATTTTAATAATATTTTCAATATCACCATTGACTAAATGCTATATAGCTGCAATATCTTTACTGTTTTACATAAATTATCTTATTCCATATCTTAGAAAAACAAATGTAATAAGCTTAACTATCTCAGGGTTGTGGAGAGCTTATAGTGGGTAGAATGCTTGTCTTGCAGACAGCCAACTCAGATCTTATCCCCAGCTTCCGAATGGTCCCCCAAGCCCAGAACCAGCAGTAAGCTTGAGTACTACTGGTATAACACAAAACCAAATGAAAAAAATCTAACCATCTCTAATTGGGAGTGGTTATTTGGCAATCAAGATCACATAGTGAATAAATAGAAGAATTTAGATAGCAACATGAGTCTCTGAAATTCATACTTATAACCAGGAACCTTGGCTGGAGCAATAGCAGAGTGGGTAGGGCATTTGCCCTGCACGCGGCCAACCCAGCTGAGCCAGGTTCAATTCCTCCACCCCTCTCAGAGAGCTCGGCAAGCTACTGAGAGTATCGTGCCTGCCAGCAAAGCCTGGCAAGCTACCCGTGATGTATTCAATATGCCAAACACAGTAACAAGTCTCACAATCAAGACGTTACTGGGTCCACTTGAGCAAATTGATGAACAATGGAAGGACAGTGCAGTGCAGTGCAGTGCAGTGCTAACCAGGAATCTACCTCCACCTAGAAAATGTCTTATTGTAAAGTATAAATAAAATCCAAAATTAAATCATAATATAAAATCCAATTAGATTCTTACTATTATTCAAAGAGTTTGAGTGTGGTTTATAATTTCAAAATTAAAGGAGAATTTAAGGAAATCAAAGAAGAATGCTGGGCACCGTCATTAAATAATGCATGTATTAAGTACCTGCATCATGAAATCCAGCGTGAGGGAGGGGGGATAAAATATAAGCAGATAAAAAGTGAATTATGAGATTTATCCATGGTGCCTGTGGATATTACCAGATGGATAACCTACAAGCCTTGTCCAGGCAGTACACAGTTCCTGCTGGAAGGATGAAAAAGACTTTCCTAGAATATATGGGCTAAACTTGGATATGAGGGCTCATAAAATTGCAGAAATAGTAGGTAGAACATTCTAGATCAAAGAATACTGGGAGTTGAAGCAGAAAAGTCAGTTTAAAGATAATCCATGAGCAATACTTTATGTACTTTTATTATATCATTAACATTATATATGTCCACTATAGAGAAAATAAAAGATACCAATAAAAATGATAAATACTGTACAACGCAGCCACCTAGAGAATCCTTTTGGTGCACATTATTTCAGGATTTATTGCAAATATATTGTGAATTTATTTAGACCTATGCAAATTTTCTACATACACTTATTTTTAATTGACTTTCTTATACATGCAGTTCTGTAGTTTCATATATGTACATTTATAAAATACTAATAATGTTTGTGAAGCCTGATGAAAAGGATCTCAAGAGGGAACAGAAAATCCTTTTACACCACGGGCACACAATCACCATCTCTCCCCTGCTATCCCTCAAATTCACACCCAGCTCAAACACTAAAATTCACAGTATGGAAGTTTATTTCATGACACAGAAAAGCATTGTAATGTGTTGTTTTTTGGGAAAAGAGCATGATCTCTCAAGTCTACTCAAAGAGAATCACCCATGATGTGTGTGTATTGCTGCAAACAGGGATAAGAGACTGGAAGGCAAATCTTACTAAGGTTACCTGGGAGTGGACCCTTGCGTGCTATTTACTTCTCAATATATGATTTTCCAAATGGTCCCCCGGTCAACATGCGTTATTATTTGGCAATCTAATAGAAATCAATGCCATGAAATGTCCGCTGTATGAAAAGCACACGAATGAATTCAAACCGAACTGTTTTTTCTTCTCCAGACTGAAGCCTGGATTTTTTGAACAGCAAAAACCGAGTCAGTATTGACCAGAAGACAGAAGACCAAGGAAAGCTCTGGGGTTGGCCAAGGCCCGATTTCATTCAACACTTTGATTGGTATCTCTGCTCTGGTGGCAGACTAGAGGCATCAGCGGCCAGTGGGTGCTTTACCAGGAGAGCGAGGACACCTCAGTGGTTTGGGGGAGTCATCATCATCATCTGTTTGCTACCCCGAGGGGATGCCAAGTGGCTCCAGAGCGCCAGGCTCCTTGCCCCGCCGAGGAGACGGCAGCCCGCGCTGCTGGCTCAGGAGCATCCTGGCGACAGACAGCCAACCGCGGGGCCAGCAGGCAGTGCCCTCCGCTGCCGACCGCCTACCGCTGCCCGCGAAGGAGCTTTGTCATGCCCGGCGCCGAGGAGCTCTTCGCCAAGTTTCACCTTCTGTGACACAACTTTTCCGTGTTGCTTTTTTAGGCAGCCGCCACATCACGAGGCTCCCGAGCGCACTGGGGTTGGTAATAAACCCGCCCGCCAAAGCCCGGCGACTGGGGGCTGCGGGTTAACCAGTTGATTGCGCGCCGCGGTCAGGTTCCCAGCTAGAGCGGGAAAGCAGTGCTCCCCGGAATGAGAGCAGCTGGCAGCACCTGCTTTCCAGAAGGGTTCGTCTTGCTCCCACAGCTCGCTAAAGCGCGCGCAGATCCAAGGCTAAGCCAGCAACTTCTGTTTCCCCTCCTCCACCCCTCCCCCACCGGGCCACCACACACACACACACACACACACACACACACACACACACACACCACCACCACCACCACCACCACCACCAAGGAAAGGTGCGCACAGGCACAAAGACACACAGGGACGCGGCCACACTGAACAGGCAATTAAAGGCAAAAGAAGCAGGTCAATGCTCAACACTCTCCAGGTCATGCTTCAAAAGGCTATTGGCTATTGGCTTATCCAAGAAGTGCTCTCTCTGCTTGCCTTCTTTGGGTTGTTTACTTCTACTTTGAGTACAAGATAAATATCTCAAGAGTTCTGTTTGTTTACAAGCCCCCAGTGCAGGAGCAGGAGGGAGACAACCTCTAGAATTTGGAGGGATTTTTGAGAACTGGGTTGCACGTTTGTTATCAAACTTACCTATAACCCCACATTCGAGTCAGCACTGTTAATTACGGCTGTTAAACATAGGTTCTGCAGCTCAGAGAACCACGGCATGATTCCTAACTTTGAGAACTATAATTAATATGCTCCTTCAAGGCGTGTCTCTGTTAACAAGATATATTTTTGGAAATATTATCTAACAGAAGGCAGCATAAATAGTATAAAAATTAAAGCTCGCACTTTTTTATTTTTCCATTTAAAAGGAGTTATATAATTAGCGAAAAGCTTCTTTGTGGAGCTACACTGGGGGATTTCTTTCGCTGGTTTAATATAGCTATCAAGGGAGAAAATCCAGAAATGGAATCCGTCAATGCGCCCAGCATACCCTAAGGAACCCCATTCGATTAATGCAAACCACTGACATCTGTTGACAAGGGAAGGAGGAGGGAAGGAATAGAGAAGGAGGGAGGGTTGAGAAAAACCGAGAAGGGAAATGAGACATATGATTCTGACGAGACACAGACTGAAAGCATATGCTATGGAGTGAGGGGGGATAAACAATTAGAGTTTTATCCAGTGATGAATTAAGAGGAAGTCTCTAAACAGGTGAAAGAGCTCCCTGATACAGTTCTGGAAGAAAAGCACTGTACTATTATTTTCAAACCCACAGACACCTAAACCTTGAAAGATTCACTCACCAATGCCCCAGAGACACAGCTCAAGGGAATGGCCAAGTGAGAGACCATGGGAATGTAAAAAGGCAAATGCCCTAAGCCAAAGACAAGGTTAGTGCACCCCAGAGGAAGGACTAAATTCTCTGCATGTCTCTATCAGCAAGCAAAAGAAATGTTCAGAGATATGTTCTGCTGAAGACAGACCATGGCCCTGGAACAGTCTCATGTAGTTGGAACAGACAGGGGCTGGGAATCTCATGTAGTTCGGCCTAATACATGACAGGACAGACACCTATGCCTCTCATCAGGTGGATCATGGCCCATTTGCCTGTTCTGTACCATTGCACTGTAGTACTGTCTTCCCTGTTGTTCATCGATTTGCTCTAGTGGGCACCAGTAGTGTCTCACAACAAATTGTGAGACTTGTTGTTTCTGTTTTTGGCATATCAAATATGTCACGGGTAGCTTGCCAGGCTTTGCCGTGCGGGTGGGATACTCTCAGTAGCTTTCCGAGCTCTCCGAGAGGGACGGAGGAATCAAACCCGTTTGGCCACATGCAATGCAAACACCCTACCTGCTGTGCTATCGCTCCAGCCCGTTCTATACCATATCACTAGAAAATTATATGATTCTCCAAATGACCCTTAGCAGAAAGAAAAAATATTTCCCATCCCTGTCGTAGAGGCACACTTCCTAGGCTGGTTCGCTTTGACAAATAGGCAGAAACTTTTACTTTGTGCAAGCCTGGCTTAGAAAAGAATCCACTGTGTTGATTAGGCAAGTAGTACTACTTAAGAACTGAGACCGGAAGTTGGTGGAATCTGGCCCAAAGTCTCCCTTCCTCATCTTACTAGTGGAATGACCTCAGATGAGCCTCAATCCCCAGGACTCAGTTTTTCCATCAGTTCAGTGGTAATAATAATAACAGTATTCTGGATAATACCTATTCTCCCTGGATTGTTCTAAAGATTTCACTACACAGTTCATATGAATTCTATGGCATAGAGTCGATGCTGAGAGAAACTACTATTTTTAGAACCCTAACCAATATTACTTCCCCAAACTCTCTAGGTGTCAGAAAGTCAATTACTGACACCAATTCCTATGGGTTAAACTCTGCCTCTGGTAATGCTTAGTTAAAATGTAAATATCCTCAGGAAACTCTCAGAGTAAGCCACACGGACACTGACAGCCTTTCTCCAATGCCCAACTTTGTGCTGTGTAAGACAACAAAACAGAAATGACACAACATCGGACCAGTGAGTTTTGAACCTTGTATGGTACATGCTTTCTACAGTCATTTACAGAATACTACCCTGCAGTGCCAAGCATGGCACTGGAGATTTGCAATCCACTAGCTATGTGAAGTCATGCACATCATCTAATCTCTCTAAACTTCACTTCTCTCATCTGTAAAGTCCATAAAAACAAATTATAGTATTGGGTGGCCATAAGAATTAAGTGAGATATATGCAAAATAATGAAAGTTTAGTAAATAGGGCTTAATACTTTGGAAACTATAATAATAATGACTGATCTTTCTGTTACTGCTATTAAATGATGAATAAAACATAGCACTACTTAAACGAGTCCCTAATTTACCTAGCCCATTAAATAAAGACTTCTTTCATGCATGCCAAATATAAGATCCTGTTGAGTGTTCTGATATTGAGGAGGGTGGGGAATTTTCCTAGAATGGGAGGATAAGACAAAGAGTGTCAACCCAGAAAGGAGAAATGTTGTGAAGTGGCAAGCTGTCAGATACACAGGTAAATGCCATTTATGTTAATTCAATAGCAGGAACAATTAATAGATGATGTTGAAAATCAAAGTAGTAGCCGCCTTTCAGTACGGAATAACAAAAAATAACATTTATAACTTTTGGATGCATGATCAAAATATGTATTTTGGGGGGTGTTTGAGCCACACTTTACAGAGTTAGACACATGCAAAGCAGACACATTACCCACTATATTATCTATATAGTCCAAATATTTTAGGGGTAAGGTGTTTGTCAAAAGTCATCCCGGTTTTGATCCCCAGCATTTCATATGGTCCCCTGAACACTGCCAGGAGTGATCCCTGAGCACAGAGCCAGGAGTAAGCCCTGACCACAGCAGGATGTGTCCCCTCAAAACAAAGAAATATTATTTCTACTTTGATGTTGATTATATGTGTAAAATCATTTTTCAAAATTTATCAAGGCACACACACATTAAGATTTGTACATGTTACCATGTATAGAGTTAAGTAATCATTAAACAAAAAGAAATTGAACTTTTACTATTTTTTTAAAAAAATAACTATTTCTAATTTAGCATACCCCAGTTTTTTTCACCACTTTTTTTCTCTTTCTTTTCAGCCTATACTCACTCTCAAAATAAGAATGTACACTTCACAAATCCTGTGGACTACCCAGTGATTGCACCCACCAAATATGAGGTTTCTGTAGAAGGCCAATATTTTTAATTGGTGTATTGTTTTAATTAATTAATGGTGATGCTCATTTACCGACAAAATAGACATGTCAAAAATTATAAGAAAATGTATTCAAAAAGAAAATGTATGGATGAAGGAATTGTTTTCAGAAAATTCTTTCCATAAAATTACTTAAATTCTGTGGGCTGAGAAAATGTGAATTGTCATTGAATGGTTTTAGTGCAGTATTTGTATTGCAAATACAATGCCAAGAAGGGGAGATAAAGAAAGAGAGAGACAGAAAGAGAAAGAGAGAAAGAGAGAGAGAAGAAAAGTGCCTGCCATAGAAGCAGGCTGAGTGGTAGGGTATCAGAAGGGAAACAGGACATTGGTGGTGGGAAATGTCCACTGGTGAAGTGGTGAAGGGATGGGTGTTGGAACACTGCATGACTGAAACCTAATCATGAACAACTTTATAACTGTGTATCACACAGCGATTCAATTTTAAATAAAAGACTGGTACTTCTCGTGGAAAATGAGAACTCCTTATTATCACACAAATCTCCTAGTCATCTTAGAGGCCCTATTTAGAAGTCTAATATTAACAGACAAGTCAACCTAGCTCCCAGCACAGCAAAGCTCAGCCATACCACACCCCCTTGAACAGAGTGAGGGGACTTTGTTTCTGCCAAAGGCCATTTGGGTATTTATAACATCTTTTGCGGGCAGATAGGCTGTGGGCAGCGGACAAAGTGCATATACACCTATCCCTTCATGAACCAGGCCGTCTTTTCCAGGGCCTTATACAGCACATGGGTCAGATATTCCTCACCCCTGCACTAAAATGTCAAACCAAACCTTACCAAAGCCAAGGGAGCTCCAGATAATTGAAAAGAATCAGCAAGGACATATTCTATCCTCTGCCCATTGCTTTAGGGAAACATTACTAGCCAGCGACACTAATACTATTTCTACTTGAAAATCAATGCTAAAAGTAATTTGAAAGGGCAGAGGCAAGAGTAGGGCAAGAGAACTGTTTCATAGTAATCTCAACACAACCATTGTAATTTACACTTACTGTATATTATGAGCTCATGTCTTTAATAAAGTAGTCTGTCAAATTTCTATCTAGCCTCAAGAATCGAGAAATGATCTAATATAAAACTCTTCTGATGGAAACCCCATATTTGCAGGCTTAATACCCTGGAAAAAACACTGTTTTTGAGAATAATGGTCATCCTATTCAGGGGAAAATTAGACCCGTTAGGTGGACTGATGGTAATCACGATTACTGCACACCATTACACTTTGTTTATTCACTAAAATTTTTTAGTCCAGGCGTCTTTTTTTTTCTTTTTCATACTCATCATGCCAGGCATTCATAGGAAATGGCTTCCAGAAGTTCAGGCCCCTTTTTCTCTTGGTTCTCACCCTGTGTGCCTCTCTGGGTGGAGCAGTCAGGCTCGACAATTGAACCTAAAGTACCTTGCTCTCTGGCTTTCTTTTCTACGATCATTTTACTTCACCAGTATCAGGAAGCAATCTCTGCTCTTAAGAGTACTTCATATGCTCAGTATAGACAATCAATTCTCTTGGGGCTGGAGTGATACTGCAATGGAGAGAGTACTTGCCTTGCAGGCCTCTCACCTGAGTTCAATCCCTGGCACCCCATTTCATTCTCTGAGCCAGACCAGGAGTGAACCCTGAGTGTAGAGCCAAGAGTAAGCCCTGAGCACTGCTGGACGCAGCCAAAATACAAACAAAAAATAGACATTCATGCTCTTGGCATCAATCTTCCCTTTTGTTTACAACAATTCCAACCACATGATGGGTAACACTCTAGACTCTCCAGTTTTTGCCATGGAAACATTTGTGGGCATTCTTTTTTAACACTTCCCATTCCCCGGATATCTAATAATACCACCTTTCTTGTAGACCAACACGCATCTGGCCAAAGGCACAAGTCCATATTTGCTAAAAGAGTATTATGTGGGTACCCTCTTTCCCTTTATGTGGGTCACTTCAGTGATTTACTAAAAGATGGTGACTCCAAATGAAAGGACCTATTCCACCTGCTTTACACAATCAATGCATTTACCCAGAAATCTGCACTCTTCTGAAATGTTTCATCAAGTTCTTGATATTAAGCAAAGTGGTAAAATAGCATAATTTTTCTGAATTCTGCATTCAGATTTGAATTAGATTGTAGAACCACAAATAGATAAGCTATGACATCTGGCTTGGTGAGGAGAAAAAAGATGAACCAGTTTACACAGGACAGCAAGACTGAACTCCATTCCTCAGTCTGTATGGAGAAATTCTGGGGCTGACTGTCCAATGAGGAATAAGAAAATACACATAAATAGGTGCAGAAAATGATTAATGCAGAAATCTATCTTCTCAAATAATAGTTAAAACCATATTAGGTAGCCTATCTTCACATTTTAAATATCACTTTAAGCTTGGCAAGGTAATAGACATGTAGACATCCCACCACCCACCACACTTTAATTCACGTGGAGCAGAGGCAGGGGACATCTTTTCTGCTTGAATTCTTTGACCTTGGCAATTATTTCCTACCCCTTTCAAATTTCTTAAGTCCCAAAATATAAGGCATAATAAGGCAGACACCGTAAAGCCAGCCTTTTTATTTGGTATATTTCAAGAGCTGCAACACATTCCGGTTGTTCTGGGTTGATTGTAATTCCCAGAATGAGGAGTTGATTTGAACAAAAAACAGCACAGCTGCAAAGAGACCTGGATGGAACATTAACAGTTTCCTGCCCCTACTCTTTGCTTCACAAATCAGCTTTGCCTGCCCAAATCCTGACTCCAACTCTCTCCCCTCCCTCTGCTGTTTTTCAGGCTACCATACACTTGTCTACCTTGGTCATGATCTCACCCCACAGCTTACTTTATATTTTTCCCAACTCAACATCCACTGACCAGTCACTCCTCCTTTCAAAGAATTGGCCTATTACTGGAAACACACTCAAAAGAAGCCATACTAAGTAAGGAAAAGTATGCAGCACCCCAACAACCCATGCCCCAACTCTTGCAAGCCCATTTAGCTTCTGTCAATAAAGAAGCTGCATAACAGCACTAGACATAAGAACAAAGAGGCTTTGTGGGCATCAATTCTCAAGAACAGACTAATATTTCTAATGACAGATCTCCCTGATCATACCTCCTCACCAAGGTTTTGACAAAGAACGGGAGCAAATACACAGAGGACTCAGACTGCCAATGGCATGCCATTAAAACCACTCGTCTGTAATGATTTATTCATAATACTAAAAGACAAGTCCCTACATGAGTAAGAGGAATATTATGATGGTTTTTAATAAGAGGTCACCAACGTCCTGTTTCTTGTGGGTTAAATATTTCTAAACACCTGTTTCATTTGGCCCAAGCTTGAAGAAGACACTTGACAGAAACTGGTCAGGAATCCATGAAGACCAAGATGATCTCTTTCAATGGCATTCTGGGTTTAAGACTCATGCTGTCCGCCTAACCACAATGTCCTATCTTTCTTAGGAATATCAGAGGGGCTACTGAAAAGGGCAGAAAGTGAGCAGAAAATGAGCTGTGCCCACAATTGAACATGCTGTCCAGAAATCTGTTACAGCAACAGCTGTGCTGGTGGCTGGTTTCTTGGACTCTGCATGGAACTGTCCTCTATCACCCGGCAACCAGTAGAAGTCCAGCCTAACCCCAGAACCATCTTGCTGAGAGATCACATGCCCGTCTGAGCCTTCAAACTTGTCTACATGTGCTGGAAAGAATACCCAACTCCAAATACATAGCTACAAACCAAATGACAGCTTCACAATAGAGAACTAGCTGCCACTTTCACACAAGCCCGAAATATTTCATTCTCCCTGCTTAAGGCTACACATTTTTCGAACACCACAGGAACACAGTTGCAGGAAATCAGACACAGTTTCCACTGAGTCCTCGACCAACTAGAGAACTGCTAAGAAGATCATATGTGACAAGGTAAAAAAAAAAGTGAGTCATAGTGAAGCAAATATCTGCTTGAACAAACAAATGTTAAACCTCCCTGAAATGGAAAGAGGTCCTCCTGTTCTGGGGCTGAATGCCCCAAACTATATAATTGTCTCTCAATTTAATGTTCTATGCAAAGCCTAAATAAATACATCAAAGATAATTTGCTATCCAAGATGTCATTGAAATCATTTCAAAATCAATCAAGATTCCCCTTCCTCCCCTTGTTTATGGTGCTTAGCTACAGTGGTGAAAAGGTTATTGAAATGATCGTTGTCTGTCTCCACCTCAATGGGTTGGAAATGTCACTCAAAATGTAACTCAATAATTTTTATACTCTTAAAGCTGTATCTCATTCAGCAGCACAAAATAACTGATTACCCTACTTCCTGTGCTTAAAAATTCTAGAAACACCACACTTTGTAATACTGTTCTACGTTGCTGTGATAGGATGTGGGCATGTTTCCCAAATATGGGGTGGGAGGCTGAGTAAAAATGAACTGTAGACTCTGAAAAAGATTATGAAATTCATTCATACTGTTACAAATTATTTGGCTTAATTCGATCACTCATCACTTCAGTGTTCACAATTAAATGTGTGTATATTCAAAGTAAATACTAAATATGCTCCTGACCCCTTCAGCTTCAAAATATACAAGAATGACATAAATGCATACAGAGTTTGTAAATAACCAAATCCTTTCATAAATATGATCAGTAAAGTTTATTAAGTAAAACTATAAGTAGACCTGCACTTAGTGATTTTGGTCTGTACCATAAAACATAGTCTTTAGTGGCTGGAAAGATAGTAGAGTCGGTAGGGTTCTTGTTTTGCATATGGCCAATCCGTGTTCCGTCCCGGGCACCCCATATTGTCCCCTGAGTATGCCAGGACTAATTCCTGAGTGCAGAGACAGGAGTAACCTAAGCATTACCAAGTGTGCCCCCAAACTAACTAATTTTAAAATTTTAGTCTATCAACATATGTGAAAGGAGAACAAATTAATGACTATTCACTATTTTGAAAATGTTGTGACTTTAACCGTTAACAGAAAGGCAGAAATTGGATTCCTTCTCCAGGCAGCTATAAGATTCCCATCAAAAGAAAGTAAGCTCCCTTCTTAAAAGTTACCTTATAAAATTACTTTAATTTATTCTAATTACAACCATAATTTCAAATGCTAATTACACAATTCCTACAGGGAGGTGTTCAGTTCCTAAAGTGGTAAATGAATCAACATAAGAAAATATTTTGACATATGCCTAGTAACAGTTTTCATTATTGAGTTACAGAAACCTGTCCTAATGTTCCCAGACTTGTTAATCCCTTCTGGACAGTTGCGAATTAAATTCCTAAAACAGCAAAACCCATTTCCTGGGAATTAATTTGGGCTTAGGTTCCTCCCAAAGGGAGCCTTACACAAAGAAACCGTAGGTAAACACCTAATGGAAATTGGAAATCAAAGTTATAAAAACCAATCTGTCATATCCCCCAATTCTGAAAAGAACTGCTTGCCTCCATCAATCTGGTATGAGCATCTTCAAAAGTCTTTACTTTGCTGTGATGGAAATGAAAACCTTTAAAGGAACCCCCCCAAGTCCTGTGCTCTGCTAGAAAAGCCTGTTTATAACACACGACAATTAGGAAAGCCCTGACAAGGTGGAGCTAGAGTTAAACTTTCTAAGTGAGGGTTTGGTTAATCTTCAGATCTCAAATGATAGGACTGGATGCAAAAGGGTTGAACTCTAGTTCTGGCCAGGCCAAGGACAACCCTGACTCTTAGTACTAAAGATCTAACCACTCCCCTCTCCTTCCCCACCCCTACTCCCCTGGACACACAAACTTCTCCTCAAGTCTGTGGAGGAGAACCCGCTCCATTTGGGAAGGAAAAGCTGAATGAAGACTTTGACAACTTTCCGCGGGGGAGGGCTGGCGCTGCCCTAGAATCTCCAGGGAAAGAAGGCTCCGAGAAGTGGGGAGAGGCGAGAAGGAGGAGACAAGAAAAGGGAATAGGGGAAAGTGTAGGAGGGGAAGGGCCCCAAAAGCTCAAAGAAGTACTGGGGGCCGGTAAACTAATCCTGGGCTTCCCCAACTGCATCTTCACTTCTGCAGCATGAATTGAACCAGGATCTTGCTGTGGTCAATGGTGAACAGGGGTCCTCAAGGCCGGACCGGCCCATTTCAGTGTCTACTGCTGTTCCGTGGCCCCGCTGACACCTCACTCCAGGCACCTCTATTCCCCAGGGCTCTACCACACCCCTTTGCTGTGTCTCTGCCCCCCCCCCCCAAAACCGTGGGTCTCCAAGGCTGCCACCTATGGTAGACATTCCTGAGCTAAAGCAGAGCCTCAGAAAGGCAGTCGTTGGGGGGCGGGTTTGGAGGGGCTCCTAGGGGATGGAAGGGGACATGGCGGGAGGGGGTGTGATGCCCCTTCCTTCTGAGTTCTCATCTGCCGGGGCCCTGCTCCACTGTGCCACCCCAACCCGCCTATGGGAGGCCCCAGAGCGAAATGAGCACTCAGGGGGACGCGAGGCTTTGCGCCCCGGGCCAGGGGACTGAACCCCAGTAGAGGAGAAGGAGGGGGCTTGCCCCCTTACGCGCGAAGCTCTGCTTCCACTGGGCACTAGTGGCAAAGGGGACAACAGCCTTTGTTCTCCAGGGGCTTGGTCAGGCTGCGCAGCCCAGACGCAACGCGGGCGGCGCCGGGGCGCGGGGACGGCTCACTTTTGCACGCGGCCAGTGTAAGATCGCAAGCTGCCTTCGAGGGGGGTGTGCGGGTCGGGAGGCGCAGAGTTGGACAGTGCGGGGGGGGGGGGGGAGAGTGGAAGGAGCGCGGGGGGAGGGGTTGGCTTCCTCGGCCAGGCTCTTTGTTTGCATTGGGGGCGGGGAGAGGGGGTTGAAAGTGGGAGCGATCCGGGGGCTCTTCGAGTGGGGCAGCTTCCTGAGTATGTCACCCGCGCAACACACACATACACACCCGCGCACACGCGCGCGCGCGCACACACACACACACACACACATACACACACATGCACTCGCACCAACTGGCAGCCGGCGGGGCAGCGGCAGCGCGGTACCCCGCGCTTTGGGGTTGCAGCAGGCTCAGGCGGCCCGCAGCGTCGCTACGGCGCGTGCAGAGGTGCAGCGCGCGTGCAGGAGCATCATCTTCCCCCCAGGCCAGAGAAAAAAGTGCTGCCGGGCCGGCCCGGGACCCCTCCCCCCCACTCCCCATCTTCGCGCCCGGGGTCGCGGAGGTCAAGATGCGGAGCCCGGCTCCTGGACAGTGCTCGGGAGCCGCCGGAGGGCGGCGCGCACGCGAGGGACCGGGGCCAGCCGGAGCGGGGAGGCGGGCGGGCTTACCCTTAGAAGCATCTTTCTCCTCTTTGGGCTTGGTCACCTTTCCGCTCATAGATCCCAGCTTGCTGGACCGGGGTCGCGCGGAAGACGCAAGTGCTCTGGGAGCTGCCGGGACTTGGGGCGAGTGAGTCGGGCGGCCGGGGGCGAGCGCGAGCTCCCCACGCTGAGGCTCGGGGCGGAATCCGCGTTTCCCCGCCGCTGCCGCCGCCGCTGCCTACGGGAGAGTGGGGAGGAAAAGAGGGGGTGAAGGAGGAGCCGCCGCTGCCGCCGCCGCCGCGCCGCCGCCACCGCCACCGCCACCGCCAGCCCGAGCGGCCCGCCGCGGGAGCAAAAGCTCTCCTCGCTCCAGAAGTGAACAGACAAAGCCGCGCGGCGGCCGCCCCCCACCCCTCAGCACGCCGCCCCCCGACGCACCCGCCGCGGCTGCCCACCCGCCCGCCGGCCGGGAAGCGCATCCCCCCCGCACCGGGGCCGCCGAGAAGTGCGGGCGGGACGCCTGGGCTGAGCCGCCGGCCTCGCGGGCACTTGCCGGGGTCTCCTGGTCCCCACCCGGCTCCCTCCGGGGCCGCCAAGACGGTCCGCGGCATATAACCCCCCACCCCCAAACCTCCCCCACGGGAAGAATCCTTTCTGTTGAGATCTAAACAAAAGCCCGGAATATTCACTTGGAAATAACGAGCCTCCCCCCCCGCCCTCCCCACCCAAGGGGAGATGTTTGAACCTGTGATGAGCGGCGGTGTGCAAGCCCGTCACACCGCAGAGCCGCACAGCGCCGAGCCCGCGGACAATCGGGAGGGGAGGGTCACCTCTTTCTTTCAGTTTCATCCACGTGCGGGATCCGATTCTTTGCCCCCCGCCCCCCAAAGCAGCGCCCCTCCCCCCTCCACACGCACACCATTAGCTCGTGTCCCATCCACCACCCCCCTCACACTCCCCCCCCAAAAAAGCGGGAACCGTTTAGCCTTTACCTGCTCCAACGCTAGCTCGCTCTCCCTACACCCACACCCCCTTGGAGCTCACCGGCTACCTGGGTTCGCGCTCTCCTTCCAGAGAACTCTGGTGCCCTCGAGGTTCGAAGCACCAGCCGAGGCGCTTTAATCTACACGCGAGGTGCGGGCACGCGAGGTGGGGGGGTAGCGAGGGCGGGGCCCACAAAGCCGCCTGCCGACTGTAGTGAAAGCACAGCTAGGCAGGGGCGCGCCACGTCAGTGGCGGGTTGGCACAACTCGGGCGAGCCGAGTGGAGTGGCGGCCCGGCGTCTCCTGGCCCCTCCAGTGGCCGAGCGGGCCCGCGGGCGTCGTCGGAACACCCTGGGACAGTCCCTCACCCCCAGCCCCCGCCGATATCCCAGTGTAGAGCGCCTCACCCCAACTCCTTCAGTCCTGGTTACCCTTCCACGAACCCCACCCCCCCAGCCTTCCCCTCCCCATACACACACACACACACACACACACACACACACACACACACACACACACCACCTTCCTTCTCCGCAGCGCTGCCCGGGCCCACAGCGGTCGCGACTCGACCCTCTGCGGACCCCGCTGGGGGCAAATACCTGCACCGAACCGGGAAATCTCGGTCTGGGACTCGGTCAGTCCGCGTCTCGGGCCAGCCACCCAAGTTGAGGCAGCTGGGCTCTGCGCGGGGAGCTGGGTGCCTCTGGGGCAGAGTGAAAGACTGACCGACGCGAGGCGACTGCCACCTCCCACCGCCGCCTCCCACCCCCACGCGCAGGCCCCTCCTCCTGGGGCTTGTAGCTCTGGTTGGCAAACTGGGCGCGAAGAATGTACACTACCCACGATGGCCAACCCCAGACAAATGGAGTAAAGGAGTGAGATGGGATCCGAAGGAATTGCTGGAGCCGTGCTAAACGGGCTCTCTACCTGAGTAATAAAGGAAGTGACAGAACTCAGAAATGGTACCTGAGGGAGCCTGACAGCTGAAGCAGGAAGGAGAAAGAACCTAGAGACTAGGGGTGGGGGGAGGGGTGGGAGTCAGGAATCATTGCCGGAGCGCTTTGCGTTATCCTTTCCGCAATGACCTTTTTTGGGGGGGGGCACTGGCCAGGACCTTGCAGGTTTCTTCTACTGGGGGGACTGGGGGTGGCAGCAAGTTCTTGGAGCCATCCATGAATCAGACCAAAGTCTCCAGCCTGGCAGTGGTGACTCGGCATTGACTCTCCAGCACAGAAAAGCTGTTCCCCCTCATCACACCCGACCTCACCCACTCCTTAATTTGGTTTCGTTAATGACATTAAACCAGGGGAAGAAATTATATAGATGGATTAGTCCACTGAATCCCAGGCGGTAACTCAATTGCTAGAGCCTGCTGTTGCTTTCAAGACCCAGAGAGTGGGCCAACCCTGCTGCCAGCCCTAGCCCAAAGGTTGGCACCCTCGAAACTCAATTTTCAGCCTCTGTCCTTGGTCTGGAAGGAACTGGAGGCCTGTTTTTCTTGTAAATAATATTTAGTAATCTGGAGGTTCATTACACTGTGATTATCCAATCCAAGATTTGACCATTAATATCACTGTGTTGGGAAAGTGTGTTTCTCTCCATTTCAGGGATCAGAATTCGAAGAGGGTAGGAGATTGGTAGAGATTTGGATAAATTTAGAAGGGCAGAGAAGAAAGTTCGAGCCCTTCACATAGTTTGTTTCCACCAACTTGCTTCTTTGATCCAGTGTCTGTCCTCTGCCAACCAGTGAGTTAAATGCTTACCATTATCTGATCGTTCATTATCTTATTTGATCTTCGCATCATCTTAGCAAGTATTTGGTGTTGTCTTTATTTTACAGTTTACAAATGAGAAAATGTAGCTCAGAAAGGTTAAGAAGTTCACCAGGGGGTCACCCAGCTAGTAAGTGGTGAACCTCAGATTTAAAAAGAAAAACTAGTCAGGACAGAATCCGAGATTAGGTGGTCCTGTGTCCATTACATGGTCTGTCATCTATTTGTCTTCTAAAAGGAGGTATATTTTCACTGAACCTAACTGTCAAACTTATGCTAAGATTTTTCAAATGATCTTAGCTCCCTGTGGCATATTCGAGATGCCAAAAACAGTAACAACAAGTCTCACAATGGAGATGTTACTGGAGCCTGCTTGAGCAAATCAATGAACAATGGGAGGACAGTGCTGCAGTGCTTAGTACATTCTAACACACAGACACACCACACACCAATTCTTGAGTACATAACAATTGTTTTGCTTCGTCTGTATACTCCCAATAAGCAGCATGACTATTTGGGAAATGCATCTTTGCCTTCAATAATATTAAGCATAGTAACTAGGTCTATTCTAAGTGTCTCCATATTTCTGCCAAAATAAGATGCTCTGCCCAATTTCTCCACACAGATAACCACAGCTACCACCACCCCTAAGTCCCTTCATCAATGACCTCTCCAACAACAGTAACTCCAAGATGAAAGTGACATATCGCTCTTTCCCTTGAGAGGATGTCTCCTTGGTAATATTAGTGGAGTCTGTCCATGAATACAAAAGGCAAAAAATACCATGTTCCCGCACCATAAACCACCCTGTCACAGAAGTGATCAAATGATAAAGAAAATGCACATTGCCTCCGAGAACATATATGGAAAATTTGTGCTCATATGGGGGAAAATCAATGAGATCACATTTACTTCCAAGACCAGGAATCATGGATCTTTAAGTGCCAAGAAAAACAATGACATCTAAACAAGGTTCCTAAACACAATCTGCTATGGAGATCACAGAAAGTCTTTAATAAAAGACATAGGACATTTCCAATTTTCAGCCCCTCTGTGTGACTTTTAATACGAGCAGAATAGTATTGCTAGCCATTCTCCTTCCTCATTAGAATCCATCAACCTTGTCCTACTTGGGTGAAAGTGTTCTTTTTTTTCAGCCCAGAAGTTTGCACTATGTAATTACCACTGTCCTCTCCTCTTTTCCAAGCCTCTGCCCCTCTTCAGAGAGCAAACTGTGCATATCTGATAAAACATGGGACACAGGGGTCACACTGTGTCTTTAAGTACCTCAGTCCTGAAATAAAAGGAATTATTTTCAAGCAAAATATCACACAGCCATGCTTTTAGGGAGAGGTGGGTTGTTTTCTTGAGTAAGGGCCAGAGGGTTAGAGGGTTGAGTGTTTGGTAGTAAAGATGAAAATGTCCCTGGAGTCACCACCTCTTGGCCCATCATCTCCCTGGTGTCTGTTTCCTGCCAGTTCCCAAATGCCTCAAGACACCATCCTCTGGATTCCAGGTTCACTCATCTTCCAGCAGCTCTGAGCAATGTTTCTGGGCAAGATGCCATGTGGTTCCATTGTCTGTGCTGGAGGATAAGGCTGGGGTGAGTGGAGGCAGGGAGGACAGATACATTTAGGGCTTTTTTCTGGCAGGTTTGAACTGGCTGAGAGTAGAACCATTGTCATCAGGCACCACCAAATTAGATGTTTTAATGACAAGACTGCTTCTCACTGGACCAAATGTGTTTTCCTTTTGTGAAAACACTTAACAGAAGAAATCTGGCTCCAAAGAAGGCAGTCTGGCAAAAGCTGTACTTCCTACTGGACTACTGAAGATAAAGACCAAGGAATTGAAAGTCACTTTAATTTTAAATCCCATATCAGTAATTTGAACTTTGAGATACAAATGCTAGAACTCTGAAAAAGCATTCATTTCTGATTCAAACTCTACAGTACTTATCTACATGATTGTTTCCAAGTGTGGGTGACACCACACCTGAAGATGACACTGGAATGATCCAGGGGAGTAGTTATAGGCTTCAGTGCAGTTGAGGAAGTGCTTGCTGTTACTTTGTCTATGAAGATAGATTTCCAGAGGTAGGGGACTGAATAATTTTTCTGCAAAAACAATGATAGGCCAAGTACATTTGGGAATCTCTGATCTAGATCATGTTTGAAGATTACTTTCTTCCAGAACCTCATGTGACTCTGAATTAGGAGATTGGTAAGAGAATCATCAAAGACGGTGGTTGTGGCAGATCTAAACAACTTGGTTGAGATTTGCCCACCATGACCTTGCCCTTTGATCCTGAGTGGTTTTTTAAGTGTTTGCCTCAATAGAAGATGGTGAAAGTGATGTTCTATTACTTTTAGGCTAGGTTAGAAAAGTCCACATCATTTTTGTCTGACACTCTTGGGACAACTGCTTTGGAGAAAGCCAGTTGCCATGCATGACGTGAGCCCACTCTGATGTCACCATACTGAGAGCTCCCGTTTAGACTTTCTGGTTGACAGAGTGTTCACTGAATTCCCAGACACCAGCCAGCACTGAATGCCTGCCAAGCACGAGACCCATCTTAGATGTCCAGCCCAGCTAAAGTACCAAAGGACTGCTATCCCAGTTGACATATGACTGCAATATGCAAAAAGGTCCTTCAGTGAACTATTCATGACCCATAAAATTATAATGCAACTGAATGTATGTATTTATCTGCTATGTTTTAGGCAAGAATCTAATCAGAAATAGGAACTTAAATAGACCAAGAAGTTTTATTGGCTCTATATGAATATTCCACTCAACCCTCTACTAGAGAATCCCAATCCCATTTGGTCTACCAGTGTGTTTTTTGGAGGAGACATTCAGTGTCTCTATAGTCAATAATCTACCTTCTTTAAGGAAACAGAAACTTTCTTAAAGTTGTACCACCAATTTTATCCCAGACTACCAACCCACCTGGAAGCAACCGGTGCTTCACTTCTATACCGCCCACTTTAGGAAACTGTTCCCTTGAATCCAGGCTAGACTGGTGACTTAATTTAACAAAAGAAAGTGGTCAAGGTGATGCAGTGCCAATTCCAGGTCTCAAGGTAGCTGTACTTTCCTCTCCAGGGCTGATAATCACCATTTAAAGGAGAGATACTCTGAAACCTGTGGTATGAGGAAGCCCAAGTTGCCATAGGGAGAGACCAAGAGAAGCATTGGGATCAAAACCTAGGGCAGGATGCAAAACTCCAGACAATGAGCTCAGTCAATTCGTGTCATCCAGCCCCCAGCTCTTCGAGCTGCCAGGTTCAAGATGTCAGTGAACAGAGAAGTCATCTGGCTCTTCCCTGTCCAAGTCTCTGACACACAGAAATGTGAGCCAAGTGGCTGCTTTAAGTTACTTGGTTTGAGGGTAATTTTTGCTCAAAACAACTAAAACCAAAATGAGAATTCTAGAAGCATTTTTAGGCCATGCTATCTTTGTTTATTTTGTCTTCAACAAATATGTTTTTTGTTTTTTTTGTATTGGTGCTGGGTATAGAACCTGAATCTCATATATACAAAGCATGCGTCTACCACTGAGCTACATATCCAGCTCCGAATGGGTTTTTAGAGTAAGAGAATGTGAAGGACCCAGAGGTGTTGACAATGAGTTGTCCAACAGCAGCTTAATGTTAGTATCTTTCCAATTGACACAAACATATATGTAATTTTCAATTTTCCTTGACATTGAACATTGGGACTGTTGTAATGCAGTATATGGATGTCTCTCAGAAATGAAGATCTTGAAACTTCTTGTCTATCTCCTCCAGTGAAAGAGGAAACAGTATAATAGTCAGAATCTGAAAAAAGCCTGAGTGCCCAAGAACAGATGACTAGTTAAAGAAACTTTGGTACATCTACACAATGGAGTACTATGTAGCTTTTAGAAAAGATGAAGTCATGAAATTTACATACAAGTGGTACTACATGGAAAGTATCATGCTAAGCAAAATGAGTCAGAAAGTGAGGGACAGACATAGAAAGATTGCATTCATCTGTGGAACATAAAGTTACACAATAGGAGACTAACACTCAAGTGGGACCAAAATTAGTACCAGGAGGTTTGCTCCATGGTTGGGAGGTCAGCCACACATGTTAGGGGAAAAGGGAGCTCAGATATAGAAGGGAGCACCAAATAAAGTGTGTTGGGAGGATCCTCCCAGGATGGGAAATGCATGCTGAAAGAAGACTGTAGACAAAACATGATTGCCACTTAATGCCTCTTTTGCAAACAACAGCGCCCAAAAGGAGAGAAAGAACAAAAGGGAATGTCCAGCCACAGAGGCAGGGTGAGATAGGGGGGATGGGGGGGTGGGAGGGATACTGGGAGCCGTGGTGGTGGAAAATGGGCACTGGTGGAGGGATGGGTACTCGATCATTGTATAATTGAAACCCAAGCACAAAAATTTGTAAGTCTACAACTGTACCTAATGGTGTTTCACTAATAAAAATTTAAAAATCAATAAATAAATAAAGAGGAAACAGTGAGCAACAGATTATTCAGGAAACCACTCTGATGCACAAATGAGAAATACCAACGTGTGGCACTGACTCTACCTATTTTATTCCACAGCATTCAGTCTCCTATGGCAAAGAGGAATGGGAAATCATAGTTGGTCTTTTTCTCACACATCATGGTCCTGATTACTCTATGTCAGTAACTGATGATCTATCCACCAATTCTCCTGGCAAATAGCACACAAAATTTTTGTCCTGGTTTGTTTCAGCATTCTATCAAGTCCAGTTTGTAATTCTCCATTCTAGTGGTCACACTGCCAATGTGAACAAAAATTATTTTAAATTTTTGGATGTTGAAGTATTTTGTCAGCACACTTTTATTTTTCTAGATTTTGCCAAATTCTCAATAAAATTATAAGCATCTTGTTGACAAAGACTGGTTAAATTCTTTCAAGACAAGCCCCTTTACGCAGTTCATGGTTTACATAGTACCTGGCACAGCAAAGGTACAGAAAAGAGCCACAACATTCTAATACCATTTATTTAACTTAGTAGCTTTTATGCTCTGTGCTATACATTTTTCCAGATCATATCATGTTATAGTTTGCTGCAGGTTGACTTTAGGTTGACCTTGCGACCACTTACTACTTTCGGACTAGCCACTCACTACTTTCTCCTTTGACCTTGCGACCACTCACTACTTTCGGACTAGATCACTCACTACTTTCAGACTACTTTCGGGTGGAGCGATAGCACAGTGGTAGGGCATTTGCCTTGCAGGCAGCCAACATGGCCGACCCGAGTTTGATTCCTCCGCCCCTCTCGGAGAGCCCAGCAAGCTACACAGGCAGAGCCTGGCAAGCTACCCCTGAAGTATTCGATATGCCAAACACAGTAACAACAAAGTCTCACAATGGAGACGTTACTGGGCCCGCTCAAGAAAAATCGATGAACAACAGGAGGACAGTGTATCATGTTATACTCAAAGCAACCTTTTGTGTCCATGACTATTATTAGCTGCATTTTATAGATAAGGAAATGAATTTGGAAAGGTGAAGCAAGTACTCAAGATTTCAGTAAAAAATTTACACCCAAAGCCAGAGAGATAGTGCAGGGCGCAAGGCCTTGCATGCAGCTGTGCCTAGTTCAATCCCTGGCACATGGTCTCCTGGGCATCCCCAGAAGTAAAGCCTGGGAACAGCTTGGTGTGTTCCCAATAAATGTGAATCAAGGATTAAGACTCAAGTAGGGCTTTCTGCTTCCAAAGTTCTAGGCCTTTTTTAAATTCTATGACAATGTATATTTTGTAAATATTATGGAGAGTGTCTCTAAAATGGCTTAAGAGAAAATGTCCCTTGAGTGTGGTGCTGGGATGATGTATGCATTAAAGTATCATTAATGGCACTGTAAATCAAAGTACCTGAATAAAAATGAAAAGAGAAAGATAAGAAAATGAAAACAATTCGAGCAAGATCAGAGATCGCAGGGCTTCCTGAGTTCTCATTCATTTTCTATCAATACCTCATGTTCCGGGCTGGAGCGATAGCACAGCGGTAAGGCGTTTGCCTTGCACCCAGCCAACATGGCCGACCCGAGTTTGATTCCTCCGTCCCTCTCGGAGAGCCTGGCAAGCTACCGAGAGTATCTCGCCTGCACGGCAAAGCCTAGCAAGCTACCCGTGATGTGTTTCATATGCCAAACACAGTACCAACAAAGTCTCACAATGAAGACGTTACTGGGCCCGCTTGAGCAAATCGATGAACAACGGGAGGACCGTGACTGTGAATGTGTCCTATCCAGAGATCCTTTCCAGGAAGGACATACTGCCCAGCTGTAGGGACTTGTGGGCAATGAGAAGCCCTTTGATGTGGGAAGCTTCCCGGACTCTTCACAAAAATACAGGGTCTTCCTCAGTTATAGAACTTTGGCCTCAGAGGAAACCGTGCCTTTTCTGGGTCTGTCTTTGCCGTGCACTGACTAAGCTAGATATCCCATTTTGGATCAATGTATGCTCTCTAACAGACAGTATTCACTCCAGAGATCCCAATCTGGATGGTCATGAATTTGTTGGGACTGTTTTGCAATTTCACTCCCCCTCTTCCTCTAAGCCTGCCTCCTCTCACAGTTGTTGATCCTTGATGAACACCTTCCACCATAAACTCCATCTGCTCCCACAGATCCCAGACTGCCACCTCCCTTCGTTTGCTTCAACTGTATCTTAGAGAGAGACTCTTTTCTGGTGATTGAAGTAATTTTAACTCTGTAGAAAGTGCCTTTTCCCTTCCACCTTCCCTTTTTAATTGGAAAGTAGCCTGAAACTTTCTTCAGAGTGTCAGGGGTTTGGGGTCTGGCTTCACACCTGCCCACAGAATCCCGATATCCATCTAATATTGAATATGATATGTCCATTTTAGGAAAAGAGGAGTAACATACAGATGGTCAAGAAAGAACAGATGGTTTGATAATGATAAGACACTTGTACCTGTATTTGACTTCATGTAAAACTTGCAAATCAGTCAGTGTGATATTTTCTGGTGCAAAGTGGACATGCAAGTAGCACATAGTCGGATTGGTTATATCCATCATGCTCTCAGTGCAGTTGCACCTACCGCACTGTAGTTAATTAGGATAATCTCTAAAGGACTCCCGTATTTGATTTTCCACTTCTGAAATTCTTTGCTGTTCCACTTTCCATCCTCTATTCCTTCCCTCTTTCAGTTTGCCTCCCTTCTCCCACTACCAGGATTTAGCACAGCTGTTCCTTATGACTCCCCTTTATTTATTTCACTTTGTTATATAAAGCCTCCCTCCTTTTTATATCATCCAGTCTGCAAGGTCAGAATTTACTGTTGTCTGCTTCTGAGGAGAGCATCTCAGACCATTAATAGGATATCCACCTTACTGTTGCTAGGCCAGCAAAAGAGGAGCCCGTTTGAGGGTCCTCACTTGCTATAGATGGGAAAAACCAATAGCATCATTTTTCTTCTCTGGAGACACACACCAGAGAAGCATTGTCGAGGCAGCATGACTAATGACCAAAAAATAGAGTAGGCAATTAATACATGGTGCTTTATAAAAACTGTCATTTATTCCTTGTAACTATTCTCAAGTTCTAGATCATCATCCTCTATGGATAAACAAAGAAAAGGGCCTTGAATGAGCAGCTTACTCTGATCATGTTGCCACATCTAAGGAAGAAGGACTCTAACAAGAATTGAACCCACATCATTTTGTTGCAAAAATACCTATGCTTCATTCACTGCCAGATGCTGACATAGCCAAGAAAGTTCAGATACTATCTGAGCACTGATTTGGATGGGCCAGAAGATTCTGGGCATACTCATATGTAATGAGTCTCTGGCTTTGGTATTCGTGGTGAGACCATTTCTGAGAGTTACATTAAAGGATGCCAGTCAAGAGAGCTTTGACACTGGGATCAAATGCTAAGGTGTCCACTCTAGAGACTTCTAAAGCTATATACCCAATTACCGATCATGATCAATCTGGTCTTCCTGATGAAGTCCTGTGTTTCTGTTCTTGACTAAACCAAGGAACGAGGTAAGCTAGAAATATCTTTCCTGCATGTTTGCAACTTATATTGTGGCTTAGAGAAGCTCACTAAAGTCATGGAAGTAGAGAGAGAAGCAAAAGTCACTGTTAACAAGAGGCTAGGACTGTCACACGGTATAGCTTCACCAATATTTCACTGAGCTCTCACTTCCTGGTCACCTCTGGCAGTTCGACGTAGTGATTTCTCAGAATTCATGTGAGATCAACTTTTACACCTCCATTGATTTAATTTGAAATCATGAGAGATGTGTTTTCTGTGTTGTCCTGATTCTTTGCTGGTGTTAATCTTCCAGATCATCATTCTCTTTTCTCCTCCAACATAGAAATAACCTATGTGTGAATGTGTGTGGTTGTATATGGCTGTATAATGTACATTGCCCCTTTATTACTGCAATGTTTTTCTACCACTGTTTTTTAATTTATGTTTTGGGGACACAGTAGAGGTTCTAGGATGTGCTCCTGGGTCTGTGGTGCTGGGAACAGCACCAAGGTCGTCCATATGCAGTGAAGCACTTTAGTTCCTGTGCCACCACTCTTGCTAATTATCATTATAAATTAGTACCCAGACTGCTATAGATTCCATCTTGAACCAAACTACCATAATAACAGTATGTTATTATAAAGTGACTCTCTGGGGAGAATAACCTAACTAAGGTCCTGTCATATAAAACTATTCATTTCTTTTTGTTTAAGAGTCATAGAAGATTCAGGGAAGATGTTAACCATTCTCAAAACCAGATTTTCCTGCCTCTCTTCAGACAAATAGCTATTGAGGACTGGGAAATGTTGGTTTAAATGTTGGTTTAAACATTGGTTTAAACAAATTCAACTGAGGTCCTAGACACTGTGCGAGTCTCCACAGAATGGGGTTTCTGTCTGGAGTCATGAATAAAGCCTAATAAAGCGAGAGAAAGACTTAGGAGATTGGGATAATCAATACCAAAGTTGTATGTCTCCTACTAACCAAGGTGTCAAAAAGAAGAAGTGAAAGGAATAGAGCAGGACAATGAAAAGATGGATATGCAAGGAGATCTGGGAAGAGAGTTATTTCTTTCAGATCCTTCAGTTGAGGATCTACTAAGTACTTATGAGCACTGTGAGGTACCTTCCACCATGAGCAAATATTTCTGAGCTGACAGAACATATATCCATTGCTCTTGATTTCCCAACCAGAAACCAGAGAAAGGCTCATTAAGTAATGCATGCCTAAATAAATGAAAAGGTAGTAGAAAAGAATAATGACAACCTGAAAAAGAATGATGACAATACCAGTGCATAGAAAAAGATTTAAGGGCAGCATGAAAAGAAGCTTTCTGAGACAACAAAATGTGATTTTTCAAATAAACAATTTAGTAAATGAACTGATGGATAGAAAGATCACCATTGAAGTCTAAAATAAGGATTTATAGTTTAAGTGGAAGAAGGATCAGACAGCACGAAGATCAAAATACTTAGAGGGAAATTAGGAGGGTGAATGGAGTGAAATTATGAGGGCAAATAGAGTGGAAAAAATAAAGGTGAATGTAAAAAACATGCAGGACATATCCCAAATAATAGTGAGTCTTCTAGAAGGAGAAGAGGGAAGAGAAAGCAGAACAGCAGTGATTTTTTCAAAAGGATAATAGAAAAGATATTTTCTGAGATAATAACCATAAACCTTAAATAATTCAAAAGATGCAAAACAAAAAAAGAAAGATGCTCTAAAAATGTCACTAGATCAAAAGTGAAATCATAAACCATCTAAAAACCAATTGCAGTGTTGTGATATATCGATATACCTGAACCACAGTACTAACCTAGCTGAAAGCAGGAGATACAAACTACAACAACCAAAGTTAAAAATATGCCTGTCAAGAAAGCAGATTGGGGAGAGGAAAATTGGGGAAACTTGTGGCAGGGAAGTTGACACTGGTGATGGGATTTGTGCGGAAACGTTGCATGTCTGAAATTCAACTTTTAATAATTTTGTAAATCATAGTGCCTTAATAAAAATGTCTTTAAAAGCAATTAAAAAGAACACTCTATCCCCAAAATGACCTGGCACAGTGAAGGCTGTACTCAGAAAAAATGTGTGTATATATTCCTAAGTGACTTCAATATTAATAATAAACAAAGACAAAAAGGTAAAGAACATTAATATTTATCTTAGGATATCTGGAAAAAACAAATTAATCCAGAGAGAACTAGAAAAATGCTTTAACAACTAAAAATATATAGAATTACTGAAGTAGCCAAAAATTGTTCACTGAGAAGACCAATAAAGCAGATAACACTTTCCTTGCACTTCCGATTAAAGAAAAAAATTCAAGACTAGAAATGTAAAAATACACATAAAGACTCAAAAATTTTAACATTATACATAATACAACATTAAACTTTTTTTTTGCTTTTTGGGTCACACCCAGCGACGCACAGGGGTTACTCCTGGCTCTGCACTCAGGAGTTACTCCTGACAGTGCTCAGGGGACCGTATGGGATGCTGGGAATCGAACCTGGATCAGCCACATGCAAGGCAAACGCCCTACCCGCTATGCTATCTCTCCAGCCCCAACATTAAACTTTAAAGCAGAAAATTTGGAGCCACACTGCTGTGCTCAGGATTTTACTCCCGGCTTTGTGCTCAGGGATCACTCCTGGTGGGGCTCAGGTGCTGGGGATGGAATCTGGGTGGGTCTAATGGATGGCAAGCACCTTTCCTAGTGTGCTGTCTCTCCAGCCCCTGCAAAGGAATACTTTTTAGAAACCAAAATTAATCTCAAAACAAGTATTGAGAAAGTTAATTGTTATGTTTACTCACCATGTCCTTGCAACTATTTATCTTCTCACTAGAAGTTTCTTTCAGCATTTTCCCTACTCCTTAACTACTGGTAACTGCATCCTATTAACTGTTTTTTCAGTGTTTCAAAATTACATACAGAGGTGAAATCATAGAGTATTTGTATTTATGTGTCTGGTTTATTTTACTTAGCATTCTGTCTTGAAGGCCCATCCGTGTTACCACAAATGGCAGGATTTCCTTCATTTTACTGATAAATAATATCCCAAACAATGTTTTCTTTAGCCATTTATTGTCCAATATACAAATTGTTTTCATTTCTTGCTTATTGTGAATGATTATGTAATTAATATGGTAATGCAGATATCACTTCAAGATAGTGATTTTGGTCCATTTGGATACATATACAAAAGTGGAATCGGTGGATCATATGCTAGTCCAATTTTTAATTTTTAACTGTACTTCCATACCGTTTACCATAGTGACTGCAACAGTTTACATTTTCGTCAATAAGATTTTCTTTCCCCTGCATAATCACCTTATTCTTTTTATCTCATGTCTTTTTTGAGGATAGTCACTCTGACATGTGTGATGTGGTGTCTCTTTGTGGTTCGGATTTGACTTAGTGACTTCTGATGTTGGGCATCTTTTCACGTATATATTGATCATTTAGGTATCTTCCTTGGTCCTTTGCCCATTTTTTAAAATCAAACAGCTCTCTCTCTCTCTCTCTCTCTCTCTCTCTCTCTCTCTCTCTCTTGCTACTGAGTGGCATAAACTCTTGACGAATTTTAGATGTTAATCATCTGTCAGACACATGGTTCAAAAATATTTTTTTTCTCATTCATCAGGTTACATTTTCATTTTATTGATTGTTTCCTCTACTGTGCATAATCTTTGGTTTGTTGTTCTCACACTTGCTCTTTTCTTTAGTTGCCTAAGCTTTTTTTGTCGTTAAAAAATCATTGCCAACATGCATGTGCATGAACAATTCTTACACGTTTTCTTTTAGGTCATTTACAGTTTCAGATCTTGCATTTAAGTCTTTAATCAATTTTGAGTTAATTTTGATGAGTGGTGTAAGACAGGAATACAGTTTCATATTTCGCGTATAGTAATCTAATTTTCTCAACATCATTCTTTGAAGAGACTACTTCATAGAGCATACTTGCCTCTCTTGTTGGCTTTTGATTCTATTTCATTCGTCTCTATATCAGTTTCATTATGCTGCCATGCTGTTTTGATTACTAAACATTTCTATTAAAATTTCTGATAAAACTTCTAATAAATTTGGTTAATTTTTTTTCTATTTTGGTGGGGATACTGCTTGCAATACTCAGAGGTTACTATTGGTTCTGCATTCAGGAATGACTCTTGGTAGTGCATGGGGGACCATACAGGATACTAATGATCAAATCTGTCTCAGTCATGTGCAAGGCAAACACCCTACCTGCTGTCACCCTACTACCTCTCCATCCCAAATTCTATTTCCTCGAGTGGGCCCAGTAACGTCTCCATTGTGAGACTTATTGTTACTGTGTTTGGCATATCGAATATGTCACGGGTAGCTTGCCAGGCTTTGCTGCGCAGGTGAGATACTCTCAGTAGCTTTTTCTCGGTAGCTTGCTGGGCTCTCCGAGAGGGGTGGAGGAATCGAACCCGGGTCAGCTGGGTTGGTTGCATGCAAGGCAAATGCCCTACCGCTGTGCTATTGCTCCAGTCCTATTAAAACTAAGATCAGAGGAAAGAAGAGATATTGCCAAAGTTGTCTCCTTTCAATTCAGTCTCTGACTGAAGTACCTGAAGGCTCAAAATCTTCCTCACCCATCAATCTCCACACTAATGACTGAAGACCTGCATGCTATATGTCCGCAACAGCAAAACCACAAGGCTGAAACCAGTTTTTTTAAATACAGAGGTTTTAAATAAACACAATAAATTACTTTTTTTTAAAAAAAAGAAGCACACCATAGTTTTACAAGCTCTTAGTCATTTTTAGATTATTTCAGAATACCTCTGTGTATTCTCTTGTTTGGTAGGAAACCAGAAGTTTCATACTGCATTAGTGATCCTAAACGATCAGCTACACAAATCAGCTCTTGGACCTCAGGCTTATAACTCTCAAAATTCTGATGTAGAACATCTTTTATATGGGGTTGCAACCTAAATTCTATATCAATTTGAAATCAGGAAGTTCAGAGTCTCCAGCTTTCCTGTTTCTAAAGTTTTCTTTCTTAGCTTTATATTAGTTTAATTAGCTTTTGTTGTTCATAAGAGTTCTATATTGGTTTCATTTGTGTAAAAAATGTCACTGGTTTTGATAGCAATTACATTGATTTATGTATTACGGACAGTTCTTTAATATTAACCTCTCTGATTCATGAGCAAGGAATATATTATTTAGTTTTGGCTTTTAAAAATTATTTTATCAATGTCTTACAGAACTGGCATAAAATTTTCACTTCCTTGCCTAAGATTATTCTCAAGTATTTTATTGTCTTGATGCTATTATAAATAAGGTTGCTTTCTCTGTTTTATTTTTAGATATTTTATTGTCAGTATATAGAGATACAGCTGATTTTCATGTTAATTTCATAACCTAAAATTTAGTAAATGGATTTATTTACTAATTCTATCATTGTCTTGTTAAAGACTTTAGGATATTATATATGGGAGATCATGTCCTCATCAAATAGACAATTTCACTTCTTCCTTTCTGAGGTAGATGGTTTCTATTTATTTTTCTTGCCCAATATATCTGACTAGAATTTCCAGTACTACGCAAAATAGAGGTTCTGCAAGTTATCTTATTCTTCTTGTCCATGTTTTTGGAGAAAAAACTTTTAATTTTTCTTGTCTAGTATTGTTTTAATTGTAAAGTTTGTCAAATGTGACATATTGAGGTATATTCTTCTGTTGACAGCTTTGACCTTTGAAGATTTTTGAATTTTGCCTAATAAGTATCTTGCATTATTGAGTTAATAATATTTTGGTCTTATATTTTATGGATCGCATTTACTGATTTGCATATGTTGAGCTATTCTTAAATCTCGGAGATAAACCCCCTTTATGGTCATGTTTCTTCTGTTGAGATCAGTTTGTAGTATTTTGTTGAAATTCTTTGCATATTTATGTTTTTGTTTGTGCTACACCCTGTGGTGATTGGAGACAACACCTTGCTCTGTTCTCAAGGGTCACTTCAGAAATATTTTGAGAGCTCTGCAATGTCAGGGATTGAACCTAGGCTATCACATGCAAAGACAGTGCTCATTCAATGGAACAATCTTTCTGGCCTAGAAATATTTTATATCTATATTCATCAGGAACATTGACCTATATATTTCCTTTCTTGTGTATCCTTCTCCAGCTTTAATATCATGATAATGCTGACTTCATAAAATTAATTTAGCTTTGCTCCCTTGTTTTGGTTTTTAAGAGTTTAAAAAGAATCGGCATTAATTTTTCTTTGAAGGGTTGAATAAATTCACCTGCAAAATCATTTTGTTTCAAACTTATATTTATCAGGAATTTTTAAGTATAGATTCATTTCTGTACTTAATATTGATTTGTTTAGATTTTCCATTTCTTTATGAATCAGACTTGTAAGGTTTTATGTTTCTACAATTTTATCCATTTCTTCTATTTTTCTAATGTACTGGCATAAAATTATTCATAGTAGTCTTTTATGATTCTGTGGTACCAGTTGTAATCTCTCCTCTCTCATTTAATTTTATTCTTTTGATTTCTTCTTTTTAAGTCTAGGTAGAGGTATATCAACTTTTTAAATGAGTCTTAGTTTCATTGATCTATTCTACTGGTTTTCTATTTGCTAATTTTGTTTATTTATGCTTTTATCTTGTTATCTCCTTTCTTAGTATTAGCTTTGGACTTAGTTCATGCTTTTCTAGTTCTTTGATGTGTAAAGTTAGGTTACTTATTTGAGATCTTTCTTTTTTCTTAAACTAATGACATTTGAGGCTGAAACTATAGTATAGAGGGTAGGGCATTTTCCTTGCACACAACCAACCCAAGTTCAGTCCTCAGTATCCCATGTGGTCCTCCACACCCTGCCAGGAGTGATCCCTGAGTGCAGAAACAGGAGTAAGCCTTAAGCACTATGAGGTATGACCCCGAAACAAAAAAAAAGCATTTATTTACATTAACCTCAATATTACCCCTGCTTTTGCTGCAGCTCACATGATTTTGTATTTTATTCTGTTTCCATTTTCATTTGTCTCAATATATAATTTTATTTTCATTTTATATTCATCCTTGTTTCTATTGATTGGTGAGATGATTGTTTAATTTCCAGGTATCAGTGAATGTTCTTTTTGTCCTGGAGTTGATGCTATGTGGGGTCTAGTGAGAGTGGGGAGATGGAACATGAAGGAACTCAAGTGACCAGTGCCAGTGAATATGAATGTCCATGGACAAAACTTCAGGACATCTGATGTGGCTGTGATATTCCTTGTTTTTTATTAGCTGCAAAACTTCTTTAGTTGTCTGCAATGCAGGTAATTGGGAACACACTCATTTACTTTTAGAAAAACAACATATAGTTAATACCCAAACTACTCAGCTACTACAGTAAAATCTATAAATATTAATTGCTTTAAAATAGATACTAAGAAGTTGAATAAAATGTTGACAAACACAAAATAGTTCACCTTCAAATAAAACAAAATTATGACTACATAGAGGCGGTGGATTATAGTGTTAGGTTCAATTCTTTGCTGCCTTACGCCCTCCACCTCGCTGATGTCTAAGTATATTGTTATGAAATTTTATAGTCCACACCATACATTCTACGTGTAACTTTCTGATCCTTAACTTTTGAATTAGTCAAATGACTTTCTTAGGAGAAAAAAAATTGGTAGAAGTGTGCCACTTCCAGCTAGGCATTAGAAACATTTCACTTTCCATCTTGTACTTTGTAGTGAAACAACATAGACTGGTTTTCCCACTAGCTTCAGCAGAGGAGTTTCCTCAACTAGAGATCTGCAGTCACAATATGAAACAAAGCATCCTCAACGGACCAACATATCAAAATGAACCCAACTTAGATCAGTAACCCAAAATAATCTGGAAAAAACTTTGAGCAATAATAAATGATTATTTTATAATTTAATGAGACTTTTGGATGCTTTTTCGTAAGAATTAGTAACATTTGGGGCCAGAGAAAATACAATGGACAGGGAGCATGCCTTGCATGCAAAGAACAATGCTTGATCAGCAGAGTAAAGAACCAGAGTACAGACAGGTGTACCTCTCCAAAAGAGAAATTATTAACTGGTACATAGGATTGCATTTGAAGACGAAGGCATTTCAGTATCCATAAATGTAACTGCATAATTCATTGCATCAATAAAATTAAAGATAAAAACTAAATAGTATCAAGAAGGGCTTAAAAGTCAACTGATGAAACTCAGATGTCAATGATATAGTCCAGCAAGTATGGCGATTATTTTGCATTTGGAAAACCCAGGTTCAATTCCCAGAAGCACATATATTCCCTGAGCACAGATTTAGGAATAAGATGTGAGCACTAGTGAATGTGATCCCCACCCAAACTAAAAAATAATACAAACTAACAAAACAGTTCAGCTGCATTTCTAATACATTGCAGAGTTATGCAGGTTAGTGGGAAATGTGTCAAAACAATATGTCGTTTAGCAAAAATAGATAACAAAATTTTCCTAGAAAACAAACTCCTAGACTGGAAGAAAGCTATGGTGATAGCCAGAGGAAAGGGGTTGAAGGACGGCATTAGCTCTTTGGTGATGAGTGTGGTTAGTTGTATACATGTACAAAAGTGTGTAATAACACTTCTAAGAAAATTGTAAGGCAACAATAAATCAATAAATATAATAGATGCCAAGTATTAGTTCAAATGATAAATGATAAAAAAACTGACCATTTGAAATAAAAATTGCAAATAGATAAGGATGACTCTTAACTGCATTTTTATAGAGCATTTCTTTGACATTCTAATTTATAAAAATTATAAGAAAAAGAACTAATAAAAATATCAGAAAAGATAAAGATAACTATTTCTTAGTATAGATAAACATTAATAAAATCTGTGAAACCCATTTAGGAAATTTTGGACGGTAAAGAAATATAAGATTACAAAACAGAGTTTTTCTGTTCAAGTTATTTATATTAATAAATAAAATGTGAAAATTATATTCACAATAATGAAAAACATGTTATAATTTATTAGACTAACAAAATGAGGTTAATATGGAGAAAATTGCAATATCTTACTAAAGGACAAAAACCAAAATATTAAAAGTAGACTAAATAAAAGAACCACAAATCTTATAGTATAAAAGTTAATTTATCCCTAGATCAACACACTTCAATTTTTTAAATTTGGATTTGGGGCCACATTTAGCGATGCTCAGTGATTACACCTGGATCTGCATTCAAGACTTATGCCTGGTGTTTCACTAATAAAACAAAATAAAACAAAACAAAATTACAGTGTTTGAAAAATTCAGAAGATAGGCACATAAATCGTAGTTCTACCGGACAAGACCATGTTCAAATGATGTTTCTGTTAGTTAAGCATTATAACTATCTCTTCGACTCTTTCCAGTCAGCTAAAGAGTTAATATGAATATTGTTTTCAGTATATGTTCCTTGTTTTTTCCCCAAAAGCAACACAATTCAAGTTAATGACTATCAAATTCTCTCAATAATTATTAAATTGTAACAATAACCAGCAGAGAATTAGCTGCATTCAAAGATTGTTGAGAAGACTACAATACTTAGTAAATAGTTAGCCTCATTGTATATATTTATACAATTAAAGGTTTAACACCAATTTAGAGATTTTCACGTTTTTAAATGACCAATCTGAAAACCTCATGTATAAATGGTAACTATCTCTTATAATTAGTGACCATATTCATGTTATGCCCATGTGAATATGCCTGCTATGAGGTTGCTGATGTGCAGTTTATTTAATAAAGATCTTTATTCCCCAAGAAAATCTATAACGTGATTTCCAGGGAGAAGTAGGGATTAATTTAATATTTATATGAAAATATAAATACTATAGAATATCCAGAAAAAATAATAATGAGAGAAATATTTTCACCAGATGTTAGAATGTGCCCTAATGTCACTGCAACCCAGTCAATACATTCCAGTGTCTTAATAATAATAGGAAAACAGATCAGATGAATAAAATAGCAAATAAAGAATTTTAAATCCCAGATGTGAGTACTAAATACATGGTACAAGTGATATTTCATTTTGTGGGAAAATATGGATCATTAATAAACAATATAAGCATAACCCTCTAATAATTTGAAAATACATATAATTGTACCTCTAGTTTATACCAAATATCATAATAGTCTCCAGATAAATACATCTGAGAATAAAAACTGTATAGCTTGGAAGAAAACCTAGTTAAATGGATAAGAAGATTAACTTGCAGGAACATGGATACCCTCTTACTTAATCTTCAGAACCCAGAATTTATCAAAGAAATTTACTACATATGATTTTTAAAAATTTGATACAAGTCACAATAATCAAAATGTACAAAAACACGTCAGCAACAGCTATAAAAGAGAATAGATGAGGGGCTTTTATCTATAATGGATATGAAGGTCTTAAAAACTGCCTCAAGAAAACAACCCATTTTGAAAAATAGGTAAAGACTATGAAGAATTATTTCACAGAGAAGCAAATTCAAACGATCGACTTAAAAAAATGTTCAAAGTGATTTGTAGTCAGAAAAATACAGGCTAAAGTAAGAATAAGATGATACGTTTAGCTATACCACTGTCAAAATTGTAAAAGGTAGTAAAATTCATTGTTTGATGAGATTACAGTAGATGTATACACCAATATATTACTGATGGATTTTTGTATTTGTTCTAACAAATTTGTTCTGCGTTTAAGAAAAAATACAACAGTCATGAAAAAATGTGAAATTGAGCAATTGCAACAGACTTTTAGGTTTTGTTGAATGAAAATAATAGAAAACACTCAACTCTAGCATTAAGTGTTTCAAGAATTTTAACTCATTGACATCTTACAGAAACCTTTTGAAATGGTTGTTATTTTTATCCTCACTTTCCTCACAAAGAAATTAAAACTCAGAGAAATTATAGTTAGACAACTAGTAAGTTATCAAAGTAGCAAGAAGATAGAGGAAATTTTAGGTATCTGACATATTTTCTATTAAATAATCTATTAAAAAGATAAAATTATATATGTATAATAAACATGTATCATATATCTGCATGAGAATAGAAATATGGGAGGATATAGATCAGGCTACTAGTTGGGCCATTATATGTTTTAATATCACTTGATCACTTGACTTCCCGTTAATCATCTATTTGCTCGAGCGGGTACCAGTAATGTCTCCATTTGTCCCTGTCGCCTGCCAGTGTAGCCCAATGGTGCCTGTTCACTCCAGTAATTACAATGGGTCTAATTCATGTTTTAATATAGTATTTATTATGTGTTTATGAGTAAATTAGCCCAAGAGCTCCCAAATTTTAATAATTCTGAACACCTTGCACTTTCAGCACCAGGTGAGGCAAAGAGAAGCCTCACCCAAAAGAAATTCGCCACGACCTTTTCTCTGCCCTTTTTCTGCATGTATTGGCACTGAATTGATCTCTCCCTTATGTCAGAAAAACTGTATTTAGAAATGCCAGGTGCTTTCCTATCCAAAATAAGCCAAGAGGCTTGTTGGAATGTAGTCATCACTGTTGAGGTTGCCTAACCACAGAAGGCTTCTTTGGTCCCACTCATGTCCATAAATCTTAGATATGGAGCAGAGAGGCTGAAAGGTTTAATCTCATTATGCTCCGTGACTTCTGCACTATCTGTGACCTCTTGCTGGGTTCTCTAGACAGAGAAAACCCCTCACAAACCCAGACTATGCTCCCAAAGACCCATAAAACTAACCTCTTTGATCATTCAGGTGGGTCAACAGTGCTAGAACCTGCAACTGACTACTGCACCATGTGTGTCTTCTTCCTGGGTCCTCCAGACCACAGAAGTCCCTCCCAAACCACGCTTGAATCCAATACCACAACTGCATACCCACCAATTTCAAGGGCTCTTGGATCTTATATTTTAATTCAAAGATAGCAATTTTAACCCTTCTATACAGATGGATATATTAGTCACTAAACTGCATGATCTGTGAAATAACATTCTAAGGTCACAGACATTGTTAGACTAATAGATTATAAAGAGTACTGCTTGCTGAAAATTAGCAAATTAGATCAGACCTCAGATATCTGTAATCTGGAACTCAAATCGTAGCACCCATAAATCTTTAGAAACAATAGTGAAACAATGGATTTCACTTACTCTGGTAGGAAGGGACAAAAGTCTTGGCAAATAACTGAGCTCAAATAAACCCTCAAGCCTCATCCCTGTGTAAATCAAATAAGTGGTCCATACAATATCCGTTGAACTAAAGCAATCATTGGAAGAAAAATTCAACCAACTTTATGATAATCTGATCTAGGGTATAAAAGAGTCCAGATGAATGTAATTGAAAGAGTTAAAAAAACAATAGTAAGTCATAGAAACAGAATTCAACATGCAGTGGACCCTATCCATGATACTGAAGACAAAATACTAGTCATCATAAATAACAAAGTAGAATACTTGAAAGTAAACAGCTGCAATAGAATGTAAGATTTTGATAGTTAATAGCAATAGAAATAATCCTTGGATCAAAGAAATGCCAGAAGGAGAGGACAAAGGTAAAGGGGAATAATAGCTGGACAAAGAAATAATAACAGAACTTTCCTGATATCTTGAGAGAGGCTCCTGTACAGATAAAAGAGGCCCAAAGAGTACCAAACAAAATAAAGACTCAAATAAGAGAATGGCAAGACACAGTAATAGAAATGGTCAAATTCAAATACAAAGAGAGGCTACTTAAAGCAGCAAGAGAGAATAAAACTCTCACATAAATGGTAAACAACATAAGAATTGCAACAATTCTTCCATATGGTGTCTTATAAGCCAGAAAAGAGTGGAATGATATACTAAAAGTACTGAGTGAATAAAACTTCCAGCTTAGAGTTCAACTACCCTGCAAAGCTATAATTTAGACTTGAGGAAGGGATAAGAATCTTTTCAGACAAATAAGAGCTGGCAGCATTTAACAACTGAACTAATCCTGCAGAAATTGCTGAAAGGCTGCATACAAAAACAATAGACCCTTGCAAACATAACTGGAACACACACACAAACGCACACATGCATACACACAAATGGCAACGCAGCCCTTTATATTAACAATATATCTGAATGTCAATGGACTAAACTCCACTATAAAAAAGCAGAGTGTAGATGGATGGATCAGGAAAGAAAATTCAACCATTTGCTGCCTACAGGAAACATACCTAAACTCTCAAGATAAATAAAAACTTAAAGTGAAAGGATGAAAAACAAACATACAAGCCAAAGAAAGATTTTTTAAAATCCCAGGCCGACATATTAGACTAAATTCTGTTCAATATAAAGAAAGTAATTAGAGATAGTAATGGACACTACTTAGTTTTCAAGGGAATGATAGACCAAGAAATCCTGTCATCAAAATTAATACACCAAATGAAGACTTAGCAAAGTTCATAAAGCTTCTGTTCACTAACCTAAAGAAATACATTGACTGAAACACAATAGTAGTGGAGAACAAAAACACTACTTTTGTAACTAGACAGGTAAACTGTAAAGAATATCAGTAAAAAGACAAAAGCCCTAAATGAGGAGTTGAAAGAACTGGAGTTGTTAGACATATACAGGGGTCTACATTCCCCGAAATAAGAATACTCATTTTCCTCTACTGCACAGGGAACATTTTCTAGAATAGATCACATATTAGGGCACAACTCAAAAGCACAGAAATTTATAAATACATAAATTGTACAAACTAACTTCTCATACCAAAATGCCATGAAAGTAGAAATTAACTGCAGAAAGAAGACAAGGAACAATTGCAACACTTGGAAGCTAAACAAAACAGTGCTAAATGACAATTGGAGACAAAAACTACCAGAATCTATGAGCAAAAGCTGCACTAAGGGTGAAATTCATAGCAATGTCAGCCTACAATTAGAAAAAAAGAAAAAGCCCAAATAAATAACCAGGCTGGAGTGACAGCCCAGGGGGGAAGGCATTTGCCCTGCACGCAGCACACCTGGGCGACCCATGTTCGATTCCTCCGCCCCTCTCAGAGAGCCCAGCAAGCTACTGAGAGTATCTTGCCCGCACAGCAAAGCCTGAAAAGCTACCTGTGATGCATTCTATATTCCAAAACACAGTAACAACAAGTCTCGCAATGGAGATGTTACTAGGGCTACTTGAGCAAATTGATGAACAATGGGAGGACAGTGCTACAGTACTACACAAATCTAAAAAATCTGGAGAAGCTAAAACAAAATAAAATCCCAAAAGTAGCAGATGGAAGGAAATAATAAAAACTTGAGCAGAAATTAACAACAAAGATACCAAGAAAGCAGTTCACAGTATCAATGAAACCAGATCTTTGAAAAGATAAACCAGGTAGATAAACCTTTAGCTAAACTCATGAGTACAAAAAGAGAAAATGTTCAAATAAATTGGATCAGAGATGAAAGGGGCAGAAATACAAAGGATTCTTCAGAAATTCAAACTACAATTGTGAGAGGTTACCATGAACAACTTTATGCTCTTATGCTGGAGAACCTAGAAGAGATGTATAGATTCTTAAAATTCATGTAAGCTCTTAAAGCTAAATGAGGAAGAAATAGTAAACCTGCACAGGCCAATCACAAGTAAGGAAATGAAACAGTAATTGAGAATCTTGCCAAGAACAAAAGTCCTGGTGCTGATGGGTTCACTAGTGAGTTCTACCAAGTCTTCAAAGAAGTTTTACTGCCTTAACATCTTGAAAATATCAAAGAAACAAAATGGTTCCAAATGCCTTCTATGAGCTAATACACTGATACCCAAATCAAACAGAGGCATTTCCAGGAAAGAAAATTTCAGACTAATCTCCCTGATAAATTTAGATCCAGAAGCCCTTAACAAATTCTAAGTTAACCGAATCTAACATATCAAAACACTATACACACTGATCAAGCAGAATTCATCCCAGGGATAAAAGGATGGCTCAACATATGCAAATCAATTAACATAATATACACATTAATAAAAGGAAAGATAGAAATCATATGATCATATCAATTGATGCAAAGAAAGCCTTTGGCAACATCAAACATCCATTCATGATAAAAACACTGAACACAATATGAATGGAAAGAACCTTCTTTTAGATAATAAAAGTCATCTATAACAATTCCACAGCCAATTTCATCCTTAATGGTGGAAAACTGAAAAAAATCCCACTGAGATCAGGTATAACAGGGATGTCCACTATTTCCACTTATTTAACCTAGTACTAGATGAACTGGCTACAGAAATCAATCAAAAGGATCCATATTGGAAAAGAACTCAAATTATCACTGTTTTCAGATAACAAGATATACATAGAAGACCCTAAAGCAACCACCAAAAAACTTTTAGAAACAAAAACGAATAGAGCAAAGTGGCTGGCTACAAAGTCAATACACAGAAATTGGTCACATTCTTTAATATGAAAAATGAATCCAAGGAGAAAGTAATCGACGGATCTATTCCATTTAGAATATATAATATATATTATATATTTATATATATATATATAGAGAGAGAGAGAGAGCACTGTCTTCCTGTTGTTCATTGATTTGCTCGAGTGGGCCCAGTAACGTCTCCATCGTGAGACTTGTTACTGTGTTTGGCATATCGAATATGTCACGGGTAGCTTGCCAGGCTTTGCCATGGGGGCTAGATACTCTCGGTAGCTTGCCGGGCTCTCCAAGAGGGGCAGAGGAATTGAACCCGGCTCAGCTAGGCCAGCTGCGTGCAAGGCAAATGCCCTACCGCTGTGCTATTGCCCCAGCCATTTAAAATAGTATCCAAAATATGAACTGTCTAGGAATCAACTTAAATAAAGACATGAAAGATCTATACCATAACAACTTTGAATCACTTATGAAAGAGATAGAAGACCTTAGGAAATGAAAAAATATAGATTTTATAGATTGGAAGAATCAGTCTTATTGAGATGATTATCCTACCTAATCTATTATATAGACTCAGTGAAATTCTCATCCAAAATCAGGCAACATTCTTATAGAATCTAGAAAAATCAATAATATTAGTATGTAATAAAAAAAGAGCATGAGTAGTCAAAACCATAATGAAAGATAAAAAATTGGGAGGCATTTTATTACTTAATTTGGAATTGTATTGTAAAGCAACCATAACCGCAACTGCATGGAGGTGGAATAAAGATACAACCACTGATCAATGGTTCAGAATAAATACCCTGTGACAAAATATCCTATATATTATCAATTAATTATTGATAAGGGAGCTGAAAACATAAAATGGCATACAGGTAGCCTCCTCACCAAATCGTGCTGGGAAAATGGGATAACTACATATAAAAATGTAAAGCTCAATCCAGATCTTACACCTCACAATAAAGTCAATTCAAAGTGGATCAAAGACCTTCTGACCCGACCAGAAACTATAAACTACACCGAGAAAAGTATAGGTAGAACACTTCAAGATATAGTCCTCAACGATTTCTTCAATGATCTGATACCACTTGCAAAGACAACACAATAAAAATAAACGGGACTACATAAAATTAAAGAGTTTCTTTATGGCAAAAGAATACAAGCTAAAACTAAAAGACAGTCTAAAATGGGATAAAATGTTTGCATTCAATATATCATATAAAAGTTTGATATCCAGTATGTATAAAGAACTCACAAAGATCAACAAAAAATAAATTTCAAAATCCAATCCAAAAATGGGGAGAGTAAATTAATAGACACCTTTCAGATGTAGATAGGTGGATGGCCAATAGGCACATGAAAAAACGCTAACCATCACTTATCATTAGCAAAAATACAAATCGAGATGACAATGAGATACCATTTCACATCAGTGAGAATAGCACATATCAAAAATATTAAGAACAATCTGTTTTGGTGGATTGTGGTGAGAAAGGAACCCTCAGCTACTGCAGGTGGGAATGTTATCTGGTACAACCACTGTGTAAAACAGGATGAAGAGCTCTCAGTAATCTTAGAATTGAAATGCCATATGAACCAGCAATTCCACTTCAGGACATCTACCCCTAGGTCATAAAAATACTCTCTGAAAAGGACATATGCACATAATGCATTATGCATTATGTATTCAGTATAATAGCTAAGATATGAAATCAAGCCAGGTGTCCAGAAACAGATGAGTGGATATGAAGATGTGGTAGTTGTACACAGTGGAATACTATGCAGCTGCAAAGAATGGTGAAATCATGCAATTTGTGGAGAAGTAAGCCAGAAAAAGAAAGACAAACACAGAATGATCTCACTTATCTGTGGTATATACAATACTAGATGGGGAAATGCAGTAATTGGGGAATGTCTAGATCATCTTTTTTTTTAGGTTTTTATTAGTGAAACACCATGAGGTATAGTTGTAGATTTACAAATTTTTGTGCTTGAGTTTCAGTTATACAATGATCAAATACCCATCCCTCCACCAGTGCCCATTCTCCACCACCACTGATCCCAGTATCCCTCCCACCCCCGCTACCCTCCCATCCCACCCTGCCTCTGTGGCAGTGCATTCCCCTTTGTTCTCTCTCTCCTTTTGGGTGCTGTGGTTTGCAAAAGAGGCATTGTGTGGCAATGGTACTGGAACAAAGGCAGAGCTGTAGACCAATGGAACAGGGTTGAATATACTGACATCTCCCCCCAAGCATATGATCATCTAATCTTTGATAAAGGAGCAAGAAATGTGAAGTGGAGCAAGGAAAGCCTCTTTAACAAATTGTGCTGGCAAAATTGGACAGCTACATGCAGAAAACTGGGCTCAGATCTCTGTCTAACACCATGTACAAAAGTAATATCAAAATGGATTAGAGACCTCAACATCAGACCAGAATCCATAAGGTAGAGGGAAGTCAACACTGGTAGTGGGAATGGTGTTGAAATATGCCTAAAACTCAATTATCGATAAGTTTGTAAATCATAGACTTTTCATTAAAATAAAGAAAAAAGAATAAAGAAATAATTTAGCTGTAAATAAATTTAAAAAATAAAAATAAAGAGAAAAGAGAGGAAAACATTTCTAAAGAAAGGTTTCACCTATTTTTCACATCTTTTAGAGAAAATAAAGCTGTATTGTGGGACAGGTCCTGTCCTTACCTCATGTTTTTCAGAATGATTTCAATTTTACCAGACCCACTGACTCCCTCCATACTCATGCCTGAAGTTTTTACAGATGCATTTGGGCAGAGATTCCTTTCTCAAGGAACCTGGGCTCTTGAATAAAATACATACATACATTTTATACTTAGTACCCAATGAATGTTTGTGGATCTTAGGATTTTTTTGAGGGAGGGGGAGATGGTTGCGCCGCAATAAAGCAGTTATCAGGGCTTACTCCTAGGTTGCTGCTCAGAAATGACCTTGTTGCTGCTCAAGAGACATATAGGTCGCTAGGGTCAAACTGAGATTGGCATCATGCAAGGCGAGTGCCTTAATCTTTGTGTTATCTCTCTAGAACTGAATGTTTGTTCAGTAAGAGAAATTATGACATACAGGAATAATTTAAAGAAAATCTAGAAAGTGAAACATAAAATTACAGAACTATAAACAAAATATTATGGTTTTTTGGTGGAGAAACAGGGATACTTTGAGATACAGTTTTGCAAAAACATGGTTTTGGAGCTAGAGGAGTGTTTCTGAAAACATTCCTAGCCACTGATCATTATGTATGCTTAAGAACCCCAGATCAGCTGAATCAAACTACCCAGAACTGATACGCAGATAATGGTATTTTAAAGAACATATCCACATCCTTATTATGCATGCTTAAGTATGGGAAGTGGGGCAAATTTGGGTGTGTAGAATAGCAAGGAAGAAGATAGCAGTCAAGAATAATAGTGTGAGTAAAGTGAAGAAGCATGAAAGCAAAGTAAAACAGTGGCCAGTTCCATTTGAACAAGAGCGGTGCCAAAGAGGAAAGATGAGGAGTAAAATCGGAAGGCATGTTAGTGTTAGAACAGGGAGGGCCTAGAGAAAAACCAGTGAAAGCGTGTGAACTTTGTTCCTAAACAAAAGTTACCACGAGATTTGATTCAAGCAACAAAAATAATTCAAACAAACAACCAAAATAGGAAGGCCTTGACTTATATAGGGCGTCTCAACTCATGAACCAGATTTATCAGGATTTCTTACTAAAAGTTCAGGTTCTGGCTCTAGGAACAGACCTTCTGAATATGAATTCCAAAGATATTTGTCAGAAACAATATTTTTAAATAATAATGTTATGTAATTCTTGGGCAGTCAGTCTAGTATTGGTTTGTGAACAAACGAGGTCTGTGAATCATTGTATCACAAATACATTATAGAAAGATTGTTTGTTCATGTAGTCATTTGTTTAAAGCACCAGGCAAGTATGCTATTTAGAGGCAACCTCCAGAAAATTACTTTCTCTAGAGTGCTTCAATAAAACACATACACAGTTTGAATGTAAAACCCTTAAAATTTTCAATATATGGCAACAACACAGTGGGGTGGTAAGATAAGTAACTGGTATTAATGGTGCCATTTGGTTACACAAATCCATTAAGTAGAAAATAATTTGAAAATTTCCAGTTTCAGCTAGCTTAATAACACCATGCCTGATCCTTAAAGTAATATCAAAGAGGAAAAAGTGTTAGCAGGATAAGCTGTCAATCTGCACACAAATGGAAATATTACAATATATTCATTTTAAGTTTCAAGGGAAATAGAGGCACCAGTAGAGATATAGACCAGATGTTCATTCATCCAAACTCATGCTCCAATAAGGATAAGACAATATGACTTCCTAGGTTTAAGAATTTAATATATTATATGAACATTCATCTGCCTTGACGTTGAATCAATAACTGTTAGTAATCCAATCTTATATAAAAATGGACAGATGAGTCTGAAGAGTTGTATCTCCCAATCATGAAACATTCATAAATTTCTATTTTCATTTAAAATAACTGCATCTGGTATTAAAGTGTCCCTTCAGTTTTATGAATACTCTTTAGTTCAGCATACTGGAATGTCGGCACTGTAGTGAGCTTAATGCAATGCTCAAAGTAAACTTTCAGAAAAGAAATTGCTAGTCTTTAACCTTTCAACAGCTAAAGTCAGTTTCGTTGTCTCTCAGACAATTTCAAGCCTCACCCCCAGAACATTCCAGTTCCCCTTCAATTCCAACTCCTTCCCCTTTGCTATAAACAGGCTAGAAATCAGAGATGCATCCTGACATCAGTATTTCAGGAAGGAAATGGAATCCAAGAATGTCTTTTGTGTACTTGGGTTGGATTCCCTCTTTCACAGGAACTGCTTGAACCACAGGGATCCCTGCTCTGGGAAGCTCTATATTACTCTGTTATTATGCAGAAAAGGCCAAAACAAATAACCAGAACTCAGACGAATTAAAGTTCTCAGTAACAATAAAAAGAAGAGACACCAAAAATATAGCAGCATTAGATAAAGGAGCTGTCAAAGAGCTAAATTTAACATTTGAGGTGCTTTCCTGCTGGCTAATACCTCGACTGTGCGGTAAGAGGGGGCAAGGAAAAGAAATAAATCCCCCATATTACTGTGATTGTATCAGTGTGTTGGAGCGGGGACATTTCTTTGTAAGCTAGGTGCCTTGTTATCTGCCTTCCTTCCCCAGCCCTCTGGGCCTGGGGTCCCCAAGAGGATGATAAGTCTAGTAGAATTTCCCCCAATGAGTTTGATTTCACCTACCTTAGAAGTGGAGTCGCAATGGACCAAGTGGTGAAAAACGAGCAAGATCCCACCATGGACCAAAATCTTACAAGGGACCTGTTGATATTAGTGCCACCGGTCACACACTCCCCGGGGGAGGAAGCTTCTTGCTCATATCGTCACCATGCGTTTCTGAAATTTGCAAGGGTCTGTATCTGAGTCAAAGCACCCCAATTCCCTAAGCCCCTCCTGGTTTCAAGGGGTTCAGGCAGGAAAAGCAAATAGTCCAAAGTGATTGCAGTGTTCAGTGGACCCTGTGCGGCTCATCTCAGACTGTTCTGAGGAGTGTAAGTCACAGGGTCTATATTGCAGCTATTTTTAGTGAAACTGAATTCCTCCCCAAGTTCTCTTACATCCAACGTGTCCTAAGTGTAGGAGACCAGCTGTGTTCAGATCATCTTACTGGGCCAAGACTCTGTCAAGACAAATGGAGCAAACCCGGGAGGTGGAGCAAAAAGCTGGCGGCTGGTGCTTTGGCATTTCCTCACTGTCTCAAACATCTCCAGATGAGGAGGAGCCTTTAAAAAGGAGGGGGGGGGGGGGTGGATATTCCCTCCAGCCTGGCAGAAACTTTGATGACATTAGATGACAGGTTGATGAAATTAGAAGGAAAAATGGAAAAGTTGGCAGTTGTTTTCTTCTCTCCACCAATTACTACAGTCTCTCTCCTCTCTCTCTTTCTCTTTCACTCTCTCCCTCCCAGCCCTTCTCACCCCTCCCTTCCCCTCTCTTCCAGGCATGCTACTGCATGCACACACACGTGTATGTGCACGTGTATATACACAGATTTTCTAATCCAAGCCCAGATCTTAGGGTGACTGTTTTCTAGAACTGTCAAGAAAACAATACCACCATCTAGGAAGCAGGCCAGGGGAAGACACATGAGTCCAGTGTCCAGTCACTTTGCAGCTGTCATTGACTGTTCTAAGAGGTAGTTTTAATGGAAAAAATCCTGGGAACATTTGATTTGGCTGTAAACATTGGCTAGAGGTGCTAATTCAGAAGACAGCTCTCTGAGATCCCGAGAGTGCTAAATGCCTTGCCCAGACTAATCTAGTAATTGTTTTTATAAACTATGGGGCATGACCCATTAGATAGTAGTTACATCTATTTATTAGGCTGTAATCAGTATTTAAAAATGAAAAGTGAATATGGAGATCAGGGAGATAGCTCAGGGTCAGGGGTACAGACATACACAAGAACCCCAAATTTGATCCCTGACACCACATGGCCTCACAAGCACTGTCATGACTGGCCTTAATGGCTCCAAGCACCGCTGGCCTAAATCACTGCTGTAATGGCAAGCTAAGCCCAAGCATTGAACAGTCTGCTTTCATTGGCTAAGTGCTACAGGTGGATTCAGGTCCTTTAAGCACTGCTTGGAAGACCCTCAAAAGTAAAAATTAATGGAGTATACTAGTTTAGCATTGAATAGTAAAACAGAATAGAATTAGATGAGAGTGAAGAACAGAAAAGGAGAGAGAAATATATCGCACATATCAAGGTGGAGTATTAATGAAATTTTTGTTTCTCTCCTTTATATGTGCATTCACACATAACGTGAGATGTATTTCTTATTGCTGTTGACCATTCAATTTCACTGTTTGGGAAAAACACTCAGAATAGTTGTAGGCCAGAACATGAAGACAAGCCTGTGGGTCACTTCTAATTTCATAAATTCGCCTATTGCAACTTTGTTTTGAGCTGCTCATCATTATTTAATCAGTCATGGTCAGTCACGGTCCTCCCGTTGTTCATCGATTTGCTCGAGCGGGCCCAGTAACATCTCCATCGTGAGACTTGTTGTTACTGTTTTTGGCATATCGAATACATCACGGGTAGCTTGCCAGGCTCTGCCGTGCGGGTGAGATACTCTCGGTAGCTTGCCAGGCTCTCTGAGAGGGGCAGAGGAATCGAACTCGGGTCAGCCATGTTGTCTGCGTGCAAGGCAAACGCCCTGCCGCTGTGCTATCTCTCCAGCCCATTGTTTAATACTTACCACAAATTTCTGAGATAAATAGATTCAAATTCCACAGAAAGCAGGAAACTCAGAATCAAGTAGAAGCAGCTAGTAAGGTGCAAGTCTGGGGTATGAACCCAGGATTACCAGTGCTCTCAGTAACTCAAGATCACTTCCCTCTGTAATTGGTCAATAACATAGTTACATCCATTAGTTAAAGACATACGAAAATCCTGACTATGGTGGTATCCTCATACAGAAGATGATTGGATGGCAGTTGGGATCGGCTCAAGTGTGGAGCACATGGCTAATAAGCATGAGACTCTGTTTGATCCCTGACATACACATTCTCTAGCAATGCCAGGTATGGGCTGATTAAAAATAAATATTTTTTGGTTCCTGGGGTATATTTCAGAAGTATAATGTTCGGGTCATATAGAAGCTCAATTTCTATTACTTTTTATAGTAATTTCCATATTAATGTTCCCCGAAAGTTGGGAATATACTCCCAAGGCCCAAAACACATGCAGAAAAAACACCTGCACTCCTATATTCATTACAGCACTATTCACAATATCTCAAATCTGGAAACAAACCAATTGCCTATGAACAGATAAATGTTGGTACATATACACAGTGGAATACTACTTGGCTTTAAGAAAAGATGGAGTCATAAAATTTGATGCTACATAGATTGATGTAGAGAGTATAATGCTAAGTGAAAGAAGTCAGAGGGAGAAGACAGACACAGAATGATTTCACACATATGCGAGATACATTGACAATGATAGAAGAAAGTGGTCATGCTGATGAGGACTGAGTACTAAAATGAGGCAAAGTGATACGCATGATACCCCATCAGTAGCATTATTATAAAAACACAATGCCAAAAAGGGAGGAAGAAAAAAGTGGGAGGGAAACTTGGGACATTGTTGGAGGGAAGTAAACACAGGTGGTGATATTGGTGTTGGAATATTGTACACCTGAAACTCAATCATGAATAACATTATAATTTTGTAATTCATGGTGATTACACATTTTAAAAAAAACTTTAAGATTTAAGATAAATCACTGTCTCTGTCACTGTCCTCCCTTTGTTCATCGATTTGCTCGAGCGGGCCCAGTAATGTCTCCATTGTGACACTTGTTACTGCGTTTGGCATATCGAATATGTCAGGGGTAGCTTGCCAAGCTTTGCCGTGCGGGCGAGATACTCTTGGTAGCTTGCCAGGCTCTCTGAGAGGGGCGGAGGAATCGAACTCAGGTCAATCATGTCAGCCGCATGCAAGGCAAACACCCTACCCGCTGTGCTATGGAGGGGCTGCGATAGTACAGTGGGTAGGTGTTTGCGTTGCATGAGGCCGACCTGGGTTTGATTCTCAGCATCCTATATGGTCCTCTGAGCACTGTCAAGGGTAATTCCTGACTGCAGAGTCAGGAGTAACCCCTGTGCATCGCCAGGTGTAACCCAAAAAGAATAAATAAATAAATAATTTAATTAATTAATTAAAAGATTTGGAGAATTTTAGGTACACAGAAACTTCTAGCAACCTCTCAGTAACAGGAGCATTTACTTTGAATTAGCTGCCTATTTGATTCAAAATGTTATGTCCTCCAAAGGGTGTTCACACTCTCTAGGAGGCATCAGAGAAATGCACTGGAAGAACATTATTTCAAGACACTATATGTTCATGCTCTTTCCCCTCTAGTTGCTTCCACTCTATTCCATACAGACATCTTGTTGCAGGACACATTTGGATTTTCATCTTTTTATAGTTAGAGCTAAATCAGTTCAACCACGTTTCAGTTGATGAGGGAAAAAAAGAAACACCATCTTCTGCCAAAATAAGCTCTTCTTTTGGGCACATGGAAAGCTCAGAAAAGGCTGAAACTTTAAAACATCCCACTTCACATATGGATTCTTTTTGGTCCTCATTACTGGAAAAAAATTACTTTAAAGAGTCTTAGTGAATTTGCTCACTTTGCAAACTCCTATGTTTCATTGGTCATTTGCAGGGTGTGCTGGAGATCATACCCAGGCTCTCACACATGGAAATTTCATGCTGTATCACATGCCCTACAACCCTGGTTCCATTGTTACTTTAGTCATTACCATAGCACACTCCTGTGAGCATCCCCAATATGTTCCAGAAAGGGATATTTGTTACAAGTGCCATCTCCTGGGAAGTATTTAAGTACTGAATAAAGTAGAGCCCCTTCTGGAGTGCAGGTGAGGTCTGAAGTGCCCAAAGGGAAGCCCCTTTAGTTTTCTGACTGTTTTCAAGGATTCGGGACAATATCAACTTGTTTCTGACCACAGAATAGAATTCTGTTCAGATCAGAGAAAACTGAAACTTGATCGAACTGGCTATAAGCTTCTCTGTAGCTTTTCTTGGCTCCTCATCAGTTTGTCTGATTAAAGCTACTAATCAGATATCTTAGTTGGGAATGAAAATAAATTTATTTATAAATATGTGCAGAATGCCCTGGTAGTAAGTTCTCTGTTGTGATCACTGACCTGATCAGATGTTGAGGCCTCTGGTGCCATCAGGACTCCAGCCCAAATCTCAGACCCAATCTCAAGACCAGGCCAGGCATTCCTCTTAGGAGCAGATATTCCCCTGACCTCTACACACTTACACCTGTAGCTCCATACTTCTGATGCTCTTCAAAAGAGGAACAGTTATCTCTGTTCTCACATTATCCTGGGTTATTCTATTTCTGCCAGGATGGAACAGTATCTTGCAGACAGCTCTGGCCAGAACAGGGCTTCCCACCCTGGGGCCCATTCCTTGCCTATCCACTCTCCTAGCTCTATACTCATGGAAGTCATGTGGGAAAGATCAAGTTCAGGGTAGTTTTACTTCCCCACCTTACCACTCAGCTTGGAGCATCTATGAACAAAGGACATTTAATAATAGGATTCCTCCTAGGGCATTTATAGCACCAATTGCTCAAAGCTGGAGCGATAGCACAATGGGTAGGGCGTTTGCCTTGCACGCAGCCAACATGGCCGACCTGAGTTCGATTCCTCCGCCCCTCTCAAAGAGCCCGACAAACTACCGAGAGTATCTCGCCCACACGGCAAAGCCTGGCAAGCTACCCATGACATATTTGATATGCCAAACACAGTAATAAGTCTCACAATGTGACTGGGCCCGCTCGAGCAAATCGATAAACAACGGGAGGACCGTGACCGTGACCAGCCTTTACCACAACCTCCCCAGGAGCTCTAACAGAAGGAAATGTATTGGCAGTTCCACTTTGCAGACTAGCAGACTGAGGGATGATGGAAGAGAGATGATGGCAAGGATGATGACCAGCAAAGGCAGCAAAGAAGTGGAAAGCTCATCTGAACACTGTGATCGACTGAAGGAATGATGGTCACTGTCATTCTTTAATTCATTCTCTTGACATTAGGTCTTAATTACTTTCTTATCAATACTCTAAGAGACAGGGAAATAGAGAAACAACTCCTTTGTCTCCCATTCTTTGAATAGTTTTTTAAAAGAATAGAATAAAAAAGATTGAAAGAGATCTGATATATAATATCAAGGAAATGCAATGTACAGGCCTTCTTTAGATGCTGACTCAAATATGGCACATCTAAGAACACTTATGTGAAACAGTAGGAGGAATTTCAAGGTAGCATGGATATTTGACTTTTCAGATTTGCTTATTGCTTTTATTTATTTTTATTTATATATTTAGCACAGCGGTAGGGCATTTGCCTTGCATGCAGCTAACATGGCCAACCCGAGTTCGATTCCTCTGCCCCTCTCGGAGAGCCCGGCAAGCTACCGAGAGTATCTCGCCCGCGCGGCAGAGCCTGGCAAGCCACCCGTGATGTATTCGATATGCCAAACACAGTAACAACAAAATCTCCAATGGAGATGTTACTGGGCCTGCTTGAGCAAATCGATGAACAACGGGAGGGACTTTACCTTTACATTTACCTTTAATATATATAAATTGCCTTGATTTATAAGACTATATGTGTTTTAGTGCATGAGTTTTATGTTTTTAAATGCTACCATACCATGCCATGCTCACCACCAAAGCAACAATATTTCTCCACCACATTTCGTGAGACTGTCTCTCCTTTACAGCTGTTCTCCCCACCCAGAAATCTCACTTCTTTGGTCAGAGTCTAACGGTTTATTTGGTTTTGGTCTGTTCTTTTACTTCACTTATTTGCAAAAAATCCTGCAAATTTGGGGGATGTGCTAGAATTACTGAGTTAAAAATCACTTTACCATTTAAAGCTATATATCAAAATATTTATAGATAAATATATTACATGGGGGGCTGCTGGAGCGATAGCACAGTTGGAAGGGCATTTGTCTTGCATGCGACTGAGCTGGCTGACCCGGGTTCGATTCCTCTGCCCCCCTCAGAGAGCCCGCCAAGCTACCGAGAGTATCTCACCCCACATGGCAAAGCCTGGCAAACTACCCATGGAGTATTCAATATGCCAAACACAGTAATAACAAGTCTCACAATGGAGATGTTACTGGTGCCCACTTGAGAAAATCGATAAAAAATGGGAGGACAGTTTTACAGTGCTATATTACATAGATTATAGAAGGCAATGGACATGTATACACAGGTATGAAAACAATGCTCTTGATTTAACTATTGTAATCAAGTGGCCAGTTAGTGGTTCATCACACTTTTCAGTGTTGTATCCTTGAATACTTCTACAGTAGATAAATAACAAGTAATTTAAAAAACAAAAGAATTCGTGGAATATGCTCTCAAGGAACTTCAAGAAACCTTACTGACAGCCATTTTGATAGGCCAAACCTCAACTGAAATACGAACTAATATCGGAGCATGAGGTGCCAGCCTAAGCCCACAAGTCCAGAAAGTGATTCGTTATAGTAGTAACAACCCCAGGTTCTTGAAGGTCTTGATATCGTTTTTCTCTTTTATGTCTCATCAAAGATTCACAAGCCCATGTTTAAGCTTTAAAAACCTAGAAAGTTCTAAGATACAGAAACTGAGTATGAGAGGCTGGAAGCACTGCCCAATACTACACAGCTGACAAATGTCAAAATAAGTACACGAAAAATTGGGAACCCCTTCACCAAAACAGACATACGTATGGCAAAGAGTCACGTGGAAAATTCTATTGTCACTGATTATCAGAGAAATTCACATCAAAATGGCAATAGATATCACCTCATACCTGTGAGAAAAGTTTATATAAAAAAAACAGTAATGGGCTGGAATGACAGCACAGCAGGCACGGTACTTGTCTTGAATGTGGCCTCCCCAAATGCAACCCCTATCCCTCCATATGCCCCCCTAACTTGCCAGAAGTGATCGTTGAGCACAGGATCAGGAGTTAGCTCTGAGAGCTGCCAGGTGCAACTCTCAAAGAAATAAAAATTAGAACAAGTCCTGACGGGAAAATATGGTAAAGGAACACTTTTAACTTTATTGGTGGAGAAAAAAAACTGCTTTGACCTTATGGAAAATATTATGGATATCTACCAAATATTTAAATTTTTTAAAAATGTTTATTAGTGAGACACCATGAGGTACAGTTGTAAACTTAAAAATTTTGTGCTTGGGTTTCAATTATACAATGATCAAATATTCATCCCTCCACCAGTGCCCGTTTTCCACCACCACAGATCTCAGTATCCCTCCCACCCCCTATCCCCCCTATCCCATCCTGCCTCTGTGGCAGGGCATTCCCTTTTGTTCTTTCTCTCCTTTTGGGTGTTGTGGTTTGCAAAAGAGGCATTGAGTGGCAGTCTTGTTTGGTCTATAGTCTACTTTCAGCATGCTTCTCCCATCCTTTATCCTCCCAACACCCTTTATTTGGTGCTCCTTTCTCTATCTGAGCTCCCTTTTCCCCTAGCATGTGTGGCTGGCCTCCAAGCCATGGAATAAAATTTCTGGCACTAATCTAAGCCATTATTGGGTATTAGTCTCCTATTTTGTTACTTTATGTTCCCCAGATGAATGCAATCTTTCTATGTCTATCCCTCTCTTTCTGACTCATTTCACTTAACATGATACTTTCCATGTAGTACCACTTGTGTGTAAATTTTTAACTTTTAGATCTCTATATGAAATATACATTAATACAAATTTGAAAAATAGATGCATGCCTATTCTCATTGCCAAGCAAGCTACAATAGCCAATACTGGAAATAACCCAAGTGTCCAATAACAGATAAGTGGTTAAAGAAATTGTGACATATGTATCCAAAAGAATACTATAAAGCTACCACGAAGATGAAAACTTGTCTTTTTGTTACAAAACGAATGGAACTGAATGGTGCCATGATAAGCAAAATAAGTCAGAAGTAGAAATGCAAATACTGGATGACCTCATTCATATGTGAAATAAAAAGAAAAAAAAACAAGGAGACAGACAAAGTCAGTGAAAACAAGCCTTTACACTCTGATTTCAGGATTGTGGCTACTAAGGTCAATTAGGTAGAGAAAGTTCAATTAAAGGTGGTGGAAAGATGCTGATTCGTTGGTTAAGTGTGGTATGATTGCATACACTTTGAAGAGGTGTAAAATTTTACCGTTTTAAATTACATATTCTATAAACAAACATAACTTCAATTTTTAAAATAAATTGAAAATCTAGGACCCCCAAATCTGTAACCCTTCTTCCTCCTCCTCTTCCTCTTCCTCCTCCTCCTCCTCTTCCTCCTCCTCCTCCTCCTCCTCCTCCTCTTTCTCCTGCTCCTCTTCCTCCTCTTCCACCTCCTACACAACAAACAGTTCTCAGGGAGTAGTTTTGTCTCTGTGCTAAGTGATCATGCCTGCGGTGCTTAAGGGACTGTATAGGATGTAGGGTATCAAACCAGGGTCATCTGTGTGCAAGGCAAATTCTCTACTTGTTGTCTTTTCCCTCTGGCACACCAAATTGAAGTCTTTAAGCTTTTATGGAATATTTTATATGTACAAAAAAACTAAGAAAATGTGTATTTCTTCTTGTCTATTTACTAACTCCAATATCTCCTAAATAGGAAGCACTAAACTGGAGTTGTACACAAGGCTGCATTTCTGAAGTACAATTGCTTTACCTTTATTTGGCATATCCTGTAGGTTGCATGATATCTCTCCTAAAATCCATACGTTTACGTCTTAACCTCCCAGTACTTCAGGAACTCTATTTATTTGGAGTTAGGGTTGGTAAACTTCAGCTATCTTTAGTGTGAGGGAATTAATTCAATATGATTAACACCTTTATAAAAATAGGGAACTTTTACACGCACATGCATAAGAGAAGACAGGAAGACACATAAGGAAATGCTTAGCTATAAGCCAGGGAGAGAGACTTCGATCAGAGATTTTACGACTCTCACAAGAAATCAGTACTACCAAACCCTTGATTTTGAATTAGTGGATTCCATAATTATATAGTTAATATATATCTTCTGTTGGAGGCACTAGTTTGTGTTACCTTCTTATGACACCCTTAGGAAACAAATACATTATCTCTGAGTTGGTAGTTTAGCTGGAAAGGAAGCAGCTGAAGGTAGAGAGGTGGGAAAATGATTAATTCCCTAAATGTGTATCATGGCCCATGCATAACATAAGATATTGCTTTTACTCTCAGTGCCTAGATAAGTTGGTAATTAGGGATGAAGCGTTCACTCATAATTATAACATAGGCCAGTAAATAATCAGAATCATGAAATGCTGACAAAGTCCTCATAGAGCTCATGCCAGGAAGAGATCTCTCTTTTCACTGAGAGGAGAGAATTACAAAGACTAAGAGAATTGCAAAGGTTGTCAATTAATGAAGGTATATCTTATAGAATATATATAAGTTAAATAGGTCAAATTATCAGGAAAGAGTTTTCCCAGTTGAAACACCAGCACAAGCATAAGTATGCAAAAAAGGGGATAGTTCTGGGAACAATGAATATTTCTTTAGATTGCAGTCTGAAGAAAGTGAACGACCATCCTAAGAGAAGAAACCAAAAACCAGAAAACTGGTTAGAAGGCAGTTGTAGGCATAGAGATGGCATAGATGGTGGTGGTTTGCAGTAGAACAGAGGCAGAACAGGATTTGAGGCAGAGAATTCAGTTCTAAATGAACTTATTAATGAAGTTTTCTTTCATTCCAGCGCTGTAGCAAGCAGAAGGGTTGGAAGTAGAATTAGCAAGTGAACAGGACTTAGATGTGGCAGCATGATTCTTTCTCTGTCAAGCCCACAACAGACCCATGCCACAGTGCATAGTCTTGAGTCAAGAAACAGTCACTAATCTCATGACACTTGAGACGAAAAGTGAGGGGAAGTATATAATTGCACAGCAGTCATTCCACTTTGAGAAATGTTAAGAACGAACTATGAAGAGAGTTGATATGATATAGAGATCAATGTTGCTCCCAGAAAATGGCTTCTAAGGGAATGTGACATACAAATGAAAAAAGGTAAAAGTTATTGGGGAAAAAAGGATACTTGTAAAGCAATCTTTTCAAGTAAAAGAAATGCTCTAGAGTAGAAAAACGTTGAAAGAAGGCAAAGGAGGCTGAACCACAGGAACCTCTCATTACACTTGGGAGAATGTAATAAAAGATAAAATTGGAGAAACAAAAGGGAACAGATTATGCACGGCCTTGTGGGTCATAGACAGAATGGATACTTTATTCTGAACACAATGAGAAGTCATCCATGTTTTGTAACCATAGGGTTGATATTTGCATTGATTAAATAACCAGCATTGCAAGAAATTTTATTGGTAAAGAGAGGAGTAGAAATAGGGGGATCAAGTAGCCAATTATCATAGAGGACCAGCTGAAAAACAATGAAGACCTATTATAGAATTGGAGGATGAGAGAGGAATCGACAACTTGATAAGAATTTAGGAAAGAATACCAAGGAAATGGGATGTGTCTTTGGAAAGAGGGGGAGTCAAAAATGAAGTATGTGTTAGTGTTGAACAAATAAATGGCAGGGGTGAGAATGAGGATAAAACAATATGCTTAGGAAAAAGTGAAGAGAATGAAATTAGTTTTGCTACGATGGCAGTGCTTTCTGAGTAGTTCTTGGGGGGGGGGGTGATGCATAGTTTTCACCAAATTGAGGGCTAAGTTCCTCAAACATACTCTCTCCTAGAGTAATCCATAGGATAACTGAGCAACCTGAGATGTCATGTTGTACATTCCTCATTACTTCCTCTACAAGCATTTACAAGGTAAGATTTTTTTATTGAGTCTTTTACAGCAGACTGAGATGGAAAAGGTGAGAAGTTAAGGCATCAAGGTCTCACAGTATTTTAGGAAAAGAATAAGTAGTAGACATTAGGCCGGAAAGACTGGTGCTCTTTCTATTTTTAAGTAGTTCTACAAATTTGTGTGAACCTTTTCTGTTTTATTTTTTAATTTTATTTAAGCATTGTGTTTTACAAAGTTCTTCATGATACTGTTGCTTCCGGCATTCAATGTTCTAACACCAATCCCACTACCCATGTGACATTCCCTCCACCAATGTTCCTTGTTTCCCACCCACAATACAAGCTTGCTCCCTTAGGAAGCACAAACGAATTTACTTCATATTGCTTGTTACAACAAAACTGCAAATGGAATTATCAAAGAAGAGATCAATGAAAGTCAATTTGTAGTAAGATATCTCACAATGATGTTACAAAAATCATTGTCTGCTGATTTGCTGAGCAGGTTGGTGCTAGTTGAGACTTCTGTGTCATTTTTCCTTCTTTAATTTGGTGGGCATCTATGAAACTTTCCCATCAACCTTTTTATGCTCTTACTACTCTGTCTGGGGCTGGAGCAGTAGCACATCAGGTAGGGAGTTTTCCTTGCACGTGGCTGACCCAGCTGACCCAGTTTTGATTCCTCTGCCTCTCTCAGAGAGCCCAGCAAGCTACCCATACTATCTCACCTGCAGGGCAAAGCCTGGCAAGCTACCCGTGACGTAGTTGATATGCCAAACACAGTAACAACAAGTATCACAATGGAGATGTTACTGGGCCCACTCGAGCAAATCGATGAACAGTGGGAGGACAGTGCTACAGTGCTACTGCTTTGTCTGTACTGTGAAATTTGGAGGTGTTGTGTGACCATGTATGCGATGGTATACTCTAGGAGCTGCAGACCTGGGACAATTGCGTATCTTTTTTTTATTAGTGAGGCACCATGAGGTACAGTTGTAGACTTACAATTTTTGTGCTTGGGTTTCAGTTGTACAATGATCAAATATCAAATACCCATCCCTCCACCAGTGCCCATTTCCCACCACCACAGATCCCAGTATCCCTCCCACCCCCCATCCCCCCATCCCACCCTGTCTTTGTGGCAGGGCATTCCCCTCTGTTCTCTCTCTCCTTTTGGGTGTTGTTGATTGCTTCATAAAGTTCAGTTGTGGAGCTGGAGATGGACCTACCTGGGACAATAGAGTGGCTTGGCCATCTTTCCATAGGACAGATTCTGAAAATGTAGAATCACCCAAAATGTGCATGTAACTGACCCAGGCTCAATCCTCAGCACCACATACGGTTCCTGAGCACTGCTAGCAGTGACCCCACATATAGATAATCAGTGCAGATGTGGTTCTTGACATCGTTCAAGCTTCACATTCTTAAGAACATAGGAAAGTTGAACCATGCTGAAGGCTGGAGTCTGAGCTCAGTGTGCCAGCACGGTCAGGTTCTTGTGAGAATTGTCTGTTTTGCAAACTATTCTCTTTATGTTTTATTCTCACATGAAAGAAGATAATTTAGGAAAGAGCTTGAACCTTTTCCATTTTCACAAAATATAATGGACTTTATCTGCTAAATGACCTCCTTTTAGTGTACATCTACAATAGAACTTTCAGAGATGAGGCACAGGGATTAAATGAGGACTATTTCTTAAAGCACAGTCATCCTATTATTCATTCAATAAAGGTAATTTTGTGCCAAGGGGACTGTAAGGGAAGGATGCCATAGGCTGAAACCCATATTCACGGGTCACCTCAAAGTTAAGCTTTTGATATCATCTTTAAATGACAATAACAATCATAATGGGCAACACACAGTACTTGTGATATATCAGAGCATGCTGCAAATCATATATAAATAATAATTGACTTGATTCCAATGAGGATACTACAATGATAATTAAGATACATATTAAAACTCTTAATATGTTAAGCACACCCAGTGTGAGGAGACAATGGTCACATACAGCCTGTCAGCCTGTGGTTCCAGTTGACCTTACCATCCCCACCTTTAAAACAAAGCAGATTTGTGGTAGCAGGAATCTGTTTTCCTGCCACTCTAATATCAGAAGCCATGCCCTGGATGTGATATACAATGTCACTACCAAATCATTAAGGCTTGATATTGCATTGTATTGGTTCAATTTTGAGTGAAATGTGAAGGTAAAAGAGATTTTTAATCACATTAAAAAACCTATTTTGCACTATTTTCTTAATACATCATAAATATCAACAAAATAGGACTAGGCATTCACCTGGCAGAGGGTTTGCCAACATCCATTACCCATCCATCCATCCATCCATCCATCTACTCACTCATCCATCCATCTATCCATCTATTTTATTACCTATCCATCCACTCACCCAATCATCCAATTTGTGAGAAATTCCTTTCCAACACCAGGAAATATGTTGAAGCCTAGAGATAACCGAAGAAGAGAAATAATATTGTTCCTGAGTTCCTCACATATTGGTAGATGAGGACTACTGTGAAATGATAATAGAACATGGAAACCACGGTTAAACTACAACATAAAACCAAGGAGGGGAAATACTTTCAAGATTCCTTATTTGATTATTTCGAGGAAAGACTTGTGCAAGGAAGTGCCACCTGATATGAAACAAGTGAAATAGTAGTAGAAGATTCTGGCAAGGGTTTTTCAGCTTCTGAATCTTAGGGTTATGATAACCTTGGAAAATATGATAAAATGTCTCCAGATAAATGCATATGTATGCATATATACTTATACACATATTTTGCACATAATTTCCTGTGTTATAAAGGTATCAATTATAAAACCTCTTTTCATAGGAAAGGGACACCTCAAAGCTTATTCTCAGAGTATATATAGTCTAAGAATGTAGAAGGAGATTGTACTTTAAGAGTCATAATAACTGTCGAAAAGTTGATGACAATTGTATGTCACTGGATAAAGTTACAGTGTATTTAAAACATATTTCACCTTTTTAATAGTGAGATTAAAGTCCAGCTCCATATCTTACAAGTCATGAGACTTTGAGTCACAGTTACTTAATTGTTAAAGTGAGAATAATAATAATACTTGTCATATTGGCAGGGTAATTATGCCAATGAAATACAAAACTGTTTTCAAGGTACCCATGGAGATTTGACAATCAATACATCATTGTTTCCTTTCCTTTCCCTAAGTAGACTTTAATTTTCAAAAGCAATGAGATGATAATGTAGCAAAGAGGAACAAATTCTTGCTTCCTAAGGAGTTTGGGTTGATGTTTTTGTTAGCTTGATTTTCATTGTACTCTTCTTTCATGCAGTAAGTTTATCTGACCTCATTTCACCAAGTGGCTTTTTCAAATATTATTTTTCCCACTTCTCTTTGCTATTGTTATTGTTGTGATTCCTAGGAGCCAGCACACTTTTGATTGTCCCATGCTGGGAATTGTAGAATTTGTCATGTTCCTGAGATCTCACTTTGCATCTTAGGTAGTGCAAGAGATTAAACTTGTAGTCATATGTGTGCAAGCCTGGAACTATGTCACTGTTATTTTCAGACTACCAAATGGCTTTTTTATGGTCAAATCCATAGATTGGAGCTCTTCATTACCCATCAGAAGGCTGTTTTTTTTCCTTTGAGACATCTTGTTTTTCACCTAAAGAACTTCAATGTATATTATCCTAAGGCTCTTAAGAAGCTTCTAGAAACATAGTGATCCTCTAACAAGGACTAGAGGAGCTGTATCATGCCCAAGGAAAAAAATTATGCAATAGGAAAGGGAACTCTCATACACTGCTCTTGGGAATTAAATTGGTATAGTAACTATGGAAATCAGAGGAGGATTAGGGAAATGAAGCAATTACACATATTCTGATAGTGCTTCTCTTTATCAACACCATGGTAATTGTTATTGAGATCACTGTTATCAAAGTACTAATACAGTTGAAAAGTCCAAGTTCAGGGTCAGCAGAGCCCCAGGGATGCTCAAGACCTGCATGGTTCCAATCTTACCCTAACACTTTTGAGAAGAAAATATTACATCACGTGAAGGGGAAAGGATGAATTGTCCTTGAAAGACACAAATCAGGCTCACTGGAGCCACTTTTGCAGTGTCTGCGTCATGGCGATGGCTGAAAAGAGGGATAGGACATGACCACTCAGACCCTGGCTATATACAAGAAACTGAGAATGTAGATTGTGGAGCCTTAAGACTTACATGGCACCAAGAGCTTCTGGGGGTGGACTCTTATTAACGAGGCTGGGTAGCACCAGGAATTGCTACAAGACTGGAATTGATACTGTGACACAAGAAATCTACTTATACAATCAAGAGCAGCAGGAAGCAACTATAAAAAGAAACTCCACCAAACACACCACCTCTACCTCCTGCCTTCCCACATTTATTTTATTTTATATATATTTTTTAATTTAAGCAGCATGATTTACAGTTCTTCATTGTTGAGTTGAGTTTCAGATATACAATTTTCCAACACCTATACCAACACCAGTGTCAACTTCCCTCCCAGTGCCTCCACTTTCCCTCCCACGCCCAGTCTGCCTGCCAGACAGGCACATTTCATTTTTAATGATAAAATCAGGCCTGCAATTTCAGCTACCTTTACTCTTTCATTTCCAACTCCTGTGGGACACACATGTGTTAATGACTCAGGTTCCATAAGTCTCCATTTATTTTCTTTTTTGCAATGCTAGGATAAAACTCAGGGCCTCACACAGGCAACGCCAGTACTCAGCCTCTGAACTACATCCCCAGACCCACCAAAAACTTTCTTATGAGCTATGCCTATACTTTCCACCTTTCTTTTGAGAAACCATTCCTTTCTTTAAGTACATGCTTCTACGTAACTTCTCAATTCACATCTCTATCATATGGCATAGTGCTCAATTCCTTTTTGTCCCTCTTGCCGTCTACCTGGATTAGGGCCTCTTTACCCTTGTCCTAGAGTAGTACAGTAGCATCCTATCAAGTTCACCACCTGCAATCTGATTTTCCACGTGAGAATTCCCAAATCAAGCTTTCTGAAATTTCAATTTACTCTGTTGAAAATGTCAAGAGCTTTCCATTGCCTACTTAAGCAACTTTTTAGTATGACATTAAAAGCTGTTAATAGCCTGGGCCTAATCATTCTTTATGTTTTATTCCTCCCTTTTTTTCACGATGTTAAGCTTTCATTTTCACTGGAAATGCCCCATGTGTTCCTACTTCCACCCTTTTGCTCAAGAAGATTTTCCACTAGAACTGACATAGTACACTTTGTGGAAACTCAACTTGCTCTTAAGGCCTATCTCTGAGATGGAGGATTTCACCAAGACTACCCAGGCCCATCCAGGCATATTCACTGTGTGTCACACTCCTTTCAAGATGACTGTTAGGTCCCTTCTTCCTAAGGACACTTTTCACACTCTTTTGGATGTTATAAGCTATCCTGGGATGTCCTTCTCAAAATCTTAACTTTTGTTTTGGGGCCACACCTGGCTATACTCAGGGATTATTCCTCACTCTGCATTCAGGGATCATTTCTGGTAATGCTCAAGGGACCATTTGGGATGTCAGGAATCCAACCTAAGTCAGCAAGATACAAAGTAAGTGCCTTACCCTCTGTACTATCACTCCAGTCTCCATTTTTCTCAAATCATTACCAAATCAAGAAACAAAAGGTTTGTGCCTTCATTCATGATACTATTCAACATCTATAATTAAGCACCATTTGTATGATCTGAATTGTAATTTGTGTGAGAGATTTTTTTTTTTTTTGCTTTTTGAGTCACACCTGGCAATGCACAGGGGTTACCCCTGACTCATGCACTCAGGAATTACTCCTGGCGGTGCTCAGGGAACCATATGGGATGCTGGGAGTTGAACCCTGGTCGACCTCGTGCAAGGCAAATGCCCTACCCGCTGTGCTATCACTCCAACCCCGAGAGATATTAAATTACATTAGATAAAATGCTAGGCTCTATTCTTCTAAGAGTTTTATGCATGATAGATCATACAATTCTTTGAGTAATTCTACAAAATAGATATTGTGCCCATTATGCGTACAAAGAACTAGATATCCAGGAAATTAAGGAAGATGCCAACAACTGGGCGGAGCGATAGCACAGCGGTAGGGCCTTGAGTGCGGCCGGCCTGGCGGAGCCAGGTTAGATTCCTCCACCCCTCTCAGAGAGCCCGGCAAGCTAAGCGAGAGTATCTCACCCGCACGGCAAAGCCTGGTAAGCTACCGTAACATATTCGATATGCCAAACACAGTAACAAGTCTCACTATGGAGACGTTACTGGACTCACTCACTCAAGCAAATTGATGAACAATGGGAGGACAGTGCTACAGTGCTACAGTGCCAACAACTAGTAAATGTAAAGCAGATATAAACCCAAGCAGTCTGACCCATGAGGCCCTATTTTTTATTTAAGATTTTTTAAATTTATTTTTTAAATTTTTTTAGTGAGACACCATGAGGTACAGTTGTAGATTTACAAATTTTTGTGCTTGGGTTTAAATTATACAATGATTAAATACCCATCCCTCCACCAGTGCCCATTTCCCACAACCACAGATCCCAGTCTCCCTCCCACCCCCCATCCCCCCATCCCACTCTGCCTCTGTGTCAGGGCATTCCCTTTTGTTCTCTCTCTCTCCTCTTGGGTGTTGTGGTTTGCAAAAGAGGCATTGAGTGGCAATCATGTTTGGTCTATAGTCTACTTTCTTCATGCTTCTCCTATCCTTGGAGGATCATCCCAACATCCTTTATTTAGCGCTCCCTTCTCTATCTGAGCTCCCTTTTCCCCTAGCATGTGCGGTTGGCATGAGGCCCTATTTTGAAGCACAACACCAGTCTGGTCTGCCATTGTAAACTCTCAGCACTATTACCTAATGATACAACTTACTCTTGCTTCTTCAGCTATCTTTTCCCTTTACTTACTCCTATTACAAATTTTTATGGAAATTGCCCATGTCTGGACCCTAGAAGTTTGATTATTGCCTTCTATGGCATATTAAGGATCTTGAGAAGGGTGTATTCTGGGGTATCCAAGCAACACCTTGTAATTACAAAGCTCCTCTTAATAGGAAGGTGGGAGGTGGGAGGTGGGAGTCAGGTACTCACAAGCCAAGACATTCTGGCAGTATAAGAAGATGAATGAGACAAGGAGTAGATTCTCGCCTAGAGCTTCCAGAAGGTGTAGCCCTATCAAAACCTTAATTGTTGACCCTTTGACCCAGTGATACTGATCTCCGACTTCTGACATCTAGAAAAGTGAGAAAACAAATCAGACAAGAGGTACTAATTTGGTGTGGTAGCCCTAGAAAATTAATAAACACAGTGAACATGAGAAATCTGATTTTTGCTTTCCTGGAATAAGATATTTTTGTTTACCATTGGTCTACAATGCTATAAAATTTCAGGAGTCGCATTTAGCATCTTTGACCATCCTCTATAGTCTTGTTCTAAAAGTTTTACTCATATCAGAATCACCTGGGGAGCATGTTTAAACAGATTCCTGGAGCGCAACCCAAGAATGTCTATTACATATTTGAAATGAAGCTTAAGGTCCAGAGACGTAGTACAGGGCTTAATGCTCTAGTCTTGCATGTGGCTGACTCTGCAATCTCAGGAGCTATTGATGGCCCTTAGTCACTGCTGGGATGATCTTTATCCTTGTCCCCAAACCACTGGACTTGTGTATTCAATGGTGAGGAGCAGTTTTCAAGAGTATCAGCAGGAGTGGCACCAGATCCCCGATGGGAATTACTCCTTTCAGAAAAAAATTGTTGTTTCCAATGTAGAAAGAAAACACCACATTTGCCTTTCTTCCTTGTGAATTCCCTTGTGGCTAGTTTTGCAGGCCTTTTATTAATTTGCTCTCTACCATGTTTGGCATAGTGAATCTGTTAAGTATACCTAAGCGTACTTTCCTCTGGGCTCTGGTTCATTATATAAATAGTCTGTCATCCTTCTGGATAAAGGTGATGGAATAGATGTAGGAAAAATCACTTACTCATTAACCTGCTAACTTGGTTCACTCATGGAAGTGCTAAGCTCACCCATCTTCTAAAGATAACTGAGAAGCCATTATCATACTCGTGTATCCCAGTTATTCCTGACTTGGGTATTCCCCACACAAGTTCATCAACGGGGGAACAGAGTGGAATAGAGGTTCCTTTTCTTGGTTATCTATTTTTTAAGTGGACAACTTGTATTTTATGTAAAATCATAAAGTTGAACTACTATAGTAGTAGTATATGACTCTTGGAGAATACATGCATTTTTGCCTAGGTTGACAAATTTGTGAAGCTATTCACAACTTATTTTTGTGATTTGCAATATCTCTAGTGGTGGCCAGTTTTATTATTAATATTGGGAATTTGTGTACTTAGAAGTATTTTCAAAGATGCATCTCTTTGTATCAGTACGTTTTCTCTTTTGATTTTGTTTTCAATTTTATTGATTTATCCACTTAAAGATTTTCTTCTACTTGCTTTAGATGCATTTACCTCTTCTGCTGAATTTGACAGGGGGAATTAGGTTATTAACTTGAAGTTACATTAAATTGAGGATATCAGTAGGGCATTTGCCTTACAAGCGGCCAACATGGCCGACCCAAGTTCGATTCCTCTGCCCCTCTCGGAGAGCCCAGCAAGCTAGCGAAAGTATTTCGCCTGCACGGCAGAGCCTGGCAAGCTAACCGTGATATACTCAATATGCCAAACACAGTAACAACAAGTCTCACGATGGAGATGTTACTGGGCCCGCTCGAGCAAATCGATGAATAATGGGAGGACCGTGACCGTGACCATGATGCTATCTTCTAATGTAGATACCTAGTACTATAACCTATAAAGTTCCCTCTCAGTACTAATTTAGTTATGATTCATAAAATTTTATATATTGTTTTATCTTTGTTCTAATTCAATTTGGTGTACTTTTATTGAATCACTGTGAGATACATAGTTACAAATTTGTTCATGATTGGGTTTCAGTCATAAAATGTTCAACATCCATCCATTCACAAAAATTTGTTGTTATTGTGTTTATGCCAGGCATTGCTTCAAATCACTTTGTCCACTTCCAGCTCTGTTTGGGAATATATGCAGTACTGGGAGGATAGAACCCAGCATCTTACATATGCAAGGTATATATCTATCTTTTATTAATAAATTTTTATTAAAATAAGAATAGTTATATTGCTAGAACCTGACTTCTACCGTGGACTCTTCATGGTCCCCGGAGAATCACAAGGTATAGCTCTGGAGTCCCCTAATCAATGCCAGGTGGTTCTCATGGCACCAACGACAGCAAAGCCCTAGTAGTTTCTTAGTGCCAATGTGAATACTAAAGTTCCTGGCCTAATTAGCATTCTATTCCATTTTTTTGTCCGTGTTGTGTTCTCCTCTACATATAAAAGATACTAGACTTTAATTCTATGCTTTCCAGTGTGCATGTATGCAACTCTCATATATTTGTCACCTATTCTGTTCTTTCCTGGATGCACCGTTTGAAACCCTTTATATTCTAAAGCCTAAACTGTTTATGAGACTATTCCAACCTAGGATTTTTGTTTGTTTGCTTTTTGGTTAGAATCTTATTTCCCACAATAAAGAAATCACATGGGGAATTATAAAGACTTTTAACTGAATCAAAATGAAAATATTGCATAATCAAAATCTGTTGGAAACAGCTAAAGTAGGGCAAGAGGGAAATTTATAGCATTAATGTATAAACCTGGGCTGGAGCGATAGCACAGCAGGTAGGGCGTTCGCCTTACACGCGGCCAACATGGCCGATTCGAGTTCGATTCCTCCGCCCCTCTCGGAGAGCCCGGCAAGCTACCGAGAGTATTCGATATGCCAGACACAGTAACAACAAAGTCTCCAATGGAGACGTTATTGGGCCCGCTCGAGCAAATCGACGATCAACGGGAGGGCCTTTACCTTTACCTTTTAATGTATAAACCTGAAAAAAGGTAAAGTCTCAATCATCTATGTTTCCACCAAAAATAAACCCTAGAGATAATAAAGAAAATTAAACTTGATATTAATAAGCAAAACGAAGAAATGATAAGTATAAAATATAAATTAAAGAAAAAGTAAATAAACGTTACAAAAAAATAAATGAAACTGAACATCAGATTTTAAATAATAGAATCTATTATTACTAGCAAACTGTTCAGATAATATTAGAGAAAATATAAATTTTAAATTAATGTGAATAGTATTATCAGTCGGCCACATGCAAGGCAAATGCCGTACACGCTGTCCCAGCCCTATTTGGAAATAAAGATACCTAAAAGTTAAAATATATTGGAGATAAGTAGAAATACCAAATGAAATAGAATAAGGTCTATTTTAAAGCTTACTGATCTGTTTTTGTTTCACCTTGCAATGCTCTGGGTTTATTCCCCATGGCACTGCTGAGCATAGGATCTGGCCCCCGTGCACATGGGCATAACCTCCAACCATCTGGGTTTGATTCCTCCACCCCTTTTGGAGAGCCCGGCAAGCTACTGAGAGTATCTCATCTGCACAACAAACCTGGCAAGCTCCCCATGACATATTTGATATGCCAGAAACAGTAACAGCTTGTCTCACAATTTGTTGTGAGATGTTACTGGTGCCCACTCGAGCAACTCGATGAACAAGGGAGGACAGTGCAGTGCTACAGTATTATCAGTAAAAGTTTTAGGTATATATACATAAGATATGAGGGCTAAATTATGAAAACATTGTGTCAACAAATTTGATGACTTAGATTAAGTAAGCATGTTCCTTGAATAACAGCAGGCACTAAAATCTTCTCTTCAAAAAGAAACAGAGCACGTGGACATTCAAATGATTATTAAAGAAAAAGAATTTGTAACCAAAATATTCCTCAAACAAAACTTCAGCTTGGAAATCTGCTGAATCCCCAAAAGAAACCTGTAGCATTGTCCACTGTAGTACTGTTCATCGATTTGCTCCAGCGGGCACCAGTAACATCTCCACTGTGAGATTTGTTGTTACTGTTTTTGGCATATTGAATATGTCAAGGGTAGCATGCCAGTCTTTGCCGTGTGGGCGGGATATACTTGGTAGCTTGCCAGGCTCTCTGAGAGGGGCAGAGGAATTGAAACTGGGTCGGCCACGTGCAAGTCAAATGCCCTACCCACGGTGCTATCGCTCCAACCCACTGACCCAAATGAAGTACAATTAACAAAGCTTTTCAAATTTTTCAAAATTTCACCATGATACTAAACTAAAAGTATTCAAAGAAAACTATTACAATTAATCTATCAGTATCATTGTGAATATCCTTGACAAGATATTACCACATATTTTATCTATTCATAAAAATAATAATATACTATGACTATTATTTAATATAATATTAGTTCAAAATTCAAAGACCAACACTATAACTTTTTACATGAAATGCTAAAAGCATTTTGATTATCTCACTTCCAGTAGGAAAACATTTGACAACATTAGCAAGTCATTTATGATTAAAAAAAAAACTCTCAGGAAGAGATACAGTACAGATGTTAAGAATGAAAACACGTGTAGTTCATGACCAATTCAATCAGCCTAATAAGTGGCTAAATAAATAGCCATACTCCTACATAAAAAAAATAATGAAAACACAAGTGGCTGACCCTGGTTCTATTTCTCTTACCACATATGATCTCCTCAATAATACCAAGGGTTACCACTGAGCCCAGAACAAGCAGTAAGCCCTGAGCATCACCTGGTGTGACTAAACAACTCTCCCAATGTAAACCTATCAGGAACAAATGGAAGATACAAAGTTCCAAACCTGAACATCTACTTAAATCATTAAGAAGAAATAAAGTGTCTACAAGATCCTAAAGCATCTACAAAAATATGTATCCAAAAATATTATCCTATTGTTTGTGAAACAGGTGCTGAAAGGTTATCAAGTATATCCCTTTGCATGCTTTCGATACTAAGTTATTGTCCAGAGTGATCATTTCGAACCAATATTGACAGAATGGACCCTCCTTGCAAGCTGTAATTCCTGAGATGAGAAAGAGAAAGAGAGAGAAGAGAGGTGCCTGCCATAGAGGCAGACTAGGGTGGGAGGTGCTTGAAGGGGTGGGAGGGAAACTCGGGGACACAGGTGCTGAAAAATTACACCGGTGAAGAGATAGGTATTGGAATATTGTATGACTGAAAGGCGATCATGAACAATTTCGTAAAGCTCTATTTCACGGTGATTCAATTAAAATATCATTCTATCATAATTGTTAAGGAGTTCATGTCTTTCCACTATGAATAAGAATAAGAATGATATACTTACTGTCCCCCTCTGTTGTTCAACCTTCTATGAGATAAATTAGCTAATAGAAATAAAAGAATACTTTTCCTTAATCTCAAAGTAAAAAATATTTAAAATAAATAAAACTGTCTGAATTCATAGAAGGCATTGTTATTCCTGTGGAAAGTAATATATTATAAAGCTTCTAGAATGAGTAATTTTTTTAAATTTATTTTTTAATGAATCACCATGAGGTATAGTTACAGACTTACAAATTTTGGTGCATACGTTTCAGTCATACAATGATTGAGTGCCCATCTCTCCACCAATGCCCGGTCTCTACCACCAATGCTCCCAGTATCTCTCCCATCCCTTCCCCATTTCCCCGCCCCTTGCCCTCACCTGCTCTGCCTCTGTGACTGGCATGAGTGAATTTTTAAGACATAAAAATGAGACTATAATTTAATACACCTAATGCAAACCACAACACCCAAAATGAGAGAGAGAGCAAAAGGGAATGACTTGCCACAGAGGAGGGGTGGGGTGGAGGGAATGGGGGGTGGGTGGGAGGGATGCTGGAACCATTGGTGGTGGAAAATGGGCACTGGTGGAGGGATGGGTACTTGAGCATTGTATGCCTGAAATGCAAGCACTTAAGTTTGCAAGTCTGTAACTGTACCTCATCATGATTCACTAATAAAATTTTTTTTTAAAAAATGAGGCTATAGGTGTGAGATGGTATCTCATTGTGGTTTTGATCTGCATCTCTCTGATGATTAATGATGTAGAGCATTTTCTCATGTGCTTTTTTGCCATTCGGATTTCTTCTTTGAGAAAATTTCTGTTCATTTCATTGCCCCATTTTTGGATGGGGTTGGATGTTTTCTTCTTGTGGAGTTTAACCAGTATTTTGTATATCCTGGATATCAACCCCTTGTCAGATGTGTATTCGGCGAATATCCTTTCCCATTCTGTAGACTGTCTTTGTATTTTGGTCACTGTTTCTTTGGAGGTGCAGAAGCTTCTTAGTTTAAGATAGTCCCATTTATCTATCTCTGTTTTCACTTGCTTGGCCAGTGGCGTGGCATCTTTGAAGATACCATTAGCTTCAATATCATGGAGGGTTTTGCCAACTTTATTTTCAATGTACCTTATGGTTTCTGGTCTGATGTTGAGGTCTTTAATCCATTTTGATCTTACTTTTGTACATGGTGTTAGGCAGAGTTCTGAGCCTATTTTTTTGCATGCAGCCGTCCAATGATGCCAACATAATTTATTAAAGAGGCTTTCCTTACTCCACTTCACATTACTTGCACCTTTATCAAAGATTAGATGATCATATGATTGAGGGGAGATGTCAGTGTATTCAACCCTGTTCCAGACTGGCCCACATTCAAAAGAACAAAAGCAACCAATGCTGGCGTGGATGTGGCGAGAAAGGGACACTCCTTCACTGTTGGTGGGAATGTCCACTGGTTCAGCCCTTCTGGACAACAGTATGGACGATTCTCAAAAAATTAGAAATTGAGCTCCCATTTGACCCAGCAATACCACTCCTGGGAATATATCCCAGAGAAGCAAAAATGTATAGTCGAAGTGACATCTGCACTTGTTTGTTCATTGCAGCACTCTTTACAATAGCCAGAAACTGGAAGAAACCTGAATGCCCAAGAACAGATGACTGGTTAAAGAAACTTTGGTACATCTACACAATGGAGTACTATGTAGCTCTTAGAAAAGATGAAGTCATGAAATTTACATACAAGTGGTACAATATGGAAAGTATCATGCTAAGTGAAATGAGTCAGAAAGAGAGGGATAGACATAGAAAGATTGCATTCATCTGGGGGATATAAAGTAACAAAGTATGAGATTAATACCCAAGAATAGCTGAGATCAGCACCAGAAGGATTACTCCATAACTTAGAGGCCAGCCGGGTATCCTAGAGGAAAGGGCAGTTCAGATAGAGAAGGGAGCACCAAATAAAGGATGTTTGGCGGATCCTCCCAGGAGGGGAGATGCATGTCGAAAGTAGACTATGGACTGAACATGTTTGCCACTCAATGCCTCTTTTGCAGACCACAATACCCAAACGGAGAGAGAGAACACAGGGGATTGCCCTGCCACAGAGGCAGGGGGGGATGGGGGGATGGGGGTGGGAGGGATATTATCCATGGTGGTGAAAAACGGGCACTGGTGGAGGGATGGGTATCTGATCATTGTATATTTGAAACCCAAGCACAAAAAAAATTGTAAATCTACAACTGTAAAAAAATAAATAAATAAAAAAATGCAAAGAAAAAAATGAGGCTATAAATATAAATATTAATTATTATTACTATATATTGTTAAGTCACTACTAGAAATCAACACTTAAAAGAGTACTTTTTGGGCAGTAATAATTAAAACATCATGGTACTAGAACAAAGGTAGAGCTGTAGTCCAATGTAACAGGGTTGAATATACTGACATCTCCCCCCAAGCATACGAGCATCTATTCTTCGATAAGGGGGCAAGAAAAGTGAAGTGGAGCAGGGAAAGCCTCTTTAACAAATTATGCTGGCAAAACTGGACGGCTACATGCAAAAAAATGGGCTCAGATCTCTGCCTAACTCCATGTACAAAAATAAGATCTAAGTGGGTTAAAGACGTCAACATCAGACTGGAATCTATAAGTACATTGAGGAAAAAGTTGGCAAAACCCTTCATGACATAGAAGCTAATGGTGTTTTCAAAGATGTCACACCGCTGGCCAAGCAAGTGAAAACAGAGATAGACAAATGGGACTATCTTAAACTAAGAAGCTTCTGCACCTCAAAAGAAACAGTGGCCAAAATACAAAGACAGTCTACAGAATGGGAAAGGATATTCGCCAACTACACATCTGATAAGGGTTTAATTTCAAGGATATACAAAGTACTGGTTCAACTCCACAAAAAGAAACCATTCAACCCCATCAAAAATGGGGAGATGAAATGAAGAGAAACTTTCACAAAGAAGAAATCCGAATGGCTAAAAGGCACATGAGAAAATGTTCCACATCGTTAATCATCAGGGAGATGCAGATCAAAACCACAATGAGATATCACTTCACACGACAGAGACTGGCCCATATCCACAAGAACAAAAGCAACCGGTGCTGGCGAGGATGTGGTGAGAAAGGGACACTCCTTCACTGTTGGTGGGAATGCCGACTGGTTCAGCCCTTTTGGAAAACAGTATGAATGATTCTCAAAAAATTAGAAATTGAGCTCCCATTTGATCCAGCAATACCACTCCTCAGAATATATCCCAGAGAGGCAAAAATCTATAGTCGAAGTGACATCTGCAATTATCTGTTCATTGCAGCACTCTTTACAATAGCCAGAATCTGGAAAAAACCTGAGTGTACAAGAACAGATGACTGGTTAAAGAAACTTTGGTACATTTACACAATGGAGTACTATGTAGCTGTTAGAAAAGATGAAGTCACAAAATTTACATACAAGTGGTACTACATGGAAAGTATTATGTTAAGCGAAATGACTCAGAAACAAAGGGATAGACATAGAAAGATTGCATTCATCTGGGGAACATAAAGTCACAGAATAGGAAACTAACACCCAAGAATGGCCGAGATTAGTACCAGGAATTTTACTCCTTGACTTGGAGGCCAACCACACATACTAGGGGAAAAGGGAGCTCAGATAAAGAGGGGAACACCAAATAAAGGTGTTGGGAGGATCCTCCCAGGATTGGAGAAACATGCTGAAAATAGACTATAGACCAAACATGATTGCCATCCATTGCCTCTTTTGCAAACCACAACACCCAAAAGGAGAGAGAGAACAGAGGGGAATGCCCTGCCACAGAGACAGGGTAGGATGGGGGGCATGGAGGGTGGGAGGGATACTGGGATCCGTGGTGGTGAGAATTGGGCACTGGTGGAGTGATGGGTGTTTGATCATTGTGTAAGTGAAACCCAAGCACAAAAATGTGTAAGTCTGCAACTGTACCTCATGATGTATCACTATTAAAAAAATTTATAATAAAAAAGAGTACTTTTTGCACTATATTTCAAACAATATACTTGTGTATAAATCTTACAAAATAATGCAAATATTTGCATTCTGGAAATATATCACCACTATAGTATTGTTTTTAATACATATAAATTTGACATGATATAAGCTTAATAATACAAGAATAAATGAATATGATTGTTTCAAATTATTCTCTAACACCAAGGAGATTATAGCTTGTTTATTATTTATCAAAAGTTTTAAATACCTTCTGCTTTTTAAAATATCTGAAAGCAATATATGGAGTGAAATTTTGTTTAAAACTCCATGTATACACATCTACAGTAGTGGAATATGATAAGCAAGGTTTAAATGACAAGACTGTCTAAATGATAAAATTCCAAGTATTTTAAATCTTTAATCTATTTGCTTACTTGCATTTCCATATTTAGACACATGAACATATGCAGCTTAAATCATTGAAACAATACTTATCTGGATTAAATATGGCTTCATTAAACTCCCTTGCATGATAATGTTATAGTGATATACATGAATTTATTTTCAAGTGTGTCTTCGTCCTTCTCATTTTCCACCAGCTAACTCTCTAGGTACACTTTTCAGCAAGTTTATCATATAACCATTGACTTTTTGGTGATTGAATTCTAAATTAATCTTTGTACTTTCAACATTACAGAACATCAGTTAAACTTTCTTTTAACCCTCAATATTTTTCAGATACAACGATATCTTGACAATTATACATAATTTTGCTGTTTTGTTTCTTTTACCCTTATTGAATTGGGTGTGATAATACATCATTTATATCAAAATTAGTTTTAACAAAACAGTAGCTTAAGTGATCACATTTCAATTTGCATTTAAACATCACTTAATAATTCACATCATGCACATATTTAATTTAGGCACTGTTGGGAAAAATAATTTCTGTCTTACTTGCACTGTCTGCTTTGGAAAAAATCACTGATTTACATATTGAAATTGTTATGTTAAATGTTCCTGAGCAGGATACATACACTTTATTATCAACGAAATTTTTTTTGCTAGAAACTTTTACTAAAAGTCCCCTATTGTGTCCTTTCCTTCAAAGGAGTACAAAAATCAATACACATTTGACAGTCACTATATCTGAAAGAAAGAAAACAGGTACGGCTCTAACATATGATTATGAAATTGAGTGAAAAATATCAATAATTGAGTTAATCATGTCATATCTGCAAAGTGTAGCCTGAATTTAGGAGAATAGACTCTAGTGTCATACTGCTTGAAATTCAAATCGTGGCATAATGACCAGGGGAAGTTATTTAATTCCCCTTGACTTCTTTTTTTGCCTTTGTAAAATAGGACCAATACCTGCATTTTCCTCAGAAGGATGTCATGAAGATTAAGTCACTCCTTATAATAGTAGAATAGTTCCAGACAGAGCCTTAATTGTTTATCTCATTATATGATAAACTGAAAGCTTTAACTATGGTGAGTTTAGGAAACAGATGCGATAAACATTGGGTTAAATGACCTTGCTCTAGTGGTGGCAATGTGATTAGCAAAATACACCAATCTTTACCGACTGAGTACTAAATTCCATATGCCAGTGCTAACTGCTATTTTAATAGTTTTACTTGGTTTGCTACAATCTATCAGTAGTCTCATGAGTATTAGCATCTCCATTTGAAACACAGTATAGTATGATACAAATGTTTAGAGTTTAGATGGAGAATCAGATTTCCAGAATTTTAATCGTGGCTCTACAACATATTAGCTACATCTGGGATAGCACGTAACCAATCAAATGTTCCATTTTCCCATCTTTAAATTGAAGAAAACTTAATGTAAAAGATCCACATCGTCAAGTTACTGTGAGAGTTAAATGAACTACTCCACATTGATTGTCTTAATTGGTACAGTGCTTGGCACATACATGAACAAAAATTGTTGAGCTCTTATTACTGCTACTAAAGAAATTGTCACCGGGACTGGGTTTAAGACAGATAACTTTGTTTTTGTTTTGTTCTGTTTGACCATACCTGGCAATGTTAAGGGCTTACCCCTGGTTCTGGGCTCAGGGATCACTCCTGGCAGTGTTTGAGGGACCATGTCTCCAGCCCTAAGCCACATGTCTTTCATGGGATCAACCAGTGTTTGATCTTTGTCATTGCATAAGCAGCATATACTTGGGCCCTAGCATCAAACTTCTGTTCAAGTTGGCTGAATATTGGAGGGAGTGGCCCCAATACCCCCCACCCTGAGTCCCAGACTGGAGTTCCCCCACCAAAATTACAAATGGTCACAAATATCTTTTCGCAAATCACAAAGTTATCGATTTCTCAATTTTATGTTCTGTTCATGGTCTGAGCTACTAGAGATGGGAAATCAATTGTCCTTTCTTGGCTTCGGTGGAGATCCTCATCCTTAAAGTAAGTGTTCTGATCTCCAGCTGCTCTCTGAGGTTCTCTTACTGTTCTAAAAAAGCAATGATCCCTGGATTGATTTAGATGGCCTAAGCTGAAAGTTGGAAGAGGGAGCAGGAGTGCATTCTTTCTCTCACAGCTCATTGTATGTTAACACAAAGACAAGGCCGAATGGTAAAGAACAGTAAAGGAGGATGACTTTGTGATTTACAGTATAGGTATTTGTGGATTTATTTTCCTGCCTTTGTTAGTAGTTTTGATAATATGCATCAGAGTTTGCTGCTGTCAAACCTTATTAAGAAACATGAAACAGAAGGCCATAAAGAATATCATGCTAAGTGAAATGAATCAGAAAGAGGGGGACAGACATAGAATGACTGCACTCATTTGTGAGTGCATATAAAATAACATAATATGAGACTGACACCCAAGGACAGTAGAGACAGGGTTAGGAATATTGCTCCATGGTTGATAGCCTGCCTCATGAGATGGGGGAGAGGGCAGGTGGAATACAGAAGGGATCACCAAGTCAATGATGGTTGGAGAGATCATTCGGAATGGGAGATGTGTGCTGAAAGTAGATAAAGGACCAAATGTGATAGCCTCTCAGTATCTGGATTGCAAACCATAATGTACCAAAGTAGAGAGAGAGAGTACAGTGGAAATTGTCTGTGATAGAAGCAGGAGTGGGGTAGGATGGGGGATAGTGGGGACATTGGTGGTGGAAAATGTGCACTAGAGAAGAGATGGGTGTTTGATCACTGTATGACTGAAACTCAAACATGAAAGCTTTGTAACTGTATCTCACAGTGATTCAGTAAAAAAAGAAACATGAAAAATTGAGAACTGTGATTCATGGTTCAAAGGATAGATGAGTGTAGTTACAGATGATGATCATCGAACAATCTTAATACCCTTGGAAAGATAGACTCTAAGTTTGATAGGCAAAATGTTTTTGTCTCTTTTGATACCAAAAGAGGTCATTTGAATCCTTATATTTCATAAGTTTAACAGCAAATGGACACCAAACCATTTTTGAGGTTATTTTATATGTGGATAATGTGATTTAAAAGTTATTCTGAAAACTTTGAAGATCTAAATTCAGAAGTCAAAAAGGTTTGAGACATTAGAGACATATCTTTAAGTTTTTGTGTTTCTGCTGGTTACTAAACCTAGCACCTCATGCATGTAATGCAAGTGTTCTACCACTGAATACAGCACAAGCCCTATAACAGACATTTTAGCAAGTCTGAACTTTATCAAATCAGGACGTCAATGAGAGAAGAAAGCTAACCATGACTCAACTTAAATCTGAGTCTTGTGCCATTTACATCGCCTTTAATCTTTTTCTCCGAGGAAGCTGAATGAAGTGTTCAAACCTAAATGAAAATTCAATATAATTTAGTTAATACTTATGTTTCAAGAAAATTACTTGAAACAAATTATACATCAGAACTATAGTTTTACTACATTTACGTATACTGAAATGACTTCACATAGTTGTGATTTTAATTTAACGTTATTTTGCAATTTAACAGTTCTTCTGCAAGTGTATTGATGCAATATTAATTTATTTGGAATGACCATAGGAATGGCACTCAATTAAATTAAAATTCTCATAATAATATGTTAGTGCTATTAGAATCTATCTACCTTCCATATCACATCTCACCCCATTATCCCATTTGTTCATGACTCTCCAATCACATTAGCCTTCCAGAAACATTCCAGACTTGTTCTCTTATAGGATCACTTTGCTCACTATTTTTCTGTCTGATATATATAACAATAACTCTTCACTTACATGGTTGTTCATTTCCATTAGTATTTCATATGTCAATAAATGAATGCCATTGTTTTTGTTTGTTTGTTTGTTTTTTGCTTTTTGGGTCACACCTGGTGGTACTCAGGGGTTACTCCTGGTTCTGCATTCAGGAATTACTACTGGTGGTACTGGGGGACCATATGGGATGTTGGGAATCAAACCCGGGTCACCCACATGCAAGGCAAACGCTCTTGCCGGTGTGCTATGGCTCCAGCCCTGAATGCCATTAAGTTTTAAAAATAGAACAGTTGACACATAAAAAAGCATACAACTGCAAATAAGTAATATTGACTATGCATGTTATTAAGTCTCCCTACCATTTTTCTGGTAGTTATGAAAATCCAGTCAAAAAAACTTCCTGTCAGAATGGTGTACTGATATAACAAATGTTAAACAAAATAAAACTCTTCCTTTCTTAACATAAGAGATATTAGTAAAATATAAAAATATCATTTTAAGTGAATTGTAAAGATTCAGAACAGTGGGGTTTACTCTACACAACTGAGCTTACCCCAGGAGAGATAAAGTCCCTGAGTAATGGTAGAGGATAGTGGACATTTTAGTAGAGTGTGTGGTGTTTGAAAATCACGGCCTTCCTGTTGTTCATTGATTTGCTCGAGCAGGCCCATTAATGCCTCCTTCGTGAGACTTGTTGTTACTGTGTTTGGCATATTGAATACAGTCACAGGTACATATTTGCCGCAGGTTTTGCCATGTGGGCGAGATACTCTAGGTAGCTTGCCAGACTCTCCGAGAGGGGCGGAAAAATCAAACCCGGCTCGGCCAGGCTGGCTGCGCGCAAGACAAATGCCCTACCACTGTGCTATCACTCCAGCCCATTTGAACAATATATACATAAAAATAGTATTAACAGTATTATAAATCATATTATAATAAAATAATAAAAAATGAAGCTCTAATGAGCCCAAAACAAAGAAGTCAAGTTAAAAATGACAACAAAAGTCTGTTGAACTAAGTAGTTCTCGACGATATCAAGGATTTTTCCAGTAATTGGAGGTTTAAATACTTACCGAGGCTTAGGAAATAAGGACCTAGTTTCCAGTAGGAGGCTAAATAAAATTGAATTTCCTCATAAGTTTACAGACACAAGAAAATGCCTTTTATGTGAAACTGACAATAGTAAAACTACCTACCCGGCATAAAATGCAGCAGTGTATGTCATTCATTTTCTCTGCATTATGAATAAAGTAAAATAGTTCACTGCAAGAGTGAGTCCAAAAATGAGCATTGCCCATGTATGTAATAAGCTTGATACTTGCAGGTTTGAAACAAACAAAAACAAGAGGGAACCGTAAAGATAAAAAAGAACCAAAAACCTATAGGATTGCATCCAACCAAAATGTAACCCAAGTAATGAAAAATGGGTTACAAACTAGCGTCCTGGGAAATCTACTGAAAATAACTTCCTCTGAATACTAGTTCACATTTAAGAATTACAAGAAAATAAAACTCCATGAGAGAGAATTTGGTTCCTCAGAAATAGAAAAATTACAGAGGAAGACAAATGGATGGCCACTAGGCACATGAAAAAAATGCTCATCATCATTTATCATCAGAGAAATCCGAATCAAGACAACAATGAAATACTATATCACACCAGTGAGAATGGCACATATCAAAAATCATAGGAACATTCTGTGTTTCTGGGGATGTGGTGAAAAACAAACTCTCATCCACTTCTGGTGGGAATGTTGTCTGGTACAACCTCTATGGAAAACAGCGTTGAGAGTTCTCACTTAAAATCAAACTGCCATATGACCCATCAATTCCATATCTGGGCATCTACTCCCAGGACATAAAAATGCTCTTTCAGGGACTGGAGCAATACTACAGAGGGTATGACATTTGCCTTGCACGCAGCTGACCCGGGTTAGATTCCCAGAATCCCAGGAGTGATTCCTGAGTGCAAAGCCAGGAGCAACCGCTGAGCATTGCCGGGTGTGACCAAAAATGCTCTTTCAAAGGACATATGCACACCATTATCCATTGCTTCACTCAGTACAATATCTAAGGTATGAAATAAACCTACTGCTCAATGTCAGGTGATCATGGAGATGTGTCATATATACACAATAAAATAATATGCAGTTGCAAGGAACAAAGAAATCATGCAACTTGCTGCAATCTGATTGGAATCAGAAGATCTTATGTTTGGTGAAATAAGCCAGAAACTGAAAGACAAAAACAGATGATCTCACTTATCTGTGGCTTTTAGAATACTAGATGAGGAAATGTAGTAAAAGGGGAATGCTTAGACCCCCTCGACTCTAGTGTTTTGAGCAGAGAAGGACAGAGAAGGAAAGAAATCAACGGGGAGAAGAGAACTGGAAGAATGAGTGAACAGGCATCAGCACTTCAGTTACACTGGCCATATGGGTGAGTGGTATATCCAAAACATATCCTAAACAACACTGAAAGCATAAGATTGAAGCTGTAACCACTGAAATTTTGTAATGTGCCTATCAAATGGACAAGCAGGGTAGGAGTGTTGGTTGGTGGAGAAAGGATATGGGAACACTGGTGAAGGGAAGTTGACACTGGTGATGGGATTGGTGTTGAAATATTTTATGCCTAAAACTCAATTCTCAATAACTTCATAAATCACATTTCTTAAAAAAGAATAAAATTAAGTAAACAAATATATTTAGTTTAAAATCTTGTTAATGTAAACTAAATCTAAGTAATTTAAACTTAGTATTTAGTAAACACATTTAATTTAAAATATTTTCTAAATTTTTTTAAAAAATTAAGCCAGAAATTAAATAATGCAGAAGGTACAACAATTTGGATATGATCCAAATAAGCTCTTAAGGCTGAAAAATATAATCACCAAAAATCTAAAAACTTACTTATTAATTGAAAATTTATGAAATAAATGGAGTCAAACAACTGAATTTTAAGAACATGAAGCAACAACAGATTAAAAATAAAATGTTTAAGAGGTCTAGAGACATGAAAGATAAAATGAAAAGAATTCACACATAGTCACTGGGAATTTTAGAAAATCATGATGTAGAAGCAATCTTCAAGGCAGTAATTGCCTCAAATTTTCAGAACCAAAAAATGCGAGTGTCCCCAGATTCAAGAAGCAGCATATTTAATTCCTAACAGAATAAGAAATAGCAAATCAAAACTAAATACACTGTGGGGAAATTGACAAACAATTATCAGCCTTAGAGAAAAATGATGAATTACCCACAAAGGAAAGAAAGCTATAGGGTCCATATATATTGCATCACCAATAAGGTGTCAGAGAAAAGAATATATTCATAGTAGTGAGAGAAAAAACAATCTAATAAGTTATACACAGCTAAGCTACCATCAGATGGAGCATAAAGTAAAGATGTTTATAGAGGTATAAATCCTTGGTTTATTACTCATGAACTATCACTAACAGAACTACTAAATGACACATTATCACAACAAGGAAATAGCAGAAGAAAGTTTTAGAAGCAAAAAGTGCTGCAAACCAAGAGCTAAGCAATTTGATATATTTAAATAATAGTATATGTATTATTATATAATACTTAGAGCCATATTCTAAATTAACATTTTAAAACAATCTTTTGAGATAATACTATTTTACAAATATTAGAGCCCTCAGAGAGTTAAAGTTACATGCTTACTACTGCACCACTTGGTAATGTCTACAAGGTCTGTGCACACCATTTTTCTCTATTGCCTCTCCAGCAAACATCAACAACAAAAAATTATCATAAAATGCCAACTAGAAGTCAAATCCCTAAAAAATACATAAGAAGAGAGCTCAGAATTAAAGTGTCCTAAAGACATTTCATTTTTCAGTAGGAAACTCTGATTAAATTTAATGTCTTAAATTTAATGAGCAAAAACTTCAGAGTGACTATCAAAATAATGGCATTAAAATAACTTTTAGAAACTGAATTTGTAGCCAAAAAATATAACCCAGAATAATCTCTAGGTCAGGGAACACTCTAGACAACTTTACAAATTTAACCTTGAAAGAAAAGTCAGCCTTATACACTTCCCATATCCCTCACTCCACTTCTTGATAATTTTAGTTTTGAAATCAAAGGGGAATAGTTTTCCCTCATTGACAATTGTCTAATCCCAGTTTTCTTTTGATGCCACAGATAATTCAATATTAATTCTTCTCCTGTTTGACATGTTTTGCCTAATATGATGTCTTCTACTTCCAAATACTGAACATGTACTCTGAAAATTTTGAAAGATCACTAATTTGTTAATCATTAGGACATTCTACCTGCTAATTTCAAACAATTTTAGATGTAATTTTCTAATTGAGAAGATTTTTATATCTTCTTGTCTAATTGTTTTCATTAAAACCCCAATGATTGCTTAATGATAGTGATGAAAATGGACATATTTTGGCTTATTTAGAATCTTAAAGGAAAATTAGCCTCCAATGTTGAATATAGGGTTGGCTTTGGTTCTTTAGTGTGGCTTTTGTTTCTTTTTATTTAATTGCCATAAATTACAAAGTTACAAAGATATTTATGATTGAGTTTCAGGCAGACAATGACCCAACACCAAATGTTCCAGTATCAATCTCTTTGCCAGGGTCCACTACCCTCCACCATTGTCCCCAGTTTCCTTCTCTCCTCCCAACCTGCTTCTATTACAGGCACATTTACCCTCCTAGTATGCCTTTGAGTACCGATAGCAGATTCTTCAGGTGTTCAGGTCTGACCTTGTCTGAGCCAGGTGCAGTTCGCTTCTTTACCGACAAAATTGCGTGTCGGATTTCAGAAGGGAGAACACCGGAAACAACATAATCCATCCTGCAGAATTTGGTATGTGGGCAGGTGGACATGGCTATTGAAGAGATCCGAGTAGAAGTCATGGATAATCTTCTCCATTGCCCTTCTGGAAGATATGATAGATCCATCAGGATGTCAGAGGGCAGTCATCTTGGTCTTGTAGTTGGCGAAGGACAGGCAGGAATTGGAATGCTTTTCCCGGCTTCTACCACATCAGCCAGCACTGCTGTTCTTCTCTATTTGAGGTCTTCCTTGATCGCTTCTCTGCACTGCTTTGCGAGCTCGGACGTTTGTTTGTGGATGCCTGAGGCTCGCGCCAAGCCATGTTGGTGAATAAGCTCAAGAGTTTTCAAAGACAGGACTTTTTTTGTGGCTATCTCTCTCTTGGCGTTCCTCGCACAATCATGGAGGTGCTGACCAGTCTATAGTATTCCTCGTCAATATTGTCAACGATGGCATCTTCCCATGTTGCAGCAATAGTGCCAAAGAGCTCCCAGCTAGTGGTTGTTCTGGGAGTTCTCTTCTTAAACTTTGCAGCCCTTTCTCTCCGCTCTGTGAAGTAGAATTTTGCACGAAGGAGACGGTGGTCAGATCCCGTTTGGAATTTTGGGACAACAGCGACATCAGTCAGGCAAAACAGTTGATTGAATATGATGTGGTCAATTTTATTGTGGAACTGTCCACCAGGAGACTCCCATGTCCAGCTTTTAGATTCGGCCTTCTGGAACTGTGAGTTACCATGGATGGTCTTGGTTGACATAATGAACTCAGACAGTCTCTCACCAAGTTTGTTCCATTCTAGGCCATGGGTCCCAATGTCTAGTTCTTTGACTAATCTTCTCGGTCCTATCTTGGCATTAAAATCACCAATAATGATCTTGTAGAAGGTATGTTCTTCTTTATAGAATGTCTCCAGCACCATGTAGAACTCGGTACTCATCAATACACTGCCACGACTCTTCACACACTTCCTGTCTGAATGTAAGGTTCCATCCCAATGGAAAACCAGCAGGACTGTACTACTGTAAAGAAGTGAGACAACAATGACATTGGCAACTATTGCCCAATCTGCCTATTGTCTGTAATCTACAAGCTGTTCACTTGAGTCAACTTTAATAGGATTGGCCGAACACTGGATGAAGGAGAACCATGCAAGCAAGCTGGGTTCTACAAAGGATTCAGCACGATCGGCCATATCCACACGATAACCAAGCTCATTGAGGTTTCTTGAGAGTTCAAGATGCCTCTCTGTCTAACGTTCATTGATTTAAAGAAGGCCTTTGATTCTGTTGAGACTGAAGTGGTCATCAAAGCCCTAGCCAAACAGGGCATTCAAACTCAATACATCAGAATCTTCCATGAGCTGTATTACGAATTCACTAACAGGATCTCAGCATTCTACAAAGAAGTTATCATCGATGTTAAGAGAGAGGTTCAGCAGGGTGATACCATTTCACCAAACTCTTCAGTGCCACCCTCGAGAACATCATGCAACAACTGGAATGGGAAGAAATAGGAGTGAAGATAGACTGTCGGCAACTACACCACCTGCACTTTGCTGATGACATCTTTCTAATAACACCAAACATTAGCCAAGCAGCACAAATACTGGACAACTTTAACGGTGAATGTGGAAACATCAGACTACAGGTGAATCTCACTAAGACAACGTTTATGAGAAACAGTCTCATTCCTGACATTCCATTCACTCTCAACAGAACGAACATCTCCAAATGCAACAGTTATGTGTACCTCGGTCAAGAAGTCAACATGACGAATGACCTGGCACCTGAGTTGTGCAGGAGGAAGAGAGTGGCCTGGAACGTCTTCAAGAGCATCAAAGAAATAGCTAAGAGGATGAAGAACCTCCAGCTCTGGGCACATCTCTTCAACTCCACTGTTCTTCCTGCATTAACATATGCCTCAGAGACCTGGGCCCTCTGGAAACAGGATGAGAACGCTATTCGGGTCTCCTAGGAGGAATCGAAAGAGCTACGCTTGGAGTATCACGCTTCACCAAAATGAGAGAAAGAATTCGAAATTCCAACCTCCATTGATGGTCAAGAATCAGGGACGCAGTCTCGTTTACCAAGGCATGGAAAATCAGATGAGCTGGACACGTAATGAGATTTGGAGATGACTACTGGACTAGAGCCATTACTGACTGGATTCCACCTTACATCAAAAGATCGCGTGGCTGCCCACCTACAAGATGGTCAGACTTCTTCAAGACCCTCAAGACTTCTTCAAGACCCTGAAGTTTGAGGATCTTTGTGAGCCTGGATTAAATAGATGCCGTTGGGCTACACTAGCATGTAACAGGGATGAATGGAGATGTTACTGGCACCCGCTCAAGCAAATTGATGAGTAATGGAATGTCATGTGATCAAGTATGCCTTTTATGCTTATGTAAAACACTCTTGTTTTATACATCATTTAAGAACATAGAAAAATAAGTTTATTTATTTCTCTACATATCTAGTAAAACCGAAGCAAAAAATATGTAAAATACAAAAAATAAAGCACAACACCCTACCTAAAGAAATATACAGAGTTAGTGCAATGCATGACAAAAATTCCAGTAACTTTTTTCAAGGACATGGAGCAAACTCTCCTAAAATTTGTGTGGAACCAAAAAACTCACAGAATAGCCAAATAAATCTTTAATGAAACAATATATGGGGAATATAACGTCTTCCAACTTTGAACTGTATTACAAAGCTGTAATAATCAAAACTTCATGGTCCTGGACTAAAGATGGGCCTGCAGATCAATAGAACAGAATTGAGAGCTCTCAGTTAAGCTACCATGTATATGTGTGTAGCTAATCTATCATAAAAGATCTAAATATATGGAGTAAAGAAAATCTCTTCAAGAAATGAGATACTGGGGACATTGGTGGTGGAAAATGTACACTGGTGTTCAATCATTGCATGACTGAAACTCGGTCATGGAATCTTTGTAACTGTACCTCATGGTGATTCATTAAAAACTGTACAAAGTGCCCTTTATAAAACTTAAAAATTAATTAGAAATCTCAAGATTCAACAAGAATCCATAAAATACTTGGAAGAAAACGTCGAAATAATTCTCCTGGAAATGGAACTCAGAGGAATCTTCAATTAGATAGCCATAGTGGCAAAGACAAAAACAACAAAAAAATAAACAACTGGGACTACATTAAATTTAAAAAGCTTTTTTTCACAGCCAAAGAAACTCAAGCTCTAATTAAAAGGCACCCTACTGACTGGGAGAAAATATTTACACACAATACACTAGATAAAACGTTTATATCCAAGATCTATAGAGCACTCACAAAACTTAACAACAAAAAATCCAGTGACCCCATCCATAAATGGGGTAAAGAGATGAACAGGCGCGTGTCCAAAGAAGACATAAAAATGGCCACAAACATGAAAAATGCTTATTTGTCATTCATCATTGGGGAAATGCAAATCAAAACAACAATGCAATATCACACACCCTGGTGAGAATGGCACGTACCCCAAATTCTGAAGACAGTTGGTGTTGGCGAGGTTATGGTGTGAAATAACCCTCATCCACGATTGGTAGAAATGTCATCTGGTTCAGCCCTGGTGAATGCAATATGGAAATCTATCAAAAAAAATAGATGTGGGTGGGCTGTAATCACTGCGTTGTAGTGATTGCACATTTGGTTTTGGTACATATGGGGGGGGTCACACATTATGTTGCAGTGCTTTCTCAGAATCAAGGACAGTAGTGGGGCAGTACTAGGCACGGCACAAATGGGCAACACCAAGAATTAAACTCTTGCATTCACACTGCACCACTGAGCTGTCCCATGAACCTCTAAATCACGTTAAGCTGTTTTCTACAAACACTGGTGTTTGGGGCCAGAGAGACAGTATAATGGCTAGGGTGGTTGCCTTGCACATAATCATGGTTATATCCCTGCAGCACATATGCTTCCTAATGCTGTCAAGAGTAACTCTGAGCACAGACCCAGGAGTCTGCCCTGGGTACTGTCAGGTATGGGCCCAAAACAATGTTTTATCTTCCTTTGTATTCTTTTATGTTGGTTGAATTATAATTGTAATAACTATTATTGTATCATCTAAAAGTATAAATATACTAATATTTAATTTAAAATGTGAAAAATAAAAATGAAATTTTATTGAAGATTTTTATTTGCATATAAGTTGGGCATTTATATATTATCTATATTCATATAAGATGGGCATTTATTATCTTTTTAGCAGGGACCATAGTAAGCAGTGTTTGGGGACCACCAGACTTACTCTGCAGTGCTTGACATAATGCAGTGCCAGTCAGGGATCAAACTTGGAACCTCAAACATGCTAGACACATGCTGTGCCACTTAAGTCATATCCCAGATGTGTTAAATTACTTAATGTAATTTTGATGAAACTGTGTTGCGTACAAAGGAAAAATAGTATTGTTGTAATATAATTATTATCATCTCCAAATTACAAGTTAAAAAATTAAACTAAGACAAAAGGCTCTGTGCTCAGAATATATTGTCAATAAGGACTAAATGTTAATCTGCAAGTTTTGACTCCAAATTGAAATACTATATAAAAACATAGTTACATATAAAAATTAAATTATTTTTAAAAATAGGCGATTTTTGTTTTACTCCAGATCAGGTTTTAAATCTAAAGTCTGAGGATTACCTTTGAAGGGTCCATAAATCATCTGAGAGTCCATGTACAAATGCTTGTATGTGCAATTTTCTGGGAATAGCATTCATAGCTTTTATCATAGTCTCAAAATAGTTCATGACCTGAAAAAAGATTACAAAGCAATGTTTTGAATAATAGTCTTTCATTACTCAAAGCATCTCATTAAACCAGTATGCTTTATTTTTTTGTTTTGCTGCTATGTGGAATACTCATTTCTTAATGTATCGAGTGAGGTTATTCTCAATTAATTTATGCATCACTGAATTAACATTACTTTCTGGCAGAATGAGACTGGATGAGCATCAATTTTACCTTTTATGGTCTTTTTTATATGAGTACTAAAACTTTTTCACAAAATATAGGGGCATGTTTCGTATAGCAGTCTCTCAGTTCCCTGAATGCCTTCTGAGTTATATGTCAAAACCATTCAGACATATTTCAACAAACATTATTTTAATAATCAGTGGTAAGTCTATTAACTTCTCTCTATGTCATTTCTCAGGCAGATGAATTTCAAAAAAGAATATATGTGAAGATTTATAAATAAATACAGAATGTCTATGCATTCCTTGAGTATATTCACTCTAACTCAAAAATAACATTTATTCCAATCCTAAAAATGGAACTTTCTGTAAAATAATTTTAAATTAAGAAGATGTAAAATCTGTATGCATAATGTTAAAATTTATTATTTGAGAATGTGAGAATAGGTGTGTCTATGCTAGAACTCTATATTTTTATGTGAACCCAAAATATTTTATTTAACATAATTTTATTTATTCAAATTTAACAATAGTTAAAAGGATTTAATGAGAACATTTTGCTCAATTCTAAGATCATGCCCCACTGGCTGTCTAGCACATCTGCTTCTTTTGTGTCATTTAGTCACTTTTAATTCTCAGATTTTACTGTGAAGTTCAAAATATACTTTTTAAATAACCACTGAACATGTAGAGAGTGTAGGTTTTTATCAAATCTTAGAGTCCAGATAGGGCTGATGTCCAAATATTTAGTCCAGTTCTACTGCGAGATATTATTACCTGTTATACCCATATCCACTGAGCACTGCCCTCCCATTGTTCATCGATTTTGCTCTAGTGGTCCCAGTAACATCTCCATTGTGAGACTTGTTGTTACTGTGTTTGGCAAATCGAACACATCACGGTAGCTTGCCAGGCTTTGCCGTGCAGGTGAGATACTCTTGGTAGCTTGCCGGTTTCTCCGAGAGGGGCAGAGGAATCAAACCCGGGTTAGCCGTGTCAGCAAACGCCCTACCTGCTGTGCTATCGCTCCAGCCCCATATACACATGCTCTGAAAAACTCTATAGAGAGATTCACGAGAATAGGATTATAGACAAAGCTGGATAACCATGATATTTTGACTAGGAACTATTGGGGTAGGGGCAGGGTATAATACAGCTCTGCAATTATCTAACCTGACAGTAATGACTACACTTGACCAAACATCTTAGATGACTAAAATCAATATATGTTCATTGACCAAGACTCTACGAATATTTACAAATAATCTATAGAAATCACTACAAGGGGAGTCTTTGAAGTGAAACTATGGACCAATAATTCAGTTTCCTGGGTTGAAATTATACTTCTCCCGTAGCATCACATGTCTGCAGAAACGTGTTGTATAATTTCTGCAAAATCAGTTTGTTTGCATGTACAATTGAGAGTCTAACACTTACTTGCAAAGATTTTTGTATTAATGATATGATAAGATTTTATATAATAGATCCTTATTATTACTAGAACATGGTAGTGCTACTTCATATTCACATAAAACATGTACCTTTTGTGATCTCATTTCTAAAATGCAGTTTTGCACCATTTTGCTACTGGTGGTATTTAATGATAAATACACTTAAATCAGTGATGCCTATACTTTCTTTGGAAATTTGATGTGATCTAGATGGACACTCATAAATTTGGGGAAATGCAGTAAAGAATATGATTTAAGTTTCTGATTTTTGGGCATTAGTGATTACAGGGACTGCCACTTTATAGATGCATAAACATAAAAATCAATTTACCACTCTATAATGTGCCCCTCACCCATAATAGTGCTGCTATGGATTGAGTATTTGTGTTTCCTCAAACTTCAAATGTTGAAACTATACATCTAGTGTGGCAGTATTTGAAAGTGTGGCTTGGGAAGCCTAATGAAATTGAGTGACCTTATAGAAGAAATTGTAAGGAATTTCTAGCCCTTTCCATGATGTGAGGACACAGTGAGAGACTGGTGGGTTTCAGAACCAGAAAGTGAAGCTATAGGAAGCACTATATCTATCTGTACCTTCAATCAATCATCCCAGAATCAGTACTTCTAATTACTAAATTTTTGTAATAATTTGAGTAATAAATAATCTCTACCCATTCTAAATATTAAGTATCTTCTTTACAGGGTTGGTGCAAGGATTTCAAAGCAATAATCAATGTAATACTTTAGCATTGTATCTGGCAGATAGTAAAAAATCTCAATATTACATTCCAAACATAAACGCCCAATTCAAGAGCACATTCTCAATAAATAATTCCTATATGGATTTTTATTGCAATTTCTTCTTCGAAAACTGTGAATTAATGGTTTAATTGACAACCAGAGAGAATAATCCATCCTACCTAGGTTTGCTTCTCAAAGCAGAAGGTTCTGTAGAGATTATAGACATCAGTATTACAAATGGACAATCTCATTCCCACCACAGACCTACTGCACCAAGATGTGCATTTTCAAAAATGCTCAATTTTGTGTTTTCTTGTCTGGCTAGACTTCTACAGCACAGGGTTATTCAGATGTATCGTACTTCCCTCCAGCATACACTCTATTTGTGGTTAGCCAAAAGTACACCTTCTATCTAACTAGATCATAAATTCCATGGAGGCAAATTCTGTGCTTTAAGTTTGTTCTTGATTAAAATCATCTCAGTAGCTATTTTGGGGTGTTCAAGTGTACCAGTTCAAAGAGGCATAAAGAAAGCATAGAGGTTTGTAAGTAGAAGGCCTGTTTACTTTCCATAAAGCTCCCTCCCAAAGTGAACAACAAACCTGATATGCTGGCCTGATAGACATATCAACAGCCTGTCCATTGAAGCCTCTGTCCTTAATTAAGATCCAGAACCCTCAAAATTAGAATGGAGAAAGCCCAGGAGACCAGGAGAGGAACAAGAAGAAAGTGTGGATAACTGAATTAAAGTTTTCTTGTTTTCTTTTTCAAGCCTTTATAAAGCAAGTTAGAGAAGGCTAAATGAGGTTGAGCTGAATTGAGCATCACACTTTACATTTATTTAATAATTTTATCATTCCCATTCTTCCTCCATGCATATAACGTGTATATATTTGAGGGACCTCCAGAACCAGCCACAACCATGCTGAGACCACTCTCCTCATGCATGAAGGTACTGGCAGAGGAACAAAGGCATGCGGGTCCTGGGGCTGAGATCTCCAAGCCTGCTCGGATCGGGGCTGAGCATCCTCCACCCAGATTCTCCATATTCCAGTAGGCAGGGGTCACACCCACCAACTGGCCCCCTGGTGCCATGTAATCCCATCAACGGCCAAGACCCAGAGACTATAAAACCTAGCTCCCGGAAGCGCGCGGCCGCTTTTGCAGCCGTACAACATCTTATGATCTCATTCTTACTTTGGACAATTTGGCAGGCTACCGAATATAACCTGCCCACATGGCAGAGTCCGGCAAACTCCCCGTGGCGTACCCAATATGCCAAATACCAGTAACAATGATGGGTCTCATTCTCCTAATCCTGAAAGAGCCTTGAATATGGCACTTTTTAAAATCTCAGCGGTAGGATGAAGGAGACGTTACTGGGGTCTGCTCCAGGCAATCGACGAACAACAGGATGATCGTGATATTTGAGGGTACACACACTTTATTTTTGTTAGCCATTGCAAGGTGAAAGCATTGTGACTTTAAACTCTTAAATACCTCAATAAGGACACCTTATTCTTATTTTACCTTATTTAAAATTGTACATTTCTTGGAGTATGTGCCCACAAATGTGTCCACACAACATCCCATATGGTTCCAGAGTTGAGATACAACAATCTTGACACACCTTATTCTAAGGAAACATTTTTTATTATTTTTAGTATATTATTCATAAGAAATAATACAAAATAAAATACTTATAAATTATCTATATGGGTAGCCTTGGGTGGTATTTGGGAAAATTCAAAATAATGGTGATGGGAAGGTGTAATGGTGGTGGGATTGGTGTTGGAATATTGAGTGCAATAAATTATTTTGAACAGCTTTACTAAAATAATTTTAAGTATCCTTTTAAAGACGGAATACCTATCCATTGTATAGATATACCACAATTGTGTATCCTTTCATCTATTAATGGATATGAGGATTCTAGCCATTACAAATAGCACTAAATGAACACAGGTATACAAATGTCTGCTTGAACACCTGCTTTCAAAAATTAGCTCATATACCTAGAAGCAAAATGTTATACTATATGACAATATTATACACTTATGATTTTATTATTTGAGCAATAACTGTATTATTTTTCATATGGGTTTTACCACCTCACATTCTCAATAAGTATTCTCAAAGATTCCAATCCTTTACAATATTTATTATTTTGATAACAGAAAACCTATCATGTTAGCACTGTCCTCCTGTTGTTCATCGATTTGCTCGAGCGGGCCCAGTAACGTCTCCATTGTGAGACTTGTTGTTTCTGTGTTAGGCATATTGAGTATGTCACAGGTAGCTTTCCAGGCTTTGTCGTGCGGGTGAGATACTCTTGGTAGATTGCTGGGCTCTCCAAGAGGGGTGGAGGAATCGAACCAGGCTCAGCCGGTCCAGCCGGTTGCAAGGCAAAGGCCCTACTGCTGTGCTATCACTCCAGCCAACCTATCATATACTACATTCACTGTCACTGTCACTGTCCTCCCATTGTTCATCGACTTGCTTGAGCGGGTCCAGTAACATTGTGAGACTTGTTACTGTGTTTGGCAAATCGAATACGTCACAGGTAGCTTGCAAGGCTTTGCTGTGCAGGAGAGATACTCTTGGTAGCTTGCCAGGCTCTCCGAGAGGGGCAGAGGAATTGAACCCCAGTCAGCCATGTCAGCTGCATGCAAGGCAAATGCCCTACCTGCTGTGCTATCACTCCAGCCCATATACTACATTATATCTTATTATAGTTTTGATGTTTAGTTATCTAATAATACTGATACCTTGAATATTTTCTTTATTTGTGTTCCATTTGTCGTCTTTTTTTGGGGGGGGTCACACCCAGGGATGCACAGGGTTTACTCCTGGCTCTGCACTCAGAAATTACTCCTGGCGGTGCTCAGGGGGCCATATGGGATGCAGGGAATCAAACTAACGTCAGCCGCGTGCAAAGCAAACACCCTAACCGCTGTGCTATCATTTCAGCCTCCTCCATTTGTTTTCTTTTGTTGTTAATATTGTTGTTGCAAAAGGAATTGCAAATGCAAGTCTACAAATGAACCACATTCCCGGCCTCATTTTATAATTTCTATGGAGTCTAACATGCCCTTTAACAATTTTTGTAAATTTCATTGAATCATCGTGAAATGCATAGTTACAGAGCAGTTAATGATTGAGTTTTAGTCACACAAAGTCCTAACGCCCATCCCTTCACCAGTGCATATTACTATCCACCAATATCTCCAATTTCCTTACTCCTGAAAACGTCTACCTCTATGGAAGACACTTCACTTCTATTTTTTCCTTTCAGAATCTGTTGTTTGCAATACTGTTACTGAAAGGGTATCATGTATATCACTTTACCTATTTTCAGTATTCAGTTCTTGTACAGACTGATCATTTCCTCTTTAATTTTTGATTCAGTTGTTTGGTAATTTTTGAATTATATTTTTATATATTTTGTAATATCCTTTATTAAATATATACTTTACAACTATCTCACATTCCACTCCTTTCTTAATGTTATTTGATATACAAAAGTTTTAGATTTTGATTAAGTACAATTTTTTCTTTTCTTTTGCTGTTTTTATAATATATAAAGCATAGTAATAGCACAGCGGTAGGGCGTTTGCCTTGCAAGCTGCCAGCCTGGCAGAGCTGGGTTCGATTCCTCCTCTCCTCTCGAAGAGCCCTGCAAGCTACCGAGAGTATCTCACCCGCACGGCAAAGCCTGGCAAGCTACTCGTGGCGAGTTGGATATGCCAAACATAGTAACAAGTCTCATGATAGAGATGTTACTGTGCCTGCTCAAGCAAACCGATGAACAACGGAAGGGCCGTGCTACAGTGCAGTGCTATAATTTTGCTTTTCTTTTACTGTTTTTATAATATATAAAGACTATTGACAAATATGTTCTTATGAATGTTTTCTTATGCTTCATTTTTAGAATTTTACAGATCCACATCATACTTAAGTCTTGGATTCCCTTTAAATGAATGTTTCGTACATGACATAAAGAAGGGTCCAACTTCTTTCTTTGCCCTGGACCATAAGTAAAAAGACCATTCTTTCTTACATTGAATGCTCTTGTCATCCTTGACAAAAAAATCAGTTGACAAGGGACTAGGAAGATAGTGTGGGGATTAGGATATTTTCTTTTCATCTTCCCAACCTGGATTCAATCTCTGGCATCACAAGGCCAGCTAAGCATTATTGGGTGTAGCCCTGAAAATTACAAACCACTGCTGAGGTTTTCCTGGTGTTCTCTAGAACTGCAGAGCACAAAGAGAATTGTATTCGCTGATCCTAGTACTGAAATGTTTGTCCAGTTGGCCAAGTAGTGCTGAAAATATCCCATGAAGCACCTTAGCATGACTCAGGAGCCCCATCATCCCAACCAAATGACTGTAAACAAATGGCTTTATTTTTGTACTTTCAAGTCTATTATGAGTTTCCTGTTTAGGGTTTGTTAGCTCTCATATAGAACTCACTTATACATTGCTATATTTAAAACTAAGTATTTCAGTTTGAGGGGAGGTAGGGTAAATGTTATTGTGTTTTGGTTTCTAACTCTATTCACTGCTGGCTCATAGAAACGTGACTATTGATCACTGTGAATAAGAACTGCGTGTAGAAAGTAGGTAAATGAGCAAACAGCATCTGTAATGCAAATCATAATACCCAAGAGGAGACAGAGAGAAAGAAGTAAAATTCCTGCCATAGAGACAGACTGGATGGGGTTGGGGGTGGCGGGAAGGAAACTGGGGATATTGGTGGTGGGAAATGTACACTTGTGGAGGGATGGGTGTTGGAACATTGCGTGACTGAAACCTGATCATGAAAAGCTTTTTAACTGTTGATTTCACAGTCATTCAATTTGAAAAAGTTGTAGGTTATTCTTATATTCTGTAATCCTGCTGCAGTCAACTATTAGTTCCTGCACTGTTTATGTTGATTCCTTGAGGGTTGTTTTTTAAATCTATAAACTTATATCATCTTTCCACACCCTCGGGCCAAGCCTCACACATGAGTGAACTCCCATGGAACCCAGGTAATGTGGAATTTTGTGACCTTGGACTCTGGGCTCAACGGGACCTGGGAGCAGAGATCTCCACTGCCTGCTTCCCCCAGTCTCCAGCGAACCAGGGGTCATACCCATAAGCCATCTGCTGCTGATGCCAGATAATATCATCGATCACCCTCCAGAACTCACGGCTGCTTCTCCCAAAAGGGAGCTTAAAATGAGGCTCCCATAACCATGCCACCAAAATCCATGCCAAGCTGTTTTCACTCCACACGCCCAAGACTGGAGCGGGTGAGAGCCCATCCCGCCTTAAAGGACACAGCCCCAGCAACCGACCTCTACAACTCAACTGCCGCCATGCTCCAGGCCGTTTTCCACACGCTCGGGCCGAGCCACATATATAAGTGAACATATTCCTGGACACATCATAAAACACTCCCTACCCATTTCCCATAATTACACACCTGGAGCAATAGCACAGTGGTAGGGCATTTGCCTTGTGCACAGCCGGCCCGGCCGAGCCGAGTTCGATTCCAACGCCCCTCTCACAGAACCCGGCAAGCTACCGAGTATCTCACCCGCATGGCAAAGCCCTGCAAGCTACCCGTGACGTATTCAATATGCTAAACACAGTAACAAGTCTCACGATGGAGATGTTACTGGGCCGGCTCAAGCAAATCGATGAACAATGGGAGGACCATGACCATGGCCGTGACCATACCATATTTGATGGGGTTCAGACAGTAGGCAACAAATCATAGAGGGATATATATTAAAATCATTACATCATGTTTATATCTCAAAAATATTTTTCCATTTGAATATGATTTAAAATGTCAAGATAATCCAGAATCCTTTTGCAGAACCATTTCTTCTTCTAGACACCAGGCGGATCACTGTGAATGAGAAAAGGTGACTTGGAAGCGACTTTTGTGCTAAACTCAGTTGATTCAGGAAATAGAAGTTTAAACCTCAGCCCTAATAACAGCTATCTGGGTTTATAACCCAATGTCATGCTAAATGTAGCTCTTAACCTATAATTCTGCAGCCAATAGTAAAAGTAACCAGGGAAAAATTACTTTTATGATAAGTTGGAATAAAAGTCAGAAAGATAATACTCCACAGTTTAGAAATTTGGTTTTTAGAAACTATTAGAGAATAAGAAAAATATATAAACATGTATATAAATAATGAAGGTAGAAACACTACTAATCCCAATGGAAATTGAAAATAATACTCACTGTCATGCAATTACAGTGAAATGTTCTATGACCACTACAAGTAGAAATGAAATATGCACTTCTGTATAAGGAACATATTTCACAATTGAACGTAAGGTACTTTATCAAATAGTGTGAAATACAATTCTGTGTGCATAAATTGCAGAGAGAAAAAGATGGTCATATGTTCACTAAATGTCAAAAGTGGTTGCCTATGATTGGTGGAATTAATGCATTTCTCCATTAGCTTTTCTATATGCTTTATATCTTTTACAAATCGCATGCATATTCGAAAGTATACTATGCATCTTTAGAAAGTATACAAATACAATCAATATATATCATGTAAAGCAGAAGGGGATAAATAGCAGAGAACACAAATGGAATGATTCTAAATATGGAGCTTGGACAAAGTAACACTGACTAGAAGAAGATGACCATGCAAGTGGAAGAAAACATCAAACTAAGAAGCTTCTGCACTTCAAAAGAAACTGAACAAAATACAGAAAGAGCCCACAGAAAAGGAAAGAATATTTACCCATTACCATCTGATAAGGGATTAATATCCAGCATATACAAGACACTAGTAGAATTGTCCAAGGGAAAAAACCTCCAACTCCATCAGAAAATTGGGAGAAGAAATGAACAGAAGCTTCCTTGGCCAAAACGAACATGAAAAAAATGCTCCACATTGCTAGCAATCAGGGAGATGCAAATCAAAACAACAATGAGATATCATCTCACACCACAGAGACTGGTACACATTCAAAAGAACAAAAGCAACCATTGCTGGCGTGGATGAGGGGGAAAAGGGACACTTTTACTGTTGGTGGCAATGCCCACCAGTCCAGCCTTTCTGAAAACAATATGGACAGTCCTTCAAAAACTAGAAATTGAGCTTCCATACGACCCCGCAATACCACTTCTGGGAATATATCCCGAGGATGCAGAAAAGCACAGTAGAAAGTACATCTGTGCCTATATGTTCACTGCAGCACTGTTCAAAATAACCAAATTCTGGAAACAACCCAAGTGCCCTAGAACAAATGACTGGTTAAAGAAACTTTGGTACATCTACACAATGGAATACTATGCAGCTGTCAGGAGAGATGAGGTCATGAACTTTGTTTATAAATGTATAGACATGGAGAGTATCATGCTAAGTGAAATCTGTCAGAATGAGAGGGACAGACATAGAAGGACTGTACTCATTTGTGGAGTATAAAACCACATAACATGAGGCTGACACCTAAGGAGAGTAGATACATGGGACAGGAAGATTGTTCCATAGCTGGAAGCCTGCCTTATGAGCAAAGGGGAGAAAGCAGCTGGAATAGAGAAGGGATCACTGAGAAAAAGGTGTCTGGAGGAATTTGTCGAGATGGGAGATGTATGCAGAAAGTAGATAAAGGACCAAACATGATAACCGCTTAGTGTCTGTATTGCAAACCATAATGCCCAAAAGTAGAGAGAGATCATGGGGAATCATATCTGCCATGGAGGCAGGGGGAGGGTGGGAAAGGGGGGATATGCCGGGGATATTGGTGGTGGGGAATGTGCACTGGTGGAGGGATGGGTGTTTGATCATTGTGTGATTGTAACCCAAACATGGAAGCTTGTAACTATCTCACGGTGATTCAATAAAATTTTAAAAAATAAGAAACTTTTTTGTGATCAAAAATATTCTGACTTTCTGAAAAGCTACCAAGGAGAAATGCAGAAATGGGTCCTTAGATATTAAGGGCCTATTTCTACCAAGAATGCATTGCCTTTGGTTCACACATCCTCATCTTCTTCCAAGCAGTATATCACACAGTGCCCCAGTAATGCTCTGTAAATGTCTAATGACTAAATAATAGAAACATGCACAGCTATTAGTCACACAATAAGAAACAAAATTTTATATAATGCAACAGAGGCAAAAATCTGCATAATTTCAGGCAAAAATTCAAATTAATATTTCACAAAGAGACTTTAGTTATAACATTCTGATATTTTCAAATACATGTGTACATGAGGAAATAATCACTCAGCTGTATTTCCTTGACTTCCCCTGAGTTTGGAGGGGTAGATAGGACTCCGAGGCCAGCACACTGTAAAAGATTTATTTCTTATGCATTAGATGAAAGTATGTATTTAAGTATTTAAAATCATTACCAAGGTAGTATAATTGAAAACAGAGCATTAAAATATATTATGCCCCTTAAAAAAGATTTATTTCTTTATAATTACTTTTCATCTGGGCTGGAGTGATAGCACAGCGGTAGGGCGCTTGCCTTGCATGTAGCCAACATGGCCGACCCGAGTTCGATTCCTCCGCCCCTCTCGGAGAGCCCGGCAAGCTACCGAGAGTATCTCGCCCGCACGGCAGAGCATGGCAAGCTCCCCGTGACGTATTCGATATGCCAAACACAGTAACAACAAAGTCTCCAATGGAGACGTTACTGGGCCCGCTCGAGCAAATCGATGAACAACGGGAGGGCCTTTACTTACTTATTTTACTTATCTTTATGAAATAATGAAATACAAGCTGGGTTTGACATTATCTAGAGCTGTCAGCTTTAATCTAGATCTCCCTTCTTGTCAAACTACTGATCACTCATGGCATGTTTATCAGCCATGTCTACCACATCCGTGAATATTTCTATGTATCCATCTATACAAAACCTGCTCTCAATCTTAGTGATGACTGTACAGATGGATAAAAGATACAATGATGTGAACCAGTCAATACGATAGTTTCTTTGAATTCCTACAGAAGCACTAATTAGTTTCTGCCATTGAACATACCTAACATCCCTCCCCCAATAGCAAGTTTTTGCTGGGAGTGGGGCAGAAATTGGGACACACCTGGAAATGCTAAGGAATTACTCCTGACTCTGCTCAGGGATCACTCCTGGTGGTGCTCAAAGGGTCCTATGTGGTATCAGGGACTGAAACTTAAGCAATATAACCCCTGCACTATCTATCCAACCCAGGATGCATTTGGGAGGAGCAAGTAATCCCTTACTGTGCTCTCCTGAGTCCAGGGCCCCTTCTAGAAATTTGTAGATTAACAGGTCAGCAGTTCAATATTAGGGTCTAGGAATTATCTGAGTCATTCCAGCAGTGGTCAGTGGACTACAGGGTAATATTTGGAGGTGCTCAGGTACCTCTTTGTCTGCCCCCAGTGATGCAATGTTCAGGAAAATAGTGTTGGCCACATGCAAGGCATATATATTAAGCCCTGTTATATCTCTGTGACCACTGTATGGATTCCTTTGGGTCAGAATCATTGCTTAATTGGGAAGACAGGTCAATATTCAGATAGATGCATAAGAGCTGGAGCTAGTGAAGGAGGACTCCTCTCTGGTCAATCAATAATGACCTCTACAAGTCAAACTGCTTCTCAAAGCAATTCAACCAGTATTTAACCAGTTGAAGAGACACTGAATTTAATCAATAGGTTTGTACTTACATAGAAGTCGTTCACCTACGGCTATTGCATTTAATCAGCTGTTCACATGAAGGGAAATGGTCTCAGTCAGCCAAATTGTTGATTCCTCTGCAGGAAAAAGACTAGAGGACTAAAAGTCAGGGACTATAGAAAAATAGAGAAACTGAGTCCTTCATTCACCATGTGTCAAATTCCTCTCATTTTAAAATTTTGAATTTTTCTGTTGGACATTATGTTCAAGAACATTTTACTGCCAGGGGTACTGAGTCACAGTTGAAGAAGCTGGGATTTATAGTATTGGCATCCAGAAATTATTTTCTGCTATAAGTTAAGAAAATTTACTCTGTATCTCACATGTTGGGCTGGAGCAATAGCACAGTGGGTAGGGCGTTTGCCTTGCAAGCGGCCAACGTGGCCAACCCGAGTTCGGTTCCTCCGCCTGTCTCGGAGAGCCTGGCAAGCTACCCATGACATATTCGATATGCCAAACACAGTAACAAGAAGTCTCACAATGGAAACATTACTGGGCCCGCTCGAGCAAATTGATGAACAATGCGAAGACAGTGACAGTGACAGTGATCTCACATGTTAGTGTTAAGAAAGAAAAATAAAGGGATTCATGACTCATGTCACAATCTTATGCAGTATAACTTGGAGGGCAGCTCCCTCATTTTCACCCTCAAGTGGAACCCCTTAAATCCTCAAATTCCTCTATCAATTTGCTATACAGGAAAGGATTCCATGGAACTGTTATAGCCTAAAGGTTGGACTGAGTATCCGTGATTTACATTCACATTTTATGTGGAATAACCTCACATTCATGCCTTATTATTGGGGATCCTCAGAATTAGTTGAGCCAAAAGCTCAGAATATGAGTCGAAGAAAAAACTCTGGTGAGTGGCAGGGGTCTCTGCCATGTCTTTCAGAGTCAAATCCTCTACTCACTGATGACTGGCAGTCATGCATGCGAATCATTTATGTCACTGTAATCAATCTATGGATAAGGCAAAGGAGAGCAACCCTCCATTAACAGGAGCTTCTTTGTGCCACTAAAGTTCCAATTGCTGAGCTGCATTCTTGAGAAGAATGACAGGTGACCTAAGCCGTGCACACTGCCTTTCAAACTATATATCACAGTGCTATGAGGGAAAGTTTAAAAATGTGAACCATGGGGCTGGAGCAATAGTACAGCGAGTAGGGCATTTGCCTTGCATGCGACTGACCTGGGTTCGATTCCCAGCATCCCATATGGATCCCCAAGCAGTGTCAGGAGTAATTTCTGAATGCATGAGTGAGGAGTAACCCCTGAACATCACTGGGTGTGACCCAAAAAAGAAAAAAATGTGAACCATAGGGGTGCACAGTGGAGAGGTTAAAGAAATATCCTTGTCTAAAGACATACTTATGGACTTTGGGAAGTAATAGGTTTCTTGGAAATGGAAGAGGCTCTGGATACAGACAGATCGGGTATAACCTGTTCTAACATTAACCCAATATGTGGCTCTACGGAAAGAATTTCCCCTTTGCAAGTCTTAGTTTTCATATCACGAATGAGTAGATCTTTCTCATAGAAATACTGGGAAGGATAAATAAATTACACAAAGCGATTGGCATTAAATTGGCTTACAGAAGGTGGCCAATAAAATTCTCTTTATAAAAATATTGGTAAGCTAATTTCTAATTGTGGGGCCCACTCCTCTCCTCTGACCTCATTTTTCATATATCTAATCAGGTAAATGGTGAGACAGATCAGAAAGCTAGTAGGGACTTGCAGGAAGGTTTAATGGGTCATTTGCAGAGACTTTGCTGTAAAACTAAAAAAGAAACTTGAGGGATAATATTAAAGTAATGAGCAGTTTGATTTTCGTTCAGTGCTTGGGATATGCCTTATAGCATTGTTGTAAGTAGCACTTATTCTTTATCTTTCTGAACAAGAAAGCTATGGAGAGGACAAAGAGAAAAGAAATTGTGGCGTCTCTTTGGCTAGCCTTGGTCTTCATAGTAATGGAGATGCTGGGATTGGGTGCCATCGAGATCAGGAAGCGATTTGCAGGCGCCTGTCGATGCTGCCAGAGTAAATGCTTCTCCCTGCCTGCTGTCTCATAGAGCAGGGGTGAAGTGGGGGTGTGTCTGAAGACAAGATGAGATCATGCCTGGAAACTTCTTTGTGCTGCAGAGGAAAAAGATGTCCTGCAAAATTAAAACGCTAATATTTTGAAAGCCAAATGCCATGTTTTGAAATGCAGCCAGCCTGTCTTCAATATCTAGTTATGTTACTACAGCACAGGAAGGGAAGAAAAGCCAACTGTTTATATGCAGTATTATTTGTGGTAGCCAAACTTAATAGTTTAAAAGGCAATATTTACAGAGCTCACAGAATAGCATGCTTTCTGTCCACAGAGACCTGTTTTAATTAAAGCTCTACCTTTAAAATTCATTAAAGTAATCAGGTCTAAGAGATTAGAAGCTTGCACATTAGATTTCTTCATGTGAGCACTATGTTCTCCCTTCTGCAGGTGCAGGAAGAGTGGATTTAGACAATTGTAGAGCTCCCTTCTTTCATTTAATTTCAGTTTTATTTAAAGGCACTGGTTGCTAGCTTCAGGATTATACTTCTTTGTTATTATTTTTAGACACAAGCTGCTTGGTCGCCTATTATGATCTGCCATTACCTGGGCAGAGTCATGGCTCAATGGCCAGTTTTCCCTGGAAAGGGAAAATAGAGAGGGTTTAGTTGGGTATCGAGAGACATTATGTACCGTGTCTCTTACCACAAAGAGACTTTTGTCCTTGACCTTAAATCCTAAGACTGCATGAAGAAGAGAGGTGTTGGAATAGCTCTGCAGGAGGCAGCTTATAGATAATAAATAAAATAATAGATAAATACAGATAAAATAATTAGAGATTATAATAGTAACAGCAACTAAGGCCACAATAACTACTCCTAGACCAGATGGAACACTTACTATTTGCTATATATATGTATGCATATATATATATATATATATGTGACTTCTCATTGTGAGCCTTTGAGTTGGGTAGTATTATCCTCTACATCTCACAGAAGAGGAAATTGAGGCTTAGAGAGGTGAGGTCCCTTGCCAAACTCCACCTAGAAAGGAAGTGGCAGGAAAGCAGTTTGGGAGGCAAGTGACTGACCTCGGCATTCTAGAATGTCCAACTTTGAGGTATGAACTCTTGGATACAACTTTGCTGAGCATGTTTGTGCATATATAAAACGTGTCTCATTATATCTCCTTTATGGCAGGCACTGTGGCAAGGATCCCAATGTCGAATTCTATTTAGCACACATAGTCTAGCACAGGGGCTGGAGTGATAGCACAGTGGTGGGGCATTTGCCTTGCATGCAGCCACCCTGGCCGAGCCGGTTTTGATTCCTCCGCCCCTCTCGGGGAGCCCAGCAAGCTACCGAGAGTATCTCGTCCTCACGGCAAAGCCTGGCAAGCTACCCAAGACGTATTCAATATGCCAAACACAGTAACAAGTCTCAAAATGGAGATGTTACTAGGCCCGCTCGAGCAAATCGTTGAACAACGGGAGGGCAGTCTAGCACAGATGACCCAGCAATTTATGGTGGCAATTCGGATCATGAGTGTGTGGAAGATTAAAGTGGGCATCTGATCAATGAGAGCAAAGTACTGTGGTCCTCAGATCCCTCTCTGGGACCTCAATTGAGAATCTAGAAAGAAAGGCAGGAAACTGGTGCTGGAAAGGGATGATGGGATTAAAATTTGCTTGTGTTGCACCCAAAAGGAGAGAGAGAACAAAAGGGAATGCCCTGCCACAGAGGCGGGGTGTGATGGGGGGAATGGAGGGTGGGAAGGATACTGGGATCATTGGTGGTGGACAATGGAACTGGTGGAGGGATGGGTACTCAATCATTGTATAACTGAAACCCAAGCACAAAAAGTTGTAAGTTGGGCTGGAAAGATAGCACAGCGGGTAGTGTGTTTGCCTTGCACGTGACTGACCCGAGTTTGATTCCCAGCATCCCATATGGTTCCCTGAGCACCACCAGGAGTAACTCCTGAGTGCAGAACCAGGAGCAACCCCTGTACATCGCTGGGTATAACCCCCCCCCAAAAAAAACAAAATAAAAAATTGTAAGTCTACAACTGTACCTCATGGTGTTTAACTAATAAAAATTAAAAATACATATATAAATAATTTTCTTGTGTTTGGGATATAGAAAATCATTGAACAAAAGAACTCTGTGGCAGGTCGAGTCTCTCTCTTCCTAGATTAAGTGAAGCAGAATTTTTGTAGAAGGTGGGTGCCATAGGTAACGGCTGAAAGCACAGAACAATGAGACCAGGGAGCCTACAGCTGAGTTCTGAAAGAGCTCTTACTCAGTCACGTCTTTCAGGAAAATAGGCTCTCAATGTCAGAGAAAAAATGCTGATAAACTTGCTTAATGGCAATTTTGTCAAACCTCTTCAATTTTCCCCCAGTGACAACAAGACCTCATGCATGTATGTCCAGTATATTCTCTTTATTTTTCCTGAGAGAAAGTATCTACAATGGAGGTCAAGATGATTCCATGACCTAACTAGCTGCCTGACCCTGACCAAATTACCTAATCAATTTATGCCTCAATTTCCCCATTTAGAGAGTGACACCTACATCGTTGAGTTTTTCAAGGATTCGATGAGAGAATGCCTATCAAGTCTTGCAGCACAGCACTTGGCAACTGTAGGCATTTAATTCATAGAGCTTCTACTTCTCTTTTTACCACACACAGCCCATAACAGTCACCTTCTTTGTTGTCCTTAACAACCTCACCCTCCCCAAATGCATCCTTGAAAGCTTGTCTCATTCTCAGCTCTTGCTTATCCCTGTTACTGCATCGGGCCCTTATCACTAAATACCCACACTTGCCAGGTGTCTTTCTGTAGGGGCTAGGAAAATGGATGGCATATGTAGTTGTCTGCTCTAGAATCCCCTTTAGGAGAGTTGGACCTCCAAATAATTAACTACTAGGGAAAATCTGCTGGGCAGGATTTTCTTACAAGCTATAGTTTGCCCAACTGCAAATACAAAGTGTGTCTTTCACAAACCTGACCTTATATGATAGGTTCTTGTAGCTGTCTGTCTCAGTGTCTGTGAGGTGAGATGGCAGACTACTCTGGACCAGATTTACCCCATTCTTTGCCAGGCATTGAGATAAAGTGGCAACAAGACAGACACAGTATATTCTTTTAATGAACAGAAGTGGTATTAGCCTAGGCAACAAATAACAATAAAAGGTAATTAGAGCTCTCAGTTTATTTAAAGCACTATGGACTGAGCACCTATTTGGGGTCATTTCTTATGCTTGACGTTAGGACCAAATAAACAATTCAAAAGCAGAAAGGATCCCTGTCCACATGGTACTTACAGTCTAGTGAAAGAAATGATCACTTGATCACTTGACTTCAATTCGCTCCAGCGGGCGCCAGTAAACGTCTCCATTTGTCCCTGCCGCGTGCTAGTGTAGCCCAATGGCATCTGTTCGTTCTAGGAATATGAAGAGCCTCAAAGCAATCGTTCATGGTCTTGATGAAGAAGTCTGACCATCTGGTAGGTGGGCAGCCACGCGTTCTTTTGACAATCCGTGGAATCCAGTCGGTAACGGCTCTAGTCCAGCGGTTGTCTTTAAATCTCATTACGTGACCAGTTCATCTGATTTTTGGCACCTTGGCAAACGAGACAGCGTCCCTGATTCTGGATCGTTGAAGGAGGTCGGAACTCTGTATTCTTTCTCTCATTTGAGTGAAACGTGATATTTCAAGCATAGCTCTTTCGATTCCTCTTTGGGAGACCCGAATAGCGTTCTCATCCTGTTTGTGTAGGGCCCAGGTCTCTGAGGCATATGTTAATGCAGGAAGAACAGTGGAATCAAACAGATGTGCCCGGAGCCAGAGGTTCTTTGTCCTCTTAGCTATTTCTTCGATGCTTTTGAAGGTGTTCCAAGCCGCTCTTTTCCTCCTGCGCAGCTCGGGTGCCAGGTCATTTGTCATGTTGACTTCTCAACCTAGGTACACATAACTGTTGCATTTGGAGATGGTCGTTCTGTTGAGTGAATGGAGCGTCAGGAACAAGGCTGTTTCTCATAAACATTGTCTTCGTAAGATTCAGCTGTAGTCCGGCCTTTTCACACTCACGGTTGAAGTCGGCCTCCACTACCTCCACTACCCAGCCACCGCCATGCTCCAGGATGCTTTCCGAACGCTCCGGCCGAGACTCACGCACGACTGATGCCCTACAGAATAAGATTAGAGGAACTCTGAGACCTTGGACTCCAGGCTCAATGGACCTAGGGACAGAGATTCTCTGCTTGCTCCCACAAACCACGGGTGACGAAGGGATTAAAATCAGGAGCCCCACCCTACCCTGCCCTGTCTGCTTCCACCAATCACTAGAGCCCCAGGGATTGGATTGGGCACAGAAGACCCACCCTACCCCTACCGGTACCAGATAAATACCTCACCGGCAGACCTCCCCTACCTTTACTACCTCCACTACCCAGCCACCGCCACGCTCCAGGACACTTTCCGGACCCGTGCCACCACAAAGCGGCTGCACAACACATTATAAGACACTAAATACTCATCTTCCAAAATTGCCGTACCATATCTGATAGGGTTCAAATACGGTTTCAACCATGGTCACACCTACAAGGGCGATTAGAGGCCGCCCCAAAAGCCTCTATCCCTCTCAGAGAGCCTGGCAAGCTACCGAGAGTATTCTGTCCGCACAGCAGAGCCTCGCAAGCTATCCATTGTGTAATCGATATGCCAAAGAAAAAAACAGCATAATTAAAATATATACCTCTTGTTGCTGTTTGTTTGAGACTTAGGTGATAGAATTTAAGGGAATAGATTTCTAAGAGAGCGCATAGTAGAAGTTCTACATGGCTTGGAGGATAATGGAAATTTCTCCAATGAAGTGATAATTCGTCTGAGATTAGAATCTGGCCTGAGCATGGTTAATCTGTGCAAAGGTTGTAGGAAGCAGGTGCCAAGAGGAAGAAAGCATCACAGGCAGAGGAAATATTAGTGAAAGGTCCCAATAAAGGAAAGCATATGGTAACATTGGAGTTGCTAGTGTGGTTGGGACCACCAAAGCGAAGATGATATAAAGTGAGTTGATAAGGTTAGTGGAAACAAACCACACACCATCGTTGTCCATAAAAATGAGTCTCTTTTTGAGATCAAAAGGGAATGCCCTGCCACAAAGGCGGGGTGGGGTGGAGGGAGATGTGTGTGGGGTGGGTGGGAAGGCTACTGGGATCATTGGTAGTGGAGAATGGGCACTGGTGGAGGGATGGGTACTCGATCATTGTATAACTGAAACCCAAGCACAAAAGTTTGTAAGTCTACAACTATACTTCATGGTGTTTCACTAATAATAAAAAAAAATCTAAAAAAATTGAGTCTCTTTTTTAGGAGAAAATGGGAACCTGATGAACTTTAACCAGAGAACCATGATAGGATTTGTTTTCCAAAAACTGGCTGCTATGTGGTGACAAGAGTGGACATATAGAGACCAGTTTAGATGTAAGAGTGAAGGGGAAAATTCTGGCATATTTGAATGAGATATATATTTTTAACCGAAAATACAATGTGATGGATTGGATATGGAGCGTGAAGGAGAGGGTGGTGTCAGGAATACCTAATGCCTTGTGAAGGGCCTTGCAAGCTGGCTGAATGATGGGATGTCTAATGTTAGTCAATTTGGCACATTCAACCTCCTTGTACCAGGGTTCAATTACAGAGAATGAGACAAACAAATACATAAGGAGATAAACAAACAAACAAGAAATTTCCAAGCTCTAGGGTAATCCGAGAGGCTGTGAGTGCACAGGCTGGTCATTGATTCAGTACAATATCGCTCCCCCACACTGATTCCCATCACTTGGATTATTAAGTTGACAGACATTGAGGGTAGTTAGTAAGCACATCAAAATTCAATGGGTACATTAAGACAGGATATTGGGATATTTTACATAGGTAACCAGCAGACACTCTTCAAATACAGAGCAAAGCCATGGCAGTTTCTTATTCTATTCCTGCCAATGTTGCCTCCTACATGTAAGAGAAGACCCTAGACTGCTTTATTATATTCTTTCCTGGATGCCTTTTTTTGATTGCCCTGTAATCAAATCCATTCTCTTCTTTGGGTGCACTTTTGCTGCCTGATTTTATTCTAAGACCTAATTATTTTTGCCATGGGGACTATCCTGACCTTGGGGTTAGGGTTTTGTTGAGAGGATGATCTCCCACAATGGGAGTCGTTCACTGAGGCAGAAACAAAAGATGAATAAGTGCAGATGAAAGGGTGGTAGGTTTGTTCTGAGATGTGTTGACCTGAGATGCCTTTGAGACATGGAAGTCACATGTTTAGATCTGGAGTTCACAGGCAATGAGATAGAAATTTCAATTCTGTCAGCTCAATATAGAGGTGGTAACTGAAGTCAAGGGGTGAATGAGTTCACCAAGGGGTACAAAGTGAGCATCAAGGTAGATTGAGAATAGATGTCTGAGAAGTTCCAACAGTTAGAGGTCAGCGAGAAGATGAACTGAGGAGATTGAGAACTAGTCAGAGTGGTCCTTGGGGAAGAGAGCATTTTGAAGATGAACTGTCAATAATAGCTGCTGGGACAAATATCAAGCAAGATGAGGACTGAAGAATATCCGCCAGATTTCCCCTCACAGAGGTGACTGGGAAGGATGAGGAATCAGTCTGGTTCTTCCTCCTATCCCTTTCTTCCTTGACTGTCTATGAATTGCAAAATATAAACTCTAGTTCTTTGCAAGCTCCCTATGCATTTTCACATAGGGCTACCTATTTGTGGCAAACTCCAGTGGCCAAGTAGCTCTCTCCTCTGCACAGTTTATAAGGTTCTTCAGTGGGTTATTCTCAGTGGCATCACTTTTATGACTACCACTTGTCATTAATTTAGTCCTCATGCCGGCCTCATGTTGCTCGCCTTTTATTGAAGGCTAATAGCTATGCATTAGCTATGGTTTATTCTTACAATTAACTTTCAAAGGGCTCTGTAATGATAGTACTTTTCAATAGTACACTATAAAGTGTGGTTCTTGAGGCTTTTATAATCACATAATTATACAAATAAGTGGAAGAAAACGTTATCTAAAGCAAAATCTTCTTAGTCTCCAAAGGCTCATATTATGATATATTCTTATTTCAGGTACTTTACTCCTCAACACCTCCTCAGTCATTCAGTTTCCCTTCTTGATTCTGTATGGATACACAAAAATTAAACCACAAGGCTGCATTACTATTGTGAAAGGGAAAAATAGCTTAGGTCCCTCTTGGGTAGAAAATTTGATGATATAGTTGTCCCTGGGAAATGGACAGTTATTTAAATTTTCACACATTTGTAATTCAGTAAACCACATGTAGGATCACAATTCAATTTGTTTAAAAATTTGTTTTCTTATAGAGAGAGGCAGAGTATAATTAAGGGTAGATTTACCTCATATTGTACAAATTCATCTATTAACATCTCCTTTGAGGATTCTCATCAAGCGTAGCTTCAAAGATGTCATTAGCAGCCACTTAACATTTGGATAAAATGGTTGTCTTTTACTATCTAGTTGTGTCTGAATTTATTAGGAAGGTAATTGAATGCCGTTTAACCAGTTTGGCATCTCAACAAAACCATATACACATGTGTAATGAGGGTAAGATTAAATATGTTGTGTGCCTATCTGATTTTGCTTACCTGGCCCAGAGTCTGGAGGCTCTTTCAGATAATTTTACTATTTGTTCTGGGTTCAGACTGTCACTCTTAAACTTGGTAAATGTATATCCTCCCACTTAATTAGTAACTTCCCAGAACAACTCTTTAGCTCATTTTCACAAATAACATTAAAAAGCAATAGAAAGGGGACAATGGGACAGTACAGTGAGTAGGGAGTCTACCTTGCACAAAGATAATCTTGGTTTATCCCTGGTACTGTATATGGTTTTTTGAGCCAGAAATGATTTCTTAGTGTAGAATCCGAAGTAAGCCCTGAGCACAGACTAAGGAGTAAGCCCTGATTACAGCTGGGTATGGTTGAAAAGAAAGAAACAAACAAGCAATGAAAAACAATGAGAATTTTATACTGTGCCCTCCTAAAATTTACTTGGATCCATTTCATTTTCTGGGACCCAGATTTTCAACTCAGACAAGATGCATCAGAAGTCTGGCTTCTCTCTTGCTGATCTCCTTTGTGCTCCTGATGCTTGCATATTTTTAACCTCTTTACTTCTGTAACCATTTGGTGAATAGAAACTGGTACACTTATAGTGAAAAAATTTCTTCAAAAAATGAAAACTAGAAATACAATCCACTTATCCCACTTCTGTATATTTGTCAAATAAAGACAGAAGTACTAATTTTAGCACACTTTTCCATACTTATTTTCATTGCAGCATTATCTACAATAGCAAAGAGCTATAAAGAGCCAATAGGGTCATCAACAGATGATTGGATCAAACATGTGAAATGAAATTCCACTCATTCACAATAACATGAATAAAACTGGTGGACGTTATCCTAAGTAAAACAGGCCATTTAGTGAAACACTGCATTATTCACTAAAGAAATAAAATAAATTACTTAAAGTAAAAGTCAACCTTATAAAATCAGATTAGTGTTTAGAAGAAGAAAATAGAAAGTAGGGTAGGAAGTGAATAGGGTAAAAAAAATGAATTGTATGGTGAAGAATGGAATTGGACTTTTAGTGTTAAATAAGAAGGAAGGAAGGAAGGAAGGAAAGAAGGAAGGAAGGAAGGAAGGAAGGAAGCTTTAAGGGACAGGGATGAAGGGAGGAAGAAAAGAAGATCAACGGAAAAGAACAAAAGAAAACAAAGATAAAAGAAAAAAGGAAAAGCCAGGGAAGGAGAGGAAAGGGAAGGAAAGGGGAAGGGACAGAAGGAGATGGGAAGGGAGGGGAGGAGAGGGGAGGGAAGGGGAAGGAAGGGGAGGGGAGGGGAGGAGAGGGGAGGGAAGGGGAAGGAAGGGGAGGGGAGGGGAAGGGAGGGAAGGGAAGGGAAGGGAAGGGAAGGGAAGGGAAGGGAAGGGAAGGGAAGGGAAGGGAAGGGAAGGGAAGGGAAGGGAAGGGAAGGGAAGGGAAGGGGGGAGGGGAGGGGAGGGGAGGGGAGGGGAGGGGAGGGGAGGGAAGGGAAGGGAAGGGAAGGGGAGGGGAGGGGAGGGGAGGGAAGGGAAGGGAAGGGAAGGGAAGGGAAGGGAAGGGAAGGGAAGGGAAGGGAAGGGAAGGGGAGGGGAGGGGAGGGGAGGGGAGGGGAGGGGAGGGGAGGGAAGGGAAGGGAAGGGGAGGGGAGGGAAGGGAAGGGAAGGGAAGGGAAGGGAAAGGAAGGGGAGGGGAGGGGAGGGGAGGGGAGGGGAGGGGAGGGAAGGGGAGGGGAGGGGAGGGGAGGGAAGGGAAGGGAAGGGAAGGGAAGGGAAGGGAAGGGAAGGGAAGGGAAGGGAAGGGAAGGGAAGGGAAACAAAGGGGGGAGGGAGGGAAGGGGAGGGGAGAAATGGAAGGGAAGGGGACAGGAGGGGAGGGGAGGGAAGGGGAGGGGGAGAGGATAAAAGGGGAGGAGAGGGGAAGGAAGGGGAGGGAATGGGAGAGTAGGGGGGGAGGGAAAGGCCTACTCCAACAGAATTACTGGTTACTTGTACTATTTCCTCAGGATAAGGTCCAATACTATGAACCAAATTTAATGTCTTTTTAATCTCACTTTAAAACCAGCATTTTCTTTTTTTCTTTCTTTTTTTTATTAGTGAAACACCGTGAGATACAGTTGTAGACTTACAAACTTTTGTGCTTGGGTTTCAGTTATACAATGATCCAGTACCACCCATCCCTCCACCACTGCCCATTCTCCACCACCACCCAGCATCCCTCCCACCCCCCATCCCCCCGCCCCCCCACCCCCGCCTCTGTGGCAGGGCATTCCCTTTTGCTCACTCTTTCCTTCAGGGTCTTGTAGTTACTAGCATTTTCTCTTACTCAGAATTACACTCTAGATTTCAGCAAGCTTTTCCAGACTCTGGGTGGTATCTCTGCTATCCAGAAAGAGCCACCGGAGTGCAATAGGCAAACTAAGAAACCAAGAAGCATCAACATGTATCACAGGTGTGAATTAAAAACAGATACACAAAAATGCAAGCAGAAAAATATTTTGATTTAAGAAAACTGCATTTTAAAAAGCTGTACATGCCCTAACTCCATTTTAAGAGCTTATAAAAGGACCAGTTTTGCCTAGGTAGAAAGCCCCAAGTGGGGTAGCTTTGAAGAAACCATATATAAGCCAATTTAGAACAAAGGAGGCTCCTGAATTTGTACATGTGCTGTTCAGGCCCATATGTTATAGTCCAGTGCATGTGTTTACTGCTGTGCATGTGGCATGTAGTACCTGAACACATGCCACCTGCATACCTGCATCTTACTCTTGAGATGTGTATTTTCATACTTTCATGCTGGAATTTGTACTGGGCACTCTCTAACTTTGGAATAGTATGTGTTTTCTCTCTCTCTCCCTCCCTCCCCTCTCTCCCTCCCTTCATCCCTCTCTCCCTCCCACTTCCTTCTTCTTCAGAACTCCAAATAAAACCTGTTTCTGTTTTTATTTTTTTTAAAGAGACCAGTTTTTCTTCCACTGTTTGGAATGCAGACAGCTTCCTTGCTCATTGAGCAAATGTGGATGGGGCCATGTAAAGACAGATATCAGTGTCATTATCCTGTTATTTGACACTCTGGGTCTTCCTTCAAGCTTTGTCTGACTTTTGTCCTTGTTACTTCTGAAAATCTCCTGCAAAGGCTCTGAATTCTGATGTTTCAAGGTGATGAGACTCTAAACTAAAATAAGTATGTTGTAAGATCCATTAACAATAAAGATGAAAAAGGGCTATAAATTTCTAGATGGGCTTTGTTCTAAAATAAGTAGCTTAGAAATAAACAACTATCTGTGATCTGGGTGGGAGATTACTAATATACCCTCTTTAAGAAAATCTTACTCACAAAACTCAGAAACAATGCAGGCAGATTAGAGGGAGTTTATTTGCATTATAAAAGGCCCCTTCAGTTTACAAAAAGGTTCACTGCAAGACTTCTTTAATGAGGGAGTATTTGTTCCAGATTTCTGTTTACAAAAATAAAAACATCAATTTGTAGCAGAGTTACAGGAACCCTCCAATGGGTAATATGAGCTCCACCCTCTATTAGATGATTTATCCTTGGTCAGCTGGGATGGAAGGCCATTCTGGAATGTGCTGGCTGACTCCATCAGGACCCTGGAATCCACTGAGTAATTCTAAGCTCTTATTTCCCAGATGCCCCACTCTCACCTGCTTTCTGAGTACATGTGTGTGAAATATTGTCCTAAGAAAACAATTTTAGACACTCAGCTCACAGATAAAAATTGGGCCTTGCCCTCTGCCATTTCCGGTTTGAAGATGAACTCACAAAACTCAGAAACAATGCAGGCAAATTCAGGGTCAAAACTTAATTCCTATCTGCTTGACAGAGGAAGTCTCAGTTTACCCTTGCCAACAGCTGTGAGCAGTCCTGCTTTAACCGGCCCATCTTACGTTTTTGACTCCCTGCAAATTCTTGGGTTATTCTGATAAACAAGGAGTTAACCATTGTTCATCATAAAATTCTTCCGCAGAGCTTAGGCTCACAGGGAGACCAAGATGAAGGACAATCCATGAGGCAGATGGTGAGAAAGACAAACCAGCCGACCACCCTGGAGATTCCCTGCATCCCCTCTAATACTTATTGATTGCAAAGGAAATGCAAAGGGCCTTTAAAAAGGCTACAAAAAACTCTTACTTTTAACTTAGTCCTACACTAAGCCCTATACTAAGTTCCTCTCTCCTTGGGGACCTCCTTTACTTCTCCTACTTTCCAACAAACTTTTCTACTTTCTAACTCCTGAGTCTGAGCATCTTTATTATTCAGTGTTTTCATTCTTGAAACCTGGGAATCACAAAAGAACACAGAGACCCACCACCACTGCTTCTGTCTCACCTACACCCTGCTGACTTGAGACATGAACGAAACTCCCTTAAACGACTCAGTGTCTGTATTGCAAACCATAATGTCCCAAAGTAGAGAGAGAGTATGGAGAATGTTGTCTGCCATGGAGGCAGGCGGAGGGTGGGAAAGGGGGGATATACCGGGGATATTGGTGGTGGGGAATGTGCACTGGTGGAGGGATGAGTGTTTGATCATTGCGTGATTGTAACCCAAACATGGAAGCTTGTAACTATCTCACGGTGATTCAATAAAATTTAAATAAATAAATAAAAGCCTACCCACCCACACCCCCAAATAGGAGAGGGATAAATATAGAATGACCTCTCCTGTATTTGGGATATTAAGATACATAGTGGGCTGGAGCGGTAGCACAGCGGGTAGGGCGTTTGCCTTGCACGCAGCCAACATGGTTGACCCGAGTTCGATTCCTCCACCCCTCTCAGAGAGCCGGCAAGCTACCAAGAATATCTCGCCCACACTGCAAAGCCTGGCAAGCTACCCGTGATGTATTCGATATGCCAAACACAGTAACAACAAGTCTGACAATTTGTTGTGAGATGTTACTGATGCCCGCTCGAGCAAATCGATGAACAATGGGAGGACAGTGCAGTGCTAAGATACATTGCAAAGAAATTAGAGATACAAGCAAGGACAACCAAATCTGAGAACTTTTCTCCAGAACTGAACACATCACCATATTGGACAGGGGACGGTAAGATGAGGTCTGTGGGACTTTGATGCAATGGTAGTTGGAAGTGGACACTCTGGTGAAGGACGTGGTATTGGGACACTGTAATCATAAAACCCTACTGGTAACAGTATTGTAAATTATAGAACCCAAAATAACTAAATATAAATATAAAAAGTAAAAAAATCTCAACTGTAAAACCTCCTAGATGATTAAATCAGAGCATCTAAAGGTTCTTCTATGCTATAAGCTTCAATTTGGAATTTACAGCTCTGTCAAACAAGGCCGTGTGTTAGTTACAGCAGTTACTGATGAAAACTTCAAAATGTCATATTTTCGTTTTGTTTTGAGGGACCATACCCAGCAGCGTTTGTATTAAAGTGTCAGGATTGAAGTGCCAGCAATTGAACCTGGGATCCCACATGCTTTGTGTGTGCTCTACATGCATTGATGAGCTATTTCCTCTATGTCAAAACACATTTTTTCCTTAAATTTTTATTAGTGAAACATCATGAGGTACAGTTGTAGACTTACAAATTTTTGTGCTTGGGTTTCAGTTATACAATGATCGAATACCCATCCCTCCACCAGTGCCCATTCTCCACCACCACCAGTCCCAGTATCCCTCCCATCCCCCTTCCCCCATCCCACCCTACCTCTGTGGCAGGGCATTCCCTTTTGTTATCTCTCTCCTTTTGAGTGCTGTGGTTTGTAAAAGAGATATTGAGTGGCAATCTTGTTCGGACTATGGTCTACTCTCATCACACATTTCCCATCCTGAGAGGAACCTCCCAACACCCTTTATTTGGTGCTCCCTTCTCTATCTGAGCTGCCTTTTTCCCTAGTGTGTGCGGCTGTCCTCAAAGCCATAGAGTAATCCTCCTGGTACTGATTTTGGCTATTCTTGGGTGTTAGTCTCCTATTTCGTTATGGTGTTTAATTTATTCACACTTGGTAGGTTGTTTTTTGTTGTTTTTTGGTTTTTTTTTTTTGTTTCTTTTGTGTTTGGTGAGTGGCTTTTGGGATCCATATCTAGAAGTGCTCAGGGATTAGTCCTAGATTTGTGCTCAGGAATGATCCCTGGCCAGTAGGCACATGCAAAGCAAGTGCTTCCCCCCATACTATCTCCTTGACCCCAACACTTGGTAGTTTCCAGAGAAACAAAAGCAAATAGCATGAGAAAAAGAATGTTCTTCAAAAGAAATTAGAGTGATGTTTGCTACTGAAGAGCCCATTCAGTGTGATGGGACAGCATCTCTTTCTGTTTGAAGTTAAAGAAGAAACAGACCAATCATTACATAAATGTGGACTGGTTCCCCATACCTGCAGATGAGCTAGAAAGGCAGCTGGAGGCAGTTGAGCATATTATTAAAGAGTCTGTGGAGCTTGGCAACTCCACAGACCTAGGTGTGAGTCCCAGCTCCACCATTTATTCTTTTGGGTAAGTGGTTTCATCTCTTTAATGAGATGATTTCTCATCTGGAAAATTGGGAGAACGCAATCAAGTTTTCAGAGTTTTTATTAGTGTTAAATGAGATAGCGCATAGAAAGTGCTTAAAGAGCACAGATCCTGGCACAAAGGAGACTCTCAACAAATATAGAATTCATATCTGCCTATAAATAGTCACACTAAGACTGTTTGTAATCCCTTCTAAGTCTTGTGCAAGGTCATATTAATCAACTAGAGAGTGCATTCGGCTTTTGAGGCAAATCCTAGACCCAAGACTTCAGTTCTGTGGTGTTATTTAGACTAAGTTAAAAAAAAAACCGCCTAATCTAATTCTGTGATATAAACCAGAATTAGATTACATGTGTGTCACATTTCTGAAAACCATAAAAACATTAACTGAAAGAGACAGCTGCATCCCTGTGTTTAATGCAGTTTTCTTTATAATCACCAAGAGTTGTAGATAGCCTAAGTGCCCATCAACAGTTAAGTGGAAATAGAAGATGTGGTATTTATACATATTGACTACTACTCTACTATTATAAAATATCAAACTCCACAATTGAAACAACTTAAAGGAACCTAGAGGTAATATGCTTAGTGAAATAAGCCAGATAAACACACCACATAATTTCACTTATATGTGGTATATAGAAAATAAAGACATATAGACAAACTAAACAAAAAATGAAACTTTGGACTGTAAGGGCAACGAGAGGTAATAACAAGTGAATTGGGGCAGTTTTAAGGGTAAATTGAGACAAAGAGGTGATGCTATGTCAAAGGAGGAAAATGGGCTTTCAGTGGTGAATTTAATATAGCACATATGCCCGTTAGTTTTTCAATGATGCCAACCTAAAATTTCTATAATGTTATAATACAATGTTAGTTCTGCCAAAATAAAATTAATGTGAGTGATTAATATTAATGAGTGGTAAATTATGAAATCTGCTTACTATAGTAAAACCTGTATTTTGGGTCAGCCAGAGTCCACGATGATAAAATTACTTTCTTAAGCATTAGTTCAGCTAAGTACACAATTTATTCCAGAGGAAACAGCGTTCCAGTACAGAAGCCACTAATCTTGATATATCAAAAGTGTCCTTTCACTCTTTTTTTCTTTAGCAGCTGTGACGCAAGGAGCTGCCATCATGCCCATGCCTTCAGTGATACTGTGCTCCAGCTCCAGCTTCTGCTAGCACACCACTAGCATCAAGCTGAATAATCTCTGAGCCTGTAACTCAGCTACAGTGGACTCATCCCCAGCAAGAGAGTGGGTGTAAAGCTGGTGGCCCATGGCAAAGGTTTAATAGTGCTGATGAAGTGGAGGATGAAGCCAGATATGCCCACCACCTCCTATGTGCAGACCAACAACAAGAATGATACACTACCTTCAGCAACATCCAGCACGTGGTCTGCAAGAACAAATACCGTCCCAACCTGTACACAGTTACCAAGCACAGAGCCAGAGGCATCCTTCACAGCCAGAAGAACATTGTGGTCAAAAGACAATAAATTCACCCCACCAAAATCTCCTAAGTTCTCCCTCCAAATCAAAAAAATAAGTCAGCTGAAGGACCTAAAAAATGTGTGGTATCCGTGATGACAATCTTTTCCCATTCACTGTCAAATACTGACCTCGTTTCTTTAAGGAAATGGAGACGATTTGAATGTGTGTCCATTCAGGCTCAGGCCTCAAAGAGGTCCTAAGGAACAAGGAAGCTCCCTTCTGCAGAACTCCATCTATCAACATTAGGCCCTTCATTCTTCTTTTTGATGCCACAGACCAGTGCAGTGGAAAACTTGAATAAGAGTAACATGAAAAGGTGTTCTGCATAGCAAAGCAGAACATGAAATTTGCTTCAGCTTAACCAATTCCTTTATCTTGACCAAATTTGGAATTGGAGAAAACATGAGCTGATCTCATTCAAATGACATCAATTACCCTATCCCCTGACCCCAGGTCATCTTATTTTATGCAGGGTAGAAGATACTTCTCTCTTCCTTTCCACTCATCTTCACATATCATCATAATAGATTCTGAAACTTGATGCTAGAGAAACTTACTATAGGCATCCATCAGCTCTTTTAGGAGGAATCCCATTTTTTTTTCCTACAGTAATGTTCTTCAAGGAAAAAATGATTAGTCTCTTTGCTGCTCTAATTACGACAGATGGTGTTTTTGACCTTTGACAGTTCAACTTCACTCTCCCTTTTCCACAAGTGTGCCTTTATGTATCACTGACATCCTGTTGTTCATCGATTTCCTCGAGCAGGCACCAGTAACGTTAGGAAGTGCCACATTCGAGGCTCCTTCAGGGTCAGGGAAATGAGACCCATCATTGTTACTGGTTTTTGGCATATTGAATACGCCATGGGGATTTTGCCAGACTCTGCCATGAAAACAGGATACTCTTGGTAGCCTGCAGGGTTCTCCAGAGTAAGAACTAGATAATTAGATAATAAGCTTCCAGGAGCTGGGTTTTATAGTCTCTGGGTGTTGGCCATTTATGGGATTAAACAGTGCCAGGGGAAGTTGGTGGGTATAAAGCCTAGCTACTGAAAAATGGGGGATCTGGGTGGAGGAGGCCCAGTCCCGATCTGAGCAAGCTTGGAAATTTCAGCCCCGGGTCCTGCATGCCTGGGTTCCTTTGCTGGTTCCTTCATGTGTGAGGCTCGTCTGAACATGTGGAGAGTGATCTTAAGCATGGCTGTAGCTGGTTCCAGAGGTCTTTGGCTGCTGGTGCTCTGCTCAGGGCGGGGAGGGAAACTCAACCCGCCCCCCTCCAAGGGGCCCTGGTGAGGACAGCCAGGCGCAGGGGCAGGAGACTCTACGCTGTTCTCTTCCAGGAGCTGGGTTTTATAGTCTCTGGGTCTTGGCCTTTGATGACATTACACGGGAACCAGGGGCAGTTGGTGGGTGAAACCCCTACCTACTGGAAGATGGAGAATCTGGGTGGAGATAAAGATGCCTTTAAGAAACACTCATTTTATATGGGGACCTTTCAAACAGTGTTCGAAACTTGGGGGCCATTTCCAGCAATACTTGGCCAACACTAGGAGACAGTTCAAAGCTTGGGCCTGGAAATATGTTTTTTTGCCCTGACTCAGATTTAGGAGGGTCCCTAAGGCCACAGACAGCAATGCTTGAGAGCCTCTGTAGCTATATCTACGAGTGCTAGGTGATCACTCTTCTGTGAAGTAAACTCAGGGTCTCAGGATCTTCTCAATATGTCGAAGTAATGGTACTTTTAGACTTGAGTTACCTCTCTGATCCATGAAACATATATTGAGCAACTTGAGTGAAAACCTCTTAGTTGATCAGTGGATTTGGGTAGAAGTTCTAGACTTGCTCAATTCCATTCAGCCCTCCCCTCTCTTTGGAGTACTTGTACATACAGGAGTTTTAATCTGTTCTTCCATGGGGATAAGCCTGTCCTGATCCTGTATCCCTTATATATAGGTGGATAAATCTTCCTAATATTTTATAATTAATTTAATAGGCATACTTTGCTCACTAGCACAGCAGAGCCTGGAAAGCTACATATGGCATATTCAATATGCCAAAAAACAGTAACAATAACAGGTCTCATTACCCTGCCCCTGAAAGAGCCTCCAATACAGCAGAGTTGGGAAAGACGAGTAAGGAGAGGCTGCTAAAATCTCAGGGCTGGAATGAATGGAGACGTCACTGGAACCCATTTGAGTAAATCTATGAACAGCGGGATGACAGTGACAGTGACAGTGATTTTCCTCTTTCACTATTCCTGGTCTTTTATCCTCTTCTCCGACAATTGATGCATTGAAATTCTTTCTTTGTTTAAAATTTTTATTAGTGAAACACCATGAGGTACAGTTGTAGACTTACAAATTTTTGTGCTTGGGTTTCAGTTATACAATGATCGAGTACCCATCCCTCCACCAGTGCTCATTCTCCACCATCAATGATCCCAGTATCCCTCCCACCCCCCGACCCCCCCACCCCACCCCCACCTTAGTGGCAGGGCATTCCCTTTTGTTCTCTCTCTCCTTTTGGGTGCTGTGGTTTGCAAAAGAGGCATTGCATGGCAATCATGTTCAGTCTATAGTCTACTTTCAGCATGCATCTCCCATCCTGGGAGGATCCTCCGAACACCCTTTATTTGGTGCCTCCTCTCTATCTGAGCTGCCTTTTCCCCTAGCATGTGCGGCTGGCCTCCAAGGCATGGAGTAAATGCATTGAAATCCTTAAAGTCCAAATGTAGTGTTATGTATTTTCCTATGTTCAAATTCTGGATGAGATAATGTGGTACTCTTTATCAGGCACTTGGTATCCCAAAAGGCACCAACTGTGTGTTAGCAACATTGTTTAGGTCTAACCGACTCACAAAAGCATAATAGAGAGATAAGCAGAGCTCTTATCTGCATGGAGCTTATATGTCTGAATCTCCCAGGAGACATTTCTGGTAGGCATGGCATTTCTCTCACCATCTCCCATGTGGCATGTTACATTTCATCAGTGGTAGAATAAGGGAGATCCTCTGCTCTGCATTCTGATTCATGCCACTTCTTAAGACATGCTTGTTTAGAGTTGTGTTCCCAAGGGATTGAACTGTCGCTGAAATAGACACAGAATCCTGCCTAGTATTAGTCCTATCATCAAACTTGCTACTTTTCTTTTGTTTTCAAATATTCTCACTTGTAGATCCTGTCAATAAGTCCTGTGGCCGAGTCCATCCTTTTAAAGATTCACTGCTTTTAGGACACAGCATTACTTCAAAGTCCAGAAAAACTATAAGACTTGACAAAATATCAGATATTTTTTTCCAAATCAAACCAGTTTGCACACACAATTTATGTGAGGAATACTGAAAAATTCTGAGATTGTTAAGACAAGTAAACTGGCAAAAAACCACAAATTTAAACTCAGTCCAAACTATGATGGTTACAAAAATAAAAGGGGAATGAGTAGGCAGGAATGGATAGAGGCATCTTTTTATAGGTAGGACAATGCTGGTACTTTGGGAAATCTTATATACACACAGAGATATAAAGCTATACCAATGAACTTCTGTAGCATTCTTAACCAATGATAAATAAATAAAATTAAAGGATTTATGGGCTGTTTCAGTGTGTTAAATTGTGCCAACCAATTTCTACTGGATAGGTTAACCTTAACCTTCAACAAGTACCTTCCCTCAACATGCTTTGGCTGACAGTGATGTGCTGTCAGCCCTAAGAGGCTTAGCTGTGCCTAGACCCACACGTGGGTCAGATTGGTGTCAGCCCTGTTACCTGAAACATGTCATTGTCACATCTTAGAGGATAGGCTGAGGTCTATCTCAATGTGAGAAAGTGCATACCTAGCATGTGCTAAGATTTAAGGTTGGTCCTTAACACCACAAGGCTCCAGGAGCACTGCTTAGGTGTGGTTCCTATTAGAAAACATAAAGACAAGAAGATACTGTAAGCACTCATTTGACAACTGGAATATGCTTCCTCGCCAAGATCTCATTACCAAAAAAAAAAAAAGTTTCTCATTTTTGTTCTGCTTCCTGCTGGTACTGAAGCTCTGTTCTGTCCTCACTACTAACACTTATCTCATGCTCAAGAGTTTACATGATAACTAGCTTTACAGGAGAATTTTTCATATGCTATAAGGCTAGACTGCTAAAGTCACACTCACATGTGACCTAAGGCTAATTTCAATTAGAGTCAGACCTAAGGATTTCAAAGGTGTTGGAGGGGAGAGATTTAGGTGAGAAGTTAGTGATGATTTGATTCAGAGTAAAAGGAGATATACACTGTCTTATCATCTCCCTCTTTTCATGTACTGGTTGAAAAATGGGTCAACTTGATGTAGGCAGGTAGATAGGGAAAGGCCCTTTGCAATGAAACAAAGATTCATGGAAGAAGAATTCTAGGAATGACCCATCTTATGGATACAGAAAACAAAGGCCTGATAAGACCATCCAAGACCATCCGCAGACCCTGTGGATATAGGCCTCCTCTCCATGAAGTTCCTCTTTTTGGACCTCCCCTTTACTCCCAACCTCCCTGGTAACCTCCTTAGCAACGGACTTTTACTTGGAAAGAAGCCCCACGTGGGGGCAGGTTGGAGAAACCCTATAAAGGCCACCTGGAACAAAGGAAAGGTGCACATATTCTGCCCGAGCCCATGTGCTGCTTACGCCCACGTGGCTGAGCACATGTGGTGCCCAAGCACATGTGTTGCCCGCATCTCCCCTCTTGAGATGTGTACTTTCATGCTTTCGTGTCTAACTTCTCTCTCTCTCTCTCTCTCTCTCTCTCTTCCCCCCACACCTCCACACCTAAAAATCCTCCAAATAAAATCTATTTGTTTCACTGCTTGTCTACTCCCGAAATTCCTTTCTGCGAAGCAAGAGTAACTCTGGGTCCCGAGTGTCAGAGGCATGTGGGGAAAAAGTGACTGTCTTTCTCCTCCCCCCTTCACATAAGTCACCAGTGGGGCCCACCGACATCAAACTCTGCTGACTATTTGATGTTGAGACTGGACCCATAAGGGTGAGTCCATGTAGACTGTACGGTACAACGGGCAGGAACATAGGAACCCATGAAAATGGGAGAGATTTCTCATGTGTCCTGACTGGTTTGGATGAGGCAGAACATCTTTTTCTCTTGGTTGCCTTAGTACATTTCATAAATTTAAGTATACTGAAATTGTCAGTTGATCTTTTCTCACAGATCCCTGGTGCTTACTTAGCTTGTTTGTAGTCAGTATGCAGATCCTAGGTAGTTGTTTGTTGTCAGTATGCAGATTCTAGGTACTTAGCTGGTTTGTTTTTAGTATGCAGGAAAGCTTTCAGCTTTGCTAGTTCTTCCTGTAACTCCTTTGTTGATGACCTCACTGTATTGAGCCCTTTAGAGTATGAACTGTAGGATGATAATAAAAGGAGATTTCAGGGCTCTCTACCGGTCTGAGAGAACCTGGGCCCTCCATGGCATAAATTTCTTTCATGTTCCTTGTCTCAGCGTCGACTGAACGAACTCTCACGCAACATTTCCTGAACCATCTGTATTAAGACACATGATCTGTCAACCAAATATTTACACCACTTACAGAGTGAAAGACATTTGGAAAGTGTTTGCAACCCCAAACAAGTTATTATTGAATAGTTTATGTCATTGCTAAAATCTCAAATATTGGATTGGAGAGAGCTCCAAAAGCCTGGGTTGTATCCCTGCACGCATGATATCCTGAGCTTAGGTCTTGGCATTTCATGTTTCCCTATCCATAGCACTGTTGGCTGTAGCTGTGGTGACTCCTGAGAACTGTGTATACCATCCTGCTTGCCTCAAGAACAACTGGATCTAAACAGAGATTCCTCACCAGGCCCAAGTATTAAAAATTTAGCTCTGTACCACCAAGCTAAGGTCACTGGGAGTGACATCTTGTCCCCTGAGTACTTTTGGAGAGGCCTCTATAACAACAGAAATAGAGGTTGGTTTGGTACAATTCAACAAAACTTGACAGTCAAGAGAAAGTCACATTGAAAAATAAGAATCCAGTACAGGAAATAGTAATGCTTGGAAGCTCACCTTCTTGATAAAAAATAAGTTAAAAACATTAAAATACACTTTCCAATGTCTTCAAGCATCAGAGACATAGGTGAGTAAAATGGTGTAAAAATGACACAATAAAAGGCTGGGGGAAGTGGTAAAGTGAAGTGTGGCTGTTCTTCTTAAAGAATTAATTGACAGACATGGAACAGAATTTGCTGTTTGATTTGTCTTGAAATCCACAGTTTATCAAATTCAGATTTTCAGAAATAAAGATATGACATCATTATACCATCCTTGGAACTGCATGTTTTGGGGTGGTTGTTGTTTTGTTCTGGGTGGAGGAGGTCCCAGTCCCAATCTGAGCAGACTTGGAGATCTATGCCCCGGGTCTCGCACACCTGGGTTCCTCTGCTGGTTCCTTCATGCGTGAGGCTCATCCGAACATGTGGAGAGTGGCTTGAAGCATGACTGTGGCTGGAACCGGAGGTCTTCAGCTGCCAGGGCTCTGCTCAGGGTTGGGAAGGAAACTCAACCCACCCTCCTCCAAGGGGCCCTGGTGAGGACAGCCAGGCGCGGAGGCGGGAGACTCCATCTTCCAGTATGTAGGCGTTACACCCACCAACTTCCCCCTCCATGTAATCCCATCAACGACCAAGACACAGAGACTATAAAACCCTGCTCCTGGAAGAGAACAGTATAATCTCCTGCCTCTGCCCCTGGCTGTCCTCACTGGGGCCCCTTGGAGGAGGGTGGGTTGAGTTTCCCTCACCACCCCAAGCAGATCCCCGGCAGCTGAAGACCTCTGGTTCCAGCCACAGCCATGCTTAAGGCCACTCTCCACACGTTCGGACGAGCCTCATGCATGAAGGAACCAGCAGAGGAACCCAGGTGTGCGAGATCTGGGGCGTAGATCTCCAAGCCTGCTCAGATTGGGACTGAGGACTGCTCCACTCAGATTCCCCATTTTCCAGTATCTAGGCACTACACCCACCAACTGCCCAGCACCGTGTAATCCCATCAACGGCCAAGACCCAGAGACTATAAAACCCTGCTCCCAGATGACATTTTATTATCTAGTTCTTACTCTGGAGAACCTGGCAGGCTACCAAAAGTATCCTACCCACATGGCAGAGTCTGGCAAACTCCCTGTGGCGTATTCAATATGCCAAAAACCAGTAACAATGATGGGTCTCATTCTCCTGACCCTGAAAGAGCCTTGAATGTGGCACTTTTTAAAATCTCAGGGCTAGGAAGAAGGAGATATTACTGGGGCCTGCTCGAGGCAATCAATGAACAACAGGATGACAGTGACAGTTGTTTTATTAGTGTTCGCGGAACCAGGGGTCACTTTTTGAGATACTCAAGCTAGGTTCAGTGTTAGGACCCAAGGACGCAGTGCTTCTTGAGTCCTATGATGCCAAGACCACAGGAGCAATACGAACAGCTGGGGAGGGCAGGTGGTGCCAAAGAGTGAATGTGGCTTTGAGTGAGTGAAAGACATGTGCTTTAACCTTGGTACTGACCCCTGGTGCTGCAGGTTTTATGATCTCTGTAACTGGAACTTTTGGTAGAATCATTCATCTTTCTAAAAATCTTGAACAAAGGAGGAGAAGGTTCACATTCTCTGAAGAAGAACCAGGTATTATTTTGATGGGGGGTAGCAGTGAGAGAAGGACCTTGGGAACACTGATGGATAGAAGTTGACACTGGTGGTGGGATCGTTGATAGAACATTGTATGTCTAAAACTCAACTATTAGTAACTTTGGAAAATTATGGTCTTTAATAAAATAAGAAGAGTTAATTTGTGCTCTATGGTATTAGCATGCCTTCTCTTGTCACATTTACAATCCCCCCTTTTTATCATTGTTATTGCAGTGACTGACAGTTTTACACTGGCTTGTGATGCTTACAAACTTTATTTGCAGTACTCACACACAGCTGAGTTGCTGTACTAACCAGAGGTTGCAAAAATTTTGTTGTGCCACTTGGCTCATGTTTAGTATATGCACCTGTGTTGGAGATGAAACTCTCGATCTCATGAATGGAATGTAGGCAGTTTGACACTGAGACATACCCCTGGCAATATGTCTTCTTTAGGTTTTAGTTTCCACATCTGTAACATTCCTACTCTAGATGGCCTTTAAGGGATCAAGGTACATTCACCTGTAATATTAGTTGATCCATTTTTAATCTAGACCCCCAGAGTGAGGTTATGTGAAAGGGATACAACCATTTGCTACCTTGATGTACAAATAAGATATCTGACCAGGATTTAAAAGAATACATTCCATTAAGGATCATGAATTACATGTGCATGCATTTTTATAAGTTGTTTGCGATTAGAAATAGTGGAACCATGGTGGCATGGTTCCAATTCGATCCTTTTAAAATAGCGGTAATGCACAGGTCTGACTCATGAATAATTATAAGCAAGGAAACAGGAAACAGATGTTGGATAAGCACATTCCATTCACCACTAAGAGATATTCACTCACTCATTCAACAAATATTAAGCTTCTGAGATTCTGGTCTAGAGATAAAATGAGCAAGATATCTTGTCCTGTGGAGCGGATTGACAAGCATTAAGAACATATGGCTTCTGCCATAGAAGCTGGTGGGGGAGTGGGGGTGAGGTGGGTTTGACAGAAGGGATACCAGGGACATTGGTGTTGGGAAAAGTTTTCTGGTGGAGGTGTTTGAAAATTGTCTGACGGAAACCTGATCATTAAAGCTTTGTAAATATGTACTGCACAGTGACTCAATGAAAAAGTTTGAAAAGCATATGCTTTCATTGAAAACTATAATGAATAACTGGGATGTAATGGCTGAGTGTGTACAAATGGTATCCTCCATTCAGGTATTAATCAGTTGTATTCAAAGTAGTCCTGGCATCACAGGTTCCAAGTGAGAATTTCTGGGCTGTCACAGGTAGGAAGAAATGGAAGCTGAATGGGCAACATTTTAATAAAGCAGTTCTGATTTAATAGTCCATGTATTGGAATTTCTCACATGATTTCACTTGAAAAACGTTTACCAGTTGTGATAGGATAATGTCCGTCTCATACTAAGTTGTTCACATCCTAATCCCTGTAACCTGTCATTTTTTATGGCTGAAGAGATTTGGCAGATGTATTTAAATGAAAGATTTTAAGGTGGCCAATTTATCCAATGGGACCAAGGCAATGGTTCAAAGATCCTCACAAGAGAAATCAGAAAAGTCAGCCAGAAAAAGAGAAATTGGTGTGAGTGCGGAAGTATAAGCTATGAATGATAACCATGAGAGGAGTGTGGCAATTGCTGAAAACTGAAATAGGTAATGAATATATTCTTCCTGAGATAAGAACAAGAACAACAAAAAGAAGAAGAACAAGAAGAAGAACAAGAAGGACAAGGGCCAGAACAAGAATAAGAAGAACAAGAATAAGAAGAACAAGAAGAACAAGAACAAGAAGAACAAGAAAAAGAACAAGAAGGCACTGTGGGTACCCGGATCTAGCTTAATGAGATTCATTTTTAACTTTTGGCATCCATAAGTGGAGAACAATACATTTGTGTACTAAGCTACTAAGTTTGTCATGATCGTTTTATCAAAACTGTAGGAAATAAATACACAGAATAAAAACATTATGATGCTATAAGTTTATCTTGTCAAAGAAAGACCTTTAACCCAGATGGAAAGAGTGTTTTTCCCAAATCAGCATCCATCTACAACATTTTCTATAATTCACCCAATTTAGGCACTGAAGTTAGAATTCCAGATGTAAGCTATGCAAATCCTTCAATTATGATATGTTTCCACTCTTCTCTTTCCTCAGGTCCGCCATCAAGAACCTACTGGTGTCTTTCTTGTTTTAGGTAGAGCACAGGAACTTCCAATTTTCTTCTCTATAACAATACTATCTTGCTTCTTGCCATCATTGCAAGGATATGTGAATGCTGCTTCTACTTCATCCTATATTATAAACTAACTGGATTAACAGCAAACCAGAAAGTAATGCTTTGAGTAAGAAATTCTTTGACTAAACTATGAACAAGTCAGAAAAAATTGTGACCCTTTTATGGCCTGTCTCCACTCCAACAGGGTTAATGAATGATTAGGAAGCAGAGAACTAGGTCTTCATCACTCCCCATTGGGATTTGGGATGTCCCCTCAGTCCCTGAATTTAAAACAAAACAGGAAATAAACAGTGTGTGGTCAGAACTGTCATACAATTAAATCAAGGGAAGTTTCTTTCAGTGGCTCTTTTCATCTAGACTGGCAGGGAAAAGGGAGAGAAATATTCAGTAGATTGGACATCAGGCTACTTCAGATTCTATTATCAACTTGCCATATGAGTTTAAGGCTCCAAGTTGATTTACTTATAAATATTGGGGGAGGGGTGTGGAAACTAATGTTAAATATTTTTAGTGTGGGTAGTGGTTCCTAAACTTGAATTTTTATGAGTAAATAATATTTCTCAAATGACCAATAAAAATAAGATAGTATATGGAACATGGGAGAAATAAGCACGGGATATTTTTGGTGATAAGATGGCATTGGAACTTTGGTGGTAGAAGGAATATTGCTTACTGCAGACATATAGTGGAATTAAACTGAACCCCTGAAGTTTCATAATATTGTAAACAAATGATAGATCAATAAAATGGATTTTTAAAATTATTTATTGAAGATGATATATTGATTTTCCTCTTGCCATAATTAAAATACTGATTTTAGTTAAAAAATAGTTTCCACCATTGTTTTGAGATATATTTAAGACTTACAAGGTTTTTAAGGCCAAATGTAGTAATTTAAAAAATATTTCCATGGCATCAAAAATAACAGGCATTTTAACAACCAAATGAAGAAGTTTCTGCACCTCAAAGGAAATTATGTCTGGTATATAAAGACACCCACACATTGGAAGAAGTTATTTTCCCACCACCCATCTTGTAAAGTGTTAATATCCAAGCATATAGAGCACTTGTAGAACATAACAAGAAAAGAAATCCAACCCTTTTTAAAAATGGGTGGGGATGCAAGGAGAAGAGAAAAGAAACTTCTTAAAAGAAGAAATACAGATGGCCAAAAGACATTTGAAAAAATTCTCTATATCACTAAACATCTGGGAAATGCAAATCTAAACAACGAGATATCACCTCACACCAGAGTGACTCGTAGTTATCAAAAAGAACAAGACCCAGTATTGGCATGGATGCGGGGAAAAGGTGCCTTCATTCATTGCTGGTAGGAATGTCCATTGGCTCTGCCTTTTGGAAGAAAATATGGGCATTCTTAAAAGAACAAGGAATTGAGCCTCCATATGACCAGCAACTCCACTCTTGGGAATATAACCCAAGGTCCCCAAAACACAATACTGAAAAGACATCTGCATGCCTGTGTTTATTATAGCACTATTCACAGTAGCAAAAATTTGGAAACAACCCAAGTTGCCCCCAAACAGATGACTGGATAAAGGAGTTATAATACATATACACACAATGGAATACTACTTAAGGAAAAATGGAATTTGTCATGGAATGGAATTTGCTGATATTTGGATGGCTCTGGAGACTATCATGTTGAATGAAATGAGTCAGAGGGAGACTGACAGACACAGAATGATATCACTCATATGTGGGATATAAAGAAATATAGTAAGTGAATAATTAATACCCAATGGTAGTAAAAAGGAAGAGCAGGAGAACTGGTCCTTTGTAGAAAATTTTCCAATAGGGAAGAGGTGATAGGTCAGGGAAGGAACCACTATGACAATAATAGAGCAAATTAATCATTCTACACAGAACTGGTTTCTGAAGGAGGTAAAGTGATATGTATGGTACACTATCAGTAATAGTGTTGTAAATCACAGTGTATAAAAGAAAAAAAGTGCCTGCCATAGAAGTTGGCTTGGGGGGATGGAAGGGAAAATGAGGACATTGGTGAAGGGAAGTGGAGACAGGTGAAGGGAATAGTGTTAGGACAATGCATCTGAAATGCAATCGCGATTTCATGGTGATTCAATAAAAAATTTAGAAGCCGACCTCACATGCTGAGGGAAAAGGCAGCTGAGACAGAGGAGGAACCACCAAGTAAATGATGCTCGGAGGGCTCACTCAGGATGGGAGATGTGTGCTGAAAAAGACTATGGACCGAATATGTTAGCCACTTAGTACCTGTGTTGTGAACCATAAGACCCAAAAGGAGAGAGAGAGTAAAAGGGAATCAGTCTGCCACAGAGGCGGGAGGAGGGATGGAAAGGGTGGCGGAAGAGATACTGGAACATTGGTGGTGGAAAACGGGAACTGGTGGAGGGATGGGTACTCGATCATTGTATTACTGAAATGTAATCACAGAAATTTATAAATCTATAACTGTATCTCAAGGTGATTCAATAAAAATTTTTACAAAACTTTAAAGACTTGGAGTGACATCATATCAAAATAGAAGACAAGTAGCACTGTAGCACTGTCCTGTAGCACTGTCCTCCCGTTGTTCATTGATTTTTCTCAAAAGGGCACCAGTAATGTCTCACAACCAATTGTGAAACTTGTTGTTACTATTTTTGGCATATCAAGTACGTCATGGGTACCTTGCCAGGCTTTGCAGTGTGGGTGAGATACTCTCTGTAGCTTGCTGGGCTCTCCAAGAGGGGCGGAGAAATTGCACTCAGGTCAGCCATGTGAAGGGCAAATGCCCTACCCACTGTGCTATCGCTCCAGGCCAGAAGACAAGTAATTATGTCAAATTCTATTAGTTTTATAAGAAACTCATCAGAAAAATTATTAATTTTCTCAGTAAATTTAGAATTGAGCTGCCATATGACCCAAAAATTCCACTTTTGGGCATCTTTCTTCAGGACATAAAAATACTCTCAAAATTATGCAGGCACACCATTTTTCATTGCCGTACTTATTATAATAGCTAAGATATGCAATAAACCTAGGTATCCAATGACATATGAATGGATTATGAAGATGTGGTATATATACATACACAAAGCAATACTAGAATACATCATGTTGGGTGAAGACAGAAAAAGAAAGACACAAGAAGGATGATCTCATTTATCTGTGGTATATAGAGAAATAGGATGAAGGAATGTAGTGTAGTAGAGGGAGGATGCCCAGATCACCATTGATCCCAGAGCTTAGGAAGAAGTAAAGATTTGGGAAGAAATCAAGGGGGGTGTGGTGAAAAATATGAGAAAGGGAGATTGGACTTTGTTTATACTGATGATATTGGATAGTGTTATAACCATATATCCAAAACACTGACTCAACAACACTAAAAACAAGAGATCTAAGCTGCAACCACTGAACTCTGCAATATGTCTGTCAAGGTGGCAGGCAGGGATGGGGATAAGGAGTGGTGGGGAGTTGGCGGAAAGGAGGGTTGGATTATGGGATACTGGTGAAGGGAAGCTGACACTGGTGGTGGGATTGGTGTTGAAATAGTATATGCCTAAAAGTCAGCTATCAATAACTCTGTAAATCACAGTTCCCTAATTAAATACTGTCATTCCTCTGTTTGCTCCCCCCTGGCGGATCAGTGGCCACCATTCGTCAGAGGCCATTGGACAGTCAGGTTTGGGCCCGCAGTGACAAGACACGTGGGGCCTCAAGGGATGGAGGTGGAGCCGGCCCTTTCCTCCCCATCCCAATGAGACCCCGAGTTTTCGCCCATGAACGGACTTTCTGGCTCCTGATCAAGCTGCTTAACAGCCATGATCCCAGAGACTCAGGAACAAATCTCGGAACCCAGCAGGTTTGGGCAGAAATCCCTCAAAATCGCACAGCCACTACTGGAGCCACGCGACATCATATGTTATTCTTAACCAGTAAGAGAAAACAAATTGTCCACTGTTGCCTTTTCAGCAGATCTGAGTGTTGGGGTAAAATCCCAAATAATAACGGTGAGTCTGGTGTCAAAATATTGACTGTGATTAAAGTAGAGAGAGAGTAATGTGGAAATCATCTGCCCCACAGGTGGTGGGAGGGTGTGGGATGGGGGTATACTGGGGGTTTTGGTGGTGGATAATGGGCACTGGTGAAGGTATGGGTGTTTCATTGTATGAACAAGACTTAAACCCAAAAGCTTGGGGCTGGAGCAATAGCACAGAGGGTAGGGTGTTTGCCTTGCACGTAGCCAACCCGGGTTCGATTCCCAGCATACCATATGGTCCCCTGAGCACCGCCAGGAGTAATTCCTGAGTGCATGAGCCAGGAGTAACCCCTGAGCATCACCGGGTGTGACCCCCCGAAAAAAGCAAAAAAAAAAAAAAAACCAAAAAGCTTTGTAACTGCTCTCATAGTGATTCAATAAATAAAATTATAAAAATATGAAAAAAGTAAGGTGGAGTTCATGCCCAATTCAATCAGCTAATCAGTGGCTGAATAAATAGCAGTAATCCTACATAAAAAAATAAAAAAATAAATTCAGAACATTATCATTATCCTGAATTCATAAATGAAGAAACTGAGGTACTAAGAAATTAGTCTGGTAAATGTCACACACCTAGCAAGTGGTATAGCCTGGACTTCAACCCTAAGTTAGACCGATGTCTTTCCATTACTCTTGACTCTGGAGCGTTGCTATCTGAGGTACATAGATGCTAACGGATGGTATGAACAAATACCCATTCACTCACATTGCATATTATCTAAATTCTAATCCATATTTTTTCCAGACATTATCCCTCGCTTCCCCTCTCATTGGTTGTTGCTATGATAACAGGGATTAACACATGCTCAGTAATGGTACTTGTTGGAGGTTATACATTTGGTTGCATTGGTGCACACTAATGCAGCATACTTCTATCTGTGCTTGCACACGTTTGCTGGGGGTTACATCCTTTTCATTGCAGTGCTTGCATACATTCTGGTTGTGGTGATCACTGAAGGTTGGATGCATAGTTGTGGTGTTTACAACTCTTTTAGTGTGGTGCCCAATGTGGATGCATGGTTTAGTTGTGGTGCTTACAAACACTTCTGGCTTTGTTCCAGAGATTGCAACTTCTGCTGCAGTGCAAAAATCCTGGAAAGCAGTTTCCTGGACTGCGCTGTGAGAGTGTAGCACCAGGGATCAATCTTTCTACCTCATGACCACAAGACAGGTTATTTTGTCAGTGAGACATCCCCTGGATACTCAGACTTCATTTACCTCAGATATCAAAACCATTTCCATAGTTGAGAAACCCATTGCAGTCTCTCCAATTTGTTCTCCAACGTTTTTCTTATTGAATACCATATTAAAGTTCCCAAGCATATTTAAAAATTAATTTATACCATACATACATATATTCATAATAATGTATGCTATAAATATGTGTACTTTTCAAGTAAATTAAATAACATCATAAAGTAACATGAAGTTACTTGGTTTTATCCCCACTTAATTATGTTTTTGAGATGTGTAACAGCTTCTCTGTACAATTATTTTATGTCAATATCAGATCTATTGGTTGTTTCTTTTTATGATTTTTTTCTTAGAATATAGCTCAAGTCTTGTGTGTTTTAAGCTAGAAAAAAATTAAAGACCAATATTTTATTTTTCACTAGTTTACAGAGGTGTTTGCTGTTTGCTCTTTGAGTTACTTTTTTTATTCCAATAACAAAATTATTTTATTAAGAAATAGAGAAGAACATAGATTGGAGAATACCTTTATGGAGCGATCAATGTCTCTTTAGAATCTCTCTCAGTTCTGCCAGAGGTAAAAACATCACAACTTATCTAGAAGACAGAAGGTATACTGGATCCTCTGCTTTGCTGATTCACATGTGTAGGAGTGTATTCCTTCTAGTCATAAACATTTCAGGTGTTTCTGTGTGTTTGGGAGTCACATTCAGCTGTGTTCAGGGATTACTCCTGATTCCAGGCACAGGAAGTACACAAAGGACCATACAGAGTGACGGGGATCACTCAGGAAAGACATGTGAAAGGCGAGTGGCCTACACTCCATATGCTGTACATCTCTCCAGCCACAGTAATAAACATTTTAAAATCATTGTTTATTAAAATTTTCACAAGTTTTTTCCACTTTACCAAAGGTAAATGTACATGAACCACATGGAAAGTATAAAAGCATTTTATACCAGTAGCACTGTAGTACTGTCCTCTCGTTTTCATTGACTCGCTCAAAGCAGGCACCAGTAATGTCTTGTGACACTTGTTGCTTGTTGTTACTGTTGTGTGACACTTGTTGTTACTGTTTTTGTCATATCAAATACGCCACGGGGAGCTTTCCAGGCTCTGCCATGCGGGCGGAATACTCTCGGTAGCTTGCCAGGTCCTCCGAGAGGAGCGGAGGAATCAAACCTGGGTCAGCTGCATGCAAGACAAATATCATTACCCACTATGCTATTGCTCTGGCCCATTATAACAGTATCTTAGGTATATTTTTATCACAGATGATAGAATTGAAACTGTATTATTGAATGGAGAGTATGTTATATCATTTCAAGTTCCATTCGGAAATTTTCCTAGAATATTCACTTTCCAAACTCTCATTCTTTATTGTCTTTTTTTGCCCCCTTTTCTCTCAGAAAGACCCACTAAATTATCTGAGCTGATGCGCAAAGCTGATTTCTGGCTCATTAGAACATACTGGGATTTTCAGTTTCCTCACCCATTCTTACCAAATTTTGAATTTGTTGGAGGACTGCACTGCAAACCTGCCAAGTTCCTGCCTAAGGTAAGCCTAGTCCTGTTGTTTTATTTGATTTTTGTTTGTAGATTTCTAGTTTTGCAATCTAGCTAGATAAGACAGATACTCACCCTCCACAAGCGGCTCTCCGGCACAGCCATGGCTCCAGAGGCACAAGGACTTAATACAGAGCCCGGCAGCTTGTGGCAGAAAAGTGAATGGACTATGCGTTAGTCCACGGTACCATGCCTCCCCAGGAGGGAAAGAGTGTCGCTCTCTTCCACCGCCCCCCACACCCCAGCAGCAAGGTGGCCACTGCCTCCTTGAGTCACTTTTGATATTCTTTTTAGAAAATTGTTCTTATTTTACATTTTCAAGTTTACTAACATAAAGTTACTAGTTGTATCTTAGCATTTAAATTTCTAATTTGTCTGAACAATTATTGCAATCCTCTTTGTTTTTAAAAATCATCTTTTATTTACCCCTACTGATATTTTCTAATTGTATTCACCTGTTTCCCTCAAAGAACCAATTTTTTAATTTTTGGTCCTCTCCCAGGTTACTTTGTTTTCTAGAGAATTAATTAATTTCTGCTTTTTACAAATCTCCTTCTAACTTACTTTTTTCCTGGTTTCTTGAGTGGAATACTTAATTCTTTTATTTTCAATCTTCCTTAATTTTGTGCTAATGTGGTTAGGATTTAAAATTACCTTTAATTATCACTCTAGCAAGACATTAGTTCTGATAATAGAGCACTTTTATATTAAAAGAATTTCTTTTTACTTTAAATAATCAAGTCTGGTGAGAAAACTGAAAAATGGTAAAAGAATTCTTTTCTAATATTAATTTTTATTTTATTAAATCACTGTGAGATAAAGCATTACAAAGCTGTTCATAATTGGGTTGCAGTGAAATAATGTTCCAACACCGATCCCTCCACTAGAGTAATTTCCCAGCACCAGTGGTTGCAGTTTCCCTCCCACCCACCCCCAAACCAACCCCCCACCCTAGCCTGCCTCTGTGACAGTGACCTCTCTTCTCCCTCTTTCTCTTTCTCTCTGTCATTTTAGGCATTATGGTTTGTAATACAGATGCTGAAAGGTTATCATGTATATCCCTTTACCTATTTTCAACCCTCAGTTCTTGTTCAGAGTGATCATTTTCCAACTAATGTTGTCATAATGGACCCTCCTCTATCTTGGGGTGGAGGGTCATTAAGATAAAAGAGGGTAAAAGAATTATTATGCACAATAATAAAAATTTCTCAAATATCAACATCTTATATACATACACTCAAAAAATTTCATATATATTGTCTATATTTGTTTAGAGAACTGCTGGCATAGTCTTTGTTACTCATTTTAAGAATATATTTTCTAAAAATATGTTATTATTTGAATATAGTTATAGTATAATTATCAAGTCCAGAAAATTGGAAAAGATACAGTACAATAATCTAAATATATTATGCATATTTTACCAATTATTTTCACTGATGCACTTTAGAGGAAAATCTAATTTAGGATCATATGTCATGTCTCTTTATTTTATTTTATTTTATTTTATTTTATTCTTATAAAGTTGCTCACAATAATTTATTACATTCAATATTTCAACACCAGCCCCACCACCATTACACCTTTCCACCACTATTATTTCATCTCACTACCAACCAACCAAGGGCTGGAGCGATAGCACAGCGGGTAGGGCGTTCGCCTTACAAGCGGCCAACATGGCCGACCCGAGTTCGATTCCTCCGCCCCTCTCGGAGAGCCCGGCAAGCTACTGAGAGTATTCGATATGCCATACACAGTAACAACAAAGTCTCCAATGGAGACGTTACTGGGCCCGCTCGAGCAAATCGACGATCAACGGGAGGGCCTTTACCTTTACCTTTTACCAACCAACCAAGACTGCCTCAAAGGCAGATGCTAAATATTTATTTTGTATTGATTGTTATGAAGAATCCACTAAAAATGGTCAAAAAGGTTTCCTTAGAGGAAATTGTATGAAAATTGTTGTATCTCACCTTGGGGCCACTAAGTCCCTATATAAGAGATCACTAACATGTTGTTACAGTTTGGGACTTTGTGTGATAACAAATATATACATATATATATATATATCAAGATCAGTTGCTTTATAGTTTACACCCCCTTAAATGTGGTGTGCTACTCTTGGTATATCAGTGACATAAAGTATGAGATATTGAGTGGCCACTTTTGTGGTGGCGCACTCAAGGAATGCTAAAATTTTAAATAAGGTGTGACAGCTGGAGTTAAATTTTTAACTGGATGGTGATTTGGGGGTCCGGAGGCATCTGTGCAGATTGTTGCTCTTCTGAGATTTATTTGGGAGTCTCTTAATCATGGCCTTTAATAAGCTGATATGGCACCCAGAAGCAGTTTGTGAATGTGACTACCAGGCAGCTAGAAACACAGCGAGATGGGGGTAGGGAGCCCATTTCTGACTCCATGTCAACATGGAAGTTTCAATCACAAAACCTGCATACCTGAGTGTTTCAGCTGATTCATTCTCATGCGTGAGGTGATCATCCTGAGCCTTTGAAGATCGCAGTAAGCATGGTGGCAATTTGGTTCTGGAGTTTGAAGCTGTTGGGACAGGCAGAGGAACTCTTCTGCCCACCCCCCCCCCCAAGGGTCCCTGGATGAATTCAGTCTGGAGCAGAGTGAGGCAGCATCTTAACAGTGTGTTGCTCTCTTCTGAGATTCTCCTCACATTTCTTTAGTGTTCTTTAATCTTGTGCAGAGCTTTAGAATTCTTTTGTATTTCAAGATGCTGACAGTTTTAAAGAATATAGGTGATTTTTACTGCAAAAGATCCATTTATGTGAGTTTGGGGTTTATTATGTTTTTTCCACATGATTAAATTCAGGTTATATCATTTTGGCAATATCACAAAAAATGTGGCTTGTAGGAGACAATATCTATGTGTCCATTATTGGTGATGCTGTGATCTTAGTTATGGAAGTGTCTTCTACTATAACTTCTAGCCTTCTCTGCTATAAAATTGCTATTCCTCCTTGTTATAGTAAGTGAATTTATTTACTTGAGTCTGAGGTAGGGCCACACCTGGAAGTGCTCAAGATGTACTCCTAACTCTGTGCTCACTCCGGGAGGATTCAGGAGACCATGTGGACTGTCATGAATGAACCTGAGTTGGCTTCATGCAAGAAGAGTACCCTACTCACTGTACTATCACACAGGCACCCTACCAGGGTTAGCTCTATGCAACACAAGTGCCTTGATCCTTGTACCATGTCTCTGGCCCCAATGAGTTTCTTTATTAAAAATGTCTTATCTAGTATATACATTGAAAATGTGTATAAATACACAAGCACATATATTTATATAACCAGTAATTTTATCACCCACTGCATATTATTTTCAAGTCGAGATTTTATGTTATTTTTCCTATAGTAACATACGTTATAAAGAAATTTTCACTGACACTCCACCTTTTTATTTATTTATATTGGTATGGACTAGTAGATAGTTAGCAAGAACACAACACTTAAGAAGACACTCTCAGTGTTCTGCGAGTGTCTTATTTTATGCAATTATTACCTATTTATTCTCCCTTCCTTACCTATTGTTGATCCTGCAATGACTGGTGGTCATACACAATTTTCCTGATAAAACAATTGAACATGGTACTTTCTGGAGTTGCACTCCTTTAGTTGATCTTCTAGGGTCAAAGATCAGAGCTGCCAGGATGGTGCTCAGTACATGCAACAGCACTGGGAATCAAGCTCCTGTTCTCATGCTTGCAAGGGCTTTGTTTAAGTCACTGAGCCATCTACTGGGCCTCCTACCATTGGTTAAGCATATGGAAACAAATACACATGGGACTACATAAAATTAAGAAGCAAAAGTAAAAGATGCTTTTGCAGACTATGACAAAATATTTGTGTATCACTCATTTGTCAAAGGATTAATATCCATGATATATACATATATCTAATTACTTGAAAATTCAGCAAGCACAATCAGGTCCATCAAAATGAGAAGAGATAATAAACAGAAACATCCTCAAAGAATATATACAGATCACATATGTATATTAAATCATATTCTCATCAATATCATCAAGGAAATACAAAATAAAGCAAGAGTGAAAAATACTCTCATACCAATGAGACTGGCACACATTAAAAAGAACAAAAAACTACCAATGTTGATGTGGATATGCAGAACAAAGAAGCTTTTCTCCACTGATGGTGGGAGTATCAAGTGGTTAAACTTTGTTGGAAAATAACATGGACACTTCTCTAAAAAATAAAAGTTCACTATAGATATTTCTCTAAAAATTAACAATTTAATATACAAATGACCCAGAAATTCCACTTTCTGGCTTCTATATCAAGAGCCCAAAAATTCTATTCTGAAAACATTTGTGCTCTTATGTTCATTGCAGCACTGTTCTCAATAGCTGAAATTAAAGAACAACTCAATGTCCAAGAACAGTTGACTGGATAAAGAAACTTTGGTGTATATACACAATTGTGTGGAGAAAAGCTTTTTAAAAATTATTTATTTTGTATTTAATCACTGTGAGATACACAGTTACAAAGCTGTTCATAATCGAGTTTCAGTCATACGATGTTCTAACATCCATCCCTCCAACAGTGTACATTTCCTACCACCAATATCCCCAGCTTCCCTCTTGACACCCAACACCCCCTTGCCTGTTTCTATGACAGTCATTTCCTCTCTCTCTCTCCCTCTCTCTCTCCCTCTCTCTCCTCTCTCTCATTTGTGCACACTCTCTCACTCTAACTCTCTCTCTTTTTCAGCATTATGTATTGCAAAACAGGTACTGATGGGCTATGAAATTTGTTCCTTTACCTACTTTCAGCACATAGTTCTTATCCAGAGTGATCATTTCAAGCTATTTTTCTTATAGTGGTCCCTTCTCTATCCCAACTATCTTCTCCCCCAGTACTGTAATATCTCTTTTTTCACTTTTATTATTTGAATATAGCACAGCCAAGATATATAAAACACTGGTAGAGATTTACGAGGAAACACATAATACACAACACTAACAAAAACTAGGGAGAAGAGATGAACAGAAGCATCATCAAAAAAAAAAAAGAAATACAAATGACCAAAAGGTACATGAAAAACTGCTCTACATCACTAATTATCAGGGAGATGAAAATCAACACAACAACATCGTCTCACACACATCAAAAATAACAACCAGTGCTGGCATGAATGAAGAGAGAAAGGAACTCTCATTTTCTGCTGGTGGAAATGCCGATTGGATATTCTTCACAAACCTAGAAATTGAACTTTCATACGACCCAGCAATATACTCCTGGGAATATAAACTAATGGCCTCAAAACACAATGCAGAAAAGTTATCTGCACTCTTATGTTCATTGCAGCACTGCTCACAATATCCAGAATCTAGAAACAACCCACGTGTCCAAGAACAGATTAGTCGATAAAGAAGCAATGGTACATTCACACAGTGGAACACTACATGCTTGTTAGGAAAAATTAAGTCATGAAATTTGTTTGTATATGAATGAACGTGGAGAGTATCATGCTAAGTGAGACAATTCAGAGGGAGAGGGACAAACAGAATAATTGCACTCGTTTGTGGGATATAAAAAACATAGTATGTGAATAATACCCAAAGACAGTAGAAACTAGGGCCAGGAGTACAGGTCCATGGTAGGAAGCTTGCCACCAAGGGGGACAAGGAGTGCAATTAGGAAATAGAAGAAACCACTATGACGATGATAGCTGGAAATGATTACTCTGGACACAAACTGAGTGCTGAAAGGAGGTAGAGTGATATGCATGATACTCTTTCAGTAACAGTACTGCAAGCCACAGTGCTTAAAAGGAAAAAAAAGAAAGAAAGAGATAGAGAAGAAAAGTGTCTTCCATAGAGGCAGGCTTCAATGGAAGGGAGGGGAAAAGCAGGCAGGAGTGGAACCTGCGATATTGGTGGTGGAAAGTGTGCACTGGTGAAGGGATGGGTGTTGGAACATTGTATGACTGATACTCAATTATGAAATTGTATATCTCAATTTTGTAGCTGTAGATATCATAGTGATTCAATTAAAGAAAAAAAATTTAAATAGTGTAAAAGAAAGAAATAAACAAATAGGACTACACCAAACTAAAAAAATATCTGCACTGTCAGAGAATTTATGCCAAAGTAAAAATACATACCACTGATTAGGAGAAAATATTCTCACTCTCGGAACTCAAGAGCAGCAACAAGTCACATAAAAATAGGGAGAAGAGATGAATAGAGAAAATGAGAAAAAGAAGGCCAAGAGACTTTCATCACTGATTTTCAGAAAAGTGCAAATCAAAACAATAATGTTATATCACATCACATCAGTTAGAATGCTTCATATCTAAAAGTTGAGGAGCAATAATTTCTGGATTAGGAATGTAGTAAAAAAAGAACTATTATTCATTGCTGGCGAGACAACTGCTTGATTCAGCTTTTTGGAAAATATTTTGGAGACTTTATAAAAGTTGAATAGAAATTCCATGTCACCCAGCTATTTTGCTCCTGGGTATCTACCTCAAGAACACAAAAATAGTAGTTCATAAAGATATCTGTACACCAATGTTTATCACGCCACAATTTTCAATAGATAAGATTGGGGAAAGTCCCAAGTGTCCAACAACAGATGACAATAAAAAATTGTGGCATATGTACAAAATGGAATGCTATTAACTATTAGAAAAGATGAAATTCTGCATTTTGTTGAAAATGAGATAGAATTGAATATGCCATGCTAAGCAAAGCAAGTCAGTAAATCAAAGACAATATCCCAGATGATCTCACTCATATGCAGAATATAAAGAAACAACGGGATTAGATAATAGGAACAACTCTGAGTTAGGTCAATGTAACTGTGATCTTAGAGTGATGGGGGGTGAGGTTAATGGTGGATGGATGCTGGTACTCTCGTGGTGGGCATAATATAGCAGCAATTTATGGTAAAATGCATCAGAACTAGAGAGTTGATCCACAGAACTGAATTTTTGAGGCAGAGGGTGAATAATAGAGACCTTTAGGACATTGTTGGAGTGAAGTGGGCACTACAGTAGTGGGAGTGGTGTGGGAACTGTACACACATGAAACTTTATTAACACTGTAAAAAAGTACTTCAAAAAGTGACATGAAGAAAAAAATAAATAGATAATAACCAAGTTAATAAAGATATGTGTTGCATCAGATAAAATACAAATGAATTCATCAGAAGAAAATTAGAAAATCTGAATAAAATGTTGACTTTACTGAATAAAAGTATAGTATTCATTTATTGTAACATGTGTACCTTTCTAATGTAATCTGCCAGTGAAAGGGGAAATAATTTAAAGATATTTATTAATTTTGTATAATTTCAATAATTTTGAAAATAAATAATTGTTCTAATATATAAGAATTATTTTAAAAATAAAAACAAAAATTTTATTGTCATTATAAAGTGAAGAAAGAGAAAAATGAAGTAAATTAGTCCTTCCATACGATACACATTGGGCTTTTAGCTTCTGTATCCAACACTTAAGAGAAAAGCAGCGGTTAACTTTTTCTTACATATTCATGTAAATTTTGTTTGCATTAGCAATTATGATAATGGACCTGCTTTCAGAAGAGCAGCTAGTTGCCTATTTATCCAGGCTCCAGTCAGTTTTAATATAAAATTATGTAGCATGCATAATATGTTTAATGATCAGCTAATAAACTCATTTTAAGAAAGGACTGGAAGTTGACAGTCTAAAGATTTTTATTGAGGACTGAATATTAAAATTAAAGGCATGTTTGACATTTCAAATTACTAAGATCATTTTTTTCTAAGACCCAATTTATGTATCAAATAGCTAACATGGGTTTGTGGTAGAAACGTTTAGCTTTAGTTTCTGAGACAAGTGACTCATTTCACTGGACAAAAATTACATAAATAGACAACCATCCTTTAATTGAAAATCATACATTATATCTATAACATTAATACAAGTTCAGGAAATACAATGAATATGATGAAATTCAAGCCTTTTGGAATCACAGAATAAAGAACTGTAAATATAAAACTCAATCTTCTATTTTAGGACTCATTTTCATACATTCTGATATAGCTTGCTTTATCTCAAACCCTTTCATTTCAGTAGTTACAAAATGGAAACAGCTTTGGGAGATATAAAATCAACACATTGAATGCTTAAAAATGATAGAGATATTACAAAATTGGAATCAATGTCTTGCAGTCTAACAAAAGCACTAAGAATACTACATTACATGTGATAGATAATTTCCACTTTTCTCTTTTGCATTTGATAGCACAGTATTCTGGCTAAAGTGCATTTTTTATTACCCAACAACCTAGCCATGCAAATCATTGTCTTACACTTAACATGATTTTTTCTCTTCCTTTTGTCTCTTTCACATCTCTGGCTGGGTCCTTATCAATGCACGCATGGCTTACTATTATCAGATTCCAAGCTTTTCTCACTGTTATTCACACACACACACACACACACACACATACACACACAATGTGGGTCCCATTTACTGTAATTGTCCTAGGTTCGACATTTTGCAGAACATTTCCTCTGTTTTGTTTACTCCTCATAGCACCTCTACAAGGCAATGCATCCTATAGTTGATACAACTGAAATTCAAGAGAGAACAACTTGCCGAAGCTCATATATTGAATCAATACAGATGCTGGAGAGATACTCATTGGGAAAGGGACTGGTGTTGTACATGGCAAACTTGAGTATGATTCCTGGTACCACAGTGGTTATCTGAGTACCACCAGGAGTGATCCCTGAGCAAAGAGCCGGGAATAAACCCTGTTCACTGCTGTGATGGCTACCTCCAAAATGAAGAATGATAGTCTAGCTTCAGATTCATACTATGCCTAGTGCTTGGTACTTAACAAAAACAAACAAACAAACAAACAAACATAAAACACCAGAATCTTAACTCATTATACTTATTACTATTCAATTCACGATAGCATACCAATGCCTGAGAATCTTCTTAAAACACAGTAGTCATGAACTCCTTCTGCTTCTCAGGAAATTTGATTAACACTTTATCTTCAGTAGGACAGAATCCAGAACTCCTGTAGTCCAGGCCCAATAGATCTTTCCCAAACTACTCTGGTTTCTGTGTTTCAAGTGTAATCATGCTACCTGACCCAGGTCTTTGCTCATGTCATTTATCTTCAGCTTGCTATACAATCTTGATTTGCTTCTATTTCTTGATCTACACAATTTAAAAAGTGGTATTTCTCTGGTATGATACAATCTTACTGGAAGTGTTGTATCTGGTGCAATGTCTGGGGCAGGGCAGAGTCAATGCAAAGAGGCTTTGTCTGTTCTATTCATATTATCCGTTAAGAATATGCTCAATGCTTCCACTTCCATGAAAGAATTAATAAATAGGAAAAATGTTACTCTCTTCTACAGTGCTCTTTTTTTCTTTTATTTTAATTCTTATGCTTTTTTTTCACTTGATCACTTGACATCCCATTACTCATCGATTTGCTCGAGCGGGCACCAGTAACATCTCCATTCAACCCTATTGTGTGCTAGTGTAGCCCAATGGCGTCTGCTCGTTCTAGGACCACAAAGAGTCTCAAACCTACTGTACAGGGTCTTGACGAAGAAGTCTGACCATTTCGTAGGTGGGTGACCATGTGATCTTTTGATGTCCCATGAAATCCAGTCAGTAATGGCTCTAGTCCAGCAGTCATCTCCAAATCTCATTACGTGTCCAGCCCATCTGATTTTTGATGCCTTGGCAAATGAGACAGCCTCCCCAGTTCTTGATCGTCAACAAGGGTTGGAACTCCGGATTCTATCTCTCATTTGAGTGAAGCGTGATACTACAAGCATAGCTCTTTCGATTCCTCTTTGGGAGACCCAAATAGCATTTCCATCCTGTTTTCGTAGGGCTCAGGTCTCTTAGGTGTATGTTAATGCAGGAAGAACAGTGGAATCGAAGAGATGTGCCCAGAGTCGGTGGTTCTTCATCCTCTTAGCTATTTCTTCAAGGCTCTTGAAGGCATTCCAAACCGCTCTCTTCCTCCTGCGCCACTCAGGTGCCAGGTAATTCGTCATGTTGACTTCTGAATCTAGGTAAACATAACTGTTGCATTCAGAGATGTTCCTTCTGTTGAGAGTGAATGGAATGTCAGGAACAAGGCTGTTTCTCATAAACATTGTCTTCGTGAGATTCAGCTATAGTCCGATCTTTCCACACTCACAGTCAAAGTCGGCCAGCATTTGTGCAGCTTGGCTAATATTTGGTGTTATTAGAACAATACCATCAACAAAGCGAAGGTGGTGTAGGTGCCGACCAACTATCTTCATTCACATTCCTTCCCATTCCAGTTATCTCATGACGTTCTCGAGGGTGACACTGAAGAGTTTCGGTGAAATGGTATCACCTTGCTGAACTCCCCTTTTGACATCAATTATCACTTCTTTGTAGAATGGTGAGATCCTGGTAGTGAATCCGTGATACAGCTCACGGAGGAACCTGATGTACTGAGTTTGAATGCCCTGTTTGGCTAGGGATCTGATGACTGCTTCTGTATCAACAGAATCCAAGGCTTTCTTTAAATCAATGAACGTTAGACAGAGTGGCATCTTGAGCTCCCAATAAACCTCAATGAGCTTGGTTATCGTGTGGATATGGTTGATTCTGCTGAATCCTTTTTGGAAACCGGCTTGCTCGCATGGTTGTCGTTTCATCTTATTATTCTGCCAATCCTATTCAGGATGACTTGAGTGAACAGCGTATAGATGACAGACAATAGGCAGATTGGGCGATAGTTGCCAATGTCATGGAGGTCTCCCTCTTATACAGTAGTACAGTCCTGCTGGTTTTCCATTGGGACATAACTTTGCATTCAGACAGGTAGCGTGTGAAGAGCCGAGCCATTGTATTGATGAGTACTGATGGCAGGTTCTTCAGGTGTTCACGTCTGACCTTGTCTGGGCCGGGTGCTGTTTGCTTCTTTACCCATGAAAGACCTAGGTACTCACTATATGGAACTAATTACATAAGTCTATACTATAGGGTTCAGAGCAAAAATACAGCAAGTACTGTACCTCCATGTGACTTACGCAAGTTAGATCCCGCATCCCATATGGTCCCCTGAGTACCACGAAGAGAGTTTCTTCTGTGCAGAGCCAGAAGTATATACTAAGCATCACCCGATGTGGCCCTCAAACAAACAAACAAATCGAAGAAGACTATACTACAGTGATATATGTCCAAATTCTATCCTCCGCTATTATACCTCAACTTCATAACAGGTAAGGGTGTTTTAGGGGCTGGAGTGATAGCACAGTGGGTAGAGCGTTAGCCTTACACACGGCCAACCCGGGTTTGAGTCCCAGCATCCCATGTGGTCCCCTGAGCACCGCCAGGAGTAATTCCTGAGTGCAGAGCCAGGAGTAACCCCTGTGCATCGCCAAGTATGACTCAAAAAGAAAAAAAAAGAATGTTTTTTTAAAAAATTTTAATTAGTGAAACACCATGAGGTACAGTTGTAGACTTACAAATTTTTGTGCTTGGGTTTCAGTTATACAATGATCGAGTACCCATGTCTCTACCAGTGCCCATTCTCCACCACCAATGATCCCAGTATCACTCCACCTCCATCCCACTCATCCCACCCATCCCACCTTGCCTCTGTGGCAGGGCATTCCCTTTTGTTCTCTCTTTCCTTTTGGGTGCTCTGGTTTGCAAAAGAGGCATTGTGTGGCAATCATGTTTGGTCTATAGTCAACTTTCAGCATGAATCTCCTATCCTGGGAGGATCATCCCAACACCCTTTATTTTGTGCTCCCTTCTCTATCTGAGCTGCCTTTTCCCCTAGCGTGTGCAGCTGGCCTCCAAGCCATGGATTAAATCTCCTGGTACTCATCTCAGCTATTCTTGGGTTTTAGTCTCTTATTTTTTACTTTATGTTCCACAGATGAATGCAATCTTTCTTCACCTCAGTAGCATTAGTGCTTACAAATGTTTTAAAATCACTAAAACTGGAGTTTGAACCTCAGCTCAGTAACTGCCAAGTCACCTTAGGTAAAAAAAATTATGTGCCTCAGTTTACCAATTTGGCAATAATAGCACAGCAGTAGCGTGTTTGCCTTGCACACAGCCAACTTGGCCGACCTGAGTTCGATTCCTCCACCCCTCTCAGAGAGCCCAGCAAGTTACCAAGAGTATCTCGCCCTCATGGCAAAGCCTGGCAAGCTACCCGTAACGTATTCAATATGCCAAACCACAGTAACAACAAGTCTCAAAATGAAGATGTTACTGGGCCAGCTCGAGCAAATCGATGAACAACGGGAGGACAGTGCTACAATGCTAATACCTAACTTTTCATCATTTTTTGGCCATACAAGGTAGTTTTCAAAGCTTATTCCTATTTTTGAACTCATTAATCATTCTGGTGGGGCTTGGAGAAACACATGGGGTTTCAGGAATTGACCCAGGGTTGGCCATGTGCAAAGCAAATACTCTGTTCTCTGTACAGTCTCTCCAACTCTATCTTTTAAGGCTACTAAGAGGTTTAAAAGGAAGAATCCCACAGTAACTTTTCTCAATGCTCCAATACTTTCCAAGGTGTCTTGATCTGGTATCTACAGCAATCCATATTTTTAGGATGACTATAAAAATTGGACATAATTATTAAGAACAAAGACTCTAGAATTATAGTACCTTGGTTCAAGCTCAGCGTTGCTATCCTAGTGCCTATCTTTTGAAAGATATTTTATTTCTCAAAACTTTAGTTTCCTCGTCTGTAATATGGATGTGATGATAATGGTAACTATACTATGTAATTGTTTTATGATTTAGCATTACTGTCATTAAATAATATACTATAATTCACTAGAATATTGAATCTTTATAAAAAGTATTCATATAATTGAAGCTTGGTAAAATGTCTTTCATCAATTACCTATATTTAATTTTATTTTTATGAGTGGGGAGCACTGTATCACTGTAACACTGTCCTCCCGTTTTTCATTGATTTGATCAAGCGGGTACTAGCAACATCTTCATTGGGCGACTTCTTTTTCCTGTTTTTGGCATATCTAATATGCCATGGGTAGCTTGCTAGGCTCTACCATGCGGGCGTGATACTCTCGGTAGCTTGCCAGGCACTCTGAGAGGGATGGAGGAATCAAGCCCGGATCGGCCGCGTGCAAGGCAAATGCCCTATCCACTGTGCTATCGCAGGTAGGGCGATATGAATGTGTGGGGAGAGGCTTATAAAAATGTCCATATGCTCTTTCCTGCTTTCAGAATAATAGCTGACCCTGGGAATATTAATACAAATATTTGTATTAATACAGAAAGTAGGTTTGTGTCTTTACCCTCTCCAAGCCTAGTGGACCACTAGGCTTGGAGAGGGTAAAGACACAAACCTACTTTCTGTACCATGATTTCTTTGAAGGCATGGGTTTCTTGGTTTTTCTATTCATTGTTCAAACACTAATGCCCATACCAGATATGCAATCTCCATTATAATTATAGCTAGAATTCCAGCCAACCAAACCTGACTCCTGCCTCACTGAAATACAAGTATTTGAAAATTAAGAGCCAGAGCGTCCTTACTATTTGCATTCACTAATCATAGGAAATTTCAAACTAGAATCTACGTACCACATATTTTAGTTGTAAGGAGAATATCATACTAGAAAAGCATTAATTTATCCCAGCCAAAATGACCTCTTCTTTCAAAACAGAGACTCAGTAATTCTCCTTGGAAATTACATTTCTGTTACTAGAGTGCCTCTTCATCTGGAAGGAAAATTGCCCATTCATATAGTCAGGCAAGGATGAATAAAACATGCTAGTGGTGAAATACACTAGGTATGAGGTTCCTTTTAATTCCGTTCCACCGTGTCAGCACATTCTGTGGAGATAAGTTTCCTGCACTGCCACAGGCTTTTGCTATTCAGTTCTTAAAATTGCTGGGATTTGGGTAGCTTGTTTTTTCCTATCGAGTTGAAGCAGACTTGTGTCAAGTATGTAAAAGTAGAAGTGCCCTGACTATTGGAGATATGTGCAGTTACCACATTGGAAAATAGTCTTTGCTAACGGGCCTTTGCAGTTTGGGTTCAAATCTCAGCATCTGAGAGTTAACCAGATTCTTCTAATCTATTGATTACTTCCTAAGACATTTTCTTTATGAAAAGAAGAAGCAAAATTTATAAATCTATCATATACCAATCGCTGCGATAAGAAAAAGAATTACCACAATGGTCTTTATTTAGAGATATGAAGACTAATAAAGCTAAAGCACACCATACACAACCACAGTGATTGTATAATCACCATCATTAATACTTGAATTCTTTACTTATTGCTTTGAAAAAGACACTTTCCAAAATGGGTATAACAGTCTCAACATCTCTGGGAGATGGCTACCATTATTATTACCAATGTGACCCTGAGCAAGTTATTTTACCTCTGCATTTCCTCTATATGGACACTTGGGGTTGAGAGAAAGATGACTGAACATAGATGTGACATGGAATTCAGTTCAACTCTTCAGTCTCTGGGATACTTTAAGCAATGTACTGAACCACTGTTATATTTCCTCGGAGAGAGACAGAGTGGGTGTGAATCTCATTTCTGCCACTTGCTATATGTTGATCTAAATAAAGTTTCTTTGAAAAATGTATTAAATCACCATGGTTTACAAAGCTACTCATAATTGAGTTTTAGACATACTACGTTCCAGCACCAATCCCACTACCAATCTCTTCTTCACTCCACCAGGGTTCCCAGATTCCCTACCCCCATTTTCCTCCCCACCCATCCTAGAACCCTAAAAGGCATGTTTTAAAGTTTTGTTGTTGAAGTTTGGGTTTCTTATTTTCAGTGGTGTTGACTGCAGCTTGGATATTTAGCTGTACCACTCATTTACACCACTGATATACTTGGATCTCTTTAAAACCTTCTCCCCATTGCTTCCTGTCTGTTCCTTCTTTCATCTTCCAATTGTTTTATGCTCTGTAGTTCTCCCTACACTCTGGAGCCAAAGGTGATCTAGACATCTATCCTTTAAAATTTGCATTTCCCAAACCATAATGCCCAAAAGTAGAGAAAGAATATGGGAAATATTGTCTTCCATGGAGGCAGGGGGAGGGTAGGATAGGGGAGGCAGGGGGTATACTGGGGATATTGGTGGTAGGGAATGTGTACTGGTGGAGGGATGGGTGTTTGATCATTGTGTGATTATAACCCAAACATGAAAGCTTGTAACTATCTCACGGTGATTCAATAAAATTTAAAAAAAGAAAGGGAAAAAAACCCTTTCATTCCTTTGTCCAATTATTCCATATACCATATTTAAGTGAACATCCTGAGTTTACCCTTCTTATAACTTCATTTATCATAACTATCAGTTCCATTCAAGCTGCTCGATTTGAATGATTTCATCATTTCTTTTTTTTTTTTTTTTTTGCTTTTTGGGTCACACCTGGAGATGCACAGGGATTACTCCTGACTCTGCACTCAAGAATCACTCTGGGCGGTGCTCAGGGGACCGTATGGGATGCTGGGAATCGAACCCGGGTCGGCCATGTGCAAAGCAAACGCCCTACCTGCTGTGCTATCACTCCAGCCCTCATCATTTCTTTAAGCTATATAGTATTACACTGTGTGTATATACTATATCATTATCATCCTCTTATTTACAAGTGGATGGACACTTATGTTGACTTAACTATTATACTAAGTGCTGAAATGAATGTTGTTGTGAATATGTCCTTTTGAATTAATGTTTTTTTGTCCTAGGGGTGGATAACCAGAAGTGAAATTTCTGGTACATATGGCAGCTAAATTATTAGTTTATTGAGATATCGCCATACTCTTCCATATACGTTGAACAAGACAACAATCCCAATATCAGTGGATAAGTGTTCCTTTTACATCACATACCACCAACACAGATTGTTACAATTTTTTTGATACCATGCTCACTAGTTTGAGATGGTATCTCATTGTAATCTTGATTGCATTTACTTAATAATCATGAGCGTTTTCTTTTATGTGCCTATTGGGCATCCATTGGTCTTCCTCAGAAAAATCCCTGTTCAGGAATGCCTCTTCAAAAAGTGGTACTTGGGAAACTGGACAACAACCTGCAAAAAATGAACTCTGACCTCTGTCTAAAGCCAGGCACAAAAGTCAGATCAAAATGGATTAAAGACCTCAGTATTAGACATGAATCCATAAGGTACATAGAGGAAAATGTAGGCAGAACTCTCTATGACATTGAAGCTAAAAGCACCTTTAAGGATGAAACAGCACTGACCAAGCAAGTGGAAGCAAACATAAACAAATGGGACTACATCAAACTAAGAAGCTCTGCACCTCAGAAGAAACAGTGAACAAAATACAGAAAGAGCCCACAAAACGGGAAAGAATATTTACCCAATACCCATCTGATAAGGGATTAATATCCAGCATATACAAGACACTAGTAGAATTGTACAAGAGAAAACCTCCAACCCCATTAAAAATTGGGAGAAGAAATGAACAGAAGCTTCCTCAAAAAAGAAATACAAATGACCAAAAGGCACATGAAAAAATGTTCCACATCACTAGCCATCAGGGAGATGCAAATCAAAACAATGAGATATCATCTCACACCACAGAGACTGGCACACACATCCAAAAGAACAAAAGGAACCAGTACTGGTGTGGATGTGGGTAAAGGGAACATTCTTTCACTGTTGGTGGGAATGCCCACTAGTCCAGCCATTCTGGAAAAAATATGGACAGTCCTTCAAACGCTAGAAATTGAGATTCCATATGACCCCGCAATACCACTTCTCGGAATATATCCCGAGGATGTGAAAAAGCACAGTAGAAATGACATCGGTGCCTATATGTTGTTCACTTCAGCACTGTTCATGATAACCAAAATCTGGAAACAACCCAACTGGCCTAGAACAGATGACTGGTTAAAGAAACTTTGGTACATCTACACAGTGGAATACTATGCAGCTGTTAGGAGAGATGAAGTCATGAACTTTGTTTATAAATGGATAGACATGGAGAGTATCATGCTAAGTGAAATGAGTCAGAAAGAGAGGGACAGACATAGAAGGACTGCACTCATTTATGGAGTATAAAACCACACAACATGAGGCTGACACCTAAGGATAGTAGATACACAGGACAGATTGCTTCATAGCTGGATGCATGCCTCATGAGCAAAGGGGAGAAGGCAGCTGGAATAGAGAAGGGATCACTAAGAAAAAGATGGCTGGAGGAATTGGTCAGAATGGGAGATGCATTGTACACCATAATGCCCAAAAGTAGAAAGAGAGTATGGGGAATCATGTCTACCATGAAGGCAGGGTGAGGGTGGGAAAGGGGGGGGGGTATACCAGGGATATTGGTGGTGGGGGATGTGTACTGGTGGAGGGATGGGTGTTTGATCATTGTGTGATTGTAACCCAAACATGAAAGCTTGTAACTATCTCATGATGATTCAAGAAAATTTAAAGAAAAGAAAGAAAAGTCCCTCTTCATTTCCATTTCCCAGTTTTTAATGGATGTTTTGGGCTTTTTTTTCGCTCATTAAAGTACTTCATATATTCTGGATATCAATATTTCACATGATATGTTGAATGAAAATATTTTCTCCCATTAAATTATCTCTCTTTTAGTTTTAGCTCGTGTTTCTTTTGCCATGCAGAAACTTTAATTTAATGTAGTTCCATTTTTTTCATTCTGTTGCCTTTGCCAGTGGCATTGTATCATTAAATACACCTTTGTGACTCAGATTTTTAAACATTCTGCCTGTATTTTCCTCAGTGTACTTTATAGATTCTCGTCTAATCTAAAGGTCATGCCCTTATCCATGAGATGTAACACGTATTTTGTAGGGGGATTTTTGAGCATTAATAGGGAAAATGAATTGAAGTATTAGCACAATACCTATCCAACAGCATATGCTTAACATATCGCCATTGCTACTATTATTGTCTTCTGTGAAAGTTAAGCTAATAGTACTTATAAATGTGCCTTATAGAATTGTTGCAAGGGTATTACAAAGGGCAAGTCATGATAGCTCCAAATGGAAGTATTTTGAATTCAATTTCTAAGCTAGAAGAAACTGTAAGTGCTCAAAGTTATTTTAACCTTTTTTTCCCATCACAGAAATGGAATGTAGCTGCAAATGTTGACTCCATGTACAATCTCTATGGTAGGCAGTATTTCTTCAGTCTCTTTCTCACAAGCCCTCCATTCTGGTTGCTATGTATTACTTTAGGTACTAGCCTGACCCAACTCAGGTCTTGCCAGTATACCTTGTCCTTTCTGAGATTGAAAGACTGAACCTAATCCTCCCCTGAGTTCCAAATAAGGAAGATCTTTGGATAAACCAGAATAAATGATATATGAAAACAATAACAATCTGTTCTATATCAAAGTATCATAAAGATTCTTCTAGAACTGGTTAGAATAAATGAAAAGTATATATTAAAATCAATTTGATATTATCTGACACAGAAAATATCAAAATTCTCGTATATCTGAAATTATGTGTAAAGGGGTTTTAAAATGTTCATATATCTTAAAATAATTTTATTAGTAATTTATTATAATAAAATGATCATATATATAGTCAAATTGATTCATGGCATTTATAATTGTTTTTCATAATATAAAAAAACTGAGAAAAATGTCCAGAAGTAAAGGACTATCTAAATGAATCATAGTAGAGTTGAATGGCAAGTAACCATGAAAGTGCTTTCTACAAAATGCAGTGACTTGAAATATTCTCACAATCAGAAGTTAAATGTAAAAAATAAAGTAAAAGCTGTTCCTTTGAAAAATATTTTAAAACAGTAAATTGGAAAATTTGTATCTTACATTTTAAAGTCAACTAGATATCAAACTATGTTTAAAAAAATCAATCTAGTAGAAATACATTAACTTATCAAGGATAAAACTCAGAGAAATATTCAAAATACAGTAGATATTTCAGATAGAGGTGTTAAGGTCCATTTTTCTCATTCTTTCTTCACTATATTTTTCTTCAAATTTTCTGTAATAGTTGCATATAGAGTCAGGATATGGTGGTGGAAAGTGAATGTATTGTTAGAAACTCCAGGTTCTGATTCTGGCATCACCATATCCTAGTTTTGTGAACTTGAACAAGATACTGAATTTCTTCCAGTGATATGGAAATTATAATGCTAACCTCAGAAAGTTGGGAAGAGTTCAATGTAGAAGTTCGGATAAACTAGAAAAATGTTAAGTCATTGTAATGCATTGCTTTTATAATGAGTGAAAACTTTATTTTAAACATAGCTCTGGATGTCAATACTTCTGACTGGTCATAGTTTCCCCACACTTTGTTTGCCTAGCAAATTGTTGGATATAAAAACATGAGAAAATGCATAAATAAAAATTCCATTTAAAACATACCACAGAAAACTTGTCCTGGGTGAAAAATCTCTGAAGCATATATTAGAAAGAAACAGTTTCTTTCAGTGCGAGTGCAGAAATAGTAAAATAATACCCAGATTGTCTATTGATTAAAGTCCTTTATAAATGCATCAAACATTTTCACCATGTCATGCATTTTGATATTTTGTTAGATGGTGGTAGTGTGAGTTGTCTATCAGTGTACCTTTCAACAGAAGCTGTGTGTGGCTGTACCACATATATTTATCTCTTTGTTAACACAAACTTGGGGTTCCAAAAGACACTTAGCAGGTGACTGTATGAACCGAAACTATAAGTAGCTCATCAATCACTCTCTAGGAACCGGGACAGAAAAAAGATGATTTTCTCTTTCTTCAGAACGTAATAAGCCCTAGGTAAAATGGCACAGAATCCTTTTGAGAGTTCAGCTTTACAAGCCAGTATCGGATCAGAAATCAGAAGGCAAATAGAATTTAGTTAGACACAGAAGGCAACATTGAGTTCACCAAAGAAAAAACACATAGAGAAAAATAGTGCCTAGCAGATATGAGGGTCAGATACTAAGTTAAGTGACCACAACACTAAACAAGAGCAAACATAAAGATAAAGATCAGAATATGAGGATCAGCTTCAAAATCAGATGCCTTGGTGTACGAGATTACGAGATCGTGGGACAGAGAAAACAAGATACTGGAAATTTGACCTGGAATTCCTGGGGTAGGAGCTCAGCTTGTTCAATAATTCAGGACAATCTAGGAACGCTCAAAAACTTCAAGAAAGTATCCTTGAAAGAAGACTCCCAAACCCCAGTAATTGCCCTATACAGTGTTACAAAAACCCTCCATGTAATTATAAATGTTCACTAAATGTAATGAAGTCTGTGAGTGTGTTGCCATTATCTATGTTCTCTTCTCCCTTTTCATAAGGCATGGTCTGTGTACCCATGCATTTAGATGTAGTCATATGACTAAGTTCTGACCAGTGAAATGTGAGTGAAAGTGACCATTTCACTTATTAGCTGCTCCCGTAAGATCTACTATATATAATATCATTCGTCTTTGCAACACAGAAATAAATGTTTATTGTGCCTAGTCACTGAGTCTTTTTTTATTTAAATTTTTATTAGTGAAACACCATGAGGTACAGTTGTGGACTTACACATTATTGTGCTTGGGTTTCAGTTATACAATGATCGAATACCCATCCCTCCACCAGTGCCCATTCTCCACCACCACCAGTCCCAGTATCCCTCCCACTCCCCATCCCCCCATCTCACCCTACCAGTGTGGCAGGGCATTCCCCTCTATTATCTCTCTCCTTTTGAGTGCTGCGGTTTGCAAAAGAGATATTGAGTAGCAATCTTTTTCAGACTATAGTCTACTCTCATCACGCATTTCCCATCCTGAGAGGAACATCCCAACACCCTTTATTTGGTGTTCCCTTCTCTATCTGAGCTGCCTTTACACCTAGCATGTGCGACTGTTCTCAAAGCCATGGAGTAATCCTCCTGGCACTGATCTCGGCTATTCTTGGGTGTTAATCACCTATTTTGTTACCTTATGTTCCCCAGATGAATGCAATCTTTCTCTGTCTATCCCTGTCTTTCTGACTCATTTCACTTAGCATGATACTTTCCATGTACTACCACTTGTATGTAAATTTCATGACTTCATCTTTTCTGACAGCTACATAGTATTCCATTGTGTATATGTACCAAAGCTTCTTTAACCAGTCATCTGTTCTTGGGCACTCAGGTTTTTCCCAGATACTAGCTATTGTAAACAGTGCTGCAATGAACAGACAACTGAAGATGTCGCTTTGACTATACTTTTTTGCCTCTCCGGGGAGTGGAATTCCCAGGAGTGGAATTGCTGGGTCAAATGGGAGCTCAATTTCTAGCTTTTTGAGAATCATCCATACTGTTTTCCAGAAGGGCTGAACCAGTCGACATTTCCACCAGCAGTCACTGAGTCTTTGAAGAAATTAATTACAGCAGATAGTCTACCAAGATCATGCAACTATTTATATTCCACATACACCCTTAAATAAGCTTTAAGCTCTCATATCTTTTTAAAATATCGTCTTGTAATAGTAATACATACTGCAAGAATTATGGAAAACACTGGAATAAGACAGAGAACAACGATCGGTCAGTATTATCATCCACCATTCAAACATAATCAAAGTTGACTTTTTCACTTGTCTTCCATGTCAATATATTTTCAAGCAAGTGGTATGTATAAATAGCTATATTACAATTTGGAAACAGTGCTGATGATGTATACTAAATTCATGATATTCCATTAGAATGTTTTCAGGTACATATTACATTACTTAATACAATTATATTAATGTAATTCTGTTTAACAAATGAGTTTGAAAATATAATCAAAGAAAGCAAGCCTTTTAAAGCAGTAAGAAAAATGCTACTTACTGAAACAATTCTCAAGAAAATTTATAAATTTTGTAAATAGAATTAAATACAAAAGTAATTCTGTTATGAATCAGTCAATTTTTTCTAAAGTTCAAATGGGCACATTTTTTGTAAGAGACCCAAGGATATTTTTTAAAAAAATTTAGTGAGAGGGTACTAGCAATGGCATTAAATAATCATAAAACACTTTTAATTAACACAGTTTGATACCAGTAAATTAATAGGGAAATCAATGGAACAGAGCAGAGAATCTAGAATTAGAACAAAGTATTCTCTAAATTTGGTTTATTATTAAGGAGATTTTTAAAAATCAACAACAGGAAATGAATTATTCATTGGATAAACTTCCTGGGTAATTGAAAAAATAAGCTTGATTATGTTCCACTCTTGTACCAAAATAAATGCCAAATAGGCAAAACTGTTATGTTTTTATTGAGGTAACAATGGTTTGTAAAAATATATGTGTTTATGTTTTATGGGTATAATATTACCACATCACCTCCACCTCCAAAGTTTTCTATCTACTGGATAGTCGATTGGATGCTTCCCAAGAAAACTGACTTCCCAATCCCAATTATTAGCATATACTAAGTAAGCATTACTAGATATTTTTTATTCCCTTGCTTTATGTATATATACGACAACTGTGTAAGATCATGAGGTCACTGTCATTGTCTTCCCATTGTTCATCGATTTGCTCGAGCAGTTACCAGTAACATTGTGAGACTTGTTACTGTGTTTGGCATATCGAATACGTCACGGGCAGCTTGCCAGGCTTTGCTGAAGATTATGAGGTATTTGTCTTTATTCTTATTTATTTCACATAACATGGAACACTCTAGCCCTATTCATATTGTGGTAAAATGTAAGATTTTGTGCTTGCTTATTAAGCAAATGAAATCAGAGGAAAAAGGAGGTACTGAAGTACTGAATGACCTCACTCAACAATATACAAAGAAACAACTTGAGGAAAAGAGATTATCTAATGATGACAAACATTTGGCCTTGGATTATAAAACTGAGATTTCTAAGTAGTGAGAGGAGGAGAAGGAGGGACAGAGGAAGAGAGTGAGATAGAAGAAACAGAACAATGGTGGAGGGTCCTGGACATTTTTGTGATGGAGGTATGGCAATGGAATCAAAAACACAAATGTTATCACTATTATAAACATGTTGTGCAAGCTACTGAAGATAGTAGTACAATGAATATAGGTATGCTTTTTTTGTTTTATTCGGGGGCCACACTCAGCAGTGCTCAGGTCTTCTGACTTTGTGTTCAGGGATCATTTCTGGTAGAGTCATGTACCAAAGTAGGGTTGCCCAGGTACAAGGCAAGTGCCTTAACATCTGTACCATGTCTCTGGCTCCAAGTATGTATACTTTGAAAATTAATTTTTGTGATCTTTAGATAAATACCAAGAACTGATATTGCTAGGTGCTGTCAGTTCTAGGTTTTATGTTTTTAGAAGTCTTTTTCACATAGAATTGGTGCCAGAATTCATTTCCACTGACAAATAATGAGGTTTGCTTTTCCTACACGTCCTTGCCAGCAATAGTGGTTTCTAGCATTTTGATGCAGGTCATTGTCGCGTGTGTAAGGTTGATTTATACTTCCTTGGTTATGACAATTTTCTTATTGTTCCTTTTGGTCATCTGTATATTTTCTTTGCAGAAAAGTTTTCTCAGGTTTTCTACCATTTTTGATGCAGTTATTTAGTCAGTGTTGTTGAGATTTATGAGGGCTTTATATATCGTGGATATTAAGTCTATTTAATATGTATGGTGTGAAAAGATTTTTTCCATTCAGTAAAATGTCTTTTTATTTTAGCAATGTCTCTTTTGTGATACAGAAAACTTTGTTTGATGTAGCACTATTTGTTTCTTTCTTCACTTATTTTCCTTTCCCCTGGAGTCAAATCTTTGAAGAGATCTCTGAAGTCAAAATCATAGAGTTATTTACCTATATTTTCTTTAATGTATTTTATTGATTCAGGTCCAACCACTAATTATTCCATCCATTATGAATATCCTATTATTTTTGGTGAGTGATCCAGTTACTTTTTTTTCTTGGGGCAGGGGTTGTTTGGGGTTATTTAAGCACTCAGAACTTACTCCTGACTATGCGCTCAGGGTTCAGTCCTGGTGGTATTTGGTGGAGTATACATTGTGCTGGAAATTGAACCAGGAACAGACCAACCAAGGCAAAGTCCTTAACCACCATACTATCTCTCTGGCCATCAAAATGTATTGTTTACATGCAGCTACCCAGTTTTCCTATACCATTTGATGAATAAGCTTTCTGTTTTCTCTTTTGTGTTCTTGGTTCCTTTTACAAGAATTATCAGTACACCTGAGGCTTTATTTCTGAGGCCTCATTTTATTCCATTGGTCTGAGAGTCTACATTGATCAAAATACCACAATGTTTTTGATTACTATATATCTTTTCATATAGCTTTTAAAGTCAGGGAACATGACGCCTAGTACCTTTTCCCTTAGGACTTCTTTGTTTGGATGATAGGAAGAGGGAGGAGGTGATGGTTCCATAAATATGTCAGTGGATTTATGTCCTTAAAAATGCCAAAGGAATTGTGATCAGTATAGCATTCAATTAGTATAATGTTTTGGATAGGACTTGTTTTATTGGGGGGGGTGCTTTTAAGTCACACAAGTGGTACCCAGGAGTTAGTGCATGGGCATCAATCCTGGAAGTACTCAGGAGACCATTTAGTGCCAGCAATTGATCCCAGAACTCTTGTAAGCAAAGCATAAAGGTAAAGGTAAAGGCCCTCCTGTTGTTCATCGATTTGCTCGAGCAGGCCCAGTAACGTCTCCATTGGAGATTTTGTTGCTACTGTGTTTGGCATATCGAATACAACACGGGTGGCTTGCCAAGCTAGAGCTGTTCAGCCTTTTGAGCTATCTGCCTGGCCCAGGATAATCATTTCAACAATGCAAATTTCTCCAATTAATGAGCATGGAATATATTTTTTATTGCTTTGTATCTTCTTCATTTCTTTCACTAATGATTTTTAGTTTCCTGTCTATAAGTCTGTCACCTATAAGTTAATGTTTAGTTTCAGATAAAAGTATAAATGGCCCTTTAATATTTTCTTTCGACATTATGCTTGCTGCACCACCATTCCATGTGAGATATGTGTCTGAGTGACATCACTGGACCTAATCTGAGATGGAAGGAAGAGTCCAACCCTTCCTGCTATCTCCCAGCATAGTGAACACCCAACCTTTGCTATATAAATTGGCCCAAAACACAGTTCTTGAGGAATGTGGTCAAATAAGACAGATCTACTAAAAAAATTCAAGACTGCTCACAGTTAGTCTTCCTGTCACTTGATGAAGACAGGCAGAAAAGAAAAAACAACAGCCTAATCCATCAGCAAGTAACTGCAAAGACCCCAGCACAGCAAGAACACTTAAAAACAATGGGGAAAACACAAAGAAGTCGAACATCCTCAATAAGTGAAAGCAATTTTGCCAAACACATGAACAGCACCAGTAAATCCTTAGGCAATGACTTTAGTTACACCATGATAAGAATGTTCAATGAGTTCGAAGAAAAGATAGCACAGGTGGTAAATCACAAGAAAGTATGAGTCAAAGTGAAAAAACTATAATCAGAAATTACAGAAATGAAGAACATGGTAGATGATATAAAAATGTCAATAGAAGCTCTGAATAGCAGAATAGTAGAAGCTGAGCAAAATACTGAAGAGCTCCAAGATGAGAAGGAAATTCCTAGGAAACAACAGAAAGTGGAAAATAGTCTGAAAAGAAATAAACAGCATGACAGAGAATTATGGGAGGAGCTCTAGAGAAACAATATAAGAATTATAGAAGATCCTGAAGGCAAATATCATGAAGAAATTAAAGAATTAAAAATCTCCCAGAGTTGATGGTTACAGACACTGAGATCCAAGAAACAGAAAAATCGCAGAGAAAATAGACTCAACTATGAAAACTCATTGTATTCGAAATGACAAAATCCAAAGATAGAAACAAAACATTGAAAGCAGCAAGATAAAGGCAAACCCATAAGATGTAGAGCAGATATACACAAAGAAACTGCAAGCCAGAAGAATATGGAGAGATATGGTACAAATCTTCATAAAGTGAACACCTCACCCTGAGTAAGTGCTCTATCCAACTACATAATCATTCAGATTGTCAAGGAATGATACAGAGCTTTATAGATAGGGAACAGCTCAGGGAGTTCATAGCCCTGAACTCAGTTTTGCAAGAAGTATAACAGAGTTTCTCTAATATATGGGACAATCCAAACATGTGCCACGGATTTGACACTCACTAATGATGCATAAGGTTCTCCTCTACTGGATTAAGAAAAGTATGTTTACTCCTAGCTTGCTAAAGGATTTTTACATTTTCTTTTCTTTTTTTTAATTTTACTGAATACCATGAGATAGTCACAGGCTTTCATGTTTGGGTTACAATCACACAAAGATCAAATATCCATCCCTTCACCAGTGCATAGTCCCCACCACCAATATTCCCGGTATACTCCCCCTTTCCCACCCTCCCCCTGCCTCCATGGCAGACAATATTTCCTATACTCTGTCTCTACTTGTGGGGATTATGGTTTTCAATACAGACCCTGAGAGGTTATCATGTTTGGTCCTTTATCTGCTTTCTGCACACATCTCCCATTCCGACCAATTCCTCCAGTCATCTTTTTCTTAGTGATCCCTTCTCTATTCCAGCTGCCTTCTCCCATTTGCTCATGAGGCAGGCTTCCATCTGTGGAGCAATCTGTCCCATGTATCTACTGTTCTTGGGTGTCAGCCTCATATTATGTTGTTTTATACTCCACAAATGAGTGCAGTCCTTCTTTGTCTGTCCCTCCCTGACTCATTTCAGTTAGCATGATACTCTCCATGTCTATCCATTTATAAACAAAGTTCAGGACTTCATCTCTCCTGACAGCTGCATAGTATTCCATTGTGTAGATGTACCAAAGTTTCTTTAACCAGTCATCTGTTCTAGGGCACTTGGGTTGTTTCCAGACTTGGCCTATTGTGAACAGTGCTGCAGTGAACATATAGGCACAGATGTCCTTTCTACTGTGCTTTTTTGCATCCTCAGGATATATTCTCCGAAGTGGTATTGTGGGGTCATATGGAAGCTCAATTTCTAGCTTTTGAAGGACTTTCCATATTGTTTTCCAGAAAGGCTGGACTAGTGGGCATCCCCACCAACAGTGAAAGAGTGTCCCTTTTCCCCCACATCCACGCCAGCACTGGTTCCTTTTGTTCTTTTGAATGTGTGTGCCAGTCTCTGTGGTGTGAGATGATATCTCATAGTTGTTTTGATTTGCATCTCCCTGATGACTAGTGATGTGGAGCAGTTTTTAATGTACCTTTTGGCCATTTGTGTCTCTTTTTTGAGAAAGCTTCTATTCATTTCTTCTCCCCATTTTTGATGGGGTTGGAGGTTTTTTTTCTTGTACAATTTACTAGTGTCTTGTATATGCTGGATATTAATCCCTTATCAGATGGGTATTGAATAAATATTCTTTCCTGTTCTGTGGGATCTTTCAGTATTTTGTTTACTGTTTCTTTTGAAGTGCAGAGCTTCTTAGTTTGATGTAGTCCCATTTGTTTATGTTTGCTTCCACTTGCATGGTCAGTGCTGTTTCACCCTTAAAAATGCTTTTAGCTTCAATGTCATGGAGAGTTCTGCCTACATTTTCCTCTATGTACCTTCTGAATTCATGTCTGATACTGAGGTCTTAATCCATTTTGATCTGACTTTTGTGCCTGGCATTAGACAGAGGTCAGAGTTCATTTTTTTTTGCAGGTAGCTATCTGATTTTTACATTTTCAATTGTGAATCATTTATATTGATTTAAATCACTTAAAAATCAATTATCAATAGATTGATTATCTTATATTGGGCTGGAGCAATAGTACAGTGTGTACAGTGTTTGCCTTGCAAGTGGCTGACCCTGGTTCTATTCTTCTACCCCTCTTGAGAGTCCAGCAAGTTACGGAGAGTATCCTGCCAGCATAGCAGAGCCTGGCAAGCTACCCGTGACATATTTGATATGCCAAAAACAGTAACAAGTCTCACAATGGAGACATTACTGGTGCCCGCTTGAGCAAATCAATGAATAATTGGAAGACAATGCTAATATACACAGTGCAGTGTAACTTTTATTTATCTATCTTCTCATAATTTCATTTTCCATTCTTTTAAGTTTCATTGGAACAAGCAATATAAAATAAATTTGTTATATGACTGCCCAGGGGGCAAGTTGGCAGATAAGAGGGAATTTGGGACACTAATGGATGGAGGGGGACACTGGTGGTGGGATTGGTGTTGGAACATTGTATGCCTGAAACTATTCTATTTTTAACAACCTTGTAAATCATGTTATATTAAAAAATCTAAACAAAATTTTCTTTCTCTTCTAAATATATGTTTGCTTATAAAATTTAACAAATATTTGGATATTTATTTTGTTTCATGCCACTTTGCTATATTTGCTTACTGTTTATGGAAATTTTTGGTGGCGTTTCTACAGTATTTTATCTATATTATCATGTAATTTTAAAACAGATTGTTTAACTTCCTCTTTCCCATTTGAAACCCTTAAATTTCTTTTTCTTAGCTAACTGCCTTGGCTAGAACTTCCAATTCAACCTTGTTGAATAATGGTAGTGAGACTAGATGTCTTTGTTTTGTGCCTAATCTTAAAGGAAAAGCTTTTTCACCATTTACTATGATGTTAGTTTTGAGGTTATTGTATATGATCTTTACAATTTCAAGTTCTTTCTATCCCAATTTAGTTAATTTTTTAAAACATGTTTTCAAACTTGTCTTATACAAGTTGAAGCTTGTGAAGATTGACAAAGAATCCTAGAAACTATGTGATCTTAAGGAAATAGTGTTTGATTGTAAATGGAATAATAAAGTACTGCATGATTTATGACAATATCTCTCATTTTAAACAATAAATGTGAAAGTAACTAGGTATACCAAAACTGGTTATAACATCTCCATTCTTGATTCTGATTACATTTAATAGTATTTTCACTTTTTTTTAGTGCCTAGCTAAAGGACCTTGTTTTGCTTTCCAGTATGTTTTATATTCTGAAGAATATTTCATATGTACTGGAGAATGTATATTCAGCTTTTTAATAGTAAAGAATCCCATAAATATCTATTGAGCCCTACTGATTTAATGTTGCTTCCATATTGATATTTTGTCTGAGTACTCTTTCCAGTGGTGAGAGTGGGGTGTTAAAGTCTCCCACAACTACTTGTTATTGCTGATGTCTCTTCATATATATTAGATATTACTTTATAAATGTTATGCTCATTCACTTGATGCACATATGTTAATAAGTGTTCAGTCTGTTGATTTATCAATTCTTTAATATATAATATACATTATTTGTTGTTATCATTATTTTAATTTGAACAATATTTGTTTGATATAAGTATGACTAAACATGCATCTTTTAGGTTACTGTTTGCTGAAAAATAATTTTTCAGACTTTTATTTTGACCCTTAGTTCATCATTGAAATTAAAATAGTCTTCTGTAATCTAAAAGTTGGGATTTTTTCTCCTGATTCATATAGGTGCTCTATGTCTTTCTGATTCAGTTCATCAACATTTAGAAAAATTAACAATATAAATTAGTTTGTTAGCATATTTCTATATGATTTGATGAATTCTGTGTGTTTATTTTCTTTTTCTTTTTTTATATATTTATTTATTTTTTAATAGTGAGGTACCATGAGGCACAGTTGTAGACTTATACATTTTTGTGCTTGGGTTTCGATTATACAATGATCAAACACCCATCCCTCCACCAGTGCGCATTTCCCACCACCACGGATCCCAGCATCCCCTCCCCCCCAGCCCCTATCCCACCCTGCCTCTGTGGCAGGGCATTTCCCTCTCTCTACTTTTGAGTGCCATGGTCGGCAAAAGAGGCATTGAGTGGCAATCATGCTTGGTCGACAGTCTACCCTCAGCATGCTCCCCCATCATGGGCGGATCCTCCCAACACCCTTTATTTGGTGTTCCCTTCTCTTTCTGAGCTCCCCCTTCCCCTAACATGTGTGGTTGTCCTCCGGGTCATTGAGTAAAATTCCTGGTACTAATCTCTGCCATACTTGGGTGTTAGTTTCCTATTTTGTTACTTTATGTTCCCCAGATGAATGCAATCTTTCTATGTCTATCCCTTTCTTTCTGAGTCATTTCGCAGAAGGAAAGAGATCATAAAACTTAGAGCAGAACTCAATGACATGGAAACCAAAGAAACAATACGAAAGATCAATGAAACCAAGAGCTGGTTCTTCGAGAGAATAAACAAAATAGATAAACCACTCACAACACTCACAAAGAAATAGAGAGAGAGAACCCTAATAAACTGAATCAGAAATGAGAAGGGGGATATCAAAACAGAAACCAAAGAAATCCAAAAGATCATCAGAGACTACTTTGAAAGTCTGTATGCCACGAAACAAGAGAACCTAGAAGAAATGGACAAATTCCTGGACTCCTATAATCTCCCAAAGCTGAATCAAGAAGATCTGGAGTATCTGAATAGACCTATTAACATCAACGAAATAGAAACTGCAATCAAAAGCCTTCCCAAAAACAAAAGCCTGGGCCCAGATGGATTCACTAGCGAATTTTTCCAAACATTTAAAGAGGACCTGCTGCCAGTCCTTCTCAAGCTCTTTCAGGAAATTGAAAAAACGGAAACTCTCCCAAACAGTTTCTATGAAGCCCATATCTCTCTAATACCAAAAGGGAACAAAGATACCATGAGAAAAGAAAACTACAGGCCGATATCCCTGATGAACACGGATGCGAAGATTCTCAACAAAATACTAGCAAATAGAATTCAACTACTCATCAAAAAGATCATACACCATGACCAAGTAGGATTCATCCCGGGGATGCAAGGCTGGTTTAACACTAGGAAATCAATCAACATAATCCACCACATCAACAAACGAAAAGATAAAAATCATATGATCATATCAATAGATGCAGAGAAAGCATTTGACAAGATCCAGCACCCATTTATGATGAAAACCCTAGCCAAAATGGGGATAGAGGGGACTTTTCTCAATATAGTTAAAGCCATCTACCACAAGCCTACAGCAAGCATCATCCTCAATGGCGAAAAACTGAGAGCCTTCCCTCTAAGATCAGGGACGAGATGCCCTGGACAAATGGATGCCCACTCTCTCCACTGCTGTTCAATATAGTATTGGAAGTACTTGCAATAGCGATTAGGCAAGAAAAGGATATTAGGGGCATCCAGGTAGGAAAGGAAGAAATCAAGCTCTCACTATTCACAGATGACATGATACTATACTTAGATGTAGGATAACACTCTTTTGTCCTTCCTCAGGTAGCTTAGGTTTGTCAGGTCACACCCATCTAAGAACACTGAACTTGTATTGTAAGCAATGTCCTTTCTGTGTGGACACAGGAAGACAGTTAATATTATGCTTTGTAACTTGGGAGTTGATTGACTCCGAATAATATTTACTCCTGGGCATCTGATTTCTTGACTCAGTTGCCCTTAGTTCCTAGCACTCCAAAAGCAGGGTCCCGATGAGGTACTGAATGGACCCAGGGCAAGCAGTGAGCTACCCTGGCATCGAAATGGGCCAGGCCAAAGAGCCACGATACTCAACTATAAGTTGAGGGCATGATCATGGACAAATGCTGATATGATCCAAAAGTAAGTACCGACGAGACTAGGACCCTGCTGGAGCTAGGAAGATTAACCTGGCCTGAGGACTGCGAAATGTATAGTGAGATGTTCTCAGGAAGAACCAAACTAAATTTATATCTCTTACTGTGCTCATACAGAATGACATTGCTAGAAATATTAGAAGTAGATTTATTACAACTATTTAAGTAGATTACTAACTGAAGGAAGAACACATCCTTGTTGGGATCCCACCCTTGGGTGGATCTCCTAGTAATCTGAAGTAAACTCTGTAGATGAGATTTTATCCTTGAGTTAATCTCCTGGAGGAGTGGTCTTACGTCTCTTTGTTGATTCGTCAGTATTCAACCCACCTTTATGTCACCGCCTTATGTGACTGCTATATAAACTAAGACGTAAGCTCGGAAAAGGGGTCAGAAGTGAGAGAGCTCGGGCTCCAGAGATCCAGAGTCAGAGCCAGAAGGAGAGAGCTTCCAAGACTGGGGCCCAGGAGAGAAGGAGGCAGAGAAAGACAGGAGTGAAGAGGATTGGAATAAACTACTATTGATATAGACCGGCCTGGCCCCCGTTTTTTCTTCCGTCTGCCCTTGGCCAACAGCCGTTCCGATCCAGGCCACACACAGTGGCTCAAGAGCACCGAACGCAGGCAGTGAAACAGTGCCATCCAGTGAGCCCGTGAACATACAACCTTCGGCGTGATAAGATTTTACACTTAGAAAACCCTAAAACCTCTATCAAGAAACTTCTAGAAACAATAGGCTTGTATAGTAAAGTGGCAGGTTATAAAATCAATGCCCAAAAGTCCATGGCTTTCCTATATGCAAATAGTAAAAGAGAAGAAAAAGACATGAAGAAAAAAATCCCATTCACAATTGTGCCCCAGAAAATCAAGTACCTAGGAATCACCTTAACTAAGGAAGTAAAGGACCTGTACAAAGAAAACTACAAACTCTACTTCAGGAAATAAAAGAGGATACAAAGAAATGGAAAAATATCCCCTGTTCATGGATCGGGAGAATTAACATTGTCAAAATGGCAATACTTCCCAAAGCACTGTATAAATTCAACACAATCTCTGTGTGGTTTTTGAAACTAATATTTTATTATTTAGTCTGTTCTTATATTTTTCCTTTTTGCTTCTATCTCTGCCTGTTTTAGTGTTCAACTCCCATTTGTCTCTTACAACACACACTAAATATAAAGACCTGACATCATAAAATACATAAAGGAGATTGTAATCAATATGTTACTTGAAATGGATGTTAGTGACATCCTTTATGTATTTAACACAAGTGACAAATAAACAAAAGAAAAATAAATAAATAAGCAAAGCTAAAAATCTTCTGTGCAGTGAAAGCAAACATTAACCAAACAAAAATGCAACCTGTTTACTAAATGGAAGAAGATGTTTGAAAACCATACATAAAACAATGGGCTAATATCCCAAATGTATAAAAATAATCCTACAATGCAACAACAAAAAACTATTTATTCCAACATAGAAGTGGAAGTAAAACCTGAATAAAATAAAACCTTAATATATATTTCTACAAATAAAATATACATATGACCAAAAGGCAAATTAAAAGATTCTCATAATTACTTACTATTAGGGAAATGCAAATAAAAACCAAAATGATACATTAATTCAAGCCTTCGAGAATGGATACTATTTTAAGAAAGCAAGTAACAATATGTGTTGATAAGGATGTTGAAAGTAGGAAACCTTGGGGCTGGAGAGATACTACAGTGGGTAGGGTGCTTGCCTTACATGTGGTGGACCTGGGTTCAATTCCTGGTATATCATGTGATCCCTCAAGCATCTCCAGGATTAATTCCTGAGTGCAGAAATTAGTAATGAGTGCAGAAAGGAGTAATTCCTGAAGTATATCCCCCAAACTCCCCAATTAATGTTGAAATGTAAAGAGCCCAATTAATGTTAAAATGGAAAGTGGGAAAGTAAAATCGGGTGACTGCTATGTAAAATAGTATAGATATTTTTAAAAATAAAAAATTTAAACTGTTATATGATCTAGCAATTATATCTCTGAGTACTTATTCAAAGGACATTAAAACACCAATATGAAGATCTATTCATATCCACATTTTCACTGAAGCATTATTTATAATGGAAACATCCCCAGTGCCAAAAGATAGATAACTAAAGAAGATGTGTTTAAGATATGTAGAAATATAATAGAATACCACTTATCTATAAAAATGAAATGTTCGCAACACTATATGATGTAGAAACTATGTGTTAAGTTAAATAGTGAGATTAAGAACGGGAACAGTATTATTTCACTTATACATGAAAGATAAAGAATATAATCTAATGAACAAAAAAAAACCCCAAATTCTAACATGCAGAAAACAGATTGGTGTTTACCAGAGGATAATTGTCCTGGGAGGATGTAATGTTAAATAGATAAAGGAGGTAAAGTATATGGTAATAGATGGAAATTACATATTTATGGTCATTTTTGTGGTGCTGGGAATAGAAACCAGAACTTTTAAAAGCATCTCTATATCACCAGAGAAATTTTACTTCGGGCACTGATCACAATGTAGTGTTTACAGATGCAGAATAATAACACTGTACAATTAAGCATATATTTGTTAAAATGTTATATCAGATTTGTTTATTTTTTAAAAATTTTTTAGTGAAACACCATGAGGTGCAGTTGTAGACTCACAAATTTTTGTGCTTGGGTTTCAGTTATACAATGATCGAGTACCCATCCCCCCACCAGTGCCAATTCTCCACCACCAATGATCCCAGTATCCCTCCCACCCCCACCCCACCCCACCATGCCCCCACCCCACCCCACCTCTGTGGCAGGGCATTCCCTTTTGTTCTCTCTTTCCTTTTGGGTGCTGTGGTTTGCAAAAGAGGCATTGAGTGGCAATCATGTTTGGTCTATAGTCTACTTTCAGCATAAATCTCCTATCCTGGGAGGATCCTCCCAACACCCTTTATTTGGTGCTCCCTTCTCTATCTGAACTCCCTTTTCTCCTAGCATGTGTGGCTGGCCTTCAAGCCATAGGAGTGAACCTCCTGGTACTTATCTCGGCTATTCTTGGGTGTTAGTCTCCTATTTTGTTACTTTATGTTCCCCAGATGAATGCAATCATTCTATGTCTGTCCCTCTCTTTCTGACTCATTTTGCTTAGCATGATACTTTCCATGTAGTACCACTTTTATGTAAATTTCATGACTTCATATTTTCTGACAGCTACATAGTAATCCATTATGTAGACATACCAAAATTTCTTTAACCAGTCATCTGTTATCGGGCACTCAGTTTTTTTCCATATTTTGGCTATTGTCAGATATGTTTATTTTTTAAAGAAAAAAATAATGGCGAGAGAAACAGTACAGAAAGTTGCCTTGCATGCAACATCAATCCCTGGAAACTTAGATGGTCCCCCAAGTCAGCCAGGAATGATCCCTGAGCACAGAGCCAGGAGTACGAACTCAACTGTGTGTGGCACAGAAAGAAGGAAAAGAAGAAAGAAAGAAAGAAAGAAAGAAAGAAAGAAAGAAAGAAAGAAAGAAAGGAAGGAAGGAAGGAAGGAAGGAAGGAAGGAAGGAAGGAAGGAAGGGATGAAGGGGGAACAAAAGGTGGGAGGAAGGGGGTAGGGAGGGAGGAAGGAAGGAAAGGATGGAGGAAAGAAGGAAGGAAGGAAGGAAGGAAAGAAAGGAGGGAAGATAATAACTTTACTTATTATAAAAGAGTTACAAAATTAAACTAACATAAATGATCATTCCCAAATAAGATGGAATAGGACGAAAAACTATTTTGTGTTGCAGGATGTGAAAGAAAATATTTATTGGTGATGTTAAATTACACACAATGTTTGAAAGACAATTTGACAATATTTTGCAACATTGTAAATTGTTTGTACAGATTGATCCAGCAAGTCCAATAACAGCCATTTATTCTATCACTGTGCACGTGTGAAATGATATGTGTATCAAGATAATAGCCTCAAAATTATTTTCTGTAAAATATCATAGACAACTTTGGGACTGCTTTCATAAATTATAGGCCATCCATATATTTGAATACCATACTGTCATTAAAAATAATGAGTAAAATATATTCATACCAAAATGGAAATATAACTAAGACACACTGTTAAATAATAAAAACATGGTTCAAAACAGTGTGTAGAATAAGTTATCACGTTTATTTAAAAAGCAGAGAAATATAAAAATATAGGGATATGTTTTTATATGAACAGCACATATGTAAATATCTTGAAATATACACAAAGCACAGTGGTTATATTTAAAAATGGGGCCTGAAGGACCGGAGTGATAGTGTGGCAGGTAGAGCATTTGTCTTGCATGTGGCCTACTCAGGTTTGATCCCCTGCACCTCACATGGTGGCTCAAGCCCACCAGAAGTGATCCCTGTGTGCAGAGCCAGGTGTAAGTCACAAGTACTGCCAGGTGTAGTCCCCAAACAAAAAGCAAACAAAAACTGGGGCCTGTGAATTGGAGAGATAGAACAAGGATAAGAACCTGTCTTTCACAAAGCCAATCTGAGCTTGATCCAGGCACCATATGGTTTCCTGTCAATTGCCAGGTGCAGGACTGGAGGTCCCTAAGTATCTCCCCTGGGTATTCTAGGTAGTCCAGACACTACAGCCTCAGGCTGGTTGGCTAACAATCACCAGGAAGGGTACTTAGGCCTCCTAAACACCACTTTGGAGCCCCCCAAAAGAATGGTGTAGGGGCAGAATCTCTTGCCCCCGTGCTGAGCTATCTTCACCATAGGTCCCTTGGAGGGGGCGGGTTGAGCTTCCCTAAGCCCCTCAAGCAGAACCCAGGCAGCCAAAAACCTCCAGAACCCAGCCACAGCCATACTCAAGGCCACTCTCCACACACTCGGACAAGCCTCGCGCATGAAGGAACCAGCAGAGGAACCCAGGTATGAGGGACCTGTGACTGAGATCTCCAAGCCTGCTTGGATGGGGACTGGGCCTCCTCCACCCAGATCTCCCATTTTCCAGTAGCTTTTAGTCACACCCACAAACTGCCCCTGGAGTTATGTAATCCCATCAATGGCCAAGACACAGAGACTATAAAACAAAGTTTCTATAAGAGAACGAAGCAGTTTTTCCTGGAGTGCAAGGCCGCATTCGCGGCCATGTGGCCTCTTATACTCTAGCTCACTGATGAACCTAAAGCAGCACACATGTGTTTGGTTTTAACATACTTGCTTGTATTCTGTTATAAACAGGCTTAAAGGACCCCAAAATGAAATCAACAACCTTTACAAACTTCCCACTCATTGTGGTGGGAAGATGCTTGCTGGTTGGGTGAGTGTTTGAATATTATCAGTAATGAACTGTTGTGAACTACTTTATGAAAATAAAATGTATAAAAATCGCAAAAAAGTGGTGTATGGATGATTGAGTGTGATGGGAAAGAACAGTTTTTCTTTAGTATATAGTATTTGAATTTCTCCATGTGCACATCTTATTAAAAATATAAATATTTAAGAAAAATGTCAAATTTGTGGATCTTCTGTGATGTACATTTTTTGGGGAAACTGATATTTCCACATAAACATTCAGAGAATATACTGCTTGAGATTTTCCTGGATACACGGTGGTGAAGGATTTAAGAATATGAACTGTCTAGCTTAATGGCTCAGTACCATCAAGTTCTGCCCATGTTTCACGTGGAAGTTTTTTCTTTTTTGTGTGAATAATATTCTAGTGTAAGTGTGTATTTGTATGTGCACACTGATAATATTTTATTTATACATTCACCCATTTATGGGCACTTAGCCTCTATATGTGGGTTATTGTTAATAATGCTGGAATAAACTTTAGTCTAACATATGATACCACTTACCTGTACAGTATGAAAAAGCTGAGATCATAGAAATGGCGTATATAAGTAGTTACCAGGGACTACATCATTCTACAAAATAATGTTGCATTCTGTAACTTTGCTTCAGAGTTGCTAACAAACTAGACCTTAAATGTTCACAACAACAACAACAACAAAGAGACATAATAATTATTTCAGCCAGCCCCCAACTTTTCTCTGCACAGGTGTTCTTCTGTGTGCCCCCAGTCCCATCCAGCCCCAGGATCCCGCTCACCTGCCATCTGGACATCAGCCTGAGGGCACTCCCTGGAGTTCCAGTGCACGTGCCCACCCAGCCCCCGCCTTTCCTCTGCACAGACACTTGGGCCCAGGTCTGTGAACTAGCATCAGGACCAGCTGGGGTCGTGGCCTCTCAAAAGTGGACATTTTCTTCTCTGAGGTCTTCTCAGTTATATTTCCCTCTCCCAGCACTCTCAACTCACATCCCAACCTGTATCACCTAATTCTTTGGAAAAAGTCCTGCCAACCTCAAACACAATATGACAATAATCCACTGGCCTACTCCAATTCCAACAAAATACCTGTACGTAAGAAGCTATTCAAGCCCAATATAAAAGAGCACATCCTCCAACACTTTACTAGATGCCTATCATAAGCCACAGATTAATGTCTGAGAAGGACATATTCTAGAAGGGGAGAAGGTTGAGCACCATCGACCAACCTTATTCAGAATCCTTTCCCACAATAAAAGAGAACACTGCTAGTGAACCTCAAGGTTTTACCTCTACACAACCACAACGGCATGAAGAAACAGCGCAAATCTCCACTACCAGGAGAGGACGAAGAAAAGAGTCCCGAATCCTCAACAGGGGTTTCCCACAAATTTGATCTCTCCGATAAAGAATTCCGAAATGAACTGCTGAAGGTGTTCAAAGGAACTACTCAAAGAATCAATGGAGCAGACGTCCAGAAAATTAAAGGAAGAAATGAAAGAAACAGTGGAACCGATAGTCGAGAAAATACAGGAAGAAATGAGAGCAGAAATAAGAACACTACAAAAAGAAGTGTCCAAAATAAAGGATTTGGTAGATGAAATTAAAATCTCAGTGGGTGCCCTCAGCAGTAGAATGTCTACAGCTGAAGACATTATTAGTGATCTTCAGGATGAGCAACAGAAATCATACAGGCAACAACAAACAATGGGAAATGACCTCAAAATAGCTCTAAGGCGAATCAGAGAACTAGGGAATGACTCCAAGAGGAGCAACATTAGAATCATCAGAGTACCCGAAGGAGAGGGAGGCAACCCCAATGAAAAATCCACAGTTGAAAGAAATCTTTGCTGAAAAGTTCCCAGAGTTAAAGAATGCAGACATCCAGATCCAAGGAGCCAGAAGGGTACCAGCTAAAAGAGACCCATAATAATTATTTCAGGTGATAAAGAGGCTACTGGGCTGGAGTGATAGTACAGAGGGTAGGGTGTTTGCCTTGCATGTGGCCGACTCAGGCCGACCCACTTTCAATTACTCCTCCCCTCTTGGAGAGGCTGGCAAGCGACCAAGAGTATTCCCCCCCGAACTGCAGAGCCTGGCAAGATCCCCGTGGCATATTCAATAAACAAATCTCACAATGCCCGCTCGAGCAAATCAATGAACAACAGGAGGACAGTGCTACAGTGCTACAGAGGCTACTAAATGTTATTGTGGAAATAATACTGCAATATATGAAAGTACCCAATCATTGTGCAGTATACCTATGCTGAACATGTGAAACTTATACAATGCTATATATCAATTTTATGCTCACACAAAACATAAAATGTGTACTCTGAAGTAAGAATGAAATATTTCTGAATTTACCACTTCCTATCTATATGACTCTAAAGAAGTCAGTTAACCTCTCTTAGCTTTAGCTCCTCTCCTGTAGAAAGGGAATGATAATCTAGAAATTACCTCTTAAGTGTAAAATTATTTGATGAAATTATTCAAATGACATTTGATATAGTGCTTGAATCATAATTTAAAGTGATTTGGTGAAATTATACAAATGATGTTTCAGATAATGACTGTTGTATAATAAGTGGTCAGTAAATGTCATAATTCATGTTTTGCAAAGAAATTTCTTTGTTCTTAGATGTATCATCGATTCATCGATGGAGCGATAGCACAGCGGTAGGGCGTTTGCCTTGCACGCAGCCAACATGGCCGACCCGAGTTCGATTCCTCCGCCCCTCTCGGATGAGCCCAGCAAGCTACCGAGAGTATCTCGCCCGCACAGCAGAGCCTGGCAAGCTCCCCGTCACGTATTCGATATGCCAAACACAGTAACAACAAAGTCTCCAATGGAGACGTTACTGGGCCCGCTCGAGCAAATCAATGATCAACGGGAGGGCCTTTACCTTTACCTTTACCTTTAGATGTATACTGCTATGTTTCTCATCAAAACTGGCTTTGGGCATGCATGTAGAGACACTTATGACAATGGAAACTGAAAACATTTCAATAACCACTAGCTCTTGTTTCCAAAGTTTTATATAGTCCAATTTAAATTCATCTCAATCATTCCCCTCTTGCTTCATAAATCTCCAAAGATTGAATTGCTCCATTATCAGGATTCCCAGAGAACAGTGGTTATTTCTGTCACAGCATATTTCAGAGCCAACATGGCTTAGTTAAGCTGATCATATATATAATGTATTGTTCAAATCAAGATACATTTGAGAATAAATAAGGTGGATGCCATTTATCATTTTTCTGAAAAAGTCAGAATAAACTAGGATGGTTTCAATAAAAACAAGATATACGTAATTCTATGTTGAATGGAATGAGGAAAATTGGTTCAGATAATGTCTCTTACACAAAGTGGGTAGGTAACAGATTGATAATTATTACTTACCCGTCTATGCATTTCCAACTAAACTGTGGGTCTTTTACAGTAGTGGAGAGATCGAATTATATTTTTATCCTTTCATGGGATTTCACTTAATAGATGTTGAAAAATGGTGCTTGAAAAATCAAGCAAGTTACACTTGTTATTATCGTTAAGGAAGAACAACTGTGGTAGGAAGATAGCAAACAGTACAGCAATGTATGCTACCAGGAGCAATAGCTCAGGCCTACTAACTGTGGATTTAGATTAAAAATGATATGATGTAAACCCTGTGCATTGTCAGTGTGACCCAAAAAGCAAAAAAAAAAAAAAGGATATGAAAGATATGACTCACATAGATACTTCTGGCAATGGTAATTTATGTCAGTGGAGAAGAGACAAAGTAACATCAATTTCGGTGGTGGCCTCTCATGGTCAGTGGTATTGCTCCACAGAGAGATGACCTATATCTACCACCCTCCTTCTTCAAGCAAAGGAGCCCATTTTATCCTCATCAAAAACAAAGAAATGGAGATGACTGGACACCATACGATGCACATACTTAATCAGAATAAGGGAGCCCAAGTGAAGTTTGGTAAAAGGAAGGATATCCAAGTAATGTAATATGCCAAGTACATACAGTGTACTATATCTCCTGCAAAAGAAGTATTCAAGTTTTAAAATCTTTTCCTAGGAAGTACAGTGGAAATCAAAACATTGCACACAGTGGAGACTGGTTTTCCCAGTAAGGCCCAATTAACAGTTATTGACTAAGTAAATTGGAGTAAATCTCATATTCTCTTGAGTGAAGCTTTATGCTCCTATAGGCCTTCCTGGGGAGATTATCAAAGACTAGCAGATGTTGCCAAGTAGGCACTGAAAATGGTGAAGCCAAATAGTAATAAAAGGGTGATGTAATTGATTGGTATATTAAATAAATATACAAACAGTTTCCAAGTGCTAATTCTCAAGCCTCTCCATATATATGTATATCCATATGTATGTATATATGTATATATAAATAGATATACATATATAATATTGTTTTAACCTTTTTATCGAATCACCATGAGATACACAGTTATAAAGCTGTTTGTGCTTGGATTTCAATCATACAATGTTCTAATACCCATCCCTTTACCAGTGTATAATATTTTTATCTTATTTCCTGTCTCCATGGATGACATTTATGTAGAGGATATAGGTAAGAAAACCGGTAATAATGTCAGGAAAATTTTCTGCTACAAGTAACTGCAGGAAATGGTACATTAAAAGCATGTATGCACACCTATGTTCATTGCCACACTAAATATAAATATAACCAAATGCCCAACTACATATGAATAAATAAGGAATTTGTGGTGTATATACACAATGGAATACTAGCCATCTCTAAGAAAGAACAGAATCATGCAATTTGCATCAACATGGATGAAACTAGAGGAATCATGATGAGTGAAGTCATTCAGAAAGAAATGAATAGATACAAAATGATCTCTGTCATATAGGGGGGCTTAAAGATACACAGCAAGGCAGCAACAAAGGGCCAAAGCAGAACTGATCGTACAATTGAGTTGGTTGGGGGGTTCAAATTGAGGAGTCCTGGGCATCCTTAGGTGAGAAAGGTAGAAACAATGGTGATGAGTGTTGTATTGGAATCATGTGTACAAGAAACAATCAGTAGCAGTATCATAAATCATAGAATCATAATAAATATTAGTTTTACAAAAGAAAGACAATGGTACTTCATCCAGACCTTGAAATCAAAAACTAAATTCCAGAACACTAGAATTGTAGAACTAGTGAGGAACTAAAAGAGAGTTTACTATGTCATGGCAATAATTCAAATGACTGTCATTTGTTAAATGCTTATAATGTATCAGACAGTGAGTTTAGAATGCACTTAATTTCACAATAATCCCTTGAAATGTAACTACTCTCCTCATGTTACAGATAAGGAAGCTGAAGCTCAGAGATATTAGTTTCCTCATGCCACACACTATATGATGAGAGTGAGCTTAATCTGACCCGTGCCTGATTGACTCTCAAACCCAGATCCTTTTTTTCCCTATAGAATATCACCTCCTTCCATATGTCAAAGTCTCCCATTGGTACAAGTTCTGGGCTCCGGTTTCCCATAAATGTGCCGCTAAATCTTTATAGTTCTCTAGAGACAGCTTTGACATGACAAATGACCTGGCACCCGAGCTGCGCAGGAGGAAGAGAGCGGCTTGGAACGCCTTCAAGAACGTCGAAGAAATAGCTAAGAGGACGAAGAACCTCCGGCTCCGGGCACATCTCTTTGATTCCACTGTTCTTCCTGCATTAACATATGCCTCAGAGACCTGGGCCCTATGCAAACAAGATGAGAACGCTATTCAGGTCTCCCAAAGAAGAATAGAAAGAGCTATGCTTGGAATATCACATTTCACTCAAATGAGAGAAAGAATCTGGAGTTCTGACACCCGTCGACGATCAAGAATCAGGGACGCTGTCTCGTTTGCCAAGGTGTCAAAAATCAGATGGGCTGGTCACGTAATGAGATTTAAAGACGATCGCTGGACTAGAGCTGTTACCGACTGGATTCCACGGGATGTCAAAAGACCGCGTGGCTGCCCACCTACCAGATGGTCAGACTTCTTTGTCAAGATCATGAACAATCGGTTTGAGGCTCTTCAGCACAGCGGGTAGGGCGTTTGCCTTACACGCGGCCAACATGGCCGACCCGAGTTCGATTCCTCCGCCCCTCTTGGAGAGCCCGGCAAGCTACCGAGAGTATTCGATATGCCAGACACAGTAACAACAAAGTCTCCAATGGAGACGTTACTGGGCCCGCTCGAGCAAATCGACGATCAACGGGAGGGCCTTTACCTTTACCTTTACCATGTTCCCGGAGCGAACAGATGCCATTGGGCTACACTAGCATGCGACAGGGACAAATGGAGACGTTACTGGCGCCCGCTCGAGCAAATCGACGACTAACGGGAAGTTAAGTGATTAAGTTAGTGATTAAGAGACAGCTTTCAATGAGTGCTGAGTACCAGAAACTATTTCCAGAGTCAGAATCTCCGTCCATATATTCAAACTCCAGTAAGAATTTCTGATTTATGTATGTCAGGCTATTGTCCTGTTTGATGCTGGAAAAAGCCTAAACTTCAGCCAAAATTTTCAAGTGGTACTATAAGACAGGAAACATCAGAGACTACCTTGTATATGTATTTCTAAGAACATCTTATTCCTCCTTGGTCTTTTCCCTGTCCCTCAATACCAAAGAATCCCCCCATGCATTTTGTACTTAATACAAAACATGGTTCTGTAACACATGAAGGGTAAAAAGTAAGCATCAGGCCCTCTGGAGAGATTAAGCAACATTATTATCCCTTTAGAGGAGGTAGATTGTTGTCTCACCATGTTATCAGGAAATTTCATGTGGAACAGACTACTATCCTCTGGGAAGTGAAAGAAACTACTGATGCCACCTATGCCAACTAGACTATCTGATGACTATCTGATGTCAGGGTCACCTCTCTTCCCCTGACACATGATGTAACTTACTTTCCCTACTGTATTTAGCCCCTAGCCCCGATCTGGGAGTAAGATGGTTTGAAGACAAAATGTCACACTATATTCATAGGTTGATAGCACCAGAAATAAACCTGTCTTTTGGGTTGTTGTTGTTGTTATTATTATTTTTACATCAACCTTTTTGTTTCTAGTAAGTATTTGGTGTTTGCGTGGCAAGCACCTAAGGTTAGATTCAATAAAGAGGGATTCGATGTAAAGTCTCAGCTCTTAGGAATCTCCAGATACTGAGAATGGAGACTTCTCAACCTCCCCAGGCCCACAACATCAGCTCCTGTGCACATATTAAGTTAAGAGATTATTTCTTAGAGTCATTCCGTAAGACTCAACTGAGTTCTGGAGTTATGATGGACAGAATCTAGTTCACAGGAAATTTCTCTACTAGAATATCCCAAAGGTTATAGATTAACTCTGAAGTCCAATAGCAAAAAAGGCAAAATGCAGAAAGAACAGGCTGACAACTCTTTTACCTCCAAAGACTTACATTTCCAGACTGAGTGTTGGAGGCTTGGGTATATTTCTATAGGTAGGTAACAGAAGAACTCAGGAACCACTCCAAGAAATGACTAGTCTCTTGAGGAAATTCTCAGAGAGAGCATTTCTCTTCAACAGGGAATCCAGACATGCACTAGTTTGAGCACCGTACTTCAGAAAAGCAAGCATACATATCAATTATACCCACTTTTCCACCTTCATCTCTAAATCTCTTCACCTCATTCTCCCACAGTTTGGTTTCTGTTACTATGTCTGTGAAGGGAAAAATAAAAAAAAATACCAGGAAAATTGGAGAGACAGGGAGAGGAATTAAAGTACTTATCTTCTGGGGCTGGAACGATAGCACAGTGGGTAGGGTGTTTGCCCTGCACGCGGCTGACCCGGGTTCAATTCCCAGCATCCCATATGGTCCCCTGAGCACTTCCAGGAGTAATTCCTGAGTGCAGAGCCAGGAGTAACCCGTGTGCATAGACGGGTGTGACCCAAAAATCAAAAATAAATAAATAAATAAATAAAGTACTTGTCTTCTACTCACTAGTAAAGTAACATCATCTGATCTCCTCTGGGTTTTAGTCTCTTCATTTATTAGATGGAAATTAAAGAAGATAACTTTAATGGGTCACTGTGGGAAAAACATGAGGGAAAAAAAGCATATAAAACTTTTTTTGTATGTAAAAAATGTAAGAGGCAGCCTACTCTCTGGATATTAGAGGAATTCAATTAATGCATATGAAAGTTTAGGGAATTCTTCAGTGATGGGTAACTGGAATGATAGGTAACGAGCTCAGATAAATCCTCTCCTCAAAGGCAGTCTTCTCACATCCCACAGCATGCTATTTTTTTCATCTAACTCTACTGAAGACATAGTTTTGGGTTGGCTAATATATAATAACTATCTCTAACAGCCTGTAGAATCCAATGTTTTATTATTAGGTATATATTGGACTGAAATAGGATTTTTCAAATTTATTCAGAGTAAACACAGCTTTGCAAATTACTCACTTCACCATTTCCAGATGGTGGTTATAAATGCTGGTCAAATACAAGCTTTTATTTAGGTACCAATTTGAGTTCAAAATCATGTCATCTTTAGTTGTGTGCAAATAAATGAAAATTATTCTTGGAAACTTGAAAGAAAAGCATTGCATCATTACCTAGTATATGAACAATTAATAGCCAAGTCATTTTCACTGTTCACTATATTTGCTGGAATTTTAGAACATAGATGAGCTTGATAAGCTCCAGGTGTAAAGACAACTAAAGTTAATGCTTTGCACAAAAATGACTGCAATTCATTTAGGTGCCTCCATTGTAATCTTGAAAATCTTTAAAGTCCTCATCAAGCTGTGAAAATGACTTTGAGCCCATGATAAAGTCCTGGGTTTTGACATACCCAAACCCAAATTATTTACCATAAGTTTGGAACAATTCCAATTGGGTTGCTACCTTAGCATGGGAATAACTCAAGGATGCATATAATCCTACGTAATTGGTTCACAGGGCTGGAGCAACAGTATAGAAGCCAAGTCTCTTGCATTCCACACAGTGCACCTTTATTCTATACCTGTCATCCCATATGGGGACCCCAGCACTGAAAACATTAATTCCTTAGTGCAGAGCCTGGAGTAAGTCCTGAGCACTGCTAGGGAAGCGAGGAAGGAAGGAAGGAAGGAAGGAAGGAAGGAAGGGAGGGAGGGAGGGAGGGAGGGAGGGAGGGAGGGAGGGAGGAAGGAAGGAAGGAAGGAAGGAAGGAAGGAAGGAAGGAAGATAGGTTCGTTCACTTTCCCTATAACTAGCAAATATCAAAATTCACTTTAGGGCAGAACATGAAAAAAACAACTCAAGTCCAACAGCAGGAACTACAGCCTGAGCATAAAGTGTACACACATAGAGTGTATCACTTACATACAGTCAAACATACAGTCAAGTTGGCTCTTTGATAGTGTCAACCTTCATGTAGTGAATAAATATACAGTTTTATTCCCTGCTATAGCAATGAATCAAATGCATTGAAAGAATGGTTCTTGAGTACCTATAGTGTACACTGAGTTAAAAACTCATAGAAGACACTGTTCCTGTGATTGCAACACTTCAGCAAAGACACCAAACAACAACAAAAAAAATGACTACTATTTTTCCTTTTTCCTATTTACTGACCTTAAATCCCAATACAAAACAAGATTATATCTGACTAGAAAGCTATCTGAGAGACAGAAGTGATAGTACAATAGATTGGGCACATGCCTTATATGTGGCTGACCCAGATTCAATCGCTAGTACTCCATATGGTCCCCCAAGCAACATCAGGAGTGATCCCTGGGCCCAAAGCTAGGAATAAGCTCTGAGCACCACTGACTGTGACCCAAGAAACAAAAATTAAAATATCATAAAGTTTTATTTATTCATACATATACATACATAAAACCACAATTGTAACCATGGAAACCAAACCACAATAATTAAACTTAAAAATGTGTATGTCGAGGAGATAGGTTGGGGTTGTAAGGGAATCTGGGAAAATGGGTGCGGAGATGTAGACACTAGTGCTGGTACAGGTGTTGGAACAATGGATATCTTAAACTCTCTTCTAAACATCTTTGTTCTTCACAGTGTCTAAATTTTTTTGTTTGTTTATATATATATGTATATTTCTTTTTTATGTAGGAATACTGGTATTTATTCCGCCACTGATTAGCTGATTGAATTGGGCATAAACTCCACCTTACTTTTTTCATTTTTTTTCTATTCCAAATATTTCTTTTTTTTCAAAAGACTCAAATATATGGATTAAATGAAAGGATAGCACTGCAACACTGTAGCACTGTCCTCCCGTTTTGTTCATCAATTTGCTCGAGCAGGCACCAGTAACATCTCACAACAAATTGTGAAACTTGTTACTGTTTTTTGGCATATTGAATATGTCACGAATAGCTTGCCAGCTTTGCCGTGCGGGTGGGATACTCTCAGTAGCTTGCCAGGCTCTCCGAGAGGGGCAGAGGAATCAAACCCAGGTCGGCCACGTGCAAGGCAAATGCCCTACCCACTGTGCTATCGCTTCAGCCCAAATGAAAGGATATTATTAAAATATCTACTGTGCCCATAGCAACATACAGATTCAATAAAATCCCGATAAAAGTTCCAATGACATTTCTCATGGAAATCTGACAATAACCCCCAAAACGTGCATGGGACCATGAAATACACTCCATTATGAGTGAAGTCTCATTATTTCTTAGTGATGCTTTCTTTGAATCTGAGGCAGACTAAGTGCTCTTTCTCCACAGCTTTCATTATGTCTTGAACATGAGTATTAAAATTAACCTGCACTAAACTATATTTATAATGAGCAGGTACTATTACTTCTCAGTGATGCTTTCTTTGAATCTCAGGCAAACTAAGTGCTCTTTCCCCACAATTTTCATTATATTTTGAACATGAGCTATTGAAATTAACCTGCACAAAATTTATTTAGAGTAGGTACTCTATGATTGGAATTGTATCTCTTTATTTCATATAATGTCAAACCTGAGTAGTAAAACTGTTGATGGGGGTTGGGTGAATACATATATTAATTAGCAGCTAAGCAAATATAAAAATTCTTGTATTGGGAAAAGAGACTTAGGATAAAGTGACTCTGTGGAGGTTTTTTGTGTGCTATAGCAAGGGATTTTAACTTACCTGAAAAGACAAAGAAAGTAATTGGAATTATTTCGGTCAGAGTATGAAATGAGAAGATTTGTGTTTTCATAAACTGATCCAGAAAGCTGTAGACCAACGTTTCTCAAAGCATAGCTCATGGGCCATCTGTATCAGAAACAGTATTTTGTTAGAAATACTGATTGTCAAATGCCAAGCATATTGCATCAGAATATCAAGGGATGGATTTTTAGAATCTGTATTTTAACATGGCTATCACTTTGCTATGATTCATTTATTTTGTGTTCACTTACATATGTGGTTAATTGCAATACAAAATGAATTGTAAGTAGTACAGGTCCAAAAACCTGGAAAACTTTTCTTACTGTTTATTGCTGCAGTTTTATCATCTATAATATGAAAAGATAATAGCACTTTATGGAGTTGGGAGAATTAAATAATTTAAGAAATATAAAACCCTTAGGAAATAAGTAGCATACAATAAGCACTGTGTGTTAACTAATTCAATCATTATCTCTTGAAAGGGGAGAATAGGCCCCAAAATAATTACTGAAGTTATCTGAATTAATGAGTGATGCTAAATCCTGATACAAAGAATAGAAAAGAAGGTTCAAGTTGGAGGACATTTAGAGAAGCTATCAAGGGGACCTGTTTATCATGGGAAGGGGTGGGGCAGAACAAAAAATCAGAGTTCAAATAGAGTAGGTGAAAAAGGAAAGTAAACTTTTGAAGGAATGTTCTGATTGTACTTCAGAATATAATGAAGCGAAATGTGCACAAGTCTTTTTTAAATTTCAAGAATATCTTTTATTTGCCAACAAACCACAAGTCCATTTCTAGGTACTTCTTTGTCTTGTATTGCTTCAGTTTAAAAAACAGAAAGTAGACGGAGGTCCAGCTCTGGGCAACAAAGCGGAACGGCTCCAATTCCAAACAGGTACAGCCCGCCCCCAAGGGCCTGGGACCCTCTCTGGGCATGCGCAGCTAGATCCAGCTCCTAGAAAGCCGGTTTTCTCCCCTGATCCACACGGGACGGGCACGGAGGCCCAGCTCTGGGCAACAAAGCTGAACAGCTCCAATTCCAAACAGGTACAGCCCGCCCCAAGGGCCTGGGACCCTCTCTGGGCATGCGCAGCTAGATCCAGCTCCTAGAAAGCCGTTTTTCTCCCTTGATCTGCGCGGGACGGGCACAGAGGCCCAGCTCTGGGCAACAAAGCTGAACGGCTCCTCATTCCAAGCAGGAGACGTTCCCAACTCCTCGCCCAGTGCCAGGGACTCTTTCTGGAGCCGCGGCCGCTAATACGGCCGCGAAATATTTTCCAACTACGTATGCCATAGGAACCATAAGCTACCTTCTTAGATGGAAACTTCTCTAGTTTAGCTCAGCCACTAGAAACACAGTAGCCAATAACTCATAAGCCTATCTTAACTCACACTGCATATCAAGCAGAATAGAAACAGTGAACGTGAAGGACTAAACCACACCTCTCAAAGTGGTAAAGCAACGCAAAAGCCCACCAAACTTTCAAATTGAAGAATCTAGCCCAGATGACACCAACAGTACTGTAGTGTTAGACAACATCTCTGACAAGGAATTCAGAAGGGAGCTACTTAGGATGCTTAGGGAATTAAAAGAAACAATGGAAAGCAATGCCAATAGAAGACAAGAGGATTTGAAGGCAGAAATGAGGAAAATGCAATCAGAAATGTCAGACCTGAAAAATCTCGTAAGCGAATTGAAAAGCTCAGTGGAAGGCCTCAACAGCAGAGTAAGAGCTGCTGAGAACAGAATCAGTGAGCTCAAAGATGAAGTTCAGAGACTCTCCAGAAAAGAGCAGAAAATGGAAAAGAGACTCACAATTCGTGAACAATTGGCAAGAGAAGATCGTGATGAAGCCAAGAGGGGTAACATAAGAATTATTGGAGTCCCAGAGGTACAGGAAGAAAACCTTGATGAAGAAGAAACTGTCAAAGACATCATTGCTACAACGTTTCCAGAGCTGAAGAAAACTTGTGACCACATTCAGGAGGCCTGAAGGGTACCAGCTAGAAGAAATCCGAATAAAAATACCCCAAGACACATTCTGATCAAAATGACCAAAACCTTAGACAGAGACAAAATTCTGAAAGCAGCAAGATCGAAGAAAGAAATCTCTTACAAAGGAGCATCCTTAAAATTCACAGCTGATTTTTCTGATGAAACCCTCATGGCCCGAAAACAGTGGTGGGACATAGTGAAAAAACTCAATGAAATAAATGCCTCCCCAAAAATACTTTTCCCAGCAAGACTCTCATTCATAATAGAAGGAACAACACACAGTTTCACAGACAAACAACAGCTCAGGAACTTCATAGACTCAAAACCATGGTTACAAGAACAACTAAATGGGCTACTTTAAGGCAAGAAAGGCCCCTCAAATACACCAAATTTCAACAGAACAATGGGACAAAATCCCATAACAATAATCTCTCTCAATGTCAATGGGCTAAACGCACCAATTAAAAGACATAGAGTGGCAGGATGGATTAGAAAATTGAACCCAACATTCTGCTGCCTGCAAGAAACGCATCTCAATAGTCAAAGCAAACACAGACTCAGAGTCAAAGGCTGGAAAACAATCCTACAGCAAACAGCTCCCATAAAAAAGCTGCGGTAGCCATCCTTATATCAGACCACATCGATTTCAGAGTGAGGAAGGTCATAAGAGACAGTGAAGACCATTTCTTATTGATCAAAGGAACTGTACAACAGGAAGAACTTACAATAATAAATGTATATGCACCTAATGAGAGACCAGCAAAGTACTTAAAACAACTACTCATAGATTTGGAAAAAGACATCAATAGCAACACAATACTAGTGGGAGACTTCAACACTGCTTTGTCACCTCTTGATAGATCAACCAGACTCAAGCTTAGCAAGGACATACTTCATTTGAGGGAAACAATGGAAGAAAGGGACTTAGTAGATATATACAGGACACTTCATCCACAAAAAGCTGAATACACATTCTTCTCAAGCGAACATGGAACATTCTCCAAGATAGAACACATGCTGAGCCACAAAACATGCCTCCATAAAATTAAGAAGGTAGAGATTGTATCGACAATCTTCTCAGACCATAATGCGCTGAAATTAGAAGTAAATCACACACAAAACCAGAAAACTAAATCAAACACCTGGAAATTAAACAGTGCACTATTGAACAACGAGTGGATTAGACAGGAAATCAAAGAGGAAATCAAAAGATTCCTAGAAACGAATGAAAATGAGAACACGAGTTACCAAAACTTATGGGACACAGCAAAAGCTGTATTAAGAGGAAAGTTTATAGCTCTACAAGCATTCCTCAGGAAGGAGGAGCGAGCACACATAAGTAACCTAACCTCACAGCTTAAGAGCTTGGAGAAGGACCAAAAAAAGGAGCACAACCGAACAGGAGAAAGGAAATAATAAAACTCAGAGCAGAGATTAACGAGATGGAAACCCAAAAAACAATCCGAAAGATCAATGAAACCAAAAGCTGGTTCTTTGAGAAAATTAACAAGATCGATAAGCCTCTAGCAAAACTCACAAAGAAAGGGAGAGAGAAAACCCTAATAAACCGAATCAGAAATGAAAAGGGGGTCATTACAACAGAAACTACAGAAATTCAGAGGATCCTCAGGGAGTACTTTGAGAAGCTTTATGCCACGGAACATCAAAACCTCGAGGAAATGGATAAATTCCTACATTCTTACAGACTCCCAAGGCTGAACCAAGAAGACCTGGAATACCTGAACAGACCTATCACCATCAAGGAAATTGAAATGGTAATAAAAAGTCTCCCCAAGCACAAAAGTCCTGGTCCGGATGGATTCACTAGTGAATTCTTCCAAATATTTAAAGAGGACTTATTCCCAATGCTCTTTAAGCTTTTCCACGAAATTGAAATATCAAAAACACTTCCGAACAGTTTCTACGAAGCAAATATGAAACTGATACCAAAAGCAGACAGAGATACCACAAAGAAAGAGAATTACAGACCGATATCCCTGATGAACACAGATGCAAAGATCCTCAACAAACTACTAGCAAATAGAATCCAACTACTCATCAAAAAGATCATACACCATGACCAAGTAGGATTCATCCCAGGGATGCAAGGATGGTTTAACATTCGAAAATCAATCAACACAATCCATCATATCAACAAAAGAAAAGATAAAAAGCATATGATTATATCAATAGATGCAGAGAAAGCATTTGACAAGATCCAACACTCCTTTATGATGAAAACCCTAGCCAAAATGGGTATAGAAGGGACCTTCGTCAACATAATTAAAGCCATCTACCACAAGCCTACAGCAAGCATCATCCTCAATGGGGAAAAACTGAGAGACTTCCCTCTAAGATCAGGGACGAGACAGGGATGCCCACTATCTCCACTGCTGTTCAATATAGTACTGGAAGTACTTGCAATAGCGATTAGGCAAGAAAAAGTTATTAAGGGCATTCAGGTAGGAAAGGAAGAAATCAAGCTCTCACTATTCGCAGATGATATGATACTCTACTTAGAGAACCCAATAACCTCCACGAAAAAACTCCTAGAAACAATAGACTCGTATAGTAAATTTGCAGGTTATAAAATCAATACCCAAAAGTCCATGGCTTTCCTATACAAAAACAGTGAGAGAGAAGAAAGCAACATGAAAAAAAAACAATCCCGTTCACAATTGTGCCCCAGAAAATCAAGTACCTAGGAATCAGCTTAACTAAGGAAGTAAAGGACCTGTACAAAGAAAGCTACAAAACGCTACTTCAGGAAATAAAAGAGGACATGAGGAAATGGAAAGATATCCCTTGCTCATGGGTCGGGAGACTTAACATTGTCAAAATGGCAATACTACCGAAAGCATTGTATAAATTCAATGCAATCCCTATAAGGATACCCATGACATTCTTCAAAGAAATGGAGCAAACACTCCTGAAATTTATATGGAACAATAAGCCCCCACGAATAGCTAAAGCAATTCTTGGGAAAAAGAAAATGGGAGGAATCAACTTCCCGAACTTCAAACTGTACTACAAAGCAGTAATAATTAAAACAGCATGGTACTGGAACAAAGGCAGAACTGCAGACCAATGGAACAGGGTTGAATACACTGACATCTCCCCTCAATCATATGCTCATCTAATCTTTGATAAAGGTGCAAGTAATGTGAAGTGGAGTAAGGAAAGCCTCTTTAATAAATTGTGTTGGCATCACTGGACGGCTACATGCAAAAAAATAGGCTCAGAACTCTGCCTAACACCATGTACAAAAGTAAGATCAAAATGGATTAAAGACCTCAACATCAGACCAGAAACCATAAGGTACATTGAAGATAAAGTTGGCAAAACCATCCATGACATTGAAGCTAATGGTATCTTCAAAGATGCCACGCCACTGGCCGAGCAAGTGAAAACAGAGATAGATAAATGGGACTATCTTAAACTAAGAAGCTTCTGCACCTCAAAAGAAACAGTGACCAAAATACAAAGACAGTCTACAGAATGGGAAAGGATATTTACCGAATACACATCTGACAAGGGGTTGATATCCAGGATGTACAAAATACTGGTTAAACTCCACAAGAAGAAAACATCCAACCCCATCCAAAAATGGGGCAATGAAATGAACAGAAACTTTCTCAAAGAAGAAATCCGAATGGCAAAAAAGCACATGAGAAAATGCTCTACATCATTAATCATCAGGGAGATGCAGATCAAAACCACAATGAGATACCATCTCACACCTCAGAGACTGGCCCACATTCAAAAGAGCAAAAGCAACCAATGCTGGCGTGGATGTGGCGAGAAAGGGACACTCCTTCACTGTTGGTGGGAATGTCGACTGGTTCAGCCCTTCTGGAAAACAGTATGGACGATTCTCAAAAAATTAGAAATTGAGCTCCCATTTGACCCAGCAATACCACTCCTGGGAATATATCCCAGAGAGGTAAAAATGTATAGTCGAAGTGACATCTGCACTTGTTTGTTCATTGCAGCACTCTTTACAATAGCCAGAAACTGGAAGAAACCTGAATGCCCAAGAACAGATGACTGGTTAAAGAAACTTTGGTACATCTACACAATGGAGTACTATGTAGCTGTTAGAAAAGATGAAGTCATGAAATTTACATACAAGTGGTACAATATGGAAAGTATCATGCTAAGCAAAATGAGTCAGAAAGAGAGGGATAGACATAGAAAGACTGCATTCATCTGGGGAATATAAAGTAACAAAATATGAGATTAATACCCAAGAATAGCTGAGATCAGCACCAGGAGGATTACTCCATAACTTAGAGGCCAGCCGGGTATCCTAGAGGAAAGGGCAGTTCAGATAGAGAAGGGAGCACCAAATAAAGGATGTTTGGAGGATCCTCCCAGGAGGGGAGATGCATGTCGAAAGTAGACTATGGACTGAACATGTTTGCCACTCAATGCCTCTTTTGCAGACCACAACACCCAAAAGGAGAGAGAGAACACAGGGGATTGCCCTGCCACAGAGGCAGGGGGGATGAGGGTATTGGGTGGGGGGATATTATCCATGGTGGTGGAAAATGGGCACTGGTGGAGGGATGAGTATCTGATCATTGTATAATCGAAACCCAAGCACAAAAAAAAAACAGAAACTCATCCTCAGACTCAGATCCATCTTCATCTTGACTGATCTGGAAGTAGTGAAGTTCATAAATCTCCTTGTCAGGCGCAATTATTCGAAGCCAGTCACTGAGGTTGTTCTTCTTAAGGTATTTCTTGGTAAAATATTTTGAGTATCTTTTAGAGAACTGCTTCTCAGAAACAATGGTGGTTTTATTCTTCAGGCATTCAATGTGAACAACATTTCCGAGGTTTCCCGTTTATCCATTCACTTTAACTTTCTTTTGTAGACACTGTTCAAAATTTCCAGAGTCAAAGATTTCATCTTCTACGGGATGCGTAAGATCCAAATTAAACTTCCAGGTTGTCCTCTTAAGCTTCTTGCTGGCACCATGTTGGATGCTCACCATGCACTCCCAAAACGGAGCTACAACTGGTGTTGATGGGGATAGGGCATGTGGTGCTGGGGATCAAACTCTGGTCTTGTATATGCAAGGCTTATGTTTCTGATTCCTGAGGTGTCTCCATAGACAAATACAAGGATATTTATCTACATTGGAAAATATCTCTGAAATGTACCAGAAATACAAGGCAGAGTATGATAGTCACTGTGGATAAACTAAGTATGACCACTTCGGCAGGGTTCGGCAGGGTGATACCATTTCACCAAAACTCTTCAGTGCCACCCTCGAGAACATCATGCGACGACTAAAATGGGAAAGCATGGGAGTGAAGATAGATGGTCGGCAACTACACCACCTCCGCTTTGCTGATGACATCGTTCTAATAACACCAAACATCAGCCAAGGGGCACAAATGCTGAACGACTTTGACCGTGAATGTGGAAAGGTCAGACTACAGCTGAATCTTACGAAGACAATGTTTATGAGAAACATCCTTGTTCCTGATGCTCCATTCGCTCTCAATGGAAACACCATCTCCGAATGCAACAGTTATATATACCTAGGTCGAGAAATCAACATGATGAATGACCTGGCACCTGAATTGCGCAGGAGGAAGAGAGCGGCTTGGAATGCCTTCAAGAACGTTGAAGAAATAACTAAAAGGACAAAGAACCTCCAGCTACGAGCACATCTCTTTGATTCCACTGTTCTTCCTGCATTAACATATGCCTCAGAGACCTGGACCCTATGAAAACAGGATGAGAACGCTATTCGGGGCTCTCAAAGAGGAATCGAAAGAGCTATGCTTGGAATATCACAATTCACTCAAATGAGAGATAGAATCCGGAGTTCTGATCTTCGTCAACGCTCAAGAATCAGGGACCCTATCTCATTTGCCAAGACATCAAAAATCAGATGGGCTGGACACGTAATGAGGTTTACAGACAACCGCTGGACTAGAGCCATTACTGAATGGATTCCACGGGACATCAAAAGATCACGTGGACGCCCACCTACAAGATGGTCAGACTTCTTCGTCAAGACCCTGAATGATCGGTTTGAGGCTCTGCATGTTCCTAGAACGAACAGATACCATTGGGCTACGCTAGCACGCAACCGGGATGAATGGAGATGTTACTGGCACCCACTCGAGTAAATCGATGAATAACGGGGATTATGTGACTAAGTGATTAAGTGACCACTTCACAAGACCAAGCAAACAGAGAGAGATGCTGTAAAGTGATGACTTGTAGCCCTGAAGGTAGGTGCAAGAGGGAGCCAAAGGTGCAGATTGTTTGTTTTAAAGGGCAGTTAGGACAGAGAAGGGACCAGTATGACAATGCTAGATAGAAATTATCACTCTGAACAAATTGAGTGCTGAAAGTAGGTAAAGATATATACATAATAACCTTTCAGTATATGTATTAAAACCCATAATGCCCAAAACAGGGCTGGAGCGATAGCACAGCGGTAGGGCATTTGCCTTGCATGCAGCCAACATGACCAACCCGAGTTTGATTCCTTCACCCCGCTCAGAGAGCCTGGCAAGCTACTGAGAGTATCTCGCCCGCACGGCAGAGCCTGGCAAGCTACCCGTGACGTATTCAATATGCCAAACACAGTTAAAACAAGTCTCATGATGGAGACGTTACTGGGCCTGCTCAAGCAAATCGATGAACAATGGGAGGACCGTGACTGTGACCGTGAATGCCCAAAATAAAAGAGAAAGAAAGAGATACAGACAGAAAAAGACAGAGACAGAGAACGAGAGAGAGAGAGAGAGAGAGAGAGAGAGAGAGAGAGAGAGAGAGAGAGAAGAAAAGTTCCTGCCACAGAGGAAGGAGGTTGGGGAAGAGGAAAACTGGGGACATTAGTGGTAGAAAATGCACACTGGTGAAGGGACAGATGTTGGAACATTATATGACTGAAACCCAATTGTGAATAACTTTGTAATTGTGTACCTCACTGTGATTCAACAAAAAAATAAAAATTAAACTCTATTTCAGTGAAGAGATAGATGCAGAGCAATGGGGCAGGGGTCAAAAAGGCTCAGGTTTATCGATGTTGTTGAGGAACGATAGAGGTAAATATCCAAAATTTTGTCTTAATGTGAAAGTATCTTGATTTGCTGGACTTGCCGACAGTCAAACAGGTTGAGAGGCAAGGAGAGGACAAAAGAAACTACATACAAGTGGTTTAGAGGGCTGAGTTCCTGTGGAACAGCAGCATTGATCTTTATTTCAGACAGCCTCTTATACATCTCTATAAGGAATTTGACAGGTAAAATCATCCATTGTAATTGCAAAAAACATATTCCCAAGATCATACATTTCTTTGATCATAACAAACATAGGATGCATAATATAATGAAAAAAAAATGCTACTTAGATCAGTAACGGGAAATAAGAACAAGGTAGAAATAATAACAAAGTATACTGAAGAACACTCTGACCCTTCCCGTGTACTTTTCATGATTTACCAAGGTGTTATTTCCTGCATATGTCACAAACTCACAATGCATCCATTTCTCATTAATTTTTCTTGCAAACTGAGGATGATGAAGTATTAACTTCTCTGTAGGCTTGAGTTAGTGACATTATGACTACTCCGTGTATTAGAGGTGGTGGGACAGAGAGCTATGCCAAGTACACTTGGCACTCTGAATGAGGCAGCTCCCAGAACTAGGCCCACTTAAGGACCCTGCATGAGCATGCAGCTCCCCACACTTATTGATTGACCAAGACACTGAAGAGAGAGATAAGCTGTAAAAAAAGAACATCAAACACCCAACAGCCAAGATTTACTCATTCAAGACACATAAGTTTTCCCAAGTCACTCACAGTTAGTCATTCAGATCTATTTGGAGTTCATTGTGAACCAGACATCAGATGGAAGTAGAGAATTGACCAATTCTACCAAACTCTTGGGGCCAGGGTAAAACTAGCTTCTGTTAGAATCCAACTCATTGGACAAGTTCTTCTCAAGCTAAATAGTACAAGGTGAACTAAACCAAAATAGAAAATGTTTATTGGGGTTTTACTTGGTTTTCTTTTTGTTACTGTAGTTCTCTAGCACTGCTTAAGGTTACCAGAGCTACAACTGGTGTTGATGGGGGTAGGGCATGTGGTGCTGGGGATCAAACTCTTGTCTGGTATATGCAAGGCTTATGTTTCTGATTCCTGAGCTGTCTCCATAGACAAAGACCAGGAATTTTTATCTGCTTTGGAAAATATCTCTGAAATGTACCTGAAATACAAGGCAGAGTATGATAGTCACTGTGGATAAACCAAGTACGACCACTTCACAAGATCAAGCAAACAGAGAGAGATGCTGTAAAGTGATGACTTGTAGCCCTGAAGGTAGGTGCAAGAGGGAGCCAAAGGTGCAGATTGTTTGTTTAAAAGAGCAGTTAGGACAGAGAAGGGACCAGTATGACAATGCTAGATAGAAATGATCACTCTGGACAAGAACTGAGTGCTGAAAGTAGATAAAGATATATACATAATAACCTTTCAGTATCTGTATTGAAAGCCATAATGCCCAAAATAAAAGAGAAAGAAAGAGATACAGACAGAAAAAGACAGAGACAGAGACAGAGAGATAGAGAGAGAGAAAAAAAAGAAAAGTGCCTGCCACAGAGGAAGGAGGCTGGGGAAGAGGAAAACTGGGGACATTTGTGGTAGAAAACGCACACTGGTGAAGGGACGGATGTTGGAACATTATATGACTGAAACCCAATTGTGAATAACTTTGTAATTGTGTACCTCACTGTGATTCAACAAAAAAATAAAAATTAAACGCTATTTCAGAGAAGAGACAGATGCAGAGCAATGGGGCAGGGGTCAAGAAAGCTCAGGTTCATCGATGTTGTTGAGGAACGATAGAGGTAAATATCCAAAGACTCAATACTAAAACCACAAGACCCAAATTTTAATAATCAAACTTACATGGTGTCTGTCAAAGTGGCAGGTCGGGACTGGGGTGAGGTGGGAACATGTAAGAAAGGGAATCTGGCAACACTGGTGGAGGGAAGCTGACACTGGTGGCAGGATGGGTGATGGAAACTTGTATGTCAAAAACTCAACTATGAATAACCTTGCAAGTCAGTGCTTTTATAGAATAAAATTTGGAGATAAAGCCAATTGTAAATATTGCAAAAAAAACTGCTTCAGATATTTTAAGCATCTGCCTGTCAACTCCTCCCTAGAATTTAAGTAAAGTAAAAATAAGAGCAAGGTGATAACCAGGTCACAGATAGGCTTTTTGATGAAAATACTGCTGTATAGTAGTGATCAATAATGTCACTGCCTAAGTGTTGCACCCTGTTTTAGAGTTCATATTGGTTTATGGCCTTTATTGCATAACCATCAAATAGTATAATTCTGTTCATCATGCTTCCTAAATGGTAAATAGAGCAGCAATCTATAAACCAGTGGTATATGAATGTGCATTTGCTTTATTGCACACTAGGAACTGCAAGTCTCGAATTCTCAGCGTGCACACATTGTCAGTGTATTTATCCAAGCTGATATATGTGATTGGTTTAGAGTGATGCAGTATTAACAGTACTGTCTTTCAACCCAATTAAAAGATGTAGGTGCAAGAGGAACCACTGGGCAGGCAAAACTACCATGAGTAAGTCACATGACTAAACTAAGCAAAGTGAAGTAAATTGTTCATGAAAATAAGACACATCAAGGTACATCTACACAGTGTAATACTATGTAGTTTCTAGAAATGATGAAGTCATGAAATTTGCAAACAAGTGATTCTACATGGAAAGTATCATGCTAAGTGAAATGAGTCAGAAAGAGAGGGACAGACATACAAAGACTGCACTCCTCTGGGGAATATAAAGTAACAGAATGGGAGATGAACACTCAAGAATAGTTGAGATAAGTACCAGAAGGTCTTCTCCATGGCTTGGAAGCTGGCAGCACTGCACATGCTGGGGGAAAAGGTAGCTCAGATAGAGAAGGAAACACCAAGTAAAGGAAGTTTGGAGGATTCGCTTGAGATGCGAGATGCGTGCTGAAAGTAGACAGAAGATTAGACCAAACACGATGGCCACTCAATACCTCTATTGCAAATCACAACACCCTAAAGGAAAGAGAGAGAAAAAGGGAATACCCTGTCACAGATGTGGGGCGGGGGCGAATGGGAGGGGTGGGAGGGCTACTGGGTTCATTGGTGGTGGAGAATGGGCACTGGTGGAAGGATGGATACTTGATCATTGTGTAACTGAAACCCAAGCATGAAAGTTTGTAGGTCTACAACTGTACCTCATGGTGTTTCACTAATATAAATAAATAAATAAATAATGAAAAAAAGACAATAGTGATTCCTGGTGGCCTAATATCTGTCTTTCATCCACTGAGCTGATGCATAGACAAAATCATTTAAAGACCACTTATGGAGATGGGAGATAGTAGAGTACTTAGGGCACAAGCTTGCACCCAACCTGGGTTTGATTCCTGGCACCACTTCCCCCATGCACACACAACCAACCCCAAGCATTATAAGATGCAGCCCTGGAGGTCTTCAAGCATCACAGGGTGCAGCCCAGATATCTCTGGCACTGTAGGACCCAGGCAACATCACATCTGAAGTTACAATGAAATGCTGCCGCCAGTGAGGCTGTTAGGAGACAAAGTTTGGCAAAAATCCCCTTCCCAAATAAGAACACTTTTGTCATTTCTGCAATGAGATGATCACCAATCAATGCCTGCTGGAAATAATAAACACTTTCCTTGGAACTGTTACGCATGTGGATAATTAAGACTTGGGGCCTTATATCATATGAAACTGTTGCCAAAACCTTGAAAATGACAAGAATTTCCAATGCACAGAAATGGATGTGTTGATGATGCACTGTGGTATAGTAACGTGGTAAACACATTCTAATGAGTGTCGCTGAGGATGATACATCAGATAGTGAAGCCCATGGCAGCTGTGGACAATCTTCAGACACAGAAGATTAAATTTTGAAAATCTGTACTTCACACCACTCTAGCAAGTTTTCTCAAGTGTAATATTTCAACTATAATGTATGAATCAATAGTAACTGATGTGTTGACTTTTTTTAGATGAGTAAAAGGTACATTAAATTATCACAAATAAATGATGCACATCAATTTGGACTATTAAATTTTAATATACATTCACAAACATTTCGGGTATCCTAGTCTTGCACCAAAATGGTTAATAAATAAATGAATTTAAAGTAATGGTGATACAAATTTTATTTATTTATTTTTTACTCCTTTTTTTTTGGCCACACCTGGTGGTGCTCAGGGTTTGCTCCTGGCTCTATGCTCAAAGGTCACTAACTGGCAGTTTTGGGTGACTCTATAAGGTGCTGAGGATTGAACTGGGATCTTCTCCCTGTAAGGCAAATGTCCTAACCATGCAGAAAAAAATTAAAAGTCATGAAAAAATTTAAAAGCAATTATCATTAAGTCATAATGATTGCATTTAATCAAAAAATTTTAAAAAATTTACTGCAGTGTATAGTTCGTGTTTACAGTAGTGTTAACACTTAGGTTTTCGGTGTAGACAGTTACACCCCACCACAAATAATGTTGCCCAAAACCATCTACAAATGTCCTTAAGTAACTTCCATTCTATCTCTTCCCCTGGGGGCTGGAGTGATAGCACAGCGGGTAGGGTGTTTGCCTTGTACGCGGCCAACCTGGGTTCGATTCCCAGCATCCCTTATGGTCCCCTGAGCTACCGCCAGGAGTTATTCCTGAGTGCAGAGCCAGGAGTAACCACTGTGCATCACCAGGTGTGACCCAAAAAACCAAACCAAACAAATCAAAACAGTATACCTCACCACCCCTCCTCCACCATTTCCCTACCTGCTTTGTATTCTCGTTTCTGTAATTAAAGCAATAGGTTTATTATCATTTGCTGTGGACTATTCCTTTGTTTTTTTTTCGATATACTATAAATGAGTGCAATCATATGGTATTTATACTTCTCCCTCTGACTTATTTCACTTACCACGATAGCAGCTGCTGAATGCATCTTTTCTTTTTGCTGCATAGTATTCTGTTGGGCTGGAGCAACAGCACAGTGGGTAGAGCATTTGCCTTGCACATGGCTGATCCGAGTTCAATTCCTGTGCCCCTGCCAGAGATCCCAGCAAGCTACCAAGAGTATCTCGCCTGCATGGCAAAGCCTGGCAAGCTACCCATGACGTATTCGATATGCCAAAAACAGTAACAACAAGTCTCACAGTTTGTTGTGAGACGTTATTGGTGCCCTCTAGAGCAAATTGATGAACAATTTGAAGACAGTGCTATAGTGCTACAGTATTCTGTTGTGTGTACATGTCACAGCTTCTTTGTCCATTAATCTGTATTGGACACTTGGATTGTTCCACATCCTAGTCATTGTAATAAGTACCACAACGAACGTAGGACACACCACTCATCTTTGTAATCAAAACTCATAAAATCTGTTACAATTCTGTGGTGAAACTGTGCATCCATGTGAAAAAATCAAACATTTCAAAATCAGACCAGGTCAACATCACCTAAGTATGACTCAAAACTTTTCTTATGTGCTGATTCCTTTGATTAGGCAGTCTTCCCTCAATAAGAAAGTGAGTCTTACATTTAACTCAAAGGGTCTCAAAGAGTTTATATGACAATTAATTGTAATTCAGATCTGTTCCCTAGCAGTATATCATTGACTCAGACTAAATCAGCCTTTACAGAAGTTTTAGTGCATTCGGAATCAGACCCAGATGTTTTATGAAGTCTGAGTTTCTCTCATGTTGATAGACTGTAAGATATTTTAAACACCAATCACTATAAATATTTTTATATTTACTGAAATGCATTAGGAGGATATAAACTTTCAAATTATACACACCTGTTTTCATGAACAGATTTTTAAAGCGTAATAAGTAAGACAGCATAAATGACAAAACACCAGCATGAAGAACTCATTTCTTCTCTAAAGTTTGACAGCAAAATATAAGGGAGTCAGGAGAGAAATAAAAGCTACCATGGGGCTGATATCACAACTCACTTCATTCGTTCGTGATGGCTTCCTCTGTAACTGGCTCTGTCCGAAAATCTGGGCATTTCAGATAATAGAGCAATGGGAATGATTTTTCTACAGAAGCTTCCTTCTTCAACAAAGCTAGCAAATTTATTTAGCTGCCTTAATATTTCTCCTACAGATATTTTTATATCTCATAATAATTATTATAGCACAGAATGCATAAAATTCACATTTTAAACACTGAAGTGTATTATTTTAATTTTTATTATTTTATTTTACCTATAAAAACTTAGGTAAAATATAAGATACTTTACCTAAATTTTTATTAGCAAAAATTGTCTATGCATATGTGTATATGCATACATATGTATACACACAGTAATAAAAATAAAATATCAAGTACTAAGATAGGGCATAATTTTAAGGCGAGTCTCTTTCAATGCTAAAATTTCTAGAAGTCTGACAATGGCCAACCACAACCTATACCTCCTTCGGGATTTTCTGACATCAGTATACAGAGATGTGTACCTATCTTTTTTCAAACACACAAAGGAACACACTATACAAACTATACAGTACTGCTTCTTATCATTTAGTAATACAGAGACAAGTCACGGTCATGGTCCTCCTGTTGTTGATTGATTTGCTTGAGAGGGCCCAGTAACATTGTGAGACTTGTCACTGTGGTTGGCATATCGAAGATGTTACAGGGAGCTTGCCAGGCTCTGCCGTGTGGGCGAGATACTCTCGGTAGCTTGCCAGGCTCTCTGAGAGGGGCGGAAGAATCGAACTCGGGTCGGCCACGTTGGCTGCATGTAAGGCAAATGCCCTATCCGCTGTGCTATCGCTCCAGTCTAGAGACAAGATCCTAATTATAACCCATATCCTATTTCTATATCTCTTCTATTAACTTCTATGGGACCATGTTTAACTAAAATTCTAAGTGAGGTTACTGAAGACTCCTTTGCAACTTTAAGAAATAAAAGAGGGGCTACGGATGTAGCTCAGCAGTAAAGTAAATGGTTTTTATGTTTTAATCTTTAGATTTGCACAAAGGAGACGGTGGTCCGATCCCATTCGGAATTTTGGGACAACAGCGACATCGGTCAGGCAAAACCGTCGATTGAATATGATGTGATCTATTTCGTTGTGGAATCGTCCACCAGGAGACTCCCATGCCCAACGTTTAAAAAGAGAACTCCCAGAACGACCACCAACTGGGAGCTCTTTGGCACTATTGCGGCAACATGGGAAGATGCCATTGTTGACAACATTGATGAGGAATACGATCGACTGGTTCAGCACCTCCATGATTGTGCGAGGAACGCCAAGAAAGAGGTAGCCACAAAAAAACGCCTGTCTTCGAAAACTCTTGAGCTTATTCACCAGCGTGGTTTGGCGTATGCCTCAGGCAACCGCAAGCTAACGTCCGAGCTTGCAAAGCAGTGCAGAGATGCTATCAAGGAAGACCTCAAAGAGAGAAGAGCAGAAGTGCTGGTAGATGCGGCAGAAGCCGGGAAAAGTATTTGTAACGCCCGCCTATCCTTCGCCAACTACAAGACCAAGATGACTGCCCTCCGACATCCTGATGGATCCAGCACATCCTCCAGAATGGCAATAGAGAAGATTATCCATGACTTCTACTCAAATCTCTTCGATAGCCATGTCCACTTGCCGACATACCAAATTCCACAGGATGGATATGTCATTACGAACGTTCTCCCTTCCAAAATCCGACATGCCATTTCATCAGTAAAGAAACGAACAGCATCCGGCCCAGACAAGGTCAGACCTGAACACCTGAAGAACCTGCCGTCAGTACTTATCAATACACTGGCTCGGCTCTTAACACGCTACCTGTCTGAATGCAAGGTTCCATCCCAATGGAAAACCAGCAGGACCGTACTACTGTTCAAGAAGGGAGACATCCATGACATTGGCAACTATCGCCCAATCTGCCTATTGTCTGTCATCTACAAGTTGTTCACTCAAGTCATCCTAAAAAGGATTGGCAGAACACTAGATGAAGGACAACCATGCGAGCAAGCCTGGTTCTGCAAAGGATTCAGCACCATCGACCATATCCACATGATAACCAAGCTCATTGAGGTTTCTCGGGAGTTCAAAATGCCGCTCTGTCTAACATTCACTGATTTAAAGAAGGCCTTTGATTCTTTTGAGACAGAAGCGGTCATTGAAGCCCTAGCCAATCAGGGCATTCAAGCCCAATACATCAAGATCCTCCGTGAGCTGTATTGCGGATTCACTACCAGGATCTCACCATTCTACAAAGAAGTAATCATTGATGTCAAGAGAGGGGTTCAGCAGGGTGATACCATTTCACCGAAACTCTTCAGTGCCACCCTCGAGAACATCATGCGATGACTGGAATGGGAAGGAATGGGAGTGAAGATAGATGGTTGGCAACTATACCACCTCTGCTTTGCTGTGCTGATGACATTGTTTTAATAACACCAAATATCAGCCAAGCGGCACAAATGCTGGCTGACTTTGACCATGAGTGTGGAAAGGTTGGACTACAGCTGAATCTTACAAAGACAATGTTTATGAGAAACAGCCTCGTTCCTGATGCCCCATTCGCTCTCAATGGAACGAATATCTCCGGATGCAACAGCTATGTGTACCTAGGTCGAGAAGTCAACATGGCAAATGACCTGGCACCCGAGCTACGCAGGAGGAAGAGACCAGCTTGGAACGCCTTCAAGAGCGTTGAAGAAATAGCTAAGAGGACGAAGAACCTCCAGCTCCGGGCACACCTCTTTGATTCCACTGTTCTTCCTGCATTAACATATGCCTCAGAGACCTGGGCCCTACGCAAACAGGATGAGAATGCTATTCGGGTCTCCCAAAGAGGAATTGAAAGAGCTATGTTTGGAATATCACGTTTCACTCAAATGAGAGAAAGAATCCGGAGTTCCGACCTCCGTCGACGATCAAGAATCAGGGTAGCTGTCTCGTTTGCCAAGGTGTCAAAAATCAGATGGGCTGGTCACGTAATGAGATTTAAAGACGACTACATGGAAAGTATCATGCTAAGCGAAATGAGTCAGAAAGAGCGGGATAGACACAGAAAGATTGCATTCATCTGGGGAATATAAAGCAACAAAATGGGAGACTAACACCCAGGAATGGCTGAGATTAGTACCAGGAATTTTGCTCCATGACTTGAAGGCCAGCCACATGTGCTAGGTGAAAAGGAAGCTCAGATAGAGAAGAGAGCACCAAATAAAGGCTGTTGTGAGACCCTCCCAGGGTGGGAGAAGCATGCTAAAAGTAGTCTATAGACCAAACATGATCGCCACTCAAGGCCTCTCTTGCAAAACACATTACCCAAAAGAAGAGAGAGAGAACAAGGGGGAATGCCCTGCCACAGAGGCAGGGTGTGACAGGGGACATGGGGGGAGGGAGGGATGCTGGGACCCATGGTGGTGAAGGATGGGCACTGGTGGAGGGATGGGTACTTGATCATTGTATAACTGAAACCCAAGCACAAAAGTTTATAAGTCTATAACTGTACTTCAGGGTGTTTCACTAATAAAAAAATAAATAATAAATAAATAAATAAAATTTTTAAAAAATAAAGATTTTCACAGGAAAAAAAACCAGAAACCAAATTTGTTACTTTATGATTTATTTAAGCATCCTATATTTCTAATAAACAAAATGTATTAGAGACTGCGGTTTTCATATAATTACATCAGGTGTGCAAAGATTTATGATAATTAAAATAGCATTCTGAAGGGTTTGGCTCGAAACATTGCTGTCACAATATTTAATAAAGTCTCTAAATATAAAAAAATTAAAAAAAATAAAGACGACCGCTGGACTAGAGCTGTTACCGACTGGATTCCATGGGATGTCAAAAGACCGCGTGGCCACCCACCTACCAGATAGTCAGACTTCTTCATCAAGACCATGAACGATCGGTTTGAGGCTCTTCGTGTTCCTAGAGCGAACAGACGCCATTGGGCTACACTAGCACATGACAGGGACAAATGGAGACGTTACCGGTGCCCGATTGAGTAAATCGATGATTAACGGGAAGTCGAGTGATCAAGTGTTTATCATCTTAGGATCTGTTACTATCCATATAACTTTATAATAAGCTTGTCGATAACTGAAAACAAAGCATAGCTGAGGTTTGTATTAAATGCACAACTGAGAACAGGCACCTTTAATATGATTGGTCATTCAGTTCATGAATATGGAATATGTCTCCATTTGATTAGGATTCTTTTTTGTTTTGGAAACACACTCTGAGATGTTCAGGACTTACTCCAGACACTGTACTCAGGAGGTACTCCTTGCTGTTGTTGGGGGACCTTATGGAATGACAGTGATCAAAACAGAGTCCACCCAAGCAGCGCACCCATTTTAGTATCGCTCCAACCTAATTAGATTTTTTCAGATTACTTTCTTCAGGGGCAGGCAATTTACTAAGAGTATCCAGCCCAAACGGCAGAGCCTGGCAAGCTCCCCGTGGCATATTCGATATGCCAAAAACAGTAACAAGTCTTACAATGGAGATTTTACTGGTGCCTGCTCAAGCAAATCAGTGAACAATGGGAGGAGAGTGCTACAGTGCTACTTTCATCAGAATTTTGAAGTTTTCACCATAAATATTCTGAATGCAGGAAGAACAGTGGAATCGAAGAGATATGCCTGGAGCCATAGGTTCTTCATCCTCAGCTATTTCTTCGATGCTCTCGAGGGCACTGCAAGCCTCTCTCTTCCTCCTGCACAACTCAGGTGCCAGGTCATTCGTCATGTTGACTTCTCGACATAGGTACATATAACTGTTGCATTTGGAGATGTTCGTGCCATTGAGAGTGTCAGGAACGAGACCGTTTCTCATAAACATTGTCTTTGTGAGATTCAGCTGTACTCCGACCTTTCCACACTCACGGTAGAAGTCAGCCAGCATTTGTGCAGCTTGGCTGATGTTTGGTGTTATTAAAACAATGTCATCAGCAAAGTGGAGGTGGTGTAGTTGCCGACCGCTTATCTTCACTCCCAGTCCTTCCCATTCCAGTTGTCACATGATGTTCTCGAGGATGTCACTGAAGAGTTTTGATGAAATGGTATCACCATGCCAAACCCCTCTCTTAACATCAATGATCACCTCCCTATAGAATGGTGAGATCCTGGTAGTAAATCTTCAATACAGTTCATGGACGATCCTGCTGTATTGACATTGAATGCCTTGTTTGAGTAGGGCCTCGATGACCGCTTCAGTCTCAACAGAATCACAGGCCTTCTTTAAATCAATGAACATTAGACAGAGTGGCATCTTGAACTCCTGAGAAACCTCAATGAGATTGGTTATCGTGTGAATATGGTCGATTGTGCTAAATCCTTTTCGGAAATCAGCGTGCTCACATGGTTGTCCTTCATCTAGTGTTCTGCCAATCCTATTCAGAATGACTCGAGTGAAAAGCTTATAGACAACAGACAACAGGCAGATTGGGCGATAGTTGCCAATGTCGTGGATGTCTCCCTTCTTGTACAATAGTACAGTCCTGCTCGTTTTCCACTGGGACGGAACCTTGCATTCAGACAGGTAGCATGGGAAGAGACGAGCCAGTGTATTGATGAGTACTGCTGGCAGGTTCTTCAGGTGTTTGGGTCTGACCTTGTCTGGGCCAGGTGCTATTCACCTCTTTACTGACGAAATGACGGTCGGACTTTGGAAGGGAGAACTTTGGGAACAACACATCCATTCTGTGGAATTTGGTATGTGGGCAGGTGGACGTGCCTATCAAAGAGATCTGAGTAGAAATCATGGATAATCTTCTCCATTGCCCTTCTGGAAGATGTGATAGATCCATCAGGACGTTGGAGGGCAGTCATCTTGGTCTTGTAGTTGGCGAAAGCCAGGCGGGTGTTGCAAATGCTTTTCCCAGCTTCTGTCACATCTGCCAGCACTGCTGCTCTTCTCTCTTTGAGGTCATCCATGATCGCTTCTCTGCACTTCTTTGAGAGTTCGGATGTTCCCTTGCGGTTGCCTGAGGGCTGCGCCAAACAATGTTTGTGAATGAGCTTGGGATTTTTCTAAGACAGGCGTCTTTTTGTGGCTATCTCTCTCTCTCTCTCTCTCTCTCTCTCTCTCTCTCTCTCTCTCTCTCGGCGTTCCTCACACAATCATGGAGGCACATCTCTTCAATTCGATTGTTCTTCCTGCATTAACATACGCATCAGAGACCTGGGCCCTATGAAAACAGGATGAAAATGCTATTCGTGTCTCCCAGGAGGAATCGAAAGAGCTATGCTTGGAGTGTCACGCTTCACCAAAATGAGAGAAAGAATCTGGAGTTCTGACCTCTGTCGACGGTCAAGAACCAGTGACGCTGTTTCGTTTACCAAGGCGTCAAAAATGAGATGGGCTGGACACATAATGAGATTTGGAGATGACTGCTGGATTAGAGCCATTACTGACTGGATTCCACGGGATGTCAAAAGATCGTGTGGCCACCGACCTATGAGATGGTCAGACTTCTTTGTCAAGACCCTGAATGGTTTGAGGCTCTTTGTTTTCTTTGAATGAGCAGACACCATTGGGCTACATTATCACGTGACAGGGATGAATGGAGACGTTACTGACACCCATTTAAGCGAATGGATGAGTAACGGGATGTCAAGTGATCAAATATTCTGAATGTGTTCTGTTGCTTATACTCCTAATTACCTCTTATATTTGAGGGGATTTTAAATTGCGTGTGATTTTAAAATTTGTTTCCACAAGTTTATTATTAGTATATAAGACTTGAATTGATTTTCAGTCTTGCTCATATTCAGCAATCAATCACTAAATCAATCAGGTTGAACTCATTATTTCTAGGAGTTTTGTGTCCATTATTTGTGTTTTCCACAAATGCAATTATGTCAACCTAAAATAGAAATTGTTTATATTTTACTTTCTATTTCATGTCTTTTTTCTCTTAATGCCACAATTACAACTAAAAATGCCATGTATGTTGAGTAAGAATAATGAGAGCAGAAATCCTGAGTTTGTCAGTGACATTATGAGTAAAGTATCTATCATTCGGCATTAAATATGTTAGTTGTATTGTTTTTGTTGATGCTCTTTATAAAACTGAAATAATTGCACTCCATTTTCAGCTAGCTGACATCTTTAAATCATGCATTGAATTAGGATTTTTGTCAAATTTTTCAATATAGAAGGTTCTGTGAATATTGATGATCCTTCTTTAACTCCTTGATATAAGAGATTACATTGATTACTTCCAAAATGTTTGTCAAGTCTTGCAGTTTGGAATAAATTCCATTTCTCCACAGTGTTAAGCCCCTTTATACATTGATGGATTCAAGTTGGTAATATTTTGTTGACATTTTTGACATCTAATGTGTTAAGATATTAATCTGTTATTTTCTTTTATCTGTTTTTGAACTTTGGTTTATAATAAGGATATTTAGCTTATAAAATATACTGAGAAGTTCTGCCATCATTACTAATTCTCTATACACCAAGATTATGTATGGAGAGGAGTAAAAGTGTTAAAATATCTGTGAATTACTGGTGAATATCTTTTAATTTTGTTCACTCTCTGTCACTGTCATCCCGTTGTTCATTCATTTACTCGAGCGGGCACCAGTAATGTCTCCATTCATCCCAGCCCTGAGATTTTAGCAGCCTCTCCTTACTCGTCTTTTCCAACGCTGCTGTATTGGAGTCTCTTCATAGCCAGGGGAATGAGACCTGTTGTTGTTACTGTTTTTGGCATATCAAATATGCCACGGGTAGTTTTCCAAGCTCTGCCATGCTTAATTTTGTTACTAGAGAAAATTGTAAATGGATATCCATGGCCCATCCCCCAATGTGATAGTACTTAGAGCTAGTTAAATTTATATGAAATTATTAATATGGTACCATCATAGTGGCATTTAATGACCTTAGAAAAGAGCAAAGCTGGTGCTCTCCACCTGTGAGATACAATGAAAAAGCAGTAATATATGAGTCGGGAAGAAAGCACTCATCAAGAACAAACTCTGAAAGCACCAGGATTTTGAACTTCCCGTCACCAGAACTATGAGAAATAAATATTTATTGTTTTAAAGACGTTATGAGAAGTAACCTCTTCTCATCTAAAGTCTATTAACAAACTATATGAAATAATTGTGACTTCTCTAAGTGTTTAGTAGAATCTTGCAGTGTAAATTTTTCACAGATTTTTTCCACAGCTTTTATTGCATTATGATTCAATGTTTTGAATTGCTATAGGAAATTCAGATGATTTTTTTGGTTAGGCCTCTGAACTTTTGATTTTGGAAAAATTGGTCCATTTCTTTTGTTTTCAGATTTATTAGCATAATGCAGCACCTAGTATGCTCTTTTCCCTTTTAATGGCTTTGGAGTCTATAATGATTTGAAATTTAAAATTACATATTACTTCAAATACTGGTGATATAATTTCTAAGATCCATGAAGATCTTTACAGTCTTATATTTTATTTCATATTAGTGGTGTTTCTGGGTGTTTACCAATTTTCTAGATTTACTTAGTCAACTCTTTTGTTTCATCCAGTTTCTATTTCTCTGTGTTTAGTTTCATTGAATTTTGATCTTATTCCCCTCCTTTGCTTATATTTTGCTCTTAATTTTTTAATTTGAGATAAAAACTTGTTATTGATTGGAAATACGTCTTTATTTCCAATTATTTCTCCTTGGATGGGGTTTTATCCTCCCGGACTATGTTTAGGAGCACCGAACCCACTCTTGGTGATACTTAGCCCAGTGGTACATGCCTGATGGATACATGTTAAGGCATGGCAAACTTGGATTACTAGGTCTAGTGGTTCCGAGAGCCAGAGGGTCACACATGACAGTTCTGGAGGGCTGTTATGTGGTGTCAGAGATTGAAATTACAGCCTTGCACATACAAGGCATGCATTCCACCACGTTGAACTATTGCCCTGCCATCTCCAATTAGTTTTCATAGTGGTCACAGTATATTATAAAGTAAGTGGCTTATATCAGTATGCTATCATCAACATTATACCATGTCAATTGTGGAAACCACTCTTTTCTAAGTCTTTTTATCTCCCCCACATTCATTTATTTACTAGGTCTTTCAGGAGCAACAGGTGGCGCTCTGTCGAGTGAATAAATGAATGAATTAACATAGAGGGTCATGAGCCAAAGCTATGCTATGATGCTCCGTGCTTATTCGTTTCTCTCATGTGTTTTATCTCAACGTTTCCAACCAAAAGGATATTCATGCAACAGCGTTAATGGATCACTCCTGGCTCAGTGCTCTGGGATCACACCTGGTGGGCTCAGGGACGATATGAGATGATGAATATCAAGCCCGGGTTGGTGTGTGCAAAGCAAACACCCTACCTACTGGTTTTCTGGTTCTTTTTCGTTAGTTTTAAATTTTTTATTTTATAAAGTACTGCACAATATTTTATTACATTTAATATTCAAACACCAGTCCAACTACCATATACCTTCCCACCACCATATTTCGGGTGTTTTCATCCTGTACCCCAATCCCTGTCCTAAAGCAGAACTGAAATAATATAGTATTTATATTATTATATATTTCCCTCTAAGGTTGGTTGCCTCCTATTTTGACTCCCATCAACAGTGGTGCAGTACTCTTGGAGTTTGGGTAGGGTGTGTCCTATGAAGTGTCCAGGAAAAGTTCACTAGTGGGTAAGGCTTGGTCCCAGAGTGTGGAGAATGGCCATGATCAAGGCGGTGTTTGAGTTCTGGAAGTTTCTGGCTGCCGGGACTGGGTCCCTTGGGGTGGGGAGGGGTCTCACCATTTCACCCGCCCCACTCCGGGCCACTCCAATGGTTTTCTTATTCTTAGTTTGATGGGTGGGTTTCAAATTTATCTTGAAAATTAAGTTTATTTTATTAGGATCTTCTGGGACTCAGCTTCTTTTAGAAGACAGTCACTATTTTCGAGTTCAGCATAATGTCATGACTGAATTCTTTGACCACATTGCAATGTGTTCAGTCATTTAGGTTTTATTTTTGGCTGAGTCCTTTATTCTGGTGGCACTTGGCTTTTTAGTTTCCTACTGGTATATAGTGTATTGAGCAGGGTCTAGCATAAGATCAGGCTGACAGATGTTCTCAGTTGGGGAGTGGAGAGGTATGTTGTGAACCCTTCTTGATTCCCCTTTCTTTGCTATTTCTGATAAGTGTGTGGTGAGTAATTTTTAACTCGTAAGGATAGAGAGGGGTTAACAATATCTGGTCACTTAACTGAGCTCTGCTTTTAACTTCCTTTTGCCTGATCGGTTGCTACTTCACAGGGAAGGAGCTGTTCAGGCTCCTGGGGATAAAAGTGTTTCCTGAGATCATGTCTCCAGCAGATTTTATTTTATTGATGGGTGGGTTTCAAATTTATCTTGAAAATTTGAAAATAAAAAAATTTCCGGCCCTAGAGATGGTACAGATCTCAATGTGTTTGCATTATATGTGGTCAGCCCAATTTCAATCTCCAGCACCACCTATGATCTCTTCAGCAGCACCAAGAGTAGCCCCTGAGCACAGACTCAGGAGTAAGCCCTAATCACTGTCCATCCCCCCAATAAATTCAAATAATAAGCTTTAATACCTCTTTGGGCAAATAATATATTACATATAAAGTATGTATTTAATACAAAATCTATCCCTTGTGATAATTTTTTAAAACGTTGCTTTGGAGTTCTGGAGTCTGGGGACTGTAGTCACAATTCAATTCTAAAACATTTCCAAAACTTCCAGTAGTTTAATCATATCACCTTGATTATGCTCCCCTTCCAAGGCCCAGGAAATCATTAATTTGCACCTAAGTAAAGTAAGTAAAGGCCCTCCCGTTGTTCGTCGATTTGCTTGAGCGGGCCCAGTAACGTCTCCATTGGAGACTTTGTTGTTACTGTGTTTGGCATATCGAATACGTCACGGGGAGCTTGCCAGGCTCTGCCGTGCGGGCAAGATACTCTCGGTAGCTTGCTGGGCTCTCTGAGAGGGGCGGAGGAATCGAACTCGGGTTGGCCATGATGGCTACGTGCAAGGCAAACGCCCTACCGCTGTGCTATCGCTCCAGCCATTTGCACCTAACCCCTGGAAAAAGAAACCTTTATTAGCACTTCATATAAAGGGAATAACACAAAATCTAAGGGGTTTTTAACCCCTTCCTTTAGTAGTTCAGTTCTTTTTTTCCTTTTTGGGGAATTCTATCCATCAGTGCCTCAGGAGCCCACAGGCCACTCTTCACAATACATGGCCTGGCAGTTCAGTTCTGGGGTGCAGCAATGGAGAGCTACATGGCTTTCCACATGTTCGGGCTGAGTCTCACATATGAGTGAACATATTCCTGGACCGCATGGTACTCATTTTCTATAATTACCACACAATATTTGATGGGGTTCAGACAGCAGACAAAAAAAGGAGGGATATATATATATCCCTCGGAATACTCTCGGTAGCTTGCCGAGCTCTTTTAGAGGGATAGGGATATATATATACCTACCGAGAGTATTCCGCCCAAACAGCAGAGCCTGGCAAGCTACACATGACGTACTCAATATGCCAAAAAGATTAACAATGTTGTTCCTCATTCCTCTGTCCCTGAAAAAGCCCCCAATACCCCATTGAGGTACACTAGCATGCGGCAGGGACAAATGAAGATGTTACTGGTGCCTGCTCAAGCAATTCAATGAACAATGGGATGACAGTGACAGTGACAGTGTTTCAAGCATAGAATGTTTCAACACTTCAGCCATGTCCAATTCCCTCCACCAATGTCTGTCCTTTTGGCTTCCCATCCACCAGTCTGTTTCTATGAGAGGTGCATATTTCTCTGTTTTCATAATGTGGTCTATAGTACTGCTGCTGATGGGATTTCATAATAAAACTTTAATACCTTTTAGTACCACCTCCTCCTCCAGGTTGAACTCGATGTCTCTGGTGGAGGGACGACTTCAACCTGTTGACACTTCTGGTTAGTTTTATATAATTTACACACTCAGTGTATAAAGTCTGTATTTCCTAATCTGGTAGCCACCAATGTCTCTGCTTAGGGTTTTTAACAATTATTTGTCCTAAATGTTGAGGTTGGTTTCTCTCGCATCACCATTCTATCATATCTTCATGAATAAGTCAATGATTAAATAGATGCTGTGCTCAAACATTTGCATCAGTGAAGCTTTGAACTTTGATGGATAAATTGCCAAATAGATTAAGGGCTGGGGCTGGAGTGATGGCACAGTGGGTAGGGCATTTGCCTTGCACACGGCAACCTGGGTTCGATTCCCAGAATCCCATATGGTCCCTTGAGTACCAGCAGGAGTTATTCCTGAGTGCGTGAGTCAGGAGTAACCCCTGAGCATCTCTGGGTGTGACCCAAAAAGATTAAAAAATTAGATTAAGGGCTGCATTCAGGAAGTTGGGACTGGAGCTTAGTGCAGCAGGTAGGGTGCTCAACTTACATGTGGTTGACTGAGGTTTGGTTCCCAGCACCTCAAATGGTCCCCTAACTCCTGTTAGGAGTATTCCCTGAGAGCAGAGACAGGAGTAATCCCTGAAAAACCACTGCGTGTGGCACCAAAACTAAGCAAATTTATAGTTCAGGGACTTTACAGGTATAACTTCACATTTATTTTCTGCAAGTCCCTCCCTCCTGAGTCTCCTCTGTCACATGCGAGGCTTTTCATTCAGCCAGGAACTTATAGTTTGCTAGGGCCCCTGGGGTCTCTCCTCATCATTAATCCAGCCATGAATGAGCACAGTTTCTAGACTGCCAAGGACAAGTGGGAGCTTATCAAGGCCTATCACGTCTGCCTTAGTGTATGGATCTTCTGGTGAAGTTTAAGGTCAGTCTGTCAGCCTGTTGATTGCCAACAGGAATGTCTCAGGCTAGCTGTGATATTGTCACTTCTCCATTCATTCGTCACTGAGATCACTTCTGTTTCCTCCAATCCCCAGGAGTATAGGGTTTTCTCTGCTGCACTCCCAATCAATGCAGCCCCCTCTGGCAGCAAAGTGGTTGGTTTTACAGCTTGTCCTCCTGTCATCAAACTGCTGCACTGAGAGAAGCCGGGGGGGGGGGGGGGGGCGCACTGAGCAGCCCCATCCTAAAGCCCAGCAAATTCCTCGTCTTTTGACCTGAGGTTCAATAGTTTTTCTGAAACAAACAACTCTCAATTTGTGATATGCCCTTGGTCAATTTCCACAATCCAGATATGGGTGCTTTGTCAATTTGGGCCAGCTCTATAATTGCTTTTAGGGGAGACTATTTGCTGATCTTTTCTTTTGGCCGCAACCCATAATAGCCCTTAACTCTTCTGCTTATTGCCCTTCTTGCCCTGCTCCATTTCAATCCTTAGGAAGCAGTTAGATCACATCCCTTACCGACTTAAAACCCACCCATGGTTTTTACATAACACTAAATACAAAAATCAAACTCCTTTAGTGCTGCCTGCGGATCTTGTATGATCTGGCCTCTGACAGTGTCGCCCACTATCCATCACTGCTTTTTTCCAGCCAGTCCTCTCTGCTTAAGTCTTCATCTCCTTCCTTCTGTCCCAATCACATACCTGATCTCCAATCTCAATGATATTACATTCTCTGTTCTTTCTGCCTGAAAGGCAGAACAATGTTCTCGTCTCTTCTGTCTCAGCCCCTCTGAACGGACTTCCTGTGTGCTTAGGCTAGAGCACTGTTCCCAACCCAGAACTCAGTTTACTTCTGTTCAGAGTAGTCATTGTGCTCTGAAATGACAACCCTTGTATCACTTTCTTTTTCTTTTTAATTAAAAAAAATTTTTTTTTGCTTTTTGGGTCATACCTGGCGATGCACAAGGGTTACTCCTGGCTCTGCACTCAGGAGTTACTCCTGGCGGTGTTCAGGGGACCATATGGGATGCTGGGAATAGAACACAGGGTCGGCCACGTGCAAGGCAGACACCCTACCCGCTGTGCTATCTCTCCAGCCCCAAACTTGTATCACTTTCTTAATTTTTAATACAAACTGTCATATCATTTTTGTGTTACTTTATTATCTGTGTTCCTTTGATGTAAGCTGTATGGGGGCAAGGTATATGCTTGTTTTTCATAGAGTTGGAGAGAAAGTACATTGTTGAAGGTGATTGGCTGGCATACAGCCAAACTGGGTTTCATCCCCAGCAGCCTGTGAGGTTCCCTGAGCCTTGCCAGGAGTGATTCCTGATTGCAAAGCCAGGAGTGTTCCCTGAGAACCACTGGGTGTGGACCAAAGTAGCAAAAAAATCCTTTAAAATTCTTAAATTTATACTTGTTTTCTATAGTACATAGAACTATAGCTAATATATAATCATTATCTTTAGGAGAGTTTTATATATGTTAATATAAACATGTATGTTTGTATATATATATCACTCCTCATATATAGGATATAAAGAAACATAGTAAGGCAATAACTAATGCCCAAAGATAATAGAAAGAAAAAGCAGTAGAACTGTTCCTGATTAAGAAGCGTGCCAAGGAGGAGTGTAAAAGTCACTATGACAATGATAGAGGAAACTGGTCAGTCTAGATGAATACTGGGTGCTGAAAGGAGGTAAAGTAATACACATAATACCCTATCAGTCACAGTACTGTGAATTACAGTGTATAAAAGGAAAAATAAAAAAATGTCTACTAGAGAGGCAGACTGAGTGGCAGGAGGGAAATGGGAGATATTGGTGGAGGAGAGTGGACACTGGTGGAGAGATTGGAGTTGAAACATTGTATTGAACACCTGAAACCCATGAATAACTTTTTTAAGTTTGTAATTCACAGTGATTCAATTAAAAAAAACAAAAACCCAAATATACATTATGTATCTTTACATATTTTCATCATTCATATAAAAGCCCTCCCGTTGTTCGTCGATTTGCTCGAGCGGGCCCAGTAACGTCTCCATTGGAGACTTTGTTGTTACTGTGTCTGGCATATAAAAGCGACTTTAAAATACACTATCCATATTCCCTTGATCTTTTTACTATGTTAAGAACTTAGTGCTGGGACTGGAGCAATAGCACAGCGGGTAGGGTGTTTGTCTTGCATGCCGCCAACCCAGGTTTGATTCCCAGCATCCCACATGGTCTGCCGAGCACCACCAGTAGTAATTCCTGAGTTCATGAGCCAGGAACAACCCCTGTGCACCGCCATATGTGACCCAAAAAGCAAAAGAAAAAAAAAGAACTTAGTATCACATTACTTATAGGGATGGACTACGTGACATGGGTACAAACCTCAAATTAACTACTTACTACCTATGTGATTTTGTACCAGTTATTAATCTCTCTGACCTTAATCCATATTTCTATTTGTAATAATAGTATCTGAATCACAGCACTATATAGAGTATTTAATAGTAGACATTGTGGGGCTCCTGACCCTGCCATGTTCCTAGGAATTAGAACATACATTGGCTTAAGGAGGCTGGAGCGAGAGCACAGCAGTAGGGCGTTTGCCTTGCACGCAGCCAACATGGCCGACCCGAGTTCGATTCCTCCGCCCTCTCGGAGAGCCTGGCAAGCTACCGAGAGTATCTCGCCCACACGGCAGAGCCTGGCAAGCTCCCCGTGACGTATTCGATACGTCAAACACAGTAACAACAAAGTCTCCAATGGAGACATTACTGGGCCCGCTTGAGCAAATCAATGATCAACGGGAGGGCCTTTACTTTTACTTACTTTTATTGGCTTAAGAGTTTTTGTCTTAAGTGGCAGAGTCGCACTTTAATGCTTTCCCTTTCTGGGAAATTCTGTGCAATGAGAGTCAACCCAGCTCAAACAGACTAGCCTCTTTCCTCTTTAGTTATCTAACCTTGCCCTGTGCACAGACTCTGAGGGAATTTGGGGCCACTTGGACCCTCTTTATAATCAATGTCATGTGCCAGGCAAAGAGGATAAGATGAAAGATTTCCCCCAAGCCTACCAGCTGAATAGGTAGCAAAAGGGAAACTAATATACATCCTCCTATTCTTGTCAGAATTAAAGGATTTAAGAATTCTTGGCAAGACATAAAACTGCTAACCAAAATAAAATGAATGAGTTCTATTTTTTAAAATTTTTTATTAGTCAATCACTGTGGGATACAGTCACAGACTTACAAACGTTCGTGCTTGCATTTCAGTAATATAATGGTTGAGTCCCTATCCCTCCACCAGTGCCCATTTTCCAACAACAATGGTCCCAGCATCACTCCCACCACCCCCATCCCATCCCCTCCACCCTACCCTGCCTCTGTGGGAGGGCATTCCCTTTTGTTATCTCTCTCCTTTTGGGTGTTGTGGTTTGTAGTAGATACCTCTGCAACATAAGTGACCATCATGTTCGATCTATAGTCTATTTTCAGTCTGCATCTCCCATCACTAGCGGGCCCTCCTAGCACCCTTTACTTGGTGGTCCCTTCTTTATCTGAGCTGCCTTCTGCACATCAAAAGAAACAGTGACCAGAATACAAAGACAGTCTATAAAATGGGAAAAGATATTCACCCAATATCCATCTGATAAGGGGTTGATATCAGGAATTTACAAGGCACTGATTTAACTTTACAAAAGAAAATATCCAACCCCATCAGAAAATGGGGAGATGAAATGAACAAAAATTTTCTCAAAGAAGAAATCCAAATGGCCAAAAGACACATGAAAAAATGCTCCTCATCACTAATCATCAGGGAGATTCAGATCAAAACAATGAGATATCATCTCACACCACAGAGACTGGCCCAAATCCAAAAGAACAAAAGAAGTAGGTGTTGGTGCAGATATGGGGAGAAAAGGACTCTCCTTCACTGCTGGTGGGAATGCAGACTGGTTCAGCCCTTTTGGAAAACAGTATGGACGATTCTCAAAAAATTAGAAATTGAGCTCCCATTTGATGCAGCAATACAACTCCTAGGAACATATCCCAGAGATGCAAAAAAAAATGTAGTAGAAATGACATCTGCACTTCTATGTTCACTGCAGCACTGTTTACAATAGCCAGAATCTGGAAAATACATGAGTGCCCAAGAACAGATGACTGGTTAAAGAATCTTTGGTACATCTACACAATGAGTTTTAGTTTCTTAAGTTGGTCTAATTTTTTGGAAATATATTATGAAGGTATCATCCAAATAGGAACCACTATCTATGGATTCAAGGGCTGTAGAAATCACAATTATATTTTATTACAACATTATGTAAAATATAATCATTCAAACTATGGTGCAAAAATCAATTTTCAAAAATATATCACTATGTTAACTGCATTTTTTGCTAAGCACGACATTTTTATACTACTAGCTTATTTTATTTATTTATTTATTTATTTAATTTTGCTTTTTGGGTCACACCCGGCAATGCACAGGGGTTACTCCTGGCTCTGTGCTCAGGAATTACCGCTGGCAGTGCTCAGGGGACCATATGGGATGCTGGGAATTGAACCCGGGTCAGCCACATGCAAGGCAAATGCCCTACCCGCTGTGCTATTGCTCCAGCCCCTATACTACTAGTTTAAAAAATTAAAGTGACCAGTTAGAATTTAATGAGAAAGTTTACAGAAAAGATACATTGAGATACTTTAGCCTCAACTTGAACAAATTATTCACAGTTAGAAGCCTGTTGTTAGATGGGAAAGAATCACTTAAGGAAGATTATATAACACTAGTACTTTGAAATGAGCAAGAATCCACATATACTATTAGAAAGAAGTCACCTTGCCTTAAAATTGAAAACTAAATTCTCTAGATTCCTGTGTCTGTTAGGTGTAGATCACCATATACTATCAGAGCTCTGAAACTCAAAAGTAACATTAGAGAAAAACTAAAACAGGATTCAGCATGAAAATTTGACTAAGACAAATTTCACAAAGAAAATACTTCTGATTGATTTTGTTCAGTATTCTCTCAACCTTTATGCTCCTTTTAAAAAATTACTCCATGCCCAAGAGCACAGGGAAAATGAATAAGTTGTATGGCCCCCTAGAAACCTTTGTTACATCAAAGTATTATTTCAACATCAGTCCACTGATACATATCCCGTTTCCTACTGACAGTACCACTCACCACCCATCCTAGAGTACTGAGGAATTTATTGTAGAATATAAATTCATCTGTGATTCAAAAATTGTGTTTCTTTTAGGATTATTAGAAAAAATAGTTTATCATGTTTCAGTTGAAGTAGGTTTATAGTCTATATTTGAGTCTACAATGATTTTTTTTGTAACTTTGCTTGAGAGTGCTTAACAAATAGGCATTTTACCGTGTTGTACAGGCTTTTTCCAAATTACAAACAGATACTGAATAACTGAATTGGTTTCCCATGTTGAGTTCTAAACTCTGCAGGCAAAATTTGGGAATAAAAGGAATTTCCTATAGAGTTGGTGAAAAAGTAAACCTCATTTCGAGGGCTACAACGTGCTCCCAAGACATATCTATCATGAAATAGAATGTAAAGGCTTCTAAATCACTTGATCACTGGATCACTTGACATCCCGTTACCCATCGATTTGCTCGAGCAGGCGCCAATAACATTTCCATTTGTCCCTGTCACGTGCTAGTGTAGTCCAATGGCGTCTGCTCATTCTAGGAACACAAAGAGCCTCAAACCGATAGTTCAGGGTCTTGACGAAGAAGTCTGACCATCTCGTGGGTGGGCAGCCATGCGATCTTTTGATGTCCCGTGGAATCCAATCGGTAATGGCTCTAGACCAGCGGTCATCTCCAAATGTCATTACTTGTCCAGCCCATCTGATTTTCGATGCCTTGGCAAAAGAGACAGTCCCTGATTCTTGATCGTCGATGGGGGTCAGAACTCTAGACTCTTTCTCTCATTTGAGTGAAGCGTGATACTTCAAGCATAGCTCTTTCGATTTCTCTTTGGGAGACCCCAATAGCGTTCTTATGCTGCTTTCGTAGGACCCAGGTCTCTGAGGCGTATGTTAATGCAAGAAGAACAGTGGAATCAAAGAGATGTGCCCAGAGCCGGAGGTTCTTCATCCTCTCAGCTCTTTCTACAATGCTCTTGAAGGCATTCCAAGACACTCTCTTCCTCCTGTGCAACTCAGGTGCCAAGTCATTCTTCATGGTGACTTCTTGACCTAGGAACACATAACTGTTGCATTCAGAGATGTTTGTTCTGTTTAGAGCAAATGTAATGTCAGGAACAAGGCTATTTCTCATAAACATTGTCTTCATGAGATTCAGCTGTAGTCTGACCTTTCCACACTCATGGTCAAAGTCAGCCAGCATTTGTGCCACTTGGCTAATGTTTAGTGTTATTAGAATAATGTCATCTGTGAAGCGGAGGTGATGTAGTTACCAACCATCTATCTTCACTCCCATTCCTTCCCATTCCAATCATCACATGACGTTCTCGAGGGTGGCACTGAAGAATTTTGGTCAAATGGTATCACCCTGATGAACCCCTCTCTTGACATGGATGATCACTTCCTTGTAGAATGGTGAGATTCTGGTAGTGAATCCATAATACAGCTAACGGAGTATTCTGATGCATTGAGTTTGAATGCTCTGTTTGGCTAGGGCTTCCACGACCGTTTCTGTCTCAACAGAATCGAAGGACTTCTTTAAAACAATGAACGTTAGACAGAGTGGCATCTTGAACTCCAGAGAAACCTCAATGAGCTTGGTTACCATGTGGATATCGTCGATCATGCTGAATTCTTTGCAGAACGTGGCTTGCTCGCATGATTATCCTTCATCTAGTGTTCTGTCAATTCTATTCAGGATTAAACAGCTTGTAGACAACAAGGCAGATCAGGCGATAGTTACCAATGTTGTAAGTAAAGTAAAGTAAAGACCCTCCTGTTGATCATCGATTTGCTCGAGCGGGCCCAGTAACGTCTCCATTGGAGACTTTGTTGTTACTGTGTCTGGCATATCAAATACTCTCGGTAGCTTGCCGGGCTCTCCGAGAGGGGCAGAGGAATCGAACTCGGGTCGGCCATGTTGGCTGCATGCAAGGCAGACGCCCTACCCTCTGTGCTATCGCTCCAGCCCGATGTTGTGGATGTCTCTTTTCTTGTACAGTAGTAGAGTTCTGCTGGTTTTGCATTGGGATGGAACCTTTCATTCAGACATGTAGCACGTGAAGAGATGAACCAGTGTATTTATGAGTACTGATGGCAGGTTCTTCAGGTGTTCAGGTCTGACCTTGTCTGGACCAGGTGCTGTTCGCTTCTTTACTGATTAAGTTGTGTGTCAGATTTTGGAAGGGACAACGTTAGGAATGGCATATCCATCCTGTGGAATTTGGTATGTGGGCAGGTGGATGTGGTTATCGGAGAGATCCAAGTAGAAGTCATGTATAATTTTCTCCATTGTCCTTCTGGTAGATGTGATATATCCATCAGGATGTCAGAGGGCAGTCATCTTCGTCTTGTAGTTGGCGATGGACAGGTGGGTGTTGGAAATGCTTTACCTGGCTTCTGCTGCATCTACTAGCACTGCTCTCTTCTCTTTTTGAGGTCTTCCTTTATCGCTTCTCTACCCTGCTTTGCAAGCTCAGACATTCATTTCCGGTTGCCTGAGGCTTGCACCAAGCCATGTTGGCAAATGAGCTCAAGAGTTTTTGAAGACAGGCATCTTTTTGTGGCTATCTCTCTGTTGGTGTTCTTGCACAATCATGGAGGTGATGAACCAGTTGATCATATTCCTTGTCAATGTTGTCAAGGATGGCATTTTCCCATGTGCTGCAATAGTGCCAAATAACTCCCAGTTGGTGGTTATTCTGGGAGTTCTTTTTTTAAACTTTGAAGCCCTTTCTCCCCACTCCGTGAAGTAGAATTTTGCATGAAGGAGACGGTGGTCCGATCCTATTTGTAATTTTGGGACAACAGTGACATAGGTCAAGCAAAATCGTCGATTGAATATGATGTGGTCAATTTTGTTTTGGAACTGTCCACCGGGAAACTCCCATGTCCAACCTTCTGGAACTGTGAGTTACCATGGATGGTATTGTTGACATGATGAACTCAGTCTCTCACCCTATTCATTCCATTGTAGGCCATGATTCCCAATGTGGAGTTCTTTGGCTAATCTTCTTCATCCTATCTTGGCATTAAAATCACTGACAATGATCTTGTAGAAAGTGTTGTCTTCTTTATAGAACTTCTCCAGATCCATGTAGAACTTCTCAATTTCTCCTTCTTCTTAATTGGATGCTGGTGCATAGACAACAAAGATAGAAACTGCTGGCAGTAAGCCACATCTATTCAAGTGTAATCATCCAATTCAGGTTGTTAGGCATTTGAATGAATCAATGCTCATGGCCAAGTTCGTATTGACAAGGACACCAACACTACCACACCTTTTTTGTCACATGTTCCGAGGAAGAGTTCTTCTCCAGTATCGAAAATGGTGTGATGTGATTGATGCCTTCTCGTCTCAGTCAGACCAATGATGTAGTACTTGATCTTTTGTGCATGTACCATCAGGTCCTCGATGGATGCATCTGATGCCAGCATGTGTGCATTGAAAGTACAGACAGTCATTTTTGTTCTTCTTCGTTTTGGCAGCCTAGTTTGGCTTTGAGATTTTATTAGCCTCTCCTTCCTCTTCCTTCTTAATGCTGCCATACCGGTGGCTCTTTCAGGGTCAGGGGAATGAGACCCATTGTATTTACTGGTTCTAAATACAGTTTTCAAAAGTAATAAATGCACCTAATCTTTAAAAAGGCAAGGAGTTTGTACTAAGAGTTGGAGTTTAAATTTTCAAGATGTAAATTTCAGCACACACTGCAGCTGCCACTAAAGTTTGCTTGAGTCATTAGAGTTTTGAAATTCATTCTTAATTAAAAAATCATCCATGCAATAATCAGGAAGAAATAAAGCATAGTCACTGAACACTGAAAAGTCTTGTTCCAAACATATGTGGCTTTTGTCTGTATGGGGAGAGTCATTAAAAAGACAGGGGGAAAGGGACAATTGTTGGATTTATGTCTATTTTGTGGAATATAGAAACAGTTGAAAAATAATTTTTGTTCTGTCAGGGACCAAACCCAGAGTCTCATGAATGCAATGCACATGTTCAATCACTGAGCAATATCCCTATTCCCCGGACAGTGAAATTATATGCCTCAGACCATTAAGGAAAATGAGGATCTTACAGGAATATTTTACATAGAAATTTAAGTACAGATGAAAAATTCTGAAGCAATATTATTTCCAGTCACACAACCTAGATTTGTTAGGGTCTTGCCTCTTTGATACAAAAGGTATATATGGCAGCACCAGGAGGTTCAGTTTGATTTTCTCCTGCACTTGAGGGTTCCATTGTGACACCATCTCCTGCAGGTGGCAAGTGAAGTCTCCTCCTAACAATCCAATTGTCAGTCTGGTTTCTTATAGAGCAGCACGAACTAGGCCATGATAGGCTTATGACCAGCCCCTTTCTTAGCACACAATGGAAGACTATAAAAGCTTTTACAAAAGGGTGAGAAAATAAACAAAAAGTCGCAGTCCCTTTTTAAGGTAACCACATAAGTGACCTCCAGCCACTGTTGCCATGTTCTGATGATTAGAATTGAATTACTAAGCCTAGCCCATTCTTCAAAAAAGGAAGTTCCATTAAGGTATGAATAGTGACTATGCAATGGTGATCACTGAGTGTCATTTTAGATGTCATTTGCATGTGATATTCAGTAAAGGGATCATTGAAATCCAATGAGAAAATGATGGTCTTTTCAACATATGGTACTGGGCCAAGAGCACAACCATAAGAAAAATGAATAATGACCCTCAACTTGCATTCCAAAATTAACTTGAGGTTCATCATAGACCTAAATGTGAAAAGTAAAACAATATACATTTTATAATAAAGTATAAGAAAATTATTTGTATCTTTTTGGGTTAGACAAAAACCTCTTCAATGTAGAATAATAAACACTCAATATTGATGAAAAGATTTATAAAGCAGACTGCATTCAATTATGAACTTATGAGTTTAATTAAAATACAAAAATATTAAAACTGAATATTAGCTTAATAGCACTAGCCAGTGAAACAACACAACAAAGGTTTATTTCTCTCATTACAACAGAATTGGAAGTGGATTAATGCATTTCTCAGCAGTAATTCAAGGACACAGCATGCTTTCATCTACTGGCTTCTGAGTCTCCCTAGGTTATTAAAACAGCAAATAGGGAAAAAAAGATTAGAAAAGACAAACTGAATCTCAGCACAGAAGTGACATGTCATTTCCACTCAAATTTCATCGACTAGAACAAATTTTTCTTATGGCCAATTAATTGGCAAAGGGAAGCTAGAAAGTGAGAGTAGCTCAGGAGCATCCCTGAGCACTAATACAGGAGTCTTTCCTTTTGCGTTAGGAAATGTAAAGGGAAGTATATTGATCACTTTCTTTTTTTTTAAGTTATAGTAAGATAGACTCAAGTTTATTAATTTAGAGTGAATATAATGAAAATTTCAACAGTGAACTTCAGAAACAAAACATATAATAAATTGTGAGATACTTTGTATTATGTTTTGTTTGAATGCAATTGATTAGTTGATTGAATTTTATTGAATTGATAATCTTGTTTAGTTGATTTCTTTTTCTTTTTTTTTTCCCCTTTATTTTATTTTATTTTTTTTAAAGTTGTAGATTTACAATTTTTTGTGCTTTGGTTTCAATTATACAATGATCAGATACCCATCCCTCCACCAGTGCCCATTTTCCACCACCATGGATAATATCCCTCCCACCCCCATCCCCCCATCCCCCCGTCTCTATGGCAGGGCAATCCCCTGTGTTCTCTCTCTCCTTTTGGGTGTTGTGGTCTGCAAAAGAGGCATTGAGTGGCAAACATGTTCAGTCCATAGTCTACTTTCGACATGCATCTCCCCTCCTGGGAGGATCCTCCAAACATCCTTTATTTGGTGCTCCCTTCTCTATCTGAATAGCCCTTTCCTCTAGGATACCCGGCTGGCCTCTAAGTTATGGAGTAATCCTCCTGGTGCTGATCTCAGCTATTCTTGGGTATTAATCTCATACTTTGTTACTTTATATCCCCCAGATGAATGCAATCTTTCTATGTCTATCCCTCTCTTTCTGACTCATTTCGCTTAGCATGATACTTTCCATATTGTACCACTTGTATGTAAATTTCATGACTTCATCTTTTCTAAGAGCTACATAGTACTCCATTGTGTAGATGTACCAAAGTTTCTTTAACCAGTCATCTGTTCTTGGGCATTCAGGTTTCTTCCAGTTTCTGGCTATTGTAAAGAGGGCTGCAATGAACAAACAAGTGCAGATGTCACTTCGACTATACATTTTTGCCTCTCTGGGATATATTCCCAGGAGTGGTATTGCTGGGTCAAATGGGAGCTCAATTTCTAATTTTTTGAGAATCGTCCATACTGTTTTCCAGAAGGGCTGAACCAGTGGACATTCCCACCAACAGTGAAGGAGTGTCCCTTTCTCGCCACATCCACGCCAGCATCGGTTGCTTTTGTTCTTTTGAATGTGGGCCAGTCTCTGAGGTGTGAGATGGTATCTCATTGTGGTTTTGATCTGCATCTCCCTGATGATTAATGATGTAGAGCATTTTCTCATGTGCTTTTTTGCCATTCGGATTTCTTCTTTGAGAAAGTTTCTGTTCATTTCATTGCCCCATTTTTGGATGGGGTTGGATGTTTTATTCTTGTGGAGTTTAACCAGTATTTTGTATATCCTGGATATCAACCCCTTGTCAGATGTGTATTCGGTGAATATCCTTTCCCATTCTGTAGACTGTCTTTGTACTTTGGTCACTGTTTCTTTGTAGGTGCAGAAGCTTCTTAGTTTAAGATAGTCCCATTTATCTATCTCTGTTTTCACTTGCTCGGCCAGTGGCGTGGCATCTTTGAAGATACCATTAGCTTCAATGTCATGGAGGGTTTTGCCAACTTTATCTTCAATGTACCTTATGGTTTCTGGTCTGATGTTGAGGTCTTTAATCCATTTTGATCTTACTTTTGTACATGGTGTTAGGCAGAGTTCTGAGCCTATTTTTTTGCATGTAGCCGTCCAGTGATGCCAACACAATTTATTAAAGAGGCTTTCCTTACTCCACTTCACATTACTTGCACCTTTATCAAAGATTAGATGAGCATATGATTGAGGAGAGATGTCAGTGTATTCAACCCTGTTCCATTGGTCTGCAGTTCTGCCTTTGTTCCAGTACCATGCTGTTTTAATTATTACTGCTTTGTAGTACAGTTTGAAGTTCGGGAGGTTGATTCCTCCCATTTTCTTTTTCCCAAGAATTGCTTTAGCTATTCGTGGGGGCTTATTGTTCCATATAAATTTCAAGAGTGTTTGCTCCATTTCTTTGAAGAATGTCATGGGTATCTTTATAGGGATTGCATTGAATTTATACAATGCTTTCGGTAGTATTGCCATTTTGACAATGTTAAGTCTCCCGACCCATGAGCAGGGGATATCTTTCCATTTCCTCATGTCCTCTTTTATTTCCTGAAGTAGCGTTTTGTAGTTTTCTTTGTACAGGTCCTTTACTTCCTTAGTTAAGCTGATTCCTAGGTACTTGATTTTCTGGGGCACAATTGTGAATGGGATTGTTTTTTTCATGTTGCTTTCTTCTCTCTCACTGTTTGCGTATAGGAAAGCCATGGACTTTTGGGTATTGATTTTATAACCTGCAACTTTACTATACGAGTCTATTGTTTCTAAGAGTTTTTTGGTGGAAGTTATTGGGTTCTCTAAATAGAGTATCATATCATCTGCGAATAGTGAGAGCTTGATTTCTTCCTTTCCTACCTGAATGCCCTTAATATCTTTTTCCTGCCTAATCGCTATTGCAAGTACTTCCAGTACTATATTGAACAGCAGTGGAGAGAGTGGGCATCCCTGTCTCGTCCCTGATCTTAGAGGGAAGGCTCTCAGTTTTTCCCCATTGAGGATGATGCTTGCTGTAGGCTTGTGGTAGATGGCTTTAATTATGTTGAGGAAGGTCCCCTCTATACCCATTTTGGCTAGGGTTTTCATCATAAAGGGGTGCTGGATCTTATCAAATGCTTTCTCTGCATCTATTGATATGATCATATGCTTTTTATCTTTTCTTTTGTTGATATGGTGGATTATGTTGATTGATTTCCGAATGTTGAACCATCCTTGCATCCCTGGGATGAATCCTACTTGGTCATGGTGTATGATCTTTTTGATGAGTAGTTGGATTCTATTTGCTAGTAGTTTGTTGAGGATCTTTGCATCTGTGTTCATCAGGGATATCGGCCTGTAATTCTCTTTCTTTGTGGTATCTCTGTCTGCTTTTGGTATCAGTGTGATATTTGCTTCGTAGAAACTGTTCGGAAGTGTTTTTGATATTTCAATTTCGTGGAAAAGCTTAAAGAGCATTGGGAGTAAGTCCTCTTTAAAGGTTTGGAAGAATTCACTAGTGAATCCATCCGGGCCAGGACTTTTGTGCTTGGGGAGACTTTTTATTACCATTTCAATTTCCTTGATGGTGATAGGTCTGTTCAGGTATTCCAGGTCTTCTTGGTTCAGCCTTGGGAGTCTGTAGGAGTCTAGGAATTCATCCATTTCCTCGAGGTTTTGATGTTCCGTGGCATAAAGCTTCTCAAAGTACTCCCTGAGGATCCTCTGAATTTCTGTGGTTTCTGTTGTAATGACCCCCTTTTCATTTCTGATTCGGTTTATTAGGGTTTTCTCTCTCCCTTTCTTTGTGAGTTTTGCTAGAGGCTTATCGATCTTGTTAATTTTCTCAAAGAACCAGCTCTTGGTTTCATTGATCTTTCGGATTGTTTTTTGGGTTTCCATCTCGTTAATCTCTGCTCTGAGTTTTATTATTTCCTTTCTCCTGTTCGGGTTGTGCTCCTTTTTTTGGTCCTTCTCCAAGCTCTTAAGCTGTGAGGTTAGGTTACATATGTGTGCTCGCTCCTCCTTCCTGAGGAATGCTTGTAGAGCTATAAACTTTCCTCTTAACACAGCCTTTGCTGTGTCCCATAAGTTTTGGTAACTCGTGTTCTCACTTTCATTCGTTTCTAGGAATCTTTTGATTTCCTCTTTGATTTCCTGTCTAATCCACTCGTTGTTCAATAGTGCACTGTTTAATTTCCAGGTGTTTGATTTAGTTTTCTGTTTTTGTGTGTGATTTACTTCTAATTTCAGCGCATTATGGTCTGAGAAGATTGTTGATACAATCTCTACCTTCTTAATTTTATGGAGGCATGTTTTGTGGCTCAGCATGTGGTCTATCTTGGAGAATGTTCCATGGACGCTTGAGAAGAATGTGTATTCAGCTTTTTGTGGATGAAGTGTCCTGTATATATCTACTAAGTCCCTTTCTTCCATTGTTTCCCTCAAATGAAGTATGTCCTTGCTAAGCTTGAGTCTGGTTGATCTATCAAGAGGTGACAAAGCAGTGTTGAAGTCTCCCACTAGTATTGTGTTGCTATTGATGTCTTTTTCCAAATCTATGAGTAGTTGTTTTAAGTACTTTGCTGGTCTCTCATTAGGTGCATATACATTTATTATTGTAAGTTCTTCCTGTTGTACAGATCCTCTGATCAATAAGTAATGGCCTTCACTGTCTCTTATGACCTTCCTCACTCTGAAATCAATGTGGTCTGATATAAGGATGGCTACCCCAGCTTTTTTATGGGAGCTGTTTGCCTGTAGGATTGTTTTCCAGCCATTGACTCTGAGTCTGTGTTTGCTTTGACTATTGAGATGCGTTTCTTGCAGGCAGCAGAATGTTGGGTTCAATTTTCTAATCCATCCTGCCACTCTATGTCTTTTAATTGGTGCGTTTAGCCCATTGACATTGAGAGAGATTATTGTTATGGGATTTTGTCCCATTGTTCTGTTAAAATTGGGTGTATTTGAGGGGCCTTTCTTGCCTTAAAGTAGCCCATTTAGTTGTTCTTGTAACCATGGTTTTGAGTCTATGAAGTTCCTGAGCTGTTGTTTGTCTGTGAAACTGTGTGTTGTTCCTTCTATTATGAATGAGAGTCTTGCTGGGAAAAGTATTTTGGGGGAGGCATTTATTTCATTGAGTTTTTTTACTATGTCCCATCACTGTTTTCGGGCCATGAGGGTTTCAACAGAAAAATCAGCTGTGAATTTTAAGGATGCTCCTTTGTAAGAGATTTCTTTCTTCGATCTTGCTGCTTTCAGAATTTTGTCTCTGTCTAAGGTTTTGGTCATTTTGATCAGAATGTGTCTTGGGGTATTTTTATTCGGATTTCTTCTAGCTGGTACCCTTCGGGCCTCCTGAATGTGGTCACAAGTTTTCTTCAGCTCTGGAAATGTTGTAGCAATGATGTCTTTGACAGTTTCTTCTTCATCGAGGTTTTCTTCCTGTCCCTCTGGGACTCCAATAATTCTTATGTTACCCCTCTTGGCTTCATCACGATCTTCTCTTGCCATCTGTTCCCGAATTGTGAGTCTCTTTTCCATTTTCTGCTCTTTTCGGGAGAGTCTCTGAACTTCATCCTCGAGCTCACTGATTCTGTTCTCAGCCGCTGTTACTCTGCTGCTGAGGCCTTCCACTGAGCTTTTCAATTCGCCTACGAGATTTTTCAGGTCTGACATTTCTGATTGCATTTTCCTCATTTCTGCCTTCAGATCCTCTTGTCTTCTATTGGCATTGCTTTCCATTGTTTCTTTTAATTCCCTAAGCATCCTAAGTAGCTCCCTTCTGAATTCCTTGTCAGAGAGGTTGTCTAACACTACAGTACTGTTGGTGTCATCTGGGCTAGACTCTTCAATATGAATGTTTGGTGGGCTTTTGCGTTGCTTTACCATTGTGAGAGGTGTGGTTTAGTCCTTCACGTTCAGTGTTACTATTCTGCTTGATATGCAGTGTGAGTTAAGATAGGCTTATGAGTTATTGGCAACTATATTTCTAGTGGCTGAGCTAAAATAGAGAAGTTTCCATCTAAGAAGTTAGCTTATGGTTCCTATGGCATATGTAGTGGGAAAATATTTCGCGGCCGCGTTAGCGGCCGCAGCTCCGGAGAGAGTCCCTGGCACTGGGCGAGGAGTTGGGAATGTCTCCTGTTTGGAATTGGAGCCGTTCAGCTTTGTTGCCCAGAGCTGGGCCTCTGTGCCCGTCTCACGCGGATCAGGGGTTGAAAACCGGCTGTCTCGGGGCTGTTTCTAGCTGCGCGTGCCCAGAGAGGAACCCAGGCCCTTGGGGGCGGGCTGTACCTGTTGGAATTGGAGCCGTTCAGCTTTGTTGCCCAGAGCTGGGCCTCTGTGCCCGTCTCACGCGGATCAGGGGTTGAAAACCGGCTGTCTCGGGGCTGTTTCTAGCTGTGCGTGCCCAGAGAGGAACCCAGGCCCTTGGGGGCGGGCTGTACCTGTTGGAATTGGAGCCGTTCAGCTTTGTTGCCCAGAGCTGGGCCTCTGTGCCCGTCCCACGCGGATCAGGGGTTGAAAACCGGCTGTCTCGGGGCTGTTTCTAGCTGCGCGTGCCCAGAGAGGAACCCAGGCCCTTGGGGGCGGGCTGTACCTGTTGGAATTGGAGCCGTTCAGCTTTGTTGCCCAGAGCTGGGCCTCTGTGCCCGTCCCACGCGGATCAGGGGTTGAAAACCGGCTGTCTCGGGGCTGTTTCTAGCTGTGCGTGCCCAGAGAGGAACCCAGGCCCTTGGGGGCGGGCTGTACCTGTTGGAATTGGAGCCGTTCAGCTTTGTTGCCCAGAGCTGGGCCTCTGTGCCCGTCCCACGCGGATCAGGGGTTGAAAACCGGCTGTCTCGGGGCTGTTTCTAGCTGCGCGTGCCCAGAGAGGAACCCAGGCCCTTGGGGGCGGGCTGTACCTGTTGGAATTGGAGCCGTTCAGCTTTGTTGCCCAGAGCTGGGCCTCTGTGCCTGTCCCACACGGATCAGGGGTTGAAAACCGGCTGTCTCGGGGCTGTTTCTAGCTGCGCGTGCCCAGAGAGGAACCCAGGCCCTTGGGGGCGGGCTGTACCTGTTGGAATTGATCACTTTCAACACTGTTTTTACTTTAAGCTGAAAGAATTTTGAAATAGACACAATACAAATAAATATTTAGGGAAATGTTTAGCTATTCAGACCATCTTCCACTGCTCCGGGCTTAGGAATATTCTTTGGCGGGGTGGGGGGAATTGGTGGTATCTGCTCAACTACTGAAGAGCACATGGTCATTCGTGTGAAGGATTTACATTGCATAGAATGAGGATTTATGGGAAAAAAGTGATGAATAAAATCTGAAAAGTGGAAGAGAGAAGAAGAAAGACAAGAGTCAGTAGCACCAGCTAAATTTGAGAATACTTAGGGGAAATTGATAGAAAAAATGGGGACATATGCATTGTAGGTTAGCTATTGAAAAAGAATGACATAGTAAAAGAAGTTTGAGAAAGAACCTTATGAAGTGTTTATGTGTATTAATATAGGAATTCCTTTGGGTGGTTTTTAAAATGTCTATAATGCAAACTAGAAGATTTTTACATTTCTTTCTTGTGTAGAATAAAGTTTCTTTGACTATAACCTTGTGCCAATACTGGGTCTGTTGACATTAATTTTCTGAAATTTATGTAATTTTTTAGAAAAAACTGGCACATGTATTAAGTGTTAACTAAGGAGTAATTGCAAAGCAGGCATACTGTATACAGATGTCTCCTAGAATAATGTATCTGGTTCTCTGTGAATGTAAAGGCAATATAAGTCATGCAACAGAACCCCTTCTCAAGGGCTTCTATGGCACTGGCAACAGTGGGATAGCAGCAGTTACATTTGGTGTGTTTTACATGTTGACCTTAATGTCTAAGTTACTCATAATTTGTATAAAAACACTTCTACAATGACAAAGACAGAAATAAATTGATTTATGAGAAAGAGTAAGAGATGAAGTGAGTAAACCACAAATTTCTATCTGGGATTATTAATTTGACTATGGGAAATTGGACTAATAATTTAAGATTTCTGAATGTCATTTTTTTTACTTTATAAGAGGGTAGAAATGGCACTACCTTGCATTACTTTGATGAGGAGATAATGACATGTATCTAAATGTGCCTGGTGACAAGTAAGTGCTTTAATACCATGAGAGCAGTGGTTTTTTACACTTGAGTACTTATAAAATAGGATAAATATTTAGCAGACCTCTAAGTCATAAATTAAAATCTTTATTTTTATTAAGAAAATTTTATGTCAGCTTTTGTAACTGCAATGCCATGTGATGCAGACCTACATGTGTTAAATGGCAACAACTTTTTTATTGAATCACCGTGAGATACAGTTACAAAGCTTTCACGTTTGAGTTTCCGTGTTACAATGATCAAACACCCATCCCTCTACCAGTGTACATGTTCCACCACCAATGTCACCAGCATCCCTCCCCTCCATACCACCCCTCCCCTTGCCTATATGGCAGACAATTTCTCTCTTTCTCTCTAATTTTGGGTATTATGGTTTGCAATGCAGACACTGAGAGGACATCACGTTTGGTCCTTTATCTACTTTCAGCACATATCTACGATTGCAAGTGATCCCTCCAACCATCATTAACTTAGTGATCCCTTCTCTATTCCAGCTGCCTTCTTCCCCAGCTCATGAGTCAGGCTTCCAACCATGGAGTAATCTTTCTGGCCCTTGTGTCTACTGTCCTTTGGCGTTATTTTGATATTATGTTATTTTATATTCCAAAAATGAGTGCAGTCATTCTATGTCTGTCTCTCTCTTTCTGACTCATTTCACTTAGCATAGCATGTTACTTTCCATGTCCATCCACTTATAAGCAAATTTCATGACTTCATCTTTCCTAACAGCAACATAGTATTCCATTGTGTATATGTACCAAAATTTATTTAACCAGTCGTGTATTCTTGGGCACTCAGGTTATTTCCAGATTTTAGCTATAATAGAACTCTACAAGGATAAAACTTACAACCCCACCAAAAATTGGGGAGAAGAAATGAAGAGAAACTTCCTCAAAAAAGAAATACAAATGACCAAAAGGCACATGTATAAATACTCTACATCACTAATCATTGGGGAAATGCAAATCAAAACAACAATGAGATATCATCTCACATCACAGAGACTGGCACAGGTCAAAAATAGCAAGATTAACCAGTGGTGGCGCGGATGTGGGGAGAAAGGGACTCTCTTTCATTGTTGGTGGGAATGCCGACTGGTTCAGCCTTTCTGGAAAACAATATGGGCATTCCCCAAAAAACCAGAAATTGAGTTTCCATATGACTCAACAATACCACTTCTGGGAATATACCCCAGGGGTCCAAAAAGATACAGTACAAATGACACCTTCACCTGTATGTTCACTGCAGATTGTTCACAATAGCCAGAATCTAAAAACAACTTTTATTTATTGACAGTCATGGTGTTTTTATAGACTCACTGGTCTGCAAACCTTGGGTTGAAAATCAATGCGTTAGAACCCTTTTACTTCACCCCATATCCTTGATAACAAAGTTTGGATATGAGTAAGTCTTTGTGTATGGGATGGATTATGAGAAGGGAGAATGTTTCTGCGGAAAAGAACAACAGAAATATTTAACTAAATGCTTAGTGGTTGGGGAGTGATGGTATTTGCTAAAAGTAATGATGTCTGGTCACACAAAGAGAAGGTAGCACAGCTCTTACCATAGATAGCTGGCCAGTCCTTCATAGATGAGTCCCATTATCTTTCAAGCTTCATCTTCTACCACAACACATTGTAGATAAATCTCTAAAATTTATCTACAATGTCCCTTTATCAGTTCCTTGAATATTCTGCAGTTATTTTAACACTTCCTTACTACAGAGTCTTTACATATATTATTGATAATGGGCTAGAGCGATAGCACAGCAGTAGGGCGTTTGCCTTACAAGCGGCCAACATGGCCGACCCGAGTTCAATTCCTCCGGCCCTCCCTCTTGGAGAGCCTGGCAAGCTACCGAGAGTATCTCACCCACACGGCAGAGCCTGGTAAGCTACCCATGATGTATTCGATATGCCAAACACAGTAACAACAAGTCTCATGATGGAGACGTTACTGGGCCCGCTCGAGCAAGTCAATGAACAACGGGAGGACCGTGACCGTGACTGTGATGTCTATAATGGCCTCCCCAATCACTTAGTACTTCAGTGTCAATTTCTCCTATTCGTACACCAGATGTTAAGTCAAATGTCAGTCAAATCTGCCATGGAACCCTCAACTAAATCAAACTACATGTTCTGAAAAGATACATAATTTTCCTTTCTTTCATTAATTCCTCATTTGAGCTAATATGATATTTTGTGTGCTCATTTTCTTATTATCCTCCACTTGCCCCTTCTGCCCTGTTCATCACTGCATCCCTAACACCTATGGCATAGAAAGCCATAAATAAATACATTTTACATATATGAATGTATTTAAAAGAAGAAATAAAATTCAATCTTGTCATTCCAATCTCTCCCCGGTAAGGTCCCTGGAGAAATAAAAAAAATGTTGGTCTGGATTATCCATTAATGTGCCCAAATTTCTAGCTTAGAGGCAATGATCTATTGTGATGCTCTGCAGGTCGAGGAGTAATGGATAGCTCACAAGTGGACATATTTTATTACTTGGGTGTATGCTATAGATAAAAGTGGAATCAAGAACTGGAAGACAATTGAGATACTCTTCCAAATTACTTCATATACCACTGTAGCACTGTCCTGTTGTTCATCGCTTTACTCAAGCAGACACCAGTAACATCTCCATTGTGAGACTTGTTGTTACTGTTTTTGGCATACTGAATATGCCACAGGGGTTTGCCAGGCTCTGCTGTGTAGGCTGGATACTCTCGGTACCTTGCCAGGCTCTCTGAGAGGGACGGAAGAATTAAACCCAGGTGGGCCACGTGCAAGGCAAACGCCCTACCCCCTGTGCTATCGCATATACCACAGCAACCTTTATAAAAGAAACCAATCCTCTGCTTCAAAACTTGCTTTCCTAAACACTAGCTCATATTGTTGATAAATTAAGTAGGAATGGAGAAATGTTGAAGTAATTCCCAAGTCTTCTTCTTCAACACTTTATCTATTTTCCAACTTGTAAAATTTTGATTTAGAGGGTTAATTCTATTAATCCCACCAGGAAGGTCTAGGTACCACTTAACAGAATGACAGACAGTTGTAATTCACACACTCTGGACCAGGAATAGGTGCTGAAAGGAGGTAAAGTGGCATGCATGATACCCTATCACTAACAGTTTTGTGAACCATGGTGGCTAAAAGGGTGTGGAGAAGAAAAAAGAAATAAGTGCCTGTCATAGAGGCAGACTGGGGGCAGGAGGGAAACTGGGTACATTGGTGGACACTGTACCAATTAGTGTTGGAACACTGTATGCCTGAAAATCAATCATGAGTAAATTTGAAAGGCTGTAATTTATGGTGATTTAATTGGAAAATTAAAAATAAATATGCCTTTACATTGATAAAATAAAGAGTTTATCATGGCTGTTCTAAGATTGAGTGGCACTGGGAGGCAATGAGTATTCAACAGAGTATTAAAGGTGGATAACCACCTTGACAAAATTTCTGCATAAGAAATGAGGAAGAAACAAAACAAAAAAATTCTGAGGTTCTTTCCAATACTGATAATGGGAGACTATAAAATGCATGTTCTTGAACTATCTCTTTAGTCATGGGGGATGGGATTCCCTGGATTCCCTTGACCCCAAAAGTCTTCTGGTTAGAGATAGAGTATGGTGTGTGACTAGGAAACATAACTGAGTCACATTCCAACAGATACTGAAGCTGTAACCTTGTCCTCATTATCTCTGTCCTCTAACCACCACCACTATCACCACCAGCAACAGCACTCCTGTGTGCTCAAGTTCACAGGCAATTTCTGATAGGCAGCAGTGAAATTAACCCAAGGAAGAGATTTTCACACCAGGCAAAGTGATGCAATCCATGACATCTATTTCAGCATAATAAAATTGTCCTGCATTTACAAATGAAATTTTCAGGGGCGATAAAAATTAGAATGTTGGTTTTGAAGTCTTTTGAGTGAGAAATGTTCTATCAAAGGAGGAGGAAATGTTATGCAAAAGGATTTGCAGCTTCAACCATGCAGAGACAGAAATATCACATATTAATAGATTTGGCCTAGTTGCAATCATCGTCAGCTTCATTCTCATCTTGTCTCCCTCACATGTTTATTCTCTATTTGGACAACTTACTCTGAAAGTCCATGGGATACCCATGGATGTGCCAACAGAATGAAAAGTAGGCTGTTAGCATAATAATAAACACTACTGAAAATGAACTAGGATTAAAGAAATCTTTTAGCATTAGTTGGCTTAAAATTATTTGGACTTGAAAATTATTAGTCCATATTACTTTTAGTCTCTCTAATTAAAAAGCATACATCATAGCACCTCATTACATGAGTTTTCAATTATGTTTCACTATGGCACACATGACACAGACTTCAAAGGGCTACTACTAAATTTCTCATTACCTTCTCAACTTTGCAAGAGCTCTAATAAAACTGTTCAGCAAATATTTTTGAAATTTAACATTATAAAGAAACTTAAAACTCCAAAATGTATTAGGTCCTCCGTTGACATGGACATCTGAGAATTTGACAAAAGACAGGCTCATTTCTTAGAACATACATGCGCATAATACACCCACACGATTTTGCATTTTAATACCAGAGGCTTCAAGAACTGCATGAAGCCCATTTATGGAGCCCAGATTAAGAAATTTTCTTCTAGCATAACCTTTACTTTAAATACAAGAAAACTACAGGAAAGGGCATGAGTAAGTTTGATGTCACTAGAGCATAGGGCTGGTTCAGGGGTACTGCACCTGCCTTGCCGGCATGAGATCACAAGTTGGAGTCCTAACAGACCACATGTTGCATGTGATTCCACCCATTGTGATCCTCAGAATGTCAACCAAAAAAGAGTGCAATCTTAGCACTCTTTACAATAGCCAGAATCAGGAAAAAACCTGAGTGCCCGAGAACAGATGACTGGTTAAAGAAACTTTGGTACATCTACACAATGAAGTACTATGCAGCTCTTAGAAAAGATGAAGTCATGAAATTTACATACAAGTGGTACTACATGGAAAGTATCACATTAAGCGAAATGACTCAGAAAGAAAGGAATAGACATAGAAAGATTGCAATCATATGGGGAACATAAAGTAACAAAATAGAAGACTAACACCCAAGAATGGCCGAGATTAGGGTAAAGGCCGTCCCATTGATCGTCGATTTGCTCGAGCGGGCCCAGTAACATCTCCATTGAAGACTTTGTTGTTACTGTGTCTGACATATCGAATACTCTCGGTAGCTTGCCGGGCTCTCCGAGAGGGGCAGAGGAATCAAACTCGGGTCGGCCATGTTGGCCGCTTGTAAGGCGAACGCCCTACCCGCTGTGCTATCGCTCTGCCCCGATTAGTACCAGGAATTTTACTCCATGGCTTGGAGGCCAGCCACACATGCTAGGGGAAAAGGAAGCTCAGATAGAGAGGGGAACACCAAATAAAGCATGTTGGGAGGATCCTCCCTGGATGGGAGAAGCATACTGAAAGTAGACTGTAGACCAAACATGATTGTCACTCAATGCCTCTTTTGCAAACCACAACACCCAATAAGAAAGAGAGAACAAAAGGGAATGCCCTGCCAGAGAGGCAGGATGGGATGGGGGGGGGGACGTGGGGGGGTGGTGGGAGGGATACTGGGATCCGTGGTGTTGGGAAATGGGCACTGGTGGAGGGATGGGTATTTGATCATTGTATAATTGAAACCCAAGCACAAAAATTTGGAAGTCTACAACTGTACCTTATGGTGTCTCACTAATAAAAATTTTTAAAAAAGGAGTGCAATCTGGGCACACTACAACCAAGTATGTGGAAGCACTCCAACTAAAAGCAGTATGTGACGCCTAGCAGCTCACACCATAATCAAGTGTGCAGGCCACAAGTATGCAATAACAACCTGGTCAAGATGAGACTTGGACCGGAAAGGGAAGGAAATAAACTGATGTCCCCAGATATCTTCTTCGAACTGCAGTCTGACTATAAATTATAAAACATGAAGAAATGTGGCTTGAGAGATGACACCTGAGAAACACTGAATAACCTTCCGGAGTCAGAAGCCAGATTGAAAACACAGTGGATAGGGTATTTTTCTTGCTTGCATCCATTCCAGGTTCAATCCCCAGCACTTCATATGGTCCTCCAAGCCTCATCAGGAGCAAACCCTGAGTGCTGAGCCAAGAGTAAGCCCTGAGAACCATGGAACATGGCTTCAAACCAAAGAAAGAAAAATACTTGGAGAGTCGTGAATGTTTATAAAATGAGATTGCATATGTAATTTACAAGCAGAATTCATAGTTTCTTGTTGTGAGGACTACTCTAAGCTGTGCTCAGGTTCAGTGGTGATGGTTGCAGGTACCCAGAACATAAGGAAGACAATGTGATTCTGAGTATCCTATCAACAGCCTTGTTGGTAGTGCAAGACCTGTGCTCAAGTATTTGCACCACATCACTGTCCCTGAAATTAATTTTTGATACATTTTTATTAAGGTACTGTGAATCACAGTTATACGTAGTTGAGCTAAAGACAAGCATTGTTCCAATACCAATCTCAACACCAGTGCCAATGTTCCTCCACCAATGTTTGGTCCCACCCACAGCCTCTCTTATTCTAATTTTTGTTGTTGTAGTTTGGGTCTCATACTTGTAATTTTGTTGGCTTTGTGATATATATTACTTATGTATGAATATATATAAACACCAATGTTCCAGAGACACCTGGTACCTACCTCATTACCTCCCATGCACCTTGTATTATTTCCCCACTTATAATATATTTCCTTCACTGTCTTATTCTTTTTCATAATCTACAATCAATATAGATTATATATATAATTTATATAATCTGTAATCTAAATTATGTAAATAATTCTAATTCTGGGAATTACTTTTAAAAGATATGTCCAGAGCAGAAAGTCATTTCGTCTGCTAATTTTGTTATATGTTCTTTCATTTCACACTGCCACACATATTTTAATAATTAAGTCCATACCTGCTTTCTGTACATAACATTTTATTAACTTTGTAAATAAGGCATAGAAAGGTATTGATTTTAGTATGGTAGCCTCTCTGTCCATCTGTAGGTTTGTTTGAGGAAATAAGTTTAGTGTGAAACTACTGATATTTGAATAGGTCATCTTGAGTCTTGCAGTTAATCTTCCTGAACTGCAAAATGAAGATTTATACATTGTTCAAACCCGGGTCATTTCCACATTTTATGCATTGGAATGATTTCCCTGGGGTATTCATTTATTAGGGTCAGCCTATGAATGTTACCTGCAGTGACTGCGACAAAACGATGTAGCTAGCAACCAAGCACTTATCGTAAATATAGCACCTATAATTCTATCAAATCCCAATTACCCAGAGTCATGTGAAGGCTAGGGAAAAATATTGATGCCAGGAATCAAATTCCACAGTACCTATATATAGGTTACCACAAATCCTCTCCTTTCTTGAGTATAATGGAATCCATTGAGCTATAATTTATCCCATAAACCTTAAAGCAAACTTCCCATCCTGGATAAAGACTGAACACATCTTCTGGCAAAATGTTGGTGCTAACAGATTGGGTACCATGGAAACTGAGATAAAACTAATTTAAGCAGAAACCACTGCTATTTATTTATTTTATTTTGATCAGCCTTCTAAAACCAGAGTAAGAATTTGGGGGTTTCTAAAAATAACACATTTGTAATATTTTAAACCACTTGAGTTTTTCTAAATGTAGGGCAAAGAACATCAATTTTACTTACTTTCTTTGCAGAGAAACAGTAAGCTTTGGGACTATAAAATAATTATGGTTAGGCTTGAGAAAATTTTGTGATGGGTGTAACTAATAAAAAATTATTGGAACTCAATTTTTATCTGCAGGATCATATACTTTTATAGCTAAAAATTATCTGGGAAGTGATCCAACTCTAAGACTATCTGACAACATTACTGATAAATACAGTTGCTCCATTTTCTCCAGGGAGAAGACATAACAAGGTGAATATTGGTTTTAACTTCAGTCATTTGAACTCAAGGTTAATTTGGTCCTACAAAGAGGTAGAAAGAATAGAATTAGTTGTGTAGAAAAAAAGCGATTTTAACTGTCTGTTGTGAAGGGAAAGAGTCATTCCAAAACTTTTGTTTTCAGGATGGTTAACATTCTTGCTCTTGGTAACCCTGACATGAGGGCCATGTAGGACAGATATGGTATGTCACAGAGATGTCATGTCACAGAGGAGCAAATAATCACATGCACAGCACATCCTCTGTCAGTGATGTGCCAAGTTAGAGTTTGAGAATAGGCCGTCTATCCCCACAAAATATGCAGCATCACACTCCAGTTGCTCTTTCTTCCCCTGATACAGATTGAATGATGTTATGATCATGTACAAACATCCCCGAAGCATGCCTGGATTAAGAAAGCTGGATCAGCTCTTATGAGCTGCGTGCTGTAACTTGAGAAAGTTACATTACTTCTTTGGGCCTTGGTTTCTCAATCTATAATATGGTGGTAATGATGATGATGATGAGGAGGAAGTAGTGGAGGAGGAGGAGAATGATGATGAGGATCATGAGAGTAAAAGGATATCAACCTCATCAGGTAGTAATAAGAATCCAATGAATTGAATATACAAAGCACTTAGAGTAGCATTAAACAGATACTAAGTGCTGGATATATATATATATATGTAACATACACTTAATATTCACAGCTATCACTGAATTTTGTACAGTTCTACAACTGCCAGGACACATGGCTGCATTCAAGAACATGTTCAGGGAAGACAAGCTGATTTCTCCATTTTCTTCATTTTATAGTTAAAGGTGTGCAGGGGATCAAACCTCAATGTCATTGCTAGTAACAATTGCTTTCCAGAGCTGAGACTTTACTCCAAATACAATTTCACTCCTCTCTCTTTCGCCTACACATGCAACACGCATGCTAAAGATCTAACCACTAGTGAACCAGCTCTTTGTTTCTGGACTGACATGAAACCACAAACAATTGGCTTCTCTTTCGTAGAGCACTAATTTCTCAGAAGCCAAATCCATAAACTTTCCAGTATGTAGGAGTTTCGAATGTAAATCATTTGAAAGGCAGTCTAAGTAGCCTGTCAGCCAGTAGATCATTTTGGGGAATGTTGAGTTACAGAGAGCACTGAGCTGTGAAAGTCAAGCTTTTCCTTCTTTTACCTTTCTTCTTTTTATATTTTGGGGGTGGGGGGTACACCTGGCAGTGCTCAGGGCTTACTCCTGGTGCTATGTTCAGGGAATCATATGTTGTGCCAGGGGTAGAACTAGGTCCAACCACATGCAAGGCAAGTACCTTAAGACCAGTGTTATCTCTCTGGCCCCTGAACTCTTCCTCCCACTACATGCCTGACTGTCAGCCAGCATATGCTTTTGAGAGGCTGATATCAGTTATACTCATATAGCATACAACATCTGAGAGTTTCACATGTTCATCACGTGCACTTTTAGGGTGAGATACAAATCCTAGATCTGCAGCTACTTGTTACATGACCCTTGGAAAATTCAATAAATCTGCATCTCAGTTTGCTTACTGTAAAATAAGATAATAAATCCCATCTCTGAAGAGTATGGTGAGGTTCCAGAGAGCCTCAAAAATTTAGAATGTAGGCATATTGTACAACAGCTGATGTAGAAAAGTGACTTAGTGTTAGACATTTATTCCTATTTCTACTTTTAAGCTCTGGGTTGCAACTTTTCTTGCCAGCCCAGAAGCCTCTTGAAATCATGTGACTCCTTGAACTGTAGCCTGAACTATACCTAATATTCTGCTGACATGGCTTGCTTCAAAGTACTAGAATTACTATTCTGTATAGGCAGATATGATTCATAAGTACAAATTTTAGGGACAAAGGCTCAAACCTCAGTAGTAGTTTAATACACTTCCATTTGCATGTATATAACTTGTATTCCAGTACCCCATGTCTGTTTCCACATTTATTAAATGAAAGGCTTAAGTTAAAATTAGTATTAAGTGTCCTTTCACCTGTGATATTATGCTTTTATTATGTTCTTATGATTTTAATGCTCATAAGATGAAGCTGTTAAAATTTTATATCTATAAATAGAAATTTGAAGTAACAACATGTTCTTGAAATTTATAAGGGATGGTAAATATAAAAACAAGGCTAAAAAAATGCCTCACAAAAGAGGTTAATGGCCACATGACATCTCCAAACTCTACAATACTAACATCCCAGTAGGAAAACACATCAGATTGGATGGGAATGTAATGTAGAAGCCAACTAATCTTTACTAATAAAAACATCAATACAGAAGGTTTAATTTGCAGCAACCGCTTAGTAAATCCTCAAAGACTTAATCTCCTCATGATGAGATAGAACAATTCTCACAAATTTTATTTTACCAATTTTTTTTATCATTTCATGAGCCAGCTAGTGGTAACAAGCAATATAAAAATTAAATTATTGTGGGTCTGCTACAGGGAAAGTCTTGAGGGGTGGTTGGGAAAATGGAGACAATGGGCAAGGGAAGGTGACAGTGGTGGTGGAATTGGTGTTGGAATATTTAATACCTGCAGCAAATCATCATGAACAACTTTGTAAATCAAGGTGTCTAAATAAAATGGGGAAAAGTATAATAGAGAGTGACCAGAAAGACAGCAGCAGACAGGGCACTTGTTTTGCATGTGGCTCACCTGGGTTCAATCCCAGGAATCTGATATGGTTTTCCAGAGGCCCAGTGATTCATGGTCATAGAGCCAGGATTAATCCCTGAGCACTGCTTGGTGTGGCCAAAAAAAAAAAAAAGAGAGGGGCTGGAGCCATAGTACAGCGGGTAGGGTGTTTGCCTTGCACGCGGCCGACCCGGGTTTAATTCCTGGCATCCCATATGGTTCCCCCAGCACCGCCAGGAGTGGTTCCTGAGTGCAGAGCCAGGAGTGACATCTGAGCATTGCCGGGTGTGACCCAAAAAGCAAAAAAAAAAAAAAAATAGAGAGAGAGAGAAAGAAACAGAACAAAAATGTATCAAAGTGAAGAATAACACTAATTTCCAAATAAAGAGAGTGAAATCTAATTAAACCTTTTCTTTATTCTTTCAGGTTTTTGTTTTGTCAAGAGATTACTAATCGAAACACACCCATAAGAAAAGCAAAGAAAGAAAGAGGTTAGCGGGGAATATGGCTCAGCCAAAGAATATTATTCTTGCATGTATGATGTGCTGGGTTCAAAGAATGAGGTTGAGGGACGTAATGATAAGAAAAACTTTAAGGGAAAAAGTGATAGAGGAAAGGCTTCCAAAATCCTCATGAGAACTTGTAAATAGTGTATAGGAAAAGGTACATGAGAATGAGTTGTCAGCAAAGACAGGAGGCAATTTCTGCTAATGGGATATTTACCTTTCTCCACTTTTCTCACCCAAAGATACGGCAGATCCCTGACAACTCAGAACCATGGGTAACTTCTGACTTACTGAACACAGACTATGAACATGGAACGGTGAAATCTGGCCAAGCCCAAGGGTTTGTTACAGATGAAATTACAGAAGAAACAACGCTCCATGCACCAAGGCCAATTTGAATACTAGTTTACCCACTGTAGCTCTTGGCATGAAGCAGGAAACAGATTTGTTTGAACAGAGCAGTATTTCTATTTGCAAGCATACCACTGTGTGCTGCGATCTTATTAATTCTCACAAGCAAAGCAGCTCTGTGGGGCTGATTTCCTCCTACTGTGTACACACATGTAACCTCTAAGGAACATGCAAATTGTATCATGTAGTCAGTAAGTGGTAGTCACCTATGTTCTTACTTAGAAGAGAAGATTGGAGGTTGTCTTATACTTAAAGCAAACCCAGGATCCCGACTACTCTGTGGAAAACGACTATCTTTATTTGGGGAGGGACATTGTTGGGCCATAGCCATTTGTGTTCAGGGATTACTCTTGGCTCTGTGCTCAGGGATCTCTCTTGTATTCAGAAAACCATATTGGATACCAGGCATTGAATCCTCACCATCTCCGTGCAAAACAAAAGCCTTACCTGCTGTACTATCTCTCCCACTCCAACTCTCCTTTCTTAAGATCGGGGAAAACATTAGATCTGCTTTTCATTAAGAGTATGTCAGAACACACCAGCTTATTCATTCATAGGCTGCAGTCAGATCTGGTGGATGAACTACGAACTCTTGAGCCAAACAGACTGACATTGCCTCCCCATTCACCACTTACTAGCCGTGTGACTCAGTTTTGGGTACTGTTAGTAGCCTACTATGTGTCTTTATAACAATGTGAGAAAGACAATTCTGTGTATTTTTACTTTCCTTCTAACTTCACTCAGTATGCTTCCTACCAGATCCACACATGTAGCAGCAAATTGCATGATTTAACCTTTTCTTATAATTGAATAGTATTCTGTTGTGTAGTGTAGCATAGTTTCTTTATCCACTCATCTGTTCTTAGGCACCTGGGTTGTTTTCAGGTTTTCTTTATTGTGAATAGTGCTTCAATATACATACAAATATCTTTCCTTGAATAAAGTTTTGGGATTCGTGGGATAAATGCCAAGAACTGGAATTGGTCATAGGGAAGCTTAATTGCTTGTTTTTTTTAAATATTTATTAGTGAAACACCATGAGGTACAGTTATAGACTTACAAATTTTTGTGCTTGAGCTTCAGTTATACAATGATCGAGTACCCATCTCTCCACCAGTGCCCATTCTCCACCACTACTGATCCCAGTATCCCTCCCACTCCCCATCCCCCCATCCTTGGTTTAGAGGAGTTGTCATACTGTTTTTCAAAACAGTTCAACCAATCGAATTTCCACTTGCAGTGAATGATGGTCCCTCTTTCCCCACATCAACGCTGGTTAGTTTTGTTATTTATGATGTGTACCAGTTTCACAGGAGTGAGATAATATGTCATTATGCTTTGATTTGCATTTCTCTGGTGATAAGTGATGCATATCATGTTTCATATATCTTCTGGTCATCTCCGTTTTTTAGATGGTTTCTGTTTATCTCTTCCTCTGGTTTTGATGGATTTGATTTCTTTTTCTTGATGTGTTATACCAGTTCTATAGATATCTCTCAGATAACAACCCTTAATTTTTCTGCCTGACTTCACTTAAAGTATTTGTGAATTAACATCTTTTCTGCTTTTCAAGATTATTAAAAACCTTGAGCCTACTTGCATATCATAGTACTAAATACCAAAATCAGTAAGAGGGTTTTAGATATCTTCATAATACTTTGAATACATGATAGCCATAAAACAAATGTTTGTGCTCCCTCAATATTTTCATGTTGAAATCCTAACATCTGATGTGATGGTAATTAGGATGCAAGGCTTTGTAGATGAGAATATTTATAAGGATGGATCCCTATTAAATGGTATTAGTGATATAATTAAAAATATATTTCCCAGAGTTCTATCCTCCTTCTTCCTTGTGAGGACACACTAAGACAGCCTTTTGTAAATAAGAAAGTAGGTCCTTAACAAACATGGAATCTTCCAATGCCTTCCCATCCTCCAGAACTGTGAAGAATGAATTTGATTTTTAAAAACAAATAAGTCTATAGTATTTTGTTGTGGAAATCTAAAGGGCTAAGAGACTAACCAAATTCAGAGCACACTCAGATCAAAATCGAGAAAGAAGCATCTCACAGAAGGCAATACTAATTAAAGTAGGATAACTAACAGAAAAGAAAAAGATCCAAACTTACACACAAAAAAATCCATGTGGCCAAAAGGCACATGAAAAAATGCTTTACATCACTAATCATCAGGGAAGTGCAAATCAAAACTACAATGAGATAACATCTCACACCACAGAGACGGGCACACATCAAAAGGAAAAACTAGTGCTGGTGTGGATATCAGGAGAAAAGGACTCTCTTTCATTGTTGGTGGGAATGCCAAGTGGTCCAGCCTATTTGGAAAACAATATAAGCATTGGAAAACAATTTAGAGCATTCATTAAAAAACTAGAAATTGAGCTTCCATATGGACCCACAATACCACTTCTGGGAATATATCCCAAGGGTTCAAAAAGGCACAGTAGAAATGACATCTGCACCTGTATGTTCCAGATTCGGGAACAACCTGAAATCTGGAAACAACCTGAGTGTCCAAGAACAAATTACTGGTTAAAGAAACTTTGATACACCTACACAATGGAATACTATGCAGCTGTTAGGAAAGATGAAGTCATGAAATTTGCTTATAAGTGGATGGACATGGAGAGTATCACACTAAGTGAAATGAGGAAGAAAAAGATGGACAAATATAGATGACTGAATTAATTTATGGGATTTAAAATAGCATAATATAATATTGACACCAAAGGACAGTAGACACACGGGCCAGGAATATTGCTCCATAGTTGGACATCTGCCACATGAACTGGGGGAGAATGCAGCGAGAATAGATAAGGGATCACTAAGTCAGTGATGGCTGGAGGAATAATTCAGGATTGGAGATATGTGCAGAAAGTAGATAAAGTACCAAACATGATGACCTCTCAGTACCTGTATTGCAAATCTTAATGAATGTCCAAAAGTAGAGAGAGAGTATGAGGGAAGTTGTCTGACATAGAGGCAGGAGGAGTGGGATGGGCAGAGGGATACTGGGGACATTGGTGGTGGAAATTGTGTGTTCGTGGAAGGATGGGTGTTCGATCATTGTATGATGGAAAGTCAACCATGAAAGCTTTGTAACTGTATTTCATGGTAATTCAATTTTAAAAAGGTACAAAGAAGATCTAGAATCAAACACATCAAGTCCAACTGGATGATTTCGTTAGGCCTGCAGCACTCCCCCCCTGACTCTCATGTGCCCTCTCTTTCTCATTTCAGTTTTGATTGAGATCATGATTTACAATTCTGTTAATAATAAATTTTCAGGCATAAAATGTTTGAACACTATATCCACCATTTATCTGTTTGTGTGTATTCAAATGTATGTATACATTTGAATATAATATAGACATGCAGATAAAGACCTGGGACAATTTTAATGAAATACTAATTATTCATTCAACACATTCATACTTTTTATGGATAAAATTAAATCTGAAATACATAAATGATTTTTCATTTGTTATTGTATTGAAGTAACAGTGTAAAGCATACTGGTAGGATATAATACTTGCTAAGCACAAGCTGTGTGCCAAGCACTTTTACATATGCTATTTCACTTAATACTTGAAAGAATTCCCTGAGTTAAACACTGTTATTAGTTGCCTTTTTTTTGGATGAGAAAGCAGTCACAAGGAAGTTAATTTACATTCCCTTGTGCCAATGCCAGAATTAATAACTTAATTGTGGTCACTAAGTGAAGTCAGAATTTCAAGCCAGCTATGCGCCTTCAATGCCTTAGCTCCGAACCAGTAGTCTAGACCAACCTGCCAGCTATTCGTCGAGAGCCTCTCTTGAAAGTACAGTTTTCTTCACCACCTCCTTACTCCAATTTCCCAGTTCCACTGCCTACTGAGTGGGTCGTTGATGGCAGCCTCCTTACATCTAGCTACAATTATTCAAGTGACTCTGGCACTGTTGACGGAGTTAATGGGCACAGATGTAGAAGAATCAGATACAGCTGTAAAATGTAGACATTATCCTCCACAGATTTTATTATCATGATGTTTCCTGTAATAATGTTCCCATGTCTTTGGGCCATAGTCAATCACAAAAATTGAGAGACAGGCTACAGAAAATCAAAGTGACTAAATCTTTCTGGCATGTCAGATTGCATTGTGGGCATAAATCCATGGCCTTCATCATCTTTTTGCATCCTGTTTTGACATCTACTGAACGAAGATAATAATGACTACAACCTTTATTAAGCCTCCCTTGGTGATTTTCTTTACTTTTTGTACCTGACAATTAGAATTATCTTTGGTTTTCATACTTGGCAACCAGATTTTTCTCTGTGTCTTTTTATACTTGTCTTTTTTTTTCTTTTCCAATTACTCTCTGATTTCCATCTCCCCATCTAGACCATAAGCAACTGAAGGCCCAAATCACCCATCTTATTTCCTAGTATTCCCAAGCCAATTGAAGGCCGTGATCTGCATGCCAATGCTCTAGCATTGATGTAAGATGCATTGTGCTAAAAACTGAGACTTGAAACCCCAAAAGACATTGTCACTGTCAATAATGATCTCAGTGTCAGTGGTCCTGTAAGACATTAAATTAACAGTTCCACGACACTCAGCTGGATGTAGGGGCGCCTGGAAGTTGGGTAGTTTTGGGTTTTCATGAGAAAAGAGGAAAAAATACTCAATTTTCTTGGTTAACTCACCACTGATACAAATTCCTTCTATTCCAAGACTGCTACAAAAATCTCAATAATTTTGCTTTCCCTACACTGGATGGAATAGGAGATGAACTTTCAAGGGAGCAATTTAAAAGCCATCTCTAGCAGGCACTGAATAAGGGCGTTTGGCCACTTGACAGTGAGCTTAAATGTGGCTGTGAAGGATATGGACATAAAATCAGACCACTAGTATTCAACTCAACCCCAGAACTCACTGGTTGCACGACTTAAGACAATTTACATGTCATTTCTGTAATTTTCTTTTCTGAAAACAGGAAAGAATTATAGTAGTACCTGCCTCGTGGGGTGCTGTGTCACGTGCAAACAACTTGAACCTCGGCCAGAGAGAGGGAATGAGAGCTGAACAGGCCAGGGAGGACTGTATGAAACATACAGCGACATTATTCCAAAGCTCACTTTCTTTTATAGTATGCAGTGAAGACTCCATGGGAAAGCCAATGGTTACAAGATGAGCGAGCTACATTATCTGTTGTTCTGCTTTGCAGCTGCATATGCGGGCAGTTCCTTGAACTCTCTCAGGAATGAGAACGTGGATCCTGGCCCGGCCAATGCAGATCAGGTGCAGCCTTCCCTTCGACTACAGGGTCAGCCACCAGGGCATGGAACTCCCACACACCCAGTTTTCCCCGTGCTCATTCCCTTCTCAGGGAAAGCAAGCAGGGGCTACCAAAGTTATTTCCCAAAAGTGGGGTAGTGCTTAAATGAGTCAATCCATGTGAAAGCACTTAGAAGCATGCCTGGCATCTAGTAAATAAGAGATAATTGTAAACTTTCATTATCATTAATTTACTTAACATTCATTGCTCCCAGTTTTGAGCATCAGCCAAATTTCCAAGACTATGAGAAAGTTCTACCTCGCATCTTATAAGCTCCATCTTCCCTCATTTCATCTCGTGTGGAGGAAGCAGAGTAAGAATGAAAGTGTGTGAGAGGACATAAGGCTTAAGAGGTCAGTAGAACCCAAACCATTTAGGGTTTTGTAGGACATGTGAAGAAGCAACATTTTTATTTTGATTTAACCAGCAGATTCAGCACTGTGATATAGATATACAGACTAAGAGCCAGATCACTCAGACACTGCTATTGAAGAACAGATTGAATGTGGCAAGGGAGATAGTAGAGTAACCCAAAGAGTCAAGGTATCAGATTTTGTTTGATGGTTCAGACTAAAAGATATGTAGCACTGTAGCACTGTCCTCCCATTGTTCATCGACTTGCTCGAGCAGGCACAAGTAACGTCTCACAACAAATTGTGAGACTTGTTGTTACTGTTTTTGGCATATCGAATATGTCATGGGGAGCTTGCCAGGCTTTGCCGTGTGGGCGAGATACTCTCGGTAGCTTACTGGGCTCTCCGAGAGGGAAAAGAAAACTACAGAGATGACATGTAAATTGTCTTTAGTCAACCAGTGAGTTTTTGTGTGTGTCTGTTTGTGTTTGTGTGGGTACATGCACATATATATGGACATACATACATATTATATATTGAATATTTTAAAGGTTTCTGACAAGCTAGAAATCTAGGTAAGCTAGATTTTCTGGTAAATTATATATATATATAAACATATATGTAGTACATTTTCTCTTTTATGAGTCAAAAATAAGACACAATAAAAAGACACAATATACACAATAGAAGAAAGAACATAATGACACTCAATTTTGAGTGAATGGGATTAGTAAGAGTTAATAATTCTGAAGTGTTTTCTTTAGGGACCCGAAGAAACAGGTTTAGGCATAATATACAGGCAAAGATATGATCATCTTATATCATGATGATGATGATGATGATAATGGCGCTGGTGGTGGTGGTGATGATGATGATGATACTGGAGAATTTGTGGAGAACAACTGAATGACCTGATGATGGCTGAATAGAGAATACTAACACTCACATACTAAAATGAAAATAAAGTGGAGAATATAATAAAGACTCAATTGCCACCCCATATCCTATTACAAGGAATAAGAGAAGAGCTGTTGTTGTTAGTTTTTAAACATGGAACCATAAAGCCATAGAGTCATCTTGTGGTGTAGAAAAGTTATAATTAGCATAAAACTACTCTCTACATTCTCCTAGCATATGCACCATCATACTGCCGCCAATTCAAGGATTTTAATACTTTTCTATTGCCTTTAGATATGAAGATTTCATTCATCAGTCCAGGTTTAATAGCAGCTGTGAGATAATACTAAGGTGAGTATTCTATAACACATTTATTTTACACACTCTCAGAAACACATGAGATCTCGGTCTCAAGATTATTGGTGAAGAGTCAGAGTTGCCTGAGGGCCCAGGAATCCTGGGGTGAGCCTAATTGTAGGCTAATTTCACCTGAACATACCGAAAGATCTTTTCCTGGATCCATGATTCTAAGGACAGATGAGAGGAGGGAAACAAGGGCTCAAAACTGGCTCTTTAGGCGTCTTGACATCAGAGGTGTATAATAATGCATTGAGTGGAGTTGAATTTAGTGAACAGAATATGCTGGGGGGACTTTTGAGTGGCCATATTCAAGTCTACTGGCACATACCATTCACCAAGCTACCCAAAATAGAAGGCTATGGACGAGTGCAGGTAAACAGGACAGCAGTAAAAATATGCACTTTGGGTCTGGGGGTGCATTTGGGTCACACCTGGAGGTTCTCAGGGCTTATCTCTGGCTCTTTGCTCAGGTTTTATTTCTGGTAGTGCTTAGAGTACCCTATATGGTGCTAGGGACAGAACCTGGGTCAACTGTGTACAAGGAATGCACCTTACTCACTGTAGTATTTCGTCTATATTCGGGAAGCCTGCTTTTTCTACAGATGGAAGATTGGATTGATCTTTGAGGGAAGGCCAACATCAAATTTGTTTGCAGGTTCAGATTCTGAAAATAAGAGTGTATTGCTCTAAAAAGGTTGACCATTCCTTTCATCTATCATAAATTGCACTCCTAGATCAATTCGTGATGATAGAGTTGATAAAAACTAAGATGTATGAGGAGGAGTTACAGCTTTCTTAGGCACAGAGATCTGGACTCTGATTATGGTTCACCAACCAACAGGAAATATTGTCTTATTGCCCCTGCTCACTAGTTTCCTCACCTGTAAAATTATTAAAATACTAAAACTTGCCTCCTACAAGTCACTTTATATAAAGGGTCCATTGTATTTATTATTATTTATTGAGGACAATATTTATTGACTCCATATTGTATGCCTTCATTCAAATATTTGAATTATACCTTGGGACTCTAAAGGGTTCTTTATGCTGGAAAAATAACTTTTTAAAGATTTTTGTTAGTGAAACACCATGAAGTACAGTTGTAGACTTACAAATTTTTGTGCTTGGGTTTCAGTTATACAATGATAGAGTACCCAGTCCTCCACCAGTGCCCGTTCTCCAACACCACTAATCCCAGTATCCCTCCCACCCCCCCCATCCCCCCATCCCACCCTACCTCTGTGGAAGGGCACTCCCTATTGTTCTCTCTCTCCTTTTGGGTGCTGTGGTTTGCAAAAGAGGTATTGAGTGGCAATCATGTTTGGTCTAGAGTCTACTTGCAGCATGCAACTCCCATCCTGGGAGGATCTTCCCAACACCCTTTATTTGATGCTCCCTTCTCTATCTGAGCTGCTATTTCCCCTAGCATGTGCTGCTGGCCTCCAAGCCATGGAGTAAACCTCCTGGTACTTATCTCGGTTATTCTTAGGTGTTAGTCTCCTAAAAAAATAACAACTTTTTAACATTACTCTGCTTCTCAGAACAAGTCTGTGATTGATCCTTCTTACTCCCTTTTCCTGTGTATTTATTTGAAGGCCACACCCAATAGAGCTCAAGGACTAATCTAGGCTCTGTGCTCAGAGGTCACTCTGATCACAGTGCTTCGGGAACTTTGAGGTACCAGGGATAGCACTGTGGATTGGATCCAGGCCTCCTGCAGGCAAAGCATGAGCTTCATCCCATTGGGCTCTTTCTCTCTCTAGTTCCCTTACTCCTAGTTTTAAAAGAAGAAAAGAGGCTTAGTTACTTAAACCTCGTACTATCCTTCCCAAATTATCTTTTCCAATGTTTATGGACAACCAAACATGTACTGGGAACACAGCAAGGAAGCTGCAGGGCAGAGGTTACGGCTGATTTAATCCTGACCTCAAGATGCACTTTCTCTGTTCATGGCTTTAATCATTGATGTTTTACCATTTTTTTCTATAGCAGCTTTGTATGTTTTGGTCATGAGAAATGATCTTAAAATAAGTCTAAAAGCTAAGGCCATCTTGAGAATATTGGAATTTGTTCGAATGAGGTATTGGTACCCAAGCATGGTGCTACTCAGGGAATCTCTGAGGGACTGCTCCTGTGGATCTTTAGATGAGTAAGATAGCAACTGGTATGGATATAGATTATCAAGTAATATAGATAATATAGATTACCTGGCAGACATGCAATCACAACACCCAGTTTATGCTTCGGGAAGGAGTCCCAGCCCACCTGAGGGGGCACACATCGAGAAGCTGCAACCTTCTTCCAGATCAGCTTCAGAAGCTGAAAGTGACCTTGCCTGAGGAAAAGGCTACAGAGGCAAAGATCAGAAACAGCACCTTTCCCAAGGAGCCTTATCATCAGGGAAGGGAGCAAGATGGGTGTGAGGTGATGGGTCGAAAGCTCTGGATTGAAAACGGCCTGACCTGGACAGGAAATACTGCAGTGGGAATTGAATGAGCCCTAGAAGGAAGGTGGCCACAGAGTTACTTGCACTTGTGGGGACACAGGCTGGATGACCTCTGACCTCAGTGCCCATGTGGACACTCTGGAGTCTCAACGTGGGAATCAGTTATTTGACCTTTTTGGCTCTTTCTAAAATACAAAGATAATTTAGGTCATCTAGAAAAGAAAGCCAATAGAGGGGGAAATAGAATGAAATATAAAAGATTTTGAGAGTTTGACATATGACTCTGCAGACATGGATCTGATCACCTACAACGTATCAGACACTGTGGTACCCTTTATGCATATGCACATATATCTGAAGCTTTCTACATATATTTTCATTAATAACTATGCCATCTCTACCAGCCCTGCAGTGTGACAAGGTCTACGCATTGGGGAAGGACATTCAAGGAATGCTTCTTTCTGGAATTAGACAATGACATCTCACCCCTCCCCCCCCCAATTCTCAAAATCAGTATACTTATTATTTTTTTTTTGCTTTTTGGGTCACACCCGGCGATACACAAGGGTTACTCCTGGCTCTGCACTCGGGAGTTACTCCTGGAGGTGCTCGGGGACCATATGGGATGCTGGGAATCGAACCCGGGTCGGCCACGTGCAAGGAAAATGCCCTACACGCTGTGCTATCTCTCCAGCCCCCCAAATAAGTATACTTATAAGGTATGTGTTGTGCTTAATATGTATGTTTAGTATCAGGAGTTCTAAGAGAATGATGACTGAAAACTCAGCCCACATAAAACACGGAGCAAGAGATTGCCATCTGGGTCAGTAAGGAAATTTATGAATGGCTTACAGAAATGTGAACTAACAGTTACACAGAAACACACAAATATATTAAGAAATTTAAACACAAAAGATAAACTAGAAACAGGAAAATACCTGTTAGAAAAGACGAAGTCATGAAATTTACATACAAGTGTTACTACATGGAAAGTGTCATGTTAAGCGAAATGACTCAGAAAGAAAGGGATAGACATAGCAAGATCGCATTCATCTGGGGAACATAAAGTAACAAAATAGGAGACTAACACCCAAGAATGTCTGAGATTAGTACCAGGAATTTTACTCCATGGCTTGGAGGCCAGCCACACATGCTAGGGGAAAACAGAGCTCAGATAGAGAAGGGAGCACCAAATAAAGGGTGTTGGGAGGATCCTCCCTGGATGGGAGAAGCATGCTGAAAGTAGACTATAGACCAAACATGATTGTCACCCATTGCTTCTTTTGCAAATCACAATACCCAATAAGGGAGAGAGAACAAAAGGGAATGCCCTGCCAGAGAGGCAGGGTGGGATGGGGGGATGGGGGGTGGGAGGGATACTGGGATCCGTGGTGGTGGGAAATGGGCACTGGTGGAGGGATGGGTATTTGATCATTGTATAATTGAAACCCAAGCACAAAAATTTGTAAGTCTACAACTGTACCTCATGATGTCTCACTAATAAAATTTTTTTTAAAAATCCCTACATGGGCCCCAAGTTAGGAGAAGTGCTGTACCTACCACAATGACTAAATATGGCCCTGTTTATATGATTATTAACAAAATACCACCCAGAGGAAAGGTACAAACAGCTCCTGATGAGCCTCTACCCTTAACTGGGGTATATATCCCAGGGAAATAGATATGTTGAAATCAGTGAAAAGCATGTAAAATATGACAAACTGAAACTTTGGCAAATAATAAGGCACAGTAGGCCATTGTGGCGTTTGTTAAATATAAAAAATTTTATAAGGTAGTTTAGAACCTGCAATTCTTAGTGGGTAAAGAGCTGGTCACAGTTTAACGAGAAAGAATGAAAGAGCCTGCCTGATATCCTGATAGCCCTAACTGACCTAATAAAAAGCCGTAAGATTTGGAGTGGAAAGGGTTAATGAAATGATGATCAGGTATGACGAAAGCATTGTACTACTCTCATAAAGTATATGAGGTGTATGTTTTGAACCTTGCATAGTGTACTTGTGCAGTTTGTATCTTTCAAAGACTGTACGGACACAACTTTGGGGGCCAAGTTCGGGGTGGTGATTAAGCAAGATAGAAAGCTTCCTGCCTAATTTCTTACTGTAATAAAGTCATAAGTTAGATGCATATCAAGAAAATGAATATATTAATATGGACACAAAAATTGAATAAGGCAGAGAGACCTCCAGACCTCCTTCAACATCTGGAAAGGACTGTTCATGCCCTTCCGCCAACTCCACCAGTCCACCTTCAGGGGCCCTGAAGCTTTGCTACAGCTGCACTGCAGCATAACTACATGCATTTGTAGATTTAACCTTCCTCCTCACCCATCCTGTGATATTGGTTCTAGGGGCTAAGTTTCACAGGTGGGGAAGCAGGTTTTGAGCTTGTTACAGGGTTAGGACATTTTATTATGATGGAGCCAGAAGTCAAAACCAGCTCTCACTCTAATTATGTCCTCTTTCTTTTTTTTTTCTTTTTGGGTCACACCCGGAAATGCACAGGGGTTACTCCTGGTTCTGCACTCAGGAATTACTCTTGGCGGTGCTCAGAGAACCATATGGGATGCTGGGAATCGAACCCGGGTCGGCCACGTACAAGGCAAATGTCCCATCCGATGTGCTATCGCTCCAGCCCCGCCCCCCATGTCCTCTTTCTAAACCATGGTATTTTAGAGTCAGAGATAAAAGGGGGTTGAGGGGACAGAGAAGCAAATGTAATCATAACAATGATTTCTTTTAAAAGGATTATGTCATTGGTCAATGTCCATGGTCAACAAGTGTAAATCAAAGGATTTAGTATGTTCACGGCGCTACTCAAGTTCCAGTCACCTGGGACCTAGAATTTTCAGTCACCTGGAATTTCTGGCATTCTGTTCCCTAATGATCATTTTCTTGCTGCAGGAGTTCTGGGACGCTTGTCATCCAAAGTGTTTTACCTCTGCCCTGTAAGTTTCAGGTTATTCTAATAGTAGAGAATTACAAGTTTGACTACACATTTAAATCACCTAGATAACTTTTAGAAACTAGGCTGTGATATCTATTCTATTTAACTATCATATCCATATCTATATTTACTTTCTTTCCTACAGATACTATCTGTCCAGTATTAGAACACCTGGTTCTCTTTATCAAGAGGTACATGTGCTTGACAAGGATCAGGAAATATTAAGCCTGCCCTTTGGAAGGTATCAACTTAAAAGAGCAAAGACTATTCATTTGTTGACATGGGGATAAATCAAATCTGAATTTACACTGAGTCCTAGTTCATCAAGTCTTTGTATACAACAGTCTCTCCAGTGGCAAAACAATGCCTAGGAAATGATTTTTAGAAATAGTTATTGAATTAATGCATACATGAATGAGTGAATGGACTTCCATGGTTGCCCCCACTTGACATGGAACTTTTATCACGCCTGAACTATCCCTGAAATAAATTGAAGCACAATGACTAAGAACAATGGATTCTGAGATAGTGGTCCTGGGCTCACATTATCCACATCACCTGAGAAACAGAAATGCAAATTCGCAAGGCCCATCCCAAAATAGAATCCCAAGAGATAAGGCCCACTCATCTGTTTTATTAAGTAAAATTCAAATATATTCTAATTTTTTCTTTGCTTTTTGGGTCACACCCAGCAATGATCAGGAGTTACTCCTGGCTCTGTACTCAAGAATTACTCCTGGTGGTGCTCGCGGGACCATATGGAATGCTGGGAATCAAAACCGGGCCGGCCACATGCAAGGAAAATGCCCTACCTGCTGTGCTATCACTCCAGGCTCATCCTAAAATTTAAAAACCACTGAGAGAGATAATTTTTCAATCCCTCACCCTCTGATCCTAACGTTCCTTTCTAGCCCAGTTTCCTCTACCATCCCTCCAGCATTGAGGGCACCAGATACCCTAAAAAGCTCCCACTTTGCAAAGCACATCGTGTTTTTCCTATCAAACATTCACTCTTAATTTGAGAATTCCTAGATCTCTCTTATTTGACTTTTTCTTCCATTTCTCCATTTTCTCATTATAGATCAGGAATTTATGTCAGTCAATAAACATGCATTAAGTATATTGTTGTTGGATGCCGAGATCCAATGATAAGTTAGCAGTTCTGTTTGATGTACTGAAATACAAGTTAAGTCAAAAAAAGAGAACACAGGCTATTGACATAATAGAGGTAATGACAGGGACCTGTGTTTGACTTGACATCCCTTAAACTTTGGCTATGAGGAAAGTATTTTGGAAGTTTCACAAATACAGTAAAACCAAAGGGAACTTGAAGCACAGGTAAAAATATTCAAGCAGGATGGCCTATATCAAAAAGGTCAGAACCAATCAACCAATCGGCATTCCCACCAGCAGTGATTACCACTCAATGCCTCTTTTGCAAACCACAACACCCAAAAGGAGAGAGAGAACAAAAGGGAATGCCCTGCCACAGAGGCAGGGTGGGATGGGTGGGGGGGGGGAGGGATACTGGGACCCGTGGTGGTGGAAAATGGGCACTGGTGGAGGGATGGGTACTTGATCATTGTATAACTGAAACCCAAGCACAAAAATTTGTAAGTCTACAACTGTACCTCATGGTGTTTCACTAATAAAAATTAAAAAAAAGAAATTACCACTGCTAAAGGAAAAAAATTATAAAAAGGTCAGAACCAAGTATTCATGGGGACATAGATAGAAAACCTTCATTTACTGTTGTATGGAAAACAGTATGAAGATTTCTCGAAAGAATTAAACTGTCATATGATACAGCACCTGCATGGCAAAGCCTGGCAAGCTACCCGTGAAGTATTCGATATGCCAAACACAGTAACAACAAGTCTCACAAAAGAGACGTTACTGGGCCCGCTCGAGCAACTCAATGAACAAAGGGAGGACAGTGCTGAAGTGCTAAAATGATACAGCAATTCCACCCCAAGGTTCCTATCTTAAGAAACACAAAAACATGTATTCAAAAGGACATGTGCATATATGTTCATAATAATATCACTTACAATAGATCAGAACTAGAAACACCCCAAATGCCCAATGAAAGATGAGTAGATAAAAAAAGACGTGGTAATATAAACAGGAGGGAATGCTACTCAGCTATGTGAAAGAAATGAAATCTTGCCTTTTGCTACAACATGAGAGGAACTAGAAGGGTCATACTAAGTGAAACAAGTCAGAAGAAGGAAGACAAATACTCTATTAGAGACAAAAAGAGCCCTTTAGAAAAATGGATCGTGTCCAGAACTCATTGGTGGTTATACTGCGTGTAATAAACAAAGGGTATGTGCATTCACTTCTCTACAGCCACTTTAGATCTGCTAGAAGGAAACATTTTAGAAACTGCTCCAGATATACTGCTCAAGAGCAACATCATCAAGCTGAGTTAAAGTAACGTTCACTTTAGGACGCTAGAGGGTCTATTTCTTGCTCATTTAATCGCTGGCATTAAATAATGATATACTTTAGCATCATCAATAGAATAATTTGCAACCTATGACTTTCTTACTTTTCCAATTTGAGAAACTGATGCTATTTCAAGACGGAGGGATTTTTAAATATTCCTCCAGAATTGGGGCCTGGAGATGTGGCCGCAGTGGTGTTTGTTGTATTTGATCCACAGTAACATCAGGTGTGATATGATGTGAAAAAGAGAGAGAGAGAGAACAAGGGGGAATGCCCTGCCACAGAGGCAGGGTGGGACGGGGGGATGGGGGGTGGGAGGGATGCTGGGACCCGTGGTGGTGGAGGATGGGTACTGGTGGAGGGATGGGTACTTGATCATTGTATAACTGAAACCCAAGCACAAAAATTTATAAGTCTATAACTGTACTCATGGTGTTTCACTAATAAAAATATTTTAAAAAACCCGACGGTGCAAAACCATAATATTTCCAGGCTTAAACCAACTCAGAACAACTGATGTCATTAGATATGATATGGAAAGACGATCTGCTTTTTGCCTTCTTTTGATACACAACTAGGCCTGGCACACAACAATTTGCTGAAGCAGGTATTAGCCCTTGGAAACTCATTTAGCAAGTAAGTGTAACACAGAATATCTGCTTGTGTGAGAAGGCTCCAGAGGAGTCCTTTCCCATCCTACACCAAAGTAACCCATAAATGATCATAGCATTATGTCTTTCTAATTTCATTCTTCTGAATCCTATATCAATACTTCTAGTCTTCTACAGCTCTCTATGAAAAAAATACACAAAACCCTGTAAGGCATGAAAGTCTCTTAAGGTTATCACATACTAGAGTACATCCCAGAAAAATAATATTCACCAGAGAGATTGAGCGCTGTTTTCTGCGGAGGAAATGCTAGGTGGAGAGGAGACATTGCCAAAGATACGCCCATTTTGTTGACTGGGATGTGGGTAATCCAGACAGAAAATTGCATAAAAGACCATTGATGCTGCTCATATTTGTGATTTCCAGAAGGGATTCCTTTCCTTAAGCTGCCTTGGAATCCAAAAATGGACATGGTGTAATGACAATTCTATGGATGAAACTGAAAATTTTGCCTTTTTTCCCTACCTGATGGCCTCCAAGTCCTGCGGCTTTTTCCCCCCCAGTCCTAAGTAGTTCCTCTGTGCTGATTTCAAACAGTGCCCTCTACTGGGTTGGGTTGGAAGGTCACAACTCGAGTCCTTAAGGATCCTGCCAAATCCAATCAATTCCAAGAAGGAAATACATAACCAGAGATGGCTAAAAGAGAGCAGCAAGATTTTGTTAACAAAATCCGGAGCTATTTCCTCATGTTTGAAATCCCAAGCTTTTCTCTCCTTTTCCAGCAAAAATAGTAACTGGGTCAAAAATAGAAAACTCATCCCCCCTCCCTTTTATTTACTTCTCCATCTGTGTACAGACTTCATCAATGATGACAGCAGGAATTGGCTTGACTTTGAAGTTCTGGTTTGTTAGTGATTTGATGGGAGGAAGCAGCTGGGAGAGAATATGCACATGCAATCCCTCGGCCCTGGTCCAGGGGGGCCCACCACTGGGCTTTTCCTCATTTGCCAAGTGAGAACCAGCTCTGGGCATGTAAAAGAGATGCCTTCCCTAACTTGCTTTTTGAGAAATGTATAAATATATCAGAGGTATTTTTTTTGCTTTTTGGGCTGGAGCGATAGCACAGCAGTAGGGCGTTTGCCTTGCGCTCAGCCAGCCAGGCGGAGCCGGGTTCGATTCCTCCACCCCTCTCGGAGAGCCCAGCAAGCTACTGAGAGTATCTCACCCGCACGGCAAATCCTGGCAAGCTACCCGTGATGTAGTCGATATGCCAAACACAGTAACAACAAGTCTCAAAATGGAGATGTTACTGGGCCTTCTCGAGCAAATCAATGAACAACGGGAGGACAGTAACAGTGACAGCTTTTTGGGTCACACCCAGGGATGCACAGGGGTTACTCTTGGCTCATGCACTCAGGAATTATTCCTGGCAGTGCTCAGGGGACCATATGGGATGCTAGGAATCGAACCTGGGTCGGTCGAGAGCAAGGGAAACGCCCTACCCACTGTACTATCCCTCCAGCCTCATCAGAGGTATTTTAATTCTATTTGTTGCATAGGTTTTCTAAACATAATAGCTATGAAGTCCCTTCTATATCACATGGGAAACACGGAAAATATTAAAAATAAGCCATCCATTATACAACTAATGAAAATTCACTATAATAATTACTTTCATTTGTGGTTTTCTGTGAAATCTTATAAGAATAAGGAAAATCATTAGTTGCAATACCCCAACCCTTTCCAGTACTCTCTAAGCAAAGAGAATACTGAGAAAAAGGGATAGTGTCAAGACTTGCACTTCTTGTACTCAACTAAGCAAATCTGAAGATCTAGGATAGACCTACCTCATTCTGCCTAAGAGAGAACTTGAATTGTGCTGGCCAAGATGCTGGTCGTGAGCCACATATTTTTTTTAAATTACACAACATTAAATAAAATAAAAATAGGTTTGTTCAGTTGCACTGGTTCTTCCTATGTTCAAATGTTTAATAGTCATGTGGTTGATTTAACTTACATCAAATGAAATTAAATTAAAAACATTTCTCAATTACTCAAGTCAAACATCAAATGTTCAGGGACTATACATGGTGACCACTATATTGGTCAGAGCAGATCTGAGAACATTTCAATCACTGGAGCGATAGCACAGCGGGTAGGGTGTTTGCCTTGCACACAGCCAACATGTCCGACTGGAGTATGATTCCTCTGCCCCTCTCGGAGAGCCCGGCAAGCTACCAAGAGTATCTCATCCGCACAGCAGAGCCTGGCAAGCTACCCGTGACGTACTCGATATGCCAAACACAGTAACAATAAGTCTCATGATGGAGACGTTACTGGGCCCGCTCGAGCAAATCGATGAACAATGGGAGGACAGTGACAGTGACCGTGACTGTGACTTGAACAGGAAAACACAGAAGGTTTTATAGTAAAAATGATGACAGAAGAGGAGAAAGCAGAGGAGGAATTGCTAGCAATAGGAAAGGGAAAAGTCACTAAAGAGATTTGAAAGAAATAAAATGGAAAACATAAAACTTTGGTAAGACAGATATTTGAAAGAAAGTGAGTTAGTTGGTTTTTCTGTTTGATATATTAAACAACTGTAACCCGACTCTACTTCCACACAATATCCTCAATAAAACCTACATGTGACTACTTTTAGCATTAGATTTGTGGGCACCTATATTATATTCATTTGTTGTTGTTATTGTTTTTGTTTGTTCATTTTGGGACCATACCCAGCTGTGCTCAGGGCTTCTGAGAACTATATGGGATGCTTAGAATCAAACCTGGGTTGGCCATGTGGAAGGCAAGTGCTTTGTCTACTGTAATCTTTGGCCATCACACCTGCATTTTAATGTCATTCATAACACTGATCTCAAGGTAGATGCTTAGTGGAAACAGGCAAGCCTACTTTTGGGTTATATACGATATACATGGAGACATAGAATACATAAAATTGCATTTTCAGAGAACACATCTTATCCCTGATTTTTCCCAGTAACTACATCTTATGTTTATCCTTTCCACACATGAGTACAAAACACATATGTAATTAAACAAAAACATGCATACCTTCCTTTAGGATATATTTCTAGAAGTCAGGCACAATTTTAAATCTCTCAATACAGATTGTTGAATTTTTCATAAATGCCAGCAGCAAAGTATGCAGATTCTCATTCCTATGCCCTCAACCTGCATATTTAATTTTTTTGTGTTTTCAGAAGTAAAAACGTAGTGTTTATTTTAATTAGAAAGACTTGTGATTTTTTCTGAATAAAGGCATAAGGAACAATGCCAGTACTTCTCAGAAAATGTGGAAAACAGGAAGAATTACCTCAAACCAATCAATCAATGTGAACACAATTTTACTGACTTTCAACCTCCAAATGACTTGGTATCTTTTTGAAAGTGCTTGACAATATAAGGACTCTCAGCATTTGATGTGCATCTCTATTCACCAGCCTCTTGATCAGGATAATATATTTTTCCACCGATGAAACACCTATGGTCTTAGCATAGTGTTTCAAAACCAAGGAGAGCAAATAATATGGAAGTACTTAGTGGAAGTAGAATGCTTTTGATCTCTTTGAAATCTTGAGCTCATGGTGAGGAAATACAGAACCATGGTACTGGATGTGAGGGGAAGGTCTAGGTTTGAAGCCTGGCTCTGTTATGGACAATCCCACTTTTGAGTCTAGGTTCTCTATTCATAAAATGAACTCATTGGCTTAAATAATGTCTTTATCTCTTCCAGATCTAACTATTCTATCCCAAGCCCTTTAGTGTAAGTGGGGAATGGAGTAGGGTGGGATGGATGAGAGAGACATCTGTGTTCATTTTGGTGTGTGCACACAAGTATGTGTATGGAGGGGGGTCGTGGCTAAAGGTTGCTCTTTTCTCTCTGTTGACACTTCTCCAAGATAAAGGCAGGAAGAGAAAACAACAGATTTAAACACCAATTCAGCAAGGTACGAAAATATACTCCAGTTTCAAATAAATTGGGGGTCCTTTGGTGAAAAGTTCCCATGATGCTTTGTAAAACTGAAGGTCACACTAAAGGGCCACTGATTGAAGCATTCTTTCCGTATTGAAGTAGCAGCTAATTAAAAAAAAGTCTGTGTAGCATACTTCTTGATTAAAAGCAGCAAGAGAATTTCCAACATTAGTTAGTAGCCCCCTGAGGCTGACATTGAATGGTTCTAATATCAGAGCCTCTACTCTAATTACCACTTGGAACAAGCTCTATGCCAAGGACAGAATGCTTCATTGGTGGAAAGTCTTGATGCGCTGGCTTCATGAATTAATGACTATCTGGCTTATAGTTGGAAATTTTTGTATGGTAATAAGGGTTTCCAGAAAGCAATGTCTTTATCCTGACAATAAGATAGTCATTTAATAAGATGCCAGAATCATCTAACATTCTGGTCACAGAAAGAAAAAAAATTTTAGTTACAAACATGAAGCCAGGATCACACTATATACTACCAGCCTGAGGCAAGCTACTCTTCTGATATTTTGTCAAATATGATTTCATCTGAATCAGGAAGCCCTTATGTGGATTAACTGGGAAGAATCACACATATCAAGATAAGCTGTAGAATTTGAAAAGACAAAGAACACTGAAAATCATCTTTCTTTTTAAATTAATGTATTAAATCACTGTGAATTTCAGTGTTATTCATGATTGAGTTTCAGAGGTTCAAGGCTTGCACATCTATCTCTTCACCACTGTCCACATTCCTCCATCAATGTCTCCAGTTTCTATTCGCCCTTCAGCCTGCCTCTCTGAGAAGTACTTTTTTTTCTTTTTCATTTTTCCTTTTAGGCACTGTGGTTTACGATGATGTCACTGGGAGGATGTGCCACGCATATCACTTTACCTCCTTTCAGAACCAGTCCTCATCTGGAGTGACCACTTCTTTCTATCACTGTCATGGTGGTCCCTTACCTGACCTATCCACACTCCCCCATAATGGCAACTTCCTGAATTATACCTCATTCTCCTGCTCCTTGTTTCTATTGCCTTTGGGCTTGAGTTATATTCTAATCTATTTCTTTATAACCAGCAAAGGAGAAATATCATTCTGTGTCTGGACTACTCCTTTGACCCAGTTTACTCAGCATGATACTCTCCAGATTTATTCATGTATCAGAAAATTTCATTACTTTATTTCTTCTTCTTCTTTGGGGGGGGGCATTTTGGTCACACTTGGTGATACTCAGGGGTTACTCTCAGCTCTATACTCAGGAATTACTCCTGGAGGTACTTGGGGGGACATATGGAATGCTGAGAATCAAACCCGGGTCGGCAGTGTGCCAGGCAAACTCCCTACTCACTGTACCATTGTTCTGCCCCCCTATTTTATTTCTTCTAATAGTTGCATAGTATTTCATTGTGTTCCCTAGATTCTTTACACAGCCATCTGTTCTTGTGAAAATCATTTTTCTAATTTGTTACCTAGTTTCCAGAGAGTAAAAAGTATTTTCCCAATGTCACAGTAGTAGTAAAATATTTTAACTAAAACTTTAAAAGTGTCTCAAACTCTGTTCAGTAGAAAATATGGAGAAGCACTCTAGCTCATATTCATTTATGTGACTGATGTAGATTGAGTTCCTTCTGAGTGCTGGACAAGGTGTTAGGATACATATGTTAAAATAAATAAGTCTTCTGAACCCTTTATAAGATGGCTGATTCCTCACTGAATATAAACTACTTTCCTGAAACACAAACCCATATATGAAATCCACTTATACTTTAAACAAAAATATCAGTTTTCTTACTGTGAAGAATTAAAAGGACCTTATTATAATGACTAAGTGATATCCAGGTTTCCTTTTATTTATCGTATGTTCTCAGTAGTATACAAAGTAGGAATTATTTTTATTTTGTTGAGAAATTTTAAAAAACATTATCTCATCTCTATTTCCTGTACAATGGGAACAATAAACTAAAAGTAGCATCCTGTGAACAGCACCAATTATAGATTTTTTTCCAAATCCACGGGTGGCTTTAGAAGCCATCTTTTCAATAGTTGAAATATGATTATCTTTTTCAGTAAGGAAATAAACCAAACACATTTGTCATTAAGTCAGACAATTGTAAGTGACTGATCCAGTACAAGCACCACAAGCATATTTGACTAACAAAACCAGATGAGAAATAATGGCAAGTAGAAAATGAGTCAGTAGATGTGGCAAGAGAATCAACAGACAGGGGCTGGAGCAATAGTAGAGCAGATAGGGATTTTTTCTTGCATGTGGCCAACCCAGGTTCCATTCCCGGCATCCCATATGGTCCTCTGAGCACCACCAGGAGTAATGCCTAAGTGCAGAGCCAGGATTAACCCCTGAGCATCACCAGTTGTGACTCAAAAGCAAAAAAGAAAAGAAAAGAAGAGAAAAGAAACGGAGAAGGAAAGGAAAGGAAAGAAGAAAAGAAAAGAAAAGAAAAGAAAAGAAAAGAAAAGAAAAGAAAAGAAAAGAAAAGAAAAA